>NC_138292.1:56662500-57862500 GCF_965601325.2 Salmo salar
GTAGTCAGAAACAGCACCAGGACATTCATTGCTTCCCCTCGTTCAATCCAATAAGCGAATTGGGACGCAGCCGTACAGTTAAAACCATACCTACCCCTCTTTCTTTCATTATTAGTGTTGAAAGAGAATGGAAGGATTTGGCAACATCTTCAACTCATTTTGGACAAGGATGAAAGAAGAATTGCTAGTAGAACATGTCTATTTACTGGGTTGTAGGTGGCTATGGCAGGTCATCTAATTTTGTCTAGCAAAATGTTTACTCACCCCCATCCTGTCTGTCTGTCCTGTAGAACTACACCCAGTACATCCCTCTGTCTGTGTACGACCTCCAGACGTGGATGGGCAGCCCCTCCATCTTCGTTTACGACTGCTCCAATGCAGGCATCATCGTCAAGTCTTTCAAACAGTTCGCCCTGCAGAGAGAGCAGGAGCTGGAGGTGGGTGGCAGAGAGATATACAGTGCGTTAAGTATTCAGAGGCCTTGACTTTTTCCACATTTTGTTACGTTACAGCCTTATTCTAAAATGGATAAAAAATAAAAATGTCCTCATGAATCTACACACAATACCCCATAATGCCAAACAGGTTTTAAGACATTTTTGTAAATGTATAAAAAATGATTTACATAAATCAAAAATGAGCTCAGGTGCATCCTGTTTCCATAGATCATCTTTGAGATGTTTCTGCAACTTGATTGGAGTCCACGTGGTAAATTCAATTGATTGGGCATGATTTGGAAAGGCACACACCTGTCTATATAAGGTCCCACAGTTGACAGTGCATTTCAGAGCAAAAACCAAGCCATGAGGTCGAAGGAATTGTCCGTAGAGCTCAGAGACAGAATGGCACAAGGCACAGATCTGGGGAAGGATACCAAAAAATGTCTGCGGCATTGAAGGTCCCCAAGAACACAGTGGCCTCTGTTCTTAAATGGAAGAAGTTTGGAACCACCAAGACTCTTCCTAGAGCTGGACACCCGGCCAAAGTGAGCAATCAGGGGAGAAGGGCCTTGGTCAGGGAGGTGACCAAGAAACCCATAGTCACTTATAGAGCTCCAGAGTTCCTCTGTGGAGATGGGAGAACCTTCCAGAAGGACAACCATCTCTGCAGCACTCCACCAATCAGGCCTTTATGTTAGTGGCCAGATGGAAATCACTCCTTAGTAAAAGGCACATGACAGCCCGCTTGGAGTTTGCCCAAAGGCACCTAACGGACTCAGACCATGAGAAACAAGATTCTCTGGTGTGATGAAACCAAGATTGAACTCTTTGGCCTGAATGCCAAGCATCACGTCTGGAGGAAACCTGGCACCTTCCCTACGGTGAAGCATGGTGGTGGCAGCATCATGCTGTGGCGATGTTTTTCAATGGCAGGGACTGGGAGACAAGTTAGGATCGAGGGATTATTCTTTTTTTTAAAGTGCAGAGATCCTTGATGAAAATCTGCTCCAAAGCGCTCAGGACCTCAGACTGGGGCGAAGGTTCACCTTCCAACAAGACAACGACCCTAAGCACACAGCCAAGACAATGCAGGAGTGTCTTCGTGACAAGTCTCTGAATGTCCTTGAGTGGTCCAGCCAGAGCCCGGACTTGAACCCAATCGAACACCTCTGGAGAGACCTGAAAATAACTGTGCAGCGACGCTCCCCATCCAACCTGACAGAGCTTGAGAGGATCTGCAGAGAAGAATGGGAGAAACTCCCCAAATACAGGTGTGCCGAGGTTTTAGCGTCATACCCAAGAAGACTCGAGGCTGTAAACGCTGCCAAAGGTGCTTCAACATAGTACTGAGTAAAATGTCTGAATACTTATGTAAATGTGTTACTTCATTTATACATAAAAAAAAAATGCCACAAAAATTTGACTTTTTTTCTTTGTCATTTTGGGGTATTCAGTGTAGATTGAGGGGGGAAACAGTTTAATCCATTTCAGAATAAGGCTGTAATGTAACAAAATATGGGAAAAGTCAAGGGGTCTGAAAACTTTATGAATGCACTGTCACACACACACACACACACACACACACACACACACACACACACACACACACACACACACACAGAGTTCCCCCATACACACACAACCACTCCCGCAGCGAGACCAAGGTGTGTGTGTGTGTTTGTATAATGTGCGTTGAATTCCGGATGGCCAGCCAGCTAAACATTTTGAATGGAAGAAGCGTTTCACAATCTCCTTTCTGATCCCAGCCTGCGAATAGGCAGCTGGAGCTAAATGAATTAATGATAGTGTTTTGGTTTGGTCAGGATCTCTACTCCCCCTCCCTACCATCCCTCCATCCCCTTTATTCCACTGTTTTCTTCTTACCGGCCGTGGCATCTCAAGTGAATTTACAACACGCAGTTCAATTATTCATGGAGGAGATTGAACGCACTTCAGATTATATGGGATACAGCAGAAAGAAAAAGAGGGTGAGCGAGAGAAGGACAACGAGGGATGATGAGATGCAGAGAAAGGGGGGAAGAGGGGGAGAAGAGGGCGAGCAATACAAAGGGGGAGGATGTGGGGAAAAGAGAAGTGGGAGAGGAAGGGACGGCAGAGCGAGGCGAAGGACGAAAGTGTTCCAATGCAGTCTTGAGAAACTAAGAAAAAGACAGACAGATTGTGAGAGGAGACTCATCCTTCACTGTGCACTCTTGCTAAGTACAATACCTGCAACACAGCTTCTCTCCTCTCACCATCCGTCCATTCAGGCTCCCTCTGCCCTGCTCCCTCTAACCCTTCTATCTACTCTAAGTTTTAGAACACCTACTCATTCAAGGGTTTTTCTTTATTTACTATTTTCTACATTGTAGAATAATAGTGAAGACATCCAAACTATGAAATAACACATATGGAATCATGTAGTAACCAAAAAAGTGTTCAACAAATGAAAATCTATTTTATATTTGAGAATTTTCAAATAGCCACCATTTGCCTTGATAACAGATATGCACACGCTTGGCATTCTCTCAACCAGCTTCACCTGGAATGCTTTTCCAACAGTCTTGAAGGAGTTCCCACATATGCTGAGCACTTGTTGGCTGCTTTTCCTTCACTCTGCGGTTCAACTCATCCCAAACCATCTCAATTTGGTTGAGTTCGGGGGATTGTGGAGGCCAGGTCTTCTGATGCAGCACTCCATCACTCTCCTTCTTGGTAAAATAGCCCTTGCACAGCCTGGAGGTGTGTTGGGTCAACAAATGATAGTCCCACTAAGCCCAAACTAGATGGGATGGCGTATCGCGGCAGAATGCTGTGGTAGCTATGCTGGTTAAGTGTGCCTTGAAGTCTAAATAAATCACAGACAGTGTCACCAGTAAAGCACCCCCACACCGTAACACCACCTCCTCCATGCTTCACAGTGGAAACCACACATGCAGAGATCATCCGTTCACCCACACCGCGTTCTCACAAAGACACAGCGGTTGGAACCATGAATATCCCATTTGGACTCCAGAACAAAGGACAAATTTCCACAGGTCTAATGTCCATTACTCGTGTTTCTTGGCACATGCAAGTCTCTTTTTCTTATTGGTGTCCTTTAGTAGTGGTTTCTTTTCAGCAATTCGACCATGAAGGCCTGATTCACACAGTCTCTTCTGAACAGTTGATGTTGAGACACAACACAACTGATTGGCTCAAACCCAATTAAGAAGGAAAGAAATTCCACAAATGAACTTTTAAGAAGGCACACCTGTTAATTGAAATGCATTCCAGGTGACTACCTCATGAACCTGGTTGAGAGAATGCCAAGAGTGTGCAAAGCTGTTATCAAGGCTATTTGAAGAATCAAGTTTATTTTTTGATTTAACACTTTTATTTTTGTTTACTACCTGATTCCATATGTTATTTCATAGTTTTGCTATCTTCATTATTATCCAACAATGTAGAAAATAGTAAAAATAAAGAAAAACCTTTGAATGAGTAGGTGTTCTGAAACGTTTGACCGGTATTGTATGTGTCCAACTCTTACCAGGCTGAGATAGCAGGGGTCACGGCCCGATAGAGGGATGAAGGGATGGAAAGACGGAGGAGGCCAAGGCCCAGCGGCCCATCAATAACACTTAAAGCTGTCAGCGCGTGATAGGCGGTAGAGCGAGGGGGGAGGGCAAGGAAGAGAGATGGAGGGAGGGAGAGGGATAGAGTAGCGTTTGCTCCTCAGCTGTTAAAAAATGTTGGTGTAATTGGCCACTCTGGGTTCTCTTTGGGTTACTATGGGCTAAAGCTCTTAGCTCCAGCGAGCTGGAACTGTTGTGAAATCAAATCAAATTGTATTTGTTGCGTACACGTGTTTAGCAGATGTTATTGTGGGTGTAGCGAAATGCTCCAACAGTGCAGTAATATCTAACAAGTAATGTCAAACAATTACACACAAAACAGACATCTAAAGTAAAGGAATGGAATTAAGAATATATAAATATTTGGGCGAGCAATGTCAGAGCCGCATAGACTAAGATACAGTAGGATAGAATACAGTATATGCATATGAGATGAGTAACGCATAGACTAAGATACAGTAGGATAGAATACAGTATATACATATGAGATGAGTAATGCATAGACTAAGATACAGTAGGATAGGATAGAATACAGTATATACATATGAGATGAGTAATGCATAGACTAAGATACAGTAGGATAGGATAGAATACAGTATATACATATGAGATGAGTAATACATAGACTAAGATACAGTAGAATAGAATACAGTATATACATATGAGAAGAGTAATGCAAAATGTGTAAACATTATTAAAGTGACCAGTGATTCCTAGTCTATATAGGGCAGCACCCTCTAATGTGCTAGTCTGATGGCCTTGAAATAGAAACTGTTTTTCAGTCTCTCGTTCCCAGCTTTGATGCACCTGTACTGATCTCGCCTTCTGGATGATATATTGCAATATGGGCCATGGGATGGAATGGAATTTAATGTGCCATAACAGAACTGTGTCTTGGGCCTCCCGAGTGGCGCAGTGGTCTAAGGCACTGCATCGCAGTGCTAGCTGTGCCACTAGAGATTCTTGGTTCGAGTCCAGGCTCTGTCGCAGCCGGCCGCGATTAGGGGAGGGTTTGTCCGACAGGGATGTCCTTGTCCCATCGCGCACTAGCGACTCTTGTGGCGGGCCGGGCGCAGTGCACGCTGACACGGTCGCCAGGTGTACAGTGTTTCCTCTGACACATTAGTGCGGCTGGCTTCCGGGTTAAGTGGGCATTGTGTCAAGAAGCAGTGCGGCTTGGTTGGGTTGTGTTTCGGAGGAAGGACGGTTCTCGACCTTCGCCTCTCCCGAGTCCGTACGGGAGTCGCAGCGATGAGACAAGACTGTAACTACCAATTGGATACCACGAAATTGGGGAGAAAAAGGGGTAAAAAAAAATGTTTATAATAAAACTTCAATAAAAATAAGTGACATTTTGAACAAACCTTATTCAACAACAAATATCAGCTGGCGGAAGGCAAAATGTCTCCACTTTACACCTTAGTGCACCTCTCCCCCACCTGCACAGCAACAGGAAGAGAGGGATGGGGGAGTGATGGAGAACGAGAGAGAATTGGAGGGGAATGGAAAGATGGATGGCAGTTGGGAGGGAGAGGAAAGAGTGGGGGATAGATGAAAGAGCAATATTGAAATAGGATGAGGGAGGTAGAGGAAGGAGACAGGTGGAGAGACAGGGAGGGAGGTAGTTCCGGAAGACTATTAAAGATGCATGATAGTACCAAGGCAGGGAGTCCCTCTCCATCCCTGTTTCCGGCTACAGCATAACGCTCTGCAGCAGAGTGCACGAAGAGGGTGGCCCTAGTTCACACACACACACATAGGGACAGACTTGATCCCACCAGGGGCCTTTTTTTTAAAACCTGGAAATAGGGGGAGTGGTGCGGAAGGATGGGGAGGTTTCTCTGACAGACATGCAACCTTCAGTCAGGGGTGTGGTGTCTGAGTGCTCTGTTATGAGCAGTCTGCTTCCTGCTAAATATTTCAGAACTTACTGTATGGAGTCAGCAGTATGATGCTCACTGCATTACCTGTTGTGTGGAAATGACTGTGTTTTGTGTCTGTGCTCTTTCTTTTGGGCGGATGGAGTCTGATTGTTGTGCATTTGTCTGTTGGTATATCTGTTCTCAGTCAATGCACACTTCGGGGTGTGTTGTCTCCTTGCTCTCTGTGTGTGTGTGTGTGCGCGCATGTGTATACACCCCCCCCCCCCCGTGATGTGATGAAAATAAAATCCTTCCATGGTTGTAATGCAAATTTATGAGATTACGATCTGCTAATATGTTTATTACTGAAAAGCCAGACGGTTTAGGCAGTATTGTGGCATTTACCTTAATGTCTATTGTTTACCTGTTTCACAATATCCCAAGTGATTTGTGTAACAATATTGTTCCACCATCGTTGATCCATCATCATGCATTATAGAGTAGTTCAAATATCCATGTTGCGTTGGTTTGTGTAACATTCCCCATTTCATCATTAAGAAGTGACAGAGAAGACGTAATCGTACGAGACATTGACATGCACAGTGTACGTACGCAAGCACACACACACTCACGTCCCTATTAATCCAGACAGGTCTGAGCAGAGCTGTAGGTTTAATAGTGCTATTTTATAAGTGTGTATCTAAAAGCAATGAAGACACATGTGGACGTCACACTGAGATGTTAGCTAGCTGCAGGTCCCACATTTAGTTTCCTTTCTCTGGAGTATCCTCATTATAACATGCTACAATTAGAGAAGGAAGGCTTTTCTGCCCATAGCTCTGTTGCACCCTGAACTGAGATGTTTAATCATACAACACACTGAATCTCACACACACACCTTACTTTTCATGCCTCTGTTCATTTCAATTGAACGTTTTCGAGTGTTGTATTTGCACATCACCGAGGGGGAAGATCTGGAGAAAATGCTGGTCTGTCTGTCTGGTTGCATTTCAGTGTGTCTGTTTGCCAGCTAGCCCTTAGGAAAACATGACTAGCCTTCCATCGTCTGCACTCTGGCCTAAGAGGCGTTTAATAAATAAATACATTTAAAAAAAGAAGCCTAGGTTTACCATGCCTTGCATCAGATGTTGAGTTGACTGTGAGGAGAATTTAGCTATTTTCACCTCATGTTTTCCAGATTGTGTGGGCTGTGTGTGACACTTGCCTTTGAGTGCATTGTGTGTGTGTTGCACATTCCCTTTTCTACCTATAGACTAAGGAGATGTGAGGACAGCCTGATCGACTGGGCATGTGTCCCTGGTCTACTGCGCTGATGTAAGTGTTTAGGTTGACACTTTGAAGAAGACTTTTCACTTCCTCCCTGCACAGCAATTATAGCCAGCTTGGCACAGCGCTGTTTTTAAAAACAGGAAGTGTTTTTAGCACTTAAAGCAGAATTTCCCTGTTCTCTCACGGATGGGATGGTACTAGGAGTGGCAGGTAAATCTAAATCTCCTGTGAAGAGTCCCACTGTTCAGCACGCGGTACCATCCATCTACCGTAACACTAGCTATCATAAGGCTAGACGGACAAAGTGCTTTAAATTGTATTGCACCCTTCCATCATATGCATCAGCTATGCCATCAGTACAAAATGATCCTCAAGGGCCGGATCAAATCTCCAGATCCTTGCCTGAAACTCGGCCGCACGTCACGTATTGTTAGTCATTGGGAGATTTAGGCTGCGCCAGAATTGTAGAATTATGGCAGAACTCACACATTTGAAGCTCGAAAGTACAAGCGCTTCAGTCATAAGTGTGAAGTATTTATAAGCCCAGGGAGTCCGTGGTCAACAGCCCCGGGTGGGGAGGGGAAGGGAGCACTCCGAGGTCGTCAAATGAAAAATGGAGCTCACCTCCACAAGCTGCCTAGAGGCAGAGTGACATCAAACCAGGTCTGGATGGATCTATACACCCATACCAGGAGTAGACACACACACACACACACGCACAAACGTACACACACACCTGTCCGTTCCACACACACACACGGTCTCTCTTACCTTTGTATTCATGGCATTGTACAGGCGGTCCTGCTCCCCAGAATGATAATATCACATTATCCAATATCTGCTCCAGAGGCTGTTTGTTCAGAATACACTATGCTATCGAACACCACCGCCACCCTGAACTTCAAAAGCTCTCTTCCACATCTCATTACCGGATGATAGCACAAGTTTAGAGCAGTGAGAGGATCCGATGACCTAAAGGTTTTCACTCCCTTTCTCTGACCTGCACATCCCTCTGGCCTATTATCTGTCTCTTCTCTTTTCTGTTGGTTCTATTCTTGTTCTTTTATCTGGTCCTCTTTCTCTTGCTCGGTGTTACCATCTCTGGTTGGTTTTCCCTTCTCTCTTGTTCTGTCATCTTGTTCTTTGTCTACTGTTATTTCTCTTTCCCTTTACTGCTCTTTGATTTTATTTACATTTTGGTCATTTAGCAGATGCTCTTATCCAGAGTGACTTACAGTTAGTGCGTTCGTCTTAAGAAAGCTAGGTGGGACAACAGGCACAGTGAGTACACCTTCCTTCAATAAAGTAGCTATCAGCAAAGTCAGAGCTAGTAAGGGGGGAAAAAGTCGTACGAGAGTTCAGTATTACATATTTTCTCTATTATGCCCTGGTCTTCTGTTTGTCTGTACCTTTTTTATTTTATTTTTGAATAAAAAGTATTATAATTTTATTCAGACTGGGATAGCATGAAATCGGTGTGTCCGTCTGTGCAGCTTATTTGTTTGACCTGTGTCTCTGTATAGTCTATCCCTCTATTAGCCTCCAAGTCTTTTGTCCTCTTCCAGGTGGCAGCCATTAACCCCAACCACCCCCTGGCCCAGATGCCTCTCCCCCCCTCCATGAAGAACTGTATCCAGCTAGCCGCCTGCGAGGCCTCAGAGCTACTGCCCATGAACCCTGACCTCCCCGCTGACCTCTTCACCTCCTGCCTCACCACGCCCATCAAGATCGCCCTGCGCTGGTAAGAGCCACAGTGGACCAGCCAAAAGATGGATCACTCCAACTTACAACTCCTCGTTCTCAGACACCCTGTCTAAGTGGCATACTTTCCTTGTTCAATGATATCCAATGATGTTGATATTAGTATGCCAAATAAACTATTTAGATATATTTTCCACATAGTACGGTCATTAGACATCCCTGCTCTCTAAAGCATTGATGCGTCGTTAGTTTTGAACATACTGTACTTTGGGGGAATATATTGGTATAGCCTTCATTTTGACATACTAGTATAATTGGATATCATTCCATATTCCGTGGTGTTGTATTTTCTGCCTCTGGTGCTGTCTGTCTGTGTAGTACGGCTGATTTTAGCATGTAGATCACACTGAGGGGGGTCTTGCTTACCAACCACAGGTGGATTTCATCACCTCTAAAGACCCCCTGTCACTTTACCATGCGTGCCCACATACACACGGCCATCTGTATGATGTGTCATTTATGTAATGATTGGGTGACGATTAGGGTCGTAGGGCACAACAATATAGTATGGTGTTTTCCAGCGGTACCGGGTTGAGGTCTGGCAGAGAGGTGATTCAACTGGGACGCTAGCACAGGAATCCTCTTGGAAAAGGCTCACGGTCAGTTTGTGTAAAGGGGAGAAAGTGGACATTGAATTAGGATGTCACCAATGTTCAACTGCATGGCGTGTGTTTTTGCTCTTATTTTTGACTAATGAACATGACTCTGGCATTGTGGTGTTCACTGTAGTGTTTCTCCTCTGTTGCTCATGAGTGGAGACCTCAAAATTCTCTGTCTATCCAACCATCAGTATATTTTCTTTGCCGGGGGTGTGTGTGTGTGTGTGTGTGTGTGTGTGTGTGTGTGTGTGTCATTGCCGAGATGGCAGTAACTGAGTTTCATATTCACAATGGGATTAGGCCACGGGCCCAAATCTATCCAATCTGTGCATATTAAACGTGATGCTCCATGAGCCGGAACATCTCTATCCTCACTTTCACTGTCTTTCTATTCAATTCAAAGGGCTTTATTGGCATAGGAAACACATGTTTACATTGCCAAAGCCAGTGAAATAGCTCATAAGCAAAAGTGAAATGAACAGTAAACATTACACTCACAAAAGTTCCAAATGAATAGACACATTTCAAATGTCATATGGCAATATACAGTGTTGTAACGATGTGCAAATAGGTAAAGGGAAAGTAAATAAACATAAATATGGGTTGTATTTACAATAGGGCTTGTTCTTCATTTTTAGCCCTTTTCTTGTGGCAACAGGTCACACATCTTGCTGCTGTGATGGCACACTGTGGTATTTAACCCAATAGATATGGGAGTTTATAAAAATTGGATTTGTTTTCGAATTCTTTGTGGGTCTGTGTAATCCGAGGGAAAAATGTGTCTCAAATATGATCATAAATTTGGCATAGAAAGGGGTAAGGAAGTGCAGCTCAGTTTCCACCTAATTTTGTGAGTAGTGTGCACAAAGCCCGTCTTCTCTTGAGAGCCAGGTCTGCCTACGGCGGCCTCTCTCAATAGCAAGGCTATGAGCACTGAGTCTGTACGTAGTCAAAGCTTTCCTTAATTTTGGGTCAGTCAGTGGTCAAGTATTCTGCCACTGTGTACTCTGTTTAGGGCCAAATAGCATTCTAGTGTGCTCTTTCCAATGTGTCATATCTTTTTGTTTTCTCATGACTTGGTTGGGTCTAATTGTGTTGCTACCTGGGGCTCTGTTTGTGTTTTGTGAACAGAGCCCCAGGACCAGCTTGCTTAGGGGACTCTTCTCCAGGTTTATCTCTCTATAGGTGGTGGCTTTGTTATGGAAGGTTTGACAGTCACTTCCTTTTAAGGTGGTTGACGAATTGCCGTTCCTTTGGCTTTGATGCCTCATGATTGAGTATTGCTCTGTTCAAGTCGACTGTGATTTTGCTGTGATCTGATAGGGGTGTCAAAGGGGGGACTGTGAACGCTGTGAGAGACTCTGGCTTGAGGTCAGTGATAAAGTAATCTACAGTACTACTGCCAAGGGATGATCTGTAGGTGTACCTACCGTAAGAGTCCCCTCGAAGCCTACCATTGACTATGTACAGACTCAGCGTGAGACAGCTGCAGGAGTTGTGACCTGTTTTTGTTGGTTGTTTTGTTATAGTCGTGTCTAGGGGGGCATATTTGGGAGGGAATGCTGTCACCTCCAGGTAGGTGTTTGCCCCCTGTGTGTTAAGAGTGTTAGGTTCTTGTCCGATTCTGGTATTTAGGTCGCCACAGACCAGTACATGTCCCTGGGCCTGGAAAAAGTTCATCTCCCCCTCTAGGATGGAGAAGCTGTCATTGTTTAAGTATGGGGATTATATTGGGGGATATAGGTAGCACACATGAGGAAATGTTTTCATCGTTGAAATCATCTCCTTATTCATTTTTACCCAGATGTAAAATGTTTCGACTAATTTATTAAAGTGGGTTAGGTCTGCTCTATACCAAATTAGCATACCCCCTGAGTCTCTTCCCTGTTTCACACCGGGTAGTTTGGTGGATGGGACTACCAGCTCTCTGTAACCTAGAGGGCAACCAGTCGGTCCGTCTCCTCTACCATGTTTCTTGTAGGATGACAATGTCTGTATTTCCAATGTCTTTGAACTCTGGTTTCCTGCTCTTTACGCCGAAGGCAGATGACCTCAGACCCAGAAGGGGCACAAGACTCATCTGGGTGGGGAGGGGGGACTATATATGGTGTGGCTAGTTGTCGACTGGTTGGGGATGTAGCTGGTGATGCTGTGGTCTGGGTGTAGGTCCTCTTGGTGTGGATCCTCTTGGTGCAGGTCCTCTGGGGGGGGGGGGGGCTCGCTGGTCTGGGTTGTCCGTTTGGGTGGGGTGTCTGTTTCTGTTGCTCCTGTGTGAGATGCTGGGGCTACGGTTGAGGGTGACGTTCTTCAGGGTCCTGGGAAAGGTGGGGACTGCTGCCATGTAGAGGTGAACCTGATCATAAAGGCTGTTCAAGTCCAAGGTGGAGTGGTGGGCCAGGTAAACATTTGGTCCCGGGAATTGCTTGCATTCACCCGCTGTGTGGTGGCAGGGTAAAAGTATTTTCCTGGTAGCAGGGTGGCGATAACCACTTGTGCGTTGGGGAAAGTGGAAAAGGCTTTTTCAATCACTCCCTTGAGTGCTGTGGCCACCCTTTCCTGCTGGGCTCTCTGGGCGTTTGTGCCTGTGTGTATTATGATGTGGCTGGGGTACCCTAGTCGGTCCTCTGACAGCAGCTCCAGGGTACGCCGAGTGTTCGGACACCAGAGTTTAGCCACTTGGTGTTTTGGACAAAGTTTCCTCATCAATGCATTTCCCATTTGAGTCAATGAGGAGCACAATCTCTGGGTTCTGTGTCTCCTCAGTGGGGTTATTGTCAGGAGAGCGATCTGGTGGGGGGGAAGGAGTCTGCTGGGTTGGTGGATCCTGCCTTGTCTGTCCTGCTGTGGTTGAGGTCTGAAGTGGGCTGTTCTGTTGGCTTCTCTGGGAGGATGGCTAGCTCTGTCATGAGTGGTTGATTGTCACACCTCTGCTTTCCCACCTCCTCCTGCAGTGCTGTGCCATGTGTTCCTCGCTCTCCTCCTCCAAGTTCTCTTACCTCAGACCGGAGTGCAGCCAGCTTTCTCAGACAGCAGTCCATCTCCACCTTCAGCCCTCTGGGTACTGTAAGGAGGGGGGGGGGGGGTGAGTGCTGGTCTGTTTTGTGTGTCTGTGCTGTCTGGAGAGTGTGGACTAGTTCTCTGAGCTTCACCATGTCTCTCTCAAGCTCAGTGAATTTATCCCTCTCAATGATGGACGAACAGTGCAGTTGTGGGACCTGGGTGTGTTCAGTGCAGGACAGTTTGAAGAGGTGTGATCAGACTCGCTCGAGGTGGGGGAGTCGTCACCAAGAGAAAGCTTCTCCTGCTGTACTCTCGCTGTGATTCTGTGGAAGTACTTTTGGAAATGTATGACGCTGCCCTGCAACACCACTGTTCCATTCTCGTACAGGTTGACAGAGGGTGTCTCAGGGTCCTCGTTTTCCACTATTCTGATTTTAACCATCCTCTGCCAATACCCTCTTAAAAGAGGGGTAGTGTGCTCTTATAGCTGTGTACCATGCCCAGGGATGGTCTGTGTGGAAGATTAGGTTGCTTACTTTCCCATTTTTGTAGCAGTCAGCAAATAGTGTCTCTGGATTGTCCATGAGAAGCTTTTCTTTGTACTCTTTCCGTGCCTTGTCATTTTTAATATCCAAGGGGTACTGGACTGTGGTGATCTCTGCACAGAGGGAAGCCATGCAGCAGGGGGGGAAAGAGGCCTCTGCATTTGGGTGGGGGAGGGATACTGCTGGATGAAAGCTCTCTAGGAGTGGCAACATGTAGGCCAGGCCCTTTCATGTTAGGTTGAATGTCTGAATACCATAAAACTGAAATTAATAGCCCAGGTGTTTATTTGCTTCCATCACTGAACACAACCAGCGCCTCCCCTCACCTTGCAGTTCTCTCCTCGTCTGATCCACCTTGCAGTCTCGCCCTCGTCTGATCCACCTTGCAGTCTCGCCCTCGTCTGATCCACCTTGCAGTCTCGCCCTCGTCTGATCCACCTTGCAGTCTCGCCCTCGTCTGATCCACCTTGCAGTCTCGCCCTCGTCTGATCCACCTTGCAGTCTCGCCCTCGTCTGATCCACCTTGCAGTCTCGCCCTCGTCTGATCCACCTTGCAGTCTCGCCCTCGTCTGATCCACCTTGCAGTCTCGCCCTCGTCTGATCCACCTTGCAGCCTCGCTCTCGTCTGATCCACCTTGCAGCCTCGCCCTCGTCTGATCCACCTTGCAGCCTCGTCTGATCCACCTTGCAGCCTCGTCTGATCCACCTTGCAGCCTCGTCTGATCCACCTTGCAGCCTCGTCTGATCCACCTTGCAGCCTCGTCTGATCCACCTTGCAGCCTCGTCTGATCCACCTTGCAGCCTCGTCTGATCCACCTTGCAGCCTCGTCTGATCCACCTTGCAGCCTCGCCTGATCCACCTTGCAGCCTCGTCTGATCCACCTTGCAGCCTCGCCCTCGTCTGATCCACCTTGCAGCCTCGCCCTCGTCTGATCCACAGACAAACACTTAACTTCGACTTTATGACTTCGCCGTTCTCTCACTCGATTTGGATCAATTCCAAAATGCCTGGCTGTTGCCTGGCCAGAATTTTGCTCTATGAGTTTGGTTGTGCCATGGCTAGCGACGATGACGGATGAAAAATAATAATGAAGTTTTATACACATGACCATGGGAATATCAATTTAGACCCAGTGTTTATTTGAAAAAGTGTTTATTTGCTGAAAAGGGACGGGCGGCTATTTGAGACTGGGTTTAATTGAAGTTTTACGGTGTGTGTGTGTGTGTGTGTATATAGACATTAATATATCATATACAGGCCTTGACATTAACACTTGTCTGCTGGTTTGGGCAAGTAAAAAAAATTGTCAGACAAGAATATAAATGTATGTTGTTGTTTTTTTAAATCACACAAAAATCACTATCAAACAAATAAGGCTACTCCGATCAGAATTTGATCAGTGTCCTCCGAATCTACAGAACACATCAGAGTAGAATTATTGTAGGCCTGCATAGACAGTCTTTCAATCATGCAGTCGTGAAATGCATTTTTGAGATCAAAGCACATTTGTTGATATTCGTTGCTAGTTAGTAAGTTATTTGCCTAGTTATAGCAAGTTCTTTGATCAGCAATGAAAATCCTGGAGAAGTTATGGTGTGTGCATCACCTGCGTTTGTCAGTGGACTGTTGCCGGGGGAGGGAGAGATTTGCGCAGCAAGTAAGACAATGATAAACAACAGACTAACTACATAACCAGCCAAACTACACTTATACATTAGCTATCTCGCTAGTTAACTTTTTAGGTATCAGCATGTGTTAATGTCGTTGTCATGTCCCATGTCCTAAAATAACTTTCCACAGGCGCTCGTGTATAACCGCAAATGGCCGACACGCAGGTCATACAGGGGCACAGTTGATGAAACCAGTGCTGCATACTCTGGTTGTAAACCCGTACGTCTCTCAAGCGCTCGCAATTGGTTAGGATTGTCCTCTGTTCAATACTGGCCGTGTAATTCTGAAAAAGTAAAAAAAAATAAAAATCTTAGAATAGCCTTATTGACAAGTAACTCCTATGCTGTCAAGATCTCCCCTGAACACTGAATATTTTAACCTTACAAATGGATAAACATCTTAGTTAGCTTCCTCGCCCACCTTAGCCATTTCATCCCTGGTTCATTGAATGAGGGAATTATTTTATAAAGACATAGGAAGTATTTGATTGTAATTGTAATGTTGCAGGGTGGCCAACCATCCTCCCAGGAGATTCCAGGAGAGCTACTGAGTGTGCAGGCTCTTGATCCAGCCCTGCTCGAACATAACCCATTTAAAAAATAAAAAATAAATCAGCTGCTCAACAGGACCTTGGTAGGCTGACTCTGGTGTGTTTGTGCAGGGCTGGATCAAAAGCATGCCACCCAGTAGGTCTCCAGTTGGAGGGTTGACGGCCCACATGTGTTTTATACAGTGGCCTATTAGTGTAGTTTTGTACTTTGTGGTGGGTTAAGTGCCTTGCTCAAGGCCACAACGGCTGGAGACACTTTATAATACATGGGCTCAGAGAGCAGCAGCCTTCCATTGTCAATACCAGTGATAATGTAATAGTGAATATTATTTAGTGAAGTGGTTCCTTGCATCAAACAACCATTTTCAGTCACCTTTTTTGGCCCATGGGGGAGGGGAGGAGGGGAGGATATTTGAGCTTTCTGCCCAACTTGTCCGAAAGATAAATGGCAAAAAAACTATTATTATTATCCTCATTATGGAACTGGAGTTCCTCGATCCAAAATGGCTGTCACAATGTCCGATTGATAGAATAAATTGTTCTTCTGGTAGTTGCTGTTCTCCATTTGACTCCTTAGAAATGACAAGGTCATGCCAGTTTGTGAAGCATTTCAGAGTAGACATTGTATTTGCAAAGCACTGTTTGACAGATTCTATCATAAATGCTTTAGCAGGTTGGGAGCCCTTTGTAAATATCATTGACTGATGAAGCTGAGATATGTGGGCGAGGAGGACGGGCAAACTTCAAGATGTACTCATAGGACATTTAAAAGCAATTATTTTTTGTCAATAACACAATGGATTTCAATTTTCTTCATTATTCTATTTTTACTGAAGGTCAACATAAGACTTACGCTGTGTCCCAAATGGCACCTTAGTCCCTATATAGTGGAGTACTTCAGACCAGAGACCTATGGGGGCCCTATTTTGACCTTCAGTTTAATGAGGTCTCTGTAGCGTCATTAATATTAATGACTTTAAAAACGGCAATTTCTGGACTTCGTTGGATTAACAATCAGGAATAGATTGGTCTCAGGTGTGCACACATGACGTACAGACACGTGTCACTCATGGATTTTCTATCAAAGGATGAAGTATAGGCTAATGGGTACTAAAAATGGCACTTTCTGAGGAAAGTGGAAGACTGTAGCCATTTCCTCTTCTGTATCAACTCTTTTCATGCTCAAAGGATCCGTTATAGTGGGATGCTTTGGTGTACAATATTACCATTTGGGGAAGTACATTTTATAGGCATGTAATTCCCAGTGTCAACTCTCATTCTTTTGGTTGAGACATTAAACTGGTCTGGTAAAAATAAAGGTTAGTGATGAAGTAATATAACGGTAGATAATATTTGTATATTTGATAGTCTTAGAGTAAACATCATTGGATTGGTCATAACAGATGTTTTTCCAATTCTAGAAATATCTATTATCAGCCCTCGAGGATGCAGTGAAATCTGCCTCTCTCGCACTCTTTCTCTCCCTCACTCTCGCCCTGTCTCCCCTCCATGCTGAAAGAGGCGTGCTTCTCTCCTTAGCTAATTGCATTCAGCCCGGAGTGAATAAAACAGACGAAGGCTCACCAAGACGTCAAGGCTTACCTCTGCTTCCAAACCGGCAAAGAAATTGCACGAAGGAAAGAGGAAAGGGGAATGAGAGGGAGAGAGCGAGTTAACATAGGAAGAGTAAGAGATGCAGAGAGAGGGCTTCCTTGCTTACTAGAGCAGGAACATCATTACTGATTTCCCTGATGGGGGGGGCCTGGCTGGCTGGCTGGCTGGCTGGCTGGCTGGCTATGTTAATGGCGGGGGGAATGGAAAAGAGGGGACAAAAAGAAAGGGAAATGAGGCCGAAAAGGAGAGTGGAAAGGCGGGAATGGGAGAGGAAAGGCGGGAAGGGGAGAGGGAAGTAGTGGAGAAGAGAGAAGCAGACAAGAAGGAAGGATGAGAAAGTTCTGAGGAGGTAGATAAGGAGGGGGGAAGAGAGCAGGGTTAAATAAGGAAAGGGGAAGGAGGATTGTTATGCTTGAGGGACTCTGCATGCTTATCCATAACCGCTGGAAGTAGGGGTGCTGAGGGTGCTGCAATAATAAAATGTATACTTTATTAAACTAACTTAGTGCACTAAGCCTCATACTCCTGAATGAGTGGGGAAAAAAATACTTGTCAGCAGAACGGGGAGAAAAATCTTCCCGTAGCCATTTGCTTATCAGAAGGTTGGGAGCATCATATGGCCTCGTGTGACTGTAGCGGCATCTTCCTGCTGAATCTTTAAAGAACACTCCTGTTCTGCTGCTCCTTCTGACCACACTCCTCATGCCAACCCTGTCACCTGGGCATCATGTGTGTTTTCACTCAGGAAGGTCTGACACACACACACACACACACACACACACACACACACACACACACACACACACACACACACACACACACACACAGAGAGGCAGGCACACAAACGTGCACATATACACAGGCATGCACGTTTGTGTGTGCGTGCATGAGCAGGGTTTAACGTGGGGAAAAAATGCTTTCTCTCTACATTCAGCTATTTATAGGCTATATTTGGTTATTATAAAATACAACAAACAGGCTCATTCTGTTCAGGACAACCCAGGGTAAAACGCATGTCATCCTTGTAACTTAATCAAGCATTGCGATCATAAATGTTGATACTGTAAATAACACATTTTCACTTATAGAAATATGCAGTGCACATTTGGACTCACGGGTGTGTGGTTTGCTTGTATGACCTCTAGGGATGTGACAAATTGATTGACAATTTTGCCTTTTTTTATCAGTTACATTTAAACAGTAAGAGAAAAATTATCAAATTCTACATCAACTCACAATGCTGAATAATAATAGCTATTAGGTATTAATGACTGCTAGGGCCTGGCAATGAAGTTATATCTTCTGCCGCCATATACCCTTTAAAGCCGCTCATCTGTAAGGGCACGCTACAGCTTTTTAAATGCCGACACGAAACCAGCTTTGGAGATGGTTTTGACGTGCCAATGAACTGACATTTTACTTGTAAAGGAATACCACTTTAAGGGAATGCATGCTTATGAAGCTGGACCATAACTAGGTGACCAGAAATGTCAATCAAATAATCTCGAGCTGTCTGCGTGTGGCCTACCTGCTGCCTGCACGCAGATCTCACACTCATAAAAAAAGGGCTTTAAAATGTGTTAAATAATGTGACTTGCCAACACCATTTAGTAGAAAGAAAACACATCTTCCACTAGGAATCGATTCCTAAGATTCAGTATTTTTTAAACTGAGTAGACTGATTTGTTGACGCACTTCTGGGAACACAAACACTTGCATCTTTCATAGCGAGCTAGCGAGGGACTGAGAGAGAGGGGAAGGGGCACAGTATAGGAAGGTTGGCCACCAGACAGACAGTCAGAACTGTGCACTAGGCCTATCTATCAGTATAGGCAGGTTTGCCACCAGACAGACAGTCAGAACCGTGTACTAGGCCTATATATCAGTATAGGCAGGTCAGCCACCAGACAGACAGACAGAACCGTGTACTAGGCCTATATATCAGTATAGGCAGGTCAGCCACCAGACAGACAGACAGAACCGTGTACTAGGCCTATCTATCAGTATAGGCAGGTCAGCCACCAGACGGACAGTCAGAACCGTGCACTAGGCCTATATATCAGTATAGGCAGGTTGGCCACCAGACAGACAGACAGACCTAGTGCACGGTTCTGACTATCTATCAGCAATCAAAAGCTGCTGTATTTTTGCAATTTCTTAGCTTGCAATGTCTCGCAACTTCAGTAAAGTAGAGCGTATCATCAATGAATAGGCTAGGGTATTCTACATGCAACAGACTGAATACTGAACACACACTCACATCATTAGCGAAGAGAAAGAGCAGGCGAGCCAGCTGCAATGTGATTTTAATTTATTAAAAAGTATAATTCAAATATTATTTATATACACTGCTCAAAAAAATAAAGGGAACACTTAAACAACACAATGTAACTCCAAGTCAATCACACTTCTGTGAAATCAAACTGTCCACTAATGAAGCAACACTGATTGACAATAAATTTCACATGCTGTTGTGCAAATGGAATAGACAACAGGTGGAAATTATAGGCAATTAGCAAGACACCCCCAATAAAGGAGTGGTTCTGCAGGTGGTGACCACAGACCACTTCTCAGTTCCGATGCTTCCTGGCTGATGTTTTGGTCACTTTTGAATGCTGGCGGTGCTTTCACTCTAGTGGTAGCATGAGACGGAGTCTACAACCCACACAAGTGGCTCAGGTAGTGCAGCTCATCCAGGATGGCACATCAATGCGAGCTGTGGCAAGAAGGTTTGCTGTGTCTGTCAGCGTAGTGTCCAGAGCATGGAGGCGCTACCAGGAGACAGGCCAGTACATCAGGAGACATGGAGGAGGCCGTAGGAGGGCAACAACCCAGCAGCAGGACCGCTACCTCCGCCTTTGTGCAAGGAGGAGCAGGAGGAGCACTGCCAGAGCCCTGCAAAATGACCTCCAGCAGGCCACAAATGTGCATGTGCCTGCTCAAACGGTCAGAAACAGACTCCATGAGGGTGGTATGAGGGCCCGACGTCCACAGGTGGGGGTTGTGCTTACAGCCCAACACCGTGCAGGACGTTTGGCATTTGCCAGAGAACACCAAGATTGGCAAATTCGCCACTGGCGCCTTGTGCTCTTCACAGATGAAAGCAGGTTCACACTGAGCACGTGACAGACGTGACAGAGTCTGGAGACGCCGTGGAGAACGTTCTGCTGCCTGCAACAACCTCCAGCATGACCGGTTTGGCGGTAGGTCAGTCATGGTGTGGGGTGGCATTTCTTTGGGGGGCCACACAGCCCTCCATGTGCTCGCCAGAGGTAGCCTGACTGCCATTAGGTACCGAGATGAGATCCTCAGACCCCTTGTGAGACTATATGCTGGTGCGGTTGGCCCTGGGTTCCCCCTAATGCAAGACAATGCTAGACCTCATGTGGCTGGAGTGTGTCAGCAGTTCCTGCAAGAGGAACGCATTGATGCTATGGACTGGCCCGCCTGTTCCCCAGACCTGAATCCAATTGAGCACATCTGGGACATCATGTCTCGCTCCATCCACCAACGCCACGTTGCACCACAGACTGTCCAGGAGTTGGCGGATGCTTTAGTCCAGGTCTGGGAGGAGATCCCTCAGGAGGCCACCTCATCAGGAGCATGCCCAGGCGTTGTAGGGAGGTCATACAGGCACGTGGAGGCCACCCACACTACTGAGCCTCATTTTGACTTGTTTTAAGGACATTACATCAAAGTTGGATCAGCCTGTAGTGTGGTTTTCCACTTTAATTTTGAGTGTGACTCCAAATCCAGACCTCCATGGGTTGATAAATTGGATTTCCATTGATTATTTTTGTGTGATTTTGTTGTCGGCACATTCAACTATGTAAAGAAAAAAGTATTTAATAAGATTATTTCATTCATTCAGATCTAGGATGTGTTATTTTAGTGTTCCCTTTATTTTTTTGAGCAGTGTGTGTCATATATATATATATATATATATATATATTTTTTAAGACGTTTCTTTTTTTGCTGAGTTTATATATATGCATGTTTTTTTTACACTGTTTGGAATTAGGCAAACTGAAAAAACGCTTAATGTTACTACAAGCTCCACTCCAGTGTAACCTACAATGTTATCCAAATTTGATATGCTGCTTGAACGAATTTGCACCCATATCAGCTAAAAATGGAACGTCATGTTTTGGTTGTGAAGACAAAGCTAATATCGCATCTTTTTTACCAGTAGCCTGGAATCACTAGTTAGCCTTCAGAAAGTACTCATACCCCTTTACTTCTTCCACAACCTGAATTCAAAATTGGTTAAATGTTGTTTTTTTTCAACCACCCATTTCCAAACTACCCCATAACTGACAGTGAATTATTATTATAAAAAAATAAAAAAATGGTGGGGGGGGGGGGGGCAATTTATTGAAAATAAGTACAGAAATATCTCATTTACATAAGTATTTACACCAGAGTCAATACTTTGTAGAAGCACCTCTAGCGCCGATTACAGCTTTCTTTTGGGTAAGTCTCTAAGAGCTTTGCACACCTGGATTGTACAATATTTGCCTTTTTTTATTTTTTATTATACAATTCTTCAAGCTCTTTCAAGTTTATTCTTTATCATTGCTTGACAGCCATTTTCAAGTCTTGCCATAGATTTTCAAGCTGATTTAAGTCAAATCTGTAACTAAGCCACTCAGGAAGATTCAACGTTGTCTAACTCCAGTGTAGATTTTGCCTTGTGTTTTAGGTTTTGTTCTGCTTAAAGGTGAATTCATCTCCCAGTGTCTGTTGGAAAGCAGACAGAACCAGGCTTTCATCTAGGATTTTGCCTGTGCTTATAGCTGTATTCCGTTTCTTTTTATCCTAAAAAACTCCCTAGTCCTTGCTGATGACAAGCATACCCATAACATGATGCAGCCACCACCATGCTTGAAAATATGAAGCGTGGTACTCAGTGATGTGTTGTGTTGATTTTGCCCCAAACACAACATTTGTATTCAGGACAAAAAGTTAATTTCTTTGGCACTTGTTTTTTGCCGTTTTAGTGCCTTATTGCAAACAGGATGCATGTTTTGGAATATTTTTATTCTATACAGGCTACCTCCTTTTCACTCATTTAGGTTAGTATTGTAGAGAAACTACAATGTTGTTGAACCATCCTCAGTTTTCTCCTATCACAGCCATTAAACTGTAACTGTCTTAAAGTCACCACTGGCCGCATGGTGAAATCAGTGAGCGGTTTCCTTCCTCTCCGGCAACTGAGTTAGGAAGGACGCCTGTATCTTTGCAATGACTGGGTGTATTGATACAGCGTCCAAAGTGTAATTAATAACTTCACTATGCTCAAAGGGATATTCAGTGTCTGCTTTTTTAAATGTTGACCCATCTACCAATAGGTGCCCTTCTATGCGAGGCTTTGGAAAACCTCCCAGGTCTCTATGGTTGAATCTGTGTTGAAATTCACTGCTCGACTGAGGGACCTTACATATAATTAAGTAGTAATTAAAAAAAATCAGTCCATGCAACTTTTTATGTGACTTATTAAGCAAATCTTTACTCCAGAGCTTATTTAGGCTTGCCATAACAAAGGGGTTAAATACTTGACTCAAGACATTTCAGCTCTTAATTTATTAATTAGTAAAAATGTCTAAAAACATAATTCCACTTTGACATTATGGGGTATTGTGTTTAGGCCAGTGACAAAATCTCAATTTAATGCGTTTTTAAATTCAGGCTGTAACAACAAAAAAGTCAAGGGGCGTGAATACTTTCAGAAGGCACTGTACCTTAAAGTGGAGAGCTGCATTGATCTCTGCTGGATCCAGCAAGTCCTGCGGGTATCCCGCGGGTCTCATCAGAGATCACTGCAGCGAAGTATGCATTTTTCATACTGCTTGCCGGAGCATGGGGTCAGACAGACAACTTTAGGATGAAAAATATTTTGGTTGTCCAGTAGATTATTTGGAAATGGTTGTCTTTCTCCTTTGTGTGGCTTAGTCTATCCATTGTATTAAAAACACATATTTTTTGCATTATTCTCACACTCGTTGCGTCAACTTTAGTAGCCTGCCTCTCCTAGTTCGGCGTAAGAGTTCAAGTGCACCTACGTGTGTAGCAGGATGAAGAAATAAGTCTCTACCTTGGAGTACCTTAGAATAATTTGGAACTACCTCAGAATACGGAGAAGACCCTTGGCTAAAATGCACTGCCGTTTTGAATACAACTCTGTGTTTTATCAATTCTATCGCCGTTGTTACCAACCGATCGACTAGTCGATCTTCAAGGAATTCCTAGTCGATCACCAAACATTTTTGTAGAAAAGCCAACGATAAACCCTTGTCACAGAGTTTCGAAACCTAGAGGCGCAACATTGTGAGACTTCCAGGAACGCTTGAGAAACAGACCAAGCAGGGGTTTGGCGTTTGAAAAGTCAACGAGACAAGTGAACGATTCTTATGTTAATTTTCTAGATATCTAAAGGCACAATCTAGATTCGAGCCAATGCCTTAAGTAGTTGAACATGTTATTTCTTCAACCTCGTGAAAGTGACAAACTGACACGTTTCCATTTTAGTCAAAAACGACTTCAAATCGAAGGAGTGCCTTTGATTTGACAGCCTGCACATGCGCAGTTCAGCACGAGATGACCGTTAGACCCGATGAGGTGTTTCTGTGCTTAGCTAGCCAACGTCACCATGACATTGGAGAAGCAGTTCCCGCTAAATGCATTTGATTGAACATGTGAGGTTACGGATGCTTTGCTTCCCCACTGTGAAGTCACCACAGAGAAGAACAACAGCTACATTTACATTATACTCTGTGTGTGTTACACCCTCCTCTCATGTTTCCTCCTTTCCCCTATTCACTAAGGAGATGTGAGGACAGAGAGAATGAGTTGTTCGTTTGCTGACGCATTTTCATTCAGAATTGATCAGTGTGGTGCCTTTTTGAAGGTGTACTGTCACTCACAACATCATAGATAATGAAAAGAAGCTACTTGAGGTGACAGGAAACGCTGTGAGTTTTCAGGACGGAAGCTAAGGTCGCACTCACGCATGTACGAAAGCGTGCACACACACACACACACACACACGTGTGCTTTTCTTTTCCTGTTATGTGTGTGTGTTTGCATGAGTGTGAGAACTTAGCTTCCTTAGCGAAAACACACACCATCCCCAGATGGCATGAGATTGAGGCAGTCACCTGTCAAGGAGTTGGCAGCAGAACAGGAGTATTGTTTAAAGATTCAACAGGAAGATGGTGCTTCTCAGCTCCTCACAGTCACACGAGTCCCTCAAGAATCACTATCCTAATTTCCTTTCCTTATTTAATCCTCCTCTTCTCCCCTTCTTTCCAACCTCCTCAGATCTTTCTCACCCATCTTTCCTCTCCCCTCCTCATTTCTCCACTCCTTCCTCCCTCCCTCCCTCATACCTTGCCCATTCTTTTTATCCCCTCTTGTT
This sequence comes from Salmo salar, assembly GCF_965601325.2. Classification (NCBI taxonomy): domain Eukaryota; kingdom Metazoa; phylum Chordata; class Actinopteri; order Salmoniformes; family Salmonidae; genus Salmo; species Salmo salar. The sequence continues at coordinate 56,686,868 of NC_138292.1, forward strand.
CCATCCTTTCCTGTCTTCTCACCATCTCTGCTCTTCTCCTTTCCCCCCCATTACCATCTGAACATTGGGGAAATCCCTTGAAGACAGTGCTCTATCAGTAATGATTTTCTGCTCTGGTGAGCAAGGAATCTCTCTCCTATATTCGTACTAACTATCTCATCCCCATCTTTCATTCTCTTCCCTTTGTCCGTTTTATGCAGGTTTGGAAGCCGAGGTAAGCCTGTCTTAGTGAGCTTTCTCGTCTGTTTTTCTCATTGCGGCGCTGAATGCAATTAGCTAAGGAGAGAAGCACATGCCTCTTTCAGCATGGAAGGGAGAAAGAGAGAGGCAGATTTCTCTGCAGTCTCGAGACAGGGCTGATAATGATATTTCTAGCATTGGAAATCATTCTTTGTTATGACCCATCCAATAGCTTTACTCTAAGACTATCAAATCCTTAAGCAATTTGGTACTTGGCTATGTAAATATTATCTACATCTTTTATTTTACCAGATAACTTGTGGCCAAATGAGCAAATTGGGAACAAAGGATTAGGTGGCCATGATAATGTGATCTTCAAACCCAAGATGTTGGGTTTGAAATTTAGCCAAGACACAATATACTTGCAACAAATACCAAGAGCTGTATGGTGATGACTGAGACCTCAGTTTAATGTCACAACCAGTGACATTAAGTAGTATTGCTACTTTTTTGGTATGATATGCCTATTAATGTCCTCCTTCCCCAGTGGTATTATTGTACGCCAATGCATCCCACTATAATGGATCCTAGAGCATGAAAAGATAGTTGACAAAGAAAAGGAAATGGCTTCTCCAGTCTTTCACTTTTTATCAGAAACTGCCATATCAAATCAAGGTTTATTTGTCACGTGCGCCGAATACAACAGGTGTAGACCTTACAGTGAAATGCTTACTTACAGGCTCTAACCAATAGTACATAAAAGGTATTAGGTGAACAATGGGTAAGTAAAGTAATAAAAACAACAGTAAAAAGACAGTGATAAATAACAGCAGCAAAGTACCCATTAGCCTATCCTTAGAAAAAACATATGCGAGCGTCAAATGCCTGTCTGTACGGCATGTGTGCCCATGTGAGACCATTCCCGAGTTCTTGCCAATACTTTCGATTTGTACTAGAAATGCTAAGACACATACCGTAAACTTCAATTAATAGCCTGGGCATTTGTTTGCTTAAAACACTGAACAAGACAGGCACTTTTTAGAGAAATGATTCTTTTTTTGAGCCAGGAGTTTATTTCCTTAATGCACACGGTTTTGCTCATTAGTGTAGTTAATTGTTTAATTCCGGCATTTACTTCCTACATTTTAATCAATTTCAAAATTTCCTGCACTAATGCATTTTCATTTACACACTGTCACACTTCTTATGCCTCTATAAAATAAAAATGTTAAATAAACTTTTCCTTGACAGAATATATTTGTTTTTGCCGTTCTTCCCTTCTCCAATAGAGGGACATGTAAGAGCAATTTCTTATTTGCAAAATGTCTAAACTATTTTTGCTTTGTCATAATGGGGTAGTGTGTAATTGTCCCCCCCCCCCCCCCCCCCCGATCAATTTAATCCATTTTAAAATAAGTCTGTAATGTAACCAAATGTGTAAAAAGTGAAGGGGTCTGAATACTTTCCGAATGCACTGTAAAATGGAAGGGAAGTCCCTGGAGAGGAGTTGTGTTCTGAAAGATGAGACGTTGAGGACCATAATAAATACCGCTTTGATGTCATTAGGGTTGTGATCTTTTAAACCATTAAAACCTTTAAACGAAATTGGGATCCTTTATTTATATATATATACACTGCTCAAAAAAATAAAGGGAACACTTAAACAACACAATGTAACTCCAAGTCAATCACACTTCTGTGAAATCAAACTGTCCACTTAGGAAGCAACACTGATTGACAATAAATTTCACATGCTGTTGTGCAAATGGAATAGACAACAGGTGGAAATTATAGGCAATTAGCAAGACACCCCCAATAAAGGAGTGGTTCTGCAGGTGGGGACCACAGACCACTTCTCAGTTCCTATGCTTCCTGGCTGATGTTTTGGTCACTTTTGAATGCTGGCGGTACTTTCACTCTAGTGGTAGCATGAGACGGAGTCTACAACCCACACAAGTGGCTCAGGTAGTGCAGCTCATCCAGGATGGCACATCAATGCGAGCTGTGGCAAGAAGGTTTGCTGTGTCTGTCAGCGTAGTGTCCAGAGCATGGAGGCGCTAGCAGGAGACAGGCCAGTACATCAGGAGACGTGGAGGAGGCCGTAGGAGGGCAACAACCCAGCAGCAGGACCGCTACCTCCGCCTTTGTGCAAGGAGGAGCAGGAGAAGCACTGCCAGAGCCCTGCAAAATGACCTCCAGCAGGCCACAAATGTGCATATGTCTGCTCAAACGGTCAGAAACAGACTCCATGAGGGTGGTATGAGATGTTACTCCACTCTTCCACCAAGGCACCTGCAAGTTCCCGGACATTTCTGGGGGGAATGGCCCTAGCCCTCACCCTCTGAGCCAACAGGTCCCAGACCTGCTCAATGGGATTGAGATCCGGGCTCTTCGCTGGCCATGGCAGAACACTGACATTCTTGTCTTGCAGGAAATCACCCACAGAACGAGCAGTATGGCTGGTGGCATTGTCATGCTGGAGGGTCATGTCAGGATGAGCCTGCAGGGAGGGTACCACATGAGGAAGGAGGATGTCTTCCCTGTAACGCACATGAGGAAGGAGGATGTCTTCCCTGTAACGCACAGCGTTGAGATTGGCTGCAATGACAACAAGCTCAGTCCGATGATGCTGTGACACACCGCCCCAGACCATGAAGGACCCTCCACCTTCAAATCGATCCCGTTCCAGAGTACAGGCCTCTGTGTAACGCTCATTCCTTCGACGATGAACGCAAATCCAACAATCACCCCTGGTGAGACAAAACGGCGACTCGTCAGTGAAGAGCACTTTTTGCCAGTCCTGTCTGGTCCAGCGACGGTGGGTTTGTGCCCACAGGCGAAGTTGTTGCTGGTTATGTCAGGTGAGGACCTGCCTTACAACAGGCCTACAAGCCCTCAGTCCAGCCTCTCTCAGCCTATTGCAGACAGTCTTAGCACTGATGGAGGGATTGTGCGTTCCTGGTGTAACTCGGGCAGTTGTTGTTGCCATCCTGTACCTGTCCCGCAGGTGTGATGTTCGGATGTACCAAACCTGTGCTGGTTGTTTTACACGTGGTCTGCCACTGCGAGGACGATCAGCTGTCTGTCTTGTCTCCCTGTAGCGCTGTCTTAGGTGTCTCACTGTACGGACATTGCAATTCATTGCCCTGGCCACATATGCAGTCCTCATGCCTAAGGCACATTCACGCAGATGAGCAGGGACCCTGGGCATCTTTATTTTGGTGTTTTTCAGAGTCAGTAGAAAGGCCTCTTTAGTGTCCTAAGTTTTCATAGCTCTGACCTTAATTGCCTACCGTCTGTAAGCTATGCCCTGATAATAGTTATATTCAAGAATAAAGCCAATAATTCATTTTTATTCTGATTTCATATGAATGTACCCTAGTCAAATGTCATTCAGTATAACACTAAGTATTTAAAAAAACAAAAAATGTTATTTTTCATAATCACTAGGTTCTATATCCATACATAGACTTGCAGAAATATAACTACCCAGAAAAAAGTACATTTATTTAATTTTGAATACCACATTTGATGTGTCACGGGTACAACTCAAAATTTGTTGAAGGTTTTTTACAAAAACACCGTACACTGGAAAAGAAATACCTAAAATGTAGGAAAATATCTTTCACTTCATCCTTTGAGATTTGTTTTTGTCTCAGTCAACAACAAAAAAGTTATTGTATTTTAATATAAATTACTGGTGTTATACTGTATGACAATATTTTGTTATCCTGAATGACACATCACTACTGCCCACAAATTTGGATTAAATGTGATTCCTTTAGCAATAACAATAATGATCCTATGAACTATTATTAGTAGCAGCAGTATTTTTCTTTTAGCAATTTTTTAAGGTATAAAACTGTGTAAAAAAAACAGATTAAGACGTTTAAAATGTGCAGGCTAGCTGAACTTAGATCTATTCCATACTAGAGAGAGAGAGAGAGAGGAAATTACCCATATGCCACACACTTAAAGAACATGGGTTTTACTATGCAGCATAGGTTAACTGACACATGAAGTACAATTTAATTAACGTAGGATTAAATGAGCATTGAACATTTCCAACAAAGCATTTAATTTTAAATTCCATAAACATTGCGCAAAAAAACTACAGTTTTGCTTAAAGTCATCACGAAACAATGGATATCTTTCTCAAAGTAATATCATGACATCACATCGTTTTTACTTTTGCCGGCGCTTGCAACGCTTTGATATCTTTTTCACTTTTTCTGGAGTGGAGGGAGCAAGTGGTTGCTCCAGTGTTTGAGATTGAGGCTCAAGGGATTGCTCTAGTTTTGCAGTCAATGACTCAAATGGTTGCTCCAGCTCTGGAGGTGCAGGTTCATGTTGTACTTGCGCAAGTTGTTCAGGGGGCTGCTCAAAAGGATTTCCGTCACTGGATACTGGAGTTAAGTTCATCACCACATTCATTTGTTAGATTTTTTTATGGCGGAGCCTCTCATTTAATCAACATTTTTCCCAGTATCAGATTGTCGTATGGATCGGTGGATGATCAGGGTTGACATCCTTCTTTCTTCTTTGATAGCTAAAAAACGAAAATGTAATAGTTTTGACACTGGTGCAGAATTGGATTCGCATCAATTAAATGTTATTAGTAGTCTATTAATAGTAGGCTATACAATGATGACACTTAATCAAAGTTGAAGTTAAATCAACTCCCTCTCCCTTTCTCAAAAATGTTTTGTTACTATTTACATTTACATTTAAGTCATTTAGCAGACGCTCTTATCCAGAGCGACTTACAAAATGGTGCATTCACCTTATGATATCCAGTGGAACAACCACTTTACAATAGTGCATCTAAATATTTTAAGGGGGGGTGGGGGGGGTTAGAAGGATTACTTTATCCTATCCTAGGTATTCCTTAAAGAGGTGGGGTTTCAGGTGTCTCCGGAAGGTGGTGATTGACTCCGCTGTCCTGGCGTCGTGAGGGAGCTTGTTCCACCATTGGGGTGCCAGAGCAGCGAACAGTTTTGACTGGGCTGAGCGGGAACTGTGCTTCCTCAGAGGTAGGGGGGCCAGCAGGCCAGTGGTGGATGAACGCAGTGCCCTTGTTTGGGTGTAGGGCCTGATCAGAGCCTGAAGGTATGGAGGTGCCGTTCCCTTCACAGCTCCGTAGGCAATCACCATGGTCTTGTAGCGGATGCGAGCTTCAACTGGAAGCCAGTGGAGAGAGCGGAGGAGCGGGGTGACGTGAGAGAACTTGGGAAGGTTGAACACCAGACGGGCTGCGGTGTTCTGGATGAGTTCTAGGGGTTTAATGGCACAGGCAGGGAGCCCAGCCAACAGCGAGTTGCAGTAATCCAGACGGGAGATGACAAGTGCCTGGATTAGGACCTGCGCCGCTTCCTGTGTGAGGCAGGGTCGTACTCTGCGAATGTTGTAGAGCATGAACCTACAGGATCGGGTCACCGCCTTGATGTTAGTGGAGAACGACAGGGTGTTGTCCAGGATCACGCCAAGGTTCTTAGCACTCTGGGAGGAGGACACAAGGGAGTTGTCACCGTGATGGCGAGATCATGGAACAGGCAGGCCTTCCCCGGGAGCAAGAGCAGCTCCGTCTTGCCGAGGTTCAGCTTGAGGTGGTGATCCGTCATCCACACTGATATGTCTGACAGACATGCAGAGATGCGATTCGCCGCCTGGTTATCAGAAGGGGGAAAGGAGAAGATTAATTGTGTGTCGTCTGCATAGCAATGATAGGAGAGACCATGTGAGGATATGACAGAGCCAAGTGACTTGGTGTATAGCGAGAATAGGAGAGGGCCTAGAACAGAGCCCTGGGGGACACCAGTGGTGAGAGCGCATGGTGCTGAGACAGATTCTCGCCACGCCACCTGGTAGGAGCGACCTGTCAGGTAGGACGCAATCCAAGCGTGGGCCGCGCCGGAGATGCCCAACTCGGAGAGGGTGGAGAGGAGGATCTGATGGTTCACAGTATCAAAGGCAGCAGATAGGTCTAGAAGGATGAGAGGAGAGAGAGTTAGCTTTAGCAGTGCGGAGAGCCTCCGTGACACAGAGAAGAGCAGTCTCAGTTGAATGCCCAGTCTTGAAACCTGACTGATTAGGATCAAGAAGGTCATTCTGAGAGAGAGATAGCAGGAGAGCTGGCCAAGGGCGGCACGTTCAAGAGTTTTGGAGAGAAAAGAAAGAAGGGATACTGGTCTGTAGTTGTTGACATCGGAGGGATCGAGTGTAGGTTTTTTCAGAAGGGGTGCAACTCTCGCTCTCTTGAAGACGGAAGGGACGTAGCCAGCGGTCCAGGATGAGTTGATGAGCGAGGTGAGGAAGGGGAGAAGGTCTCCGGAAATGGTCTGGAGAAGAGAGGAGGGGATAGGGTCAAGTGGGCAGGTTGTTGGGCGGCCGGCCGTCACAAGACGCGAGATTTCATCTGGAGAGAGAGGGGAGAAAGAGGTCAAAGCACAGGGTAGGGCAGTGTGAGCAGGACCAGCGGTGTCGTTTGACTTAGCAAACGAGGATCGGATATCGTCAACCTTCTTTTCAAAATGGTTGACGAAGTCATCCGCAGAGAGGGAGGAGGGGAGGGGGGGAGGGGGAGGAGGATTCAGGAGGGAGGAGAAGGTAGCAAAGAGCTTCCTAGGGTTAGAGGCAGATGCTTGGAATTTAGAGTGGTAGAAAGTGGCTTTAGCAGCAGAGACAGAAGAGGAGAATGTAGAGAGGAGGGAGTGAAAGGATGCCAGGTCCGCAGGGAGGCGAGTTTTCCTCCATTTCCGCTCGGCTGCCCGGAGCCCTGTTCTGTGAGCTCGTAGTGAGTCGTCGAGCCACGGAGCAGGAGGGGAGGACCGAGCCGGCCTGGAGGATAGGGGACAGAGAAAATCAAAGGATGCAGAAAGGGAGGAGAGGAGGGTTGAGGAGGCAGAATCAGGAGATAGGTTGGAGAAGGTTTGAGCAGAGGGAAGAGATGATAGGATGGAAGAGGAGAGAGTAGCGGGAGAGAGAGGGCGAAGGTTGGGACGGCGCAATACCATCCGAGTAGGGGCAGAGTGAGAAGTGTTGGATGAGAGCAAGAGGGAAAAGGATACAAGGTAGTGGTCGGAGATTTGGAGGGGAGTTGCAATGAGATTAGTGGAAGAACAGCATCTAGTAAAGATGAGGTCAAGCGTATTGCCTGCCTTGTGAGTAGGGGGGGAAGGTGAGAGGGTGAGGTCAAAAGAGGAGAGGAGTGGAAAGAAGGAGGCAGAGAGGAATGAGTCAAAGGTAGACGTGGGGAGGTTAAAGTCACCCAGAACTGTGAGAGGTGAGCCATCCTCAGGAAAGGAACTTATCAAGGCGTCAAGCTCATTGATGAACTCTCCAAGGGAACCTGGAGGGCGATAAATGATAAGGATGTTAAGCTTGAAAGGGCTGGTAACTGTGACAGCATGGAATTCCAATGAGGAGATAGACAGATGGGTCAGGGGAGAAAGAGAGAATGTCCACTTGGGAGAGATGAGGATTCCAGTGCCACCACCCCGCTGGCTCGATGCTCTAGGGGTATGCGAGAACACGTGGGCAGACGAAGAGAGAGCAGTAGGAGTAGCAGTGTTATCTGTGGTAATCCATGTTTCCGTCAGCGCCAGGAAGTCTAGGGACTGGAGGGTAGCATAGGCTGAGATGAACTCAGCCTTGTTGGCTGCAGACCGTCAGTTCCAGAGGCTGCCAGAGACCTGGAACTCCACGTGGGTCGTGCGCGCTGAGACCACCAGGTTAGAGTGGCAGCGGCCACGCGGTGTGAAGCGTTTGTATGGCCTGTGCAGAGGGGAGAGAACAGGGATAGACAGACACATAGTTGACAAGCTACAGAAGTGTTGTTTCTTGTATTATTGTCTCTTGTGTCTTTAGAGAACTGTTTCACTTTGATATCCTTTTTCTTCTGTCCTGATTTTCTCTTTCTTTTCTTCTGTTAACTACATATTCTTTGTTGTTCTTCGTTAGCTAGCTAGCTTCTTCCAAAAGAGTCCCTAGCAACTGCTTAGCAACTGGTAAACAATTCAGCTAGCTAAGATAACTACAATTTCACTGTAGAGCCTCCAGCCCTGCTCAATATGCCTTAGCTAGCCCTTTTGTCCCACCCCGCCACACATGCGGTGACCTCACCTGGCTTAACTGGGGCCTCTAGAGACAAAAGCTCTCTCATCGTCACTCAATGCCTAGGTTTACCTCCATTGTACTCACATCCTACCATACCCTTGTCTGTACATTATGCCGTGAATCTATTCTTCCAGGCCCAGAAATCTGCCCCTTTTACTCTCTGTTCCGAACGCACTAGACCACTATTTCTTATAGCCTTTAGCCATACCCTTATCCTATAGAGGGTCTTCAATGTGTCTTCTTTGTGATGTCACACACTGTCACATGATTCACATCTTGTTATGTTTTAAAATGGCTTTTTACCTTTGTTATACTGATTGACATTGAAGTGCAAAAGTTTTTCAAATGAAATATTTTTTAGATGCAGTATGTCGCCCATTATTCTATATATTGTTGCAAACACTAACACAATTATGCCATGGGTGTTCATTTATATTTTTAGGATGAATTTCTACATTTTAAAACACTTTTGTCATTAGAGGTTTACCCGGACAGTTACACTGAAGGACATTTTGACACTTTAGAGTTCAATAACTCCCTTAATTTAGTAGTTTGCAACACAAATATTGCTGGGTCAAAAGAAGGGTAAGAGTTGAGTGATTTTTATTTTATGTTTATACATATCTTTTTATGTTAAGTGAATGGCCTTCGGACACCAAATTTACACGTCTCTTCTTTGACCCATATATAAAATACATTTTCTGGATGGAAAAAGGCTTTCAGTATTTAAAAAATGTAATAAAATCTATGCACTCTACTGTAAGTCGCTCTGGATAAGAGCGTCTGCTAAATGACTAAAATGTAAATGTAAACTGTAATGACTAAAACGCAGATATAAAGTATGTAGAAAAGATAATGAACCTATATATTTTTAAATAATATAATCTTTGAGAACTAACAACTACCAAAATAAAAGCTAGACAGGGAGAATAAATTCACCAAACAATGAATTTATCAGTATTGGTTTTATTGTTTGAGCAAAATAACACAGCATTAGCCATGGCAAAATGCATAGAATTGCAGGAAATTTGCTTGGGAGAGAGGTGCAACATGTAGCTTTGGGCGACCCGACCAAATTTACAAAGAAATGTGTTATAGATCTGTCATTCTCATTGAAAGCAAGTCTAATTTTTGTGTTTTACTTTCGGTTTTGTACACCAGCTTCAAACAGCTGAAAAAAAATACAATATTTTTGTTTATGGAAAATATATTTCAGTGGTTTATACAATGATTTTCTACACTACACATGCTTGTTTTGTCACGTAAACTGAAATTAGGTGAACCATTTGAAGTTTTGCAACCAGGAAATGGCGGTTCAATTCCTGCGTAGTTTCTAACAGCTGTCATTTGAATACCATACAGCGTTGTGAAGCGGAGAACCTGAGCTCTGACGTCTTGTATAGCATGTTACAGTACAGCCACTGTGTTCCAATTTAGGCGCTTATCAATTACAAAATCTGCAATTTTTTATACCCATATACGGGAAAGGGCTACCAATCAGGAAGAGATCGATACTGAAAGACCACTGCTTTATCTGATCTCTTAATCTGTGAACTACAATACCCAGCTTACCCTTTTTCATCTCCTGCTAAAGTAGTAGTGTTGTAGTTTGAGGGGATATTTGGGTGTGTTTTTTTGTGAATGTCTCTTAGTGTTTGGCACTGTTCGGGGTTCAGACAGTGACAATTCTAGTACAAAAAAAAGTATTGGCAAGAACTCTGCAAAGTCTCAGACACTCGTCACATTTTTTTTTCTATCAATGGTGTAATATAGCTAATGGGTAAGTCAAATCGCAGTTTCTGAGAAAAAGTGAGACTGGAGTAGACGCTTCCTCTTTGTTAATTATCTTTTCATGCTCAAAGGATCCATTATAGTGAGTGCGATGCGTTGGCGTACAATAATATCATTGGGGAAGGAAGACCATTTGTTCGGCATATAATTCACATTTCTTTGCAATTTTCATTCTTTGGTTGAGACATTAGAACTGAGGTCTCGGTGGTAGGTTTTCCATTTCCCTTTCATTATACATCTCTCTTGGTATTTGTATTGTGTCTTGGTTAAATTTCAACCCCAACATCTAATATTATCATGGCCACCTAATCCTTTGTTCCCAACTGGCTTGTTTGACTACTCAATTTATCTGGTAAAAATAAAGGTCAGTGATGAAATAATAACGGTAGATAATATTTATATAGCCAAGTACCAAATTGCTTAAGGATTTGATAGTCTTAGAGTAAAGCTATTGGATGGGTCATAACAAAGAATGATTTCCAATGCTAGAAATATCATTATCAGCCCTGTCTCGAGACTGCAGTGAAATCTGCCTCTCTCTTTCTGTAGATCTATCAATCGATCTATCTAGCTCTCTCCCTTCCATGCTGAAAGAGACATGTGCTTCTCTCCTTAGCTAATTGCATTCAGCACTGCAGTGAGAAAAAGAGATGAAAATGCTCACTAAGACGTGATGGCTTACCTCAGCACAGAGGGAAGATAAAAAAAGAGGTGGAATGAGAGAGAGAACTAATATAGGAAGAGTGAGAGAGTCAGAGGGTTTCCTTGCTCACCAGAGCAGAAAATCATTACTGATAGAGCACTTTCTCAAGGGCTTTCCCTGATGTTGAGCGAGAGGGTGCCTACGGTAATGGAGGGGGAAAGGAGAAGAGCAGAGATGGTGAGAAGACAGGAAAGGATGGAACAAGAGGGGATAAAAGGAATGGGCAAGGTATGAGGGAGGGAGGGAGGGAGGAAGGAGTGGAGAAATGAGGAGGGGAGAAGAAAGAAGGGTGAGAAAGATCTGAGGAAGTTGGAAAGAAGGGGAGAAGAGGAGAGTTAAATAAGGAAAGGAAACGAGCATAGTGATTCTTGAGGGACTCTTATCAGATGCATGCTTATCAGATGGTTACGAGCCAGTCATGGCCTCGTGTGACTTTGAGGAGCTGAGAAGCATCATCTTCCTGCTGAATCTTTAAACAAGACTCCCGTTCTGCTGCCAACACCTTGACAGGTGACTGGCCCAATATCCTGGAACTCTCCTCATGCCAACCCCACCACCTGGGCATTGTGTGTGTTTTAGCTAAGGAAGCCTAGGTCTCACACTCACGCAAGCACACACCGACATACTCAGTCACACAAACATAACAGAAAAAGAAAGCACACAAATGTGTGTGTATGTGCATGCTTGTGTGTGTGTGCACAGGAGACCTTAGCTTCCATCTTGAAAACTTGGACAGCCTTTCCAGTAACCAAATGTCTTCTTGTCATTATCTATGATGCTTTGCATGACGGTACACCTTCAAAAGGCAAAAAACACTGATCAATTCTGAATGAAAATGCGTCAGCATGGAGCTGCATTATCAGGTCTTATATTCCTTTCATTTGCCTAGATATCCCTTGACACACACCAATGTTTTGCACTCGTTTAAAACTAACAACTCATTCTCGGTCCTCACATCTCCTTAGCCTATAGGGGGAAGGAGGAAACAAGCGAGGAGGGTGTAACACACACACACTTCCTGTACAATCTCTGGAGCGTGGACTCAATATGGGAAAGTTAATGGAACTGTATTCTTTCCTCTTTGTCCTTGTCTGTGGTGACATCACAATGGGGAAGCAAAGCATTGCTTAACCTCATGTTCTATGACCTTGTGGTACTACTGTACATTCAGTTTTGTTTCAACAGACCTAAACGGGAATGTAATGGGTGCAGGAAGAAGCGTTTTACCTCATAATGCCTCAGAATGTTTTGTAACTACCTCAGACTAGCTTCAAGGCCCTGTGCTAAAACACATTGCCGTTCTGAATGCATCTCTGCGTTTTAAATTGTATAGCAATGCATAGACCTTTTGAACTAAAATATATTTTCTTCCAACCCTGGTGCCTTGAACCAAATCCAATAATATACATGATACATATACGGCTCTGCCCTTGAACCATAGAAATGAATAAACATAGGTTATGCCTTGAACATCCTTGAGATGTAAGCCCTGAACCTACTGTGACTGTGTTTCTCTGTCTGAATAACCATTTAGCCTCTAATAGTGTAGATCTCATTAGAGGTCGACCGATTATGATTTTTCAACACCGATACCGATTGGACTACTATATATATAGTTTTTTTATTTATTTGTAATAATATATATTTATTTGTAATAATGACAATTACAACAATACTGAATGAACAATGAAAACTTTTATTTTAACTTAATATAATACATAAATCTATTTAATCTCAAATAAATAATGAAACATGTTCAATTTGGTTTAAATAATGCAAAAAACAGTGTTGGAGAAGAAAGTAAAAGTGAAATTTGTGCCATGTAAAAAAGCTAACATCTAAGTTCCTTGCTCAGAACATGAGAAAATATGAAAGCTGGTGGTTCCTTTTAACATGAGTCTTCAATATTCCCAGTTAAGAAGTTTTAGGTTGTAGTTATTATAGAAATTACAGGACTATTTCTCTCCTATAGCATTTGTATTTCATATACCTTTGACGATTGGATGTTCTTATAGGCACTTTAGTATTGCCAGCCTAATCTCGGGAGTTGATAGGCTTGAAGTTATAAACAGTGCTGTGCTTCAAGCGTTGCGAAGAGCTGCTGGCAAACGCAGGAAAGTTCTGTTTAAATGAATGCTTACGAGCCTGCTGCTGCCTACCACCGCTCAGTCAGACTCCTCTATCAAATCATAGACTTAATTATAATATAATAAACACACAGGAATACAAGCCTTAGTTTCCGGATTTGACCATATTAATGACCTATCATTTCGAAAACAAAACGTTTATTTTTTTTCAGTGAAATACGGAACCATTCCGAATTTTATCGAACGGGCGGCAACCCTAAGTTTAAATATTGCTGTTACATTGCACAACCTTCAATGTTACGTCATAAATATGTAAAATTCTGGCAAATTATTTACGGTCTTTGTTAGGAATGGGCGGCAGGGTAGACTAGTGGTTAGAGCGTTGGACTAGTAACCGAAAGGTTGCAAGTCCGAATCCCCGAGCTGACAAGGTACAAATCTGTCGTTCTGCCCCTAAACAAGGCAGTTAACCCACTGTTCCTAGGCCGTCATTGAAAATAAGAATTTGTTCTTAACTGATTTGCCTTGTAAAATAAATAAACACAGTTCGCAACAAGCCAGTTGGCCCAAACTGCTGCATATACCCTGACCCTGCACTGAACACATGAGAAGTGACACAATTTCCCTAGTTAATATTGCCTGCTAGCATGAATTTATTTTAACTAAATATGCAGGTTAAAGAAAATATATTTGTGTATTGATTTTAAGGCATTGATGTTTATGGTTAGGTACATTGATGCAGCGATTGTGCTTTTTTCGCAAATGCGCTTGTTAAATCATCACCCGTTTGGCGAAGTAGGCTGTGATTCAATGATAAATTAACAGGCACTGCATTGATTGTATGCAACGCAGGACAAGCTAGTTAAACTAGCAATATCAGCAAACATGTGTAGTTAACTAGTGATTATGTTAAGATTGATAGTTTTTTATAAGGTAAGTTTAATGCTAGCTAGCAACTTACCTTGGCTCCTTGCTGCACTCGTGTAACAGGTGGTCAGCCTGCCACAGTCTCCTCGTGGACTGCAATGTAATCGGCCATAATCGGCGTCCAAAAATGCAGATTACCGATTGTTATGAGAACTTGAAATCAGCCCTGATTAATCGGCCGACCTCTAGATCTCATACTTTAAGAGGAATCCACAGCTTAGGGCAGCAGAGCAGAACATTACCTGTGTATTATACAGCAATAGCAAGAAGCCAACAGTCAGCTAATTAGGGTTTTGTTAATTATTGCGGCTAAAGTTAGTATATCAACGAGGGAGAGCAAGGGAAAGGATGGAGCGGGAAGCCAGAAGAGGGAAAGGATGAAGCGGGAAGCCAGAAGAGGGAAAGGATGGAGCGGGAAGCCAGAAGAGGGAAAGGATGGAGCGGGAAGCCAGAAGAGGGAAAGGATGGAGCGGGAAGCCAGAAGAGGGAAAGGATGGAGCGGGAAGCCAGAAGAGGGAAAGGATGGAGCGGGAAGCCAGAAGAGGGAAAGGATGGAGCGGGAAGCCAGAAGAGGGAAAGAATTAGAGGACAGGAGGAGGGAAGCAGACAGTGAAGGAGAGCCAAAAAATAGAGGCATATAGAGAATTGGAAACTTGGTAGACGATAAGGACTTGGGGTTGGGAGATGTGTAAAATGGAGAGGGGGAGTGGAGGACAGACTGAGGGAGTTGGGGTTGGGCGACATGAACACATTCAGAAGGAGAATGCGAGAGACCGAAGGACGGAGAAGGGAATTGAAGTAGAGCCGCATAGAGGGAAAGATGGAGACAGAGGGAGTCTGGGGAGAGCTGATTGGGGGATGTAATGAGCTGTAGCAGACAGTCGGCTCCGAGGGGACCAACAGAGACACTCCGCTCCTCCCTCTACAACCTAGCTTGGGATCCCACCGAGAGGTAGACGTCACGCACGTGAGCCCACAGGACCCCACACACACTCTTCCTCGCTCTCTCGTTCTCTCTCTCCCAAGCACGTACACACAGACAAACTCACACGGACCCCCAGTACCACGCCACAGTACCTTCTCTCCGCTCCCCTCTCTAGTACAGTATGTCCTCTGACACCCTTCTCCATCTCTTCTCTATTTGTTTTGGCTGTGGATCAGTCTCATCTCCTCATGTGTGCTTTGGGAACACTTCAGGCGAGAAGTCCCTTCTCTCTCTCCATCTCTGTCTCTTATTCTGTCTATATGGCCTTCTCTCTATTCATGTTCCATGTCCTATTTGAGGAGACTCTCGTGTGCCACTTTGACCTCTGTCCTAAAAGTGAATTACCACAACAAACACATGGCCACCTGAGGTTTGTTGTGGGGAGTTGTTACACGCTGTTAGTTTGAACTTTGTCTGTGTACGTGCTTCAATGTCCAGATGAGAACACGTGTGCTGGACAGCTGGGTGGAGAGGTTTCTGCATAATTCAAACGTGTAACATGCGCGCACGAATGCACACTCACTTAACACACACCCCCCCACACACACACCTGTGTTCCCCTTGATAATAGTGACTAAGCCCCATCTGCGATCCCAACCCAGCTGCTATATTTGCTGCCTCAGCAGTGCTATATCGTGCCTTTCCTCTCCTCTACCTTTAAACATCACCCTGCTGTGAACGCACTGGACCTGCTACCAAGCACGATGATACCCTCTTCACTGTGGGAGTCACAGTGCGGTCTAAATAGACCTAGAGGTACCCTGCGTGACCTTTGTGACCTGACCCTCACCTAAACCTCTCTAGTTTAAAGACCTTATCATACGTCATTGAAAGTTACTTGTTGTTTCTGTGATGTCAAACTTTTTTTCACTGTGAAAAGGAAAACATTTTTCTTTGTGGTTGACACGGCAATGCTTCCACACATACTGTATGCAAACTTTCAGCGGTTTACAGATGAATTAAGACCTGAAACATTGTTATAGCACTTTTGTTGTTTGCTTTCTGGCTGCCCTGATTGGACTGGATCTCTGTTTGTGCCCCCAGGTTTTGCATGCAGAAAAGTGCCAAGCTGGTACCAGGGGTGACGTTGGACCTCATTGAGAAGTAAGTACCGCTGTGGAAACTCTCCTGCTTTCATTTCTGCTTTCTTTACTTTATATTGCTTTTCTTCTTTTGTTCTTTCAGCGCGTAGTGTAGTTTGGACCAATTTAAAGCCCTGCTTTTTCTTTTGTAAAGATCTGTAGTTTTTTTTATGGATGGATTTGAGTATGTTCTTGTTGTGAGTGAGAAATATGCCAGATAAAAGGACGTACAGATGCAATTCCACTCGTTTTGAGAACATAGAAGGCAGCTTGCAGCACCTAGAGCTCGCTCTCTACCCCAACTACACAGAGAGACTATGTTCACGCGCTCACATAACAGTTAAACAAGAGATGAAGAGAAACTTTTCACTACTTAAGATTTGGCCCTCTTGCCGAGTCTTTGTCTGACTCAGACACACATTCTCGCTTTCCCTCCAAACACACATGCTGGCGTGTAGACACACGCATGACTTTGCCTCCAGCTAATTGTGTGACTCAGTCAGCACATGGCCATGATTCCCTCGGTGTGCTCAGTGTTAACCAGGCCAGAATGGACACACACACACACACGCACACACACAAAATCTAGTCCTCCTCTAGAGGTTAATTAGTGTGTTTGGCTAAGGGCTAGTAGAGGCTGAGGGTGTCATGGTGCAGACTCACTGAACTTGTGTGTGTATCGGGGGCTCAAAGTTCATCGAGTAGAACTCTTTCCAGTGTGATGCTGATAGTCACGTTTCACTCCTCTCTCTGCCACTCTCCAGATAGGCACGTTTCACTCCTCTCTCTGCCCACTCTCCAGATAGGCACGTTTCACTCCTCTCTCTGCCCACTCTCCAGATAGGCACGTTTCACTCCTCTCTCTGCCCACTCTCCAGATAGGCACGTTTCACTCCTCTCTCTGCCCACTCTCCAGATAGGCACGTTTCACACCTCTCTCTGCCTAGTCTACACCTCTCCAAGACTGGAAGTGAGTTTAGGATTGGATCCAAACTCCAGAGTTGCCTCTCTTGTGCCCCATAACTCCTCAGGTACCTCAGCCGAACCACAGCCTGTTCCTCTTTCAAACAATCCACTTTTTTGAAGTAGAGGATACAAGAAGTCTCTCTCTCTCTTCAGGTTGATAAGGTACTCCTCTCTTGCTCACTATCTGGCTCTCTCTCTCCCTTTGGCATCAACTCTCTCGCTCTCTTCCCACCTCTGTAGCTTTCTCTCTTTCCTTCTCTTCCTCTCGCTCTCTCTGACATGTGGAGATGCCCCTGTGGAGGTTAAAAGCTGGTTGAGAAATAACCAGGTGGAAGAGAGAGCCTTTCAACTAACAATCAGAGAGATCTCACTCTTACTTTGCTTCTCTCTCTCTCCCCCTTTTTATTCGCCATATCAGTACATCATGGGCCGGTTTTGACAGCTCTGACAGCTCTCCCTCCTTACATGTCTCACTGGACTGGAGTGAGGGCTGTGGCAAGAACACCTCTAAAGGCACGTCATGAGGCTCATACGAGCATCACTCTTATTGTGGGTTTGCGTCGGAGATTGAGGTCGTGCTGGGAAAAGGCTCCCCTCTAAAACACTAGGAAGGTAGCTCTGTTTACAAAGTGACGGCATTCCGACTTGACCCAGATGCAGACCCAGAAGAAATCAAAAGTGTATTCCGTAGTGTACTCGTTCAGTATCACCTCGTTCAGAGTTGGACACCATCCGACCCAGTGTAGTCAGTTTGCTTCAAAGTTCGTGCTGGGAAAGGCTTCCCTTCCGAGTGTGTTTTAAGTGACGACGTTCAGATCTGACCCAGATTCAGATCAAAAAGAAATCGATGCGGGTGGTATTTCAGAGCTTTGAGTGGTGTACTAGTTCAAAATCACCTCACAGTTGGACTTCACCCCCAAAGGTACTGGAGTCCAGTGCAGCAACAGAAGCGCTAATTCATCATGTACTGTAGTCATTCCTCTCTTAAGAATCACCCAACACCTTCCCATGTGTGGTTGCCAATGTGCTGCAATGGCAAAAACACCCCTTTCAGGGAGACAGATTATTTTAGACCGGTTGCTCTGTCCTCTGACAGGTCTGTTCTGTTGGGTCTCATAAGAACCTGTCCATAGCAGAGTTCACACCTTGTCACAACACTCGTTTTAAGGACCTTCTCATTTACCTCTGTCTGGAACTTTAAACACAGCTGGTTTTGGTGGCAGTCTCTAAAATGGTTACGCAAAGAAACAAACAAAAAGTGATATCTGAACGCTGTAACGTTGCATCCTCCTGAACAGGCCCTAGGGGTATTAGTGCTGAGTTGGATCAGAACCCTGAACACACCCTGTGTGGTTCTCCAGGACCGGGGTTTTAGACCGCTCCAATAAGGAGTGTTGCTGAAGCGTTAGCTTCCGGAAGGCTGAGCTGTGTCAGTGTGTGTTTCAGCGCTGGGCCCCAGGAGATGGTGACATTTACCTCCCAGCTGAGTTTGTGACTCAGTCAGCACATGGCCATGACTCCCTCCGTGTGTTCAGTGTTAACCGGCCATAATGGAGACACGCGCACACACACACACACACACACACACTTTCTGCTCAGAGGGCCAAAATGTTACATATCAACAGCCGACCCCCATTACATAAGACCAAGTCACTGCAAAGAACTTAAACCAACCAATAATTATTTACTTCTTCTCTCCCTCCTACACACACACACACACACACACACACACACACACACACACACACACACACACACCACACTCCTACATACACACTTATTGCAAACGGATCTTAGATAAGAGATTGAGTCACGATTCTAAACCATGTCAGTTATCATGACTAATACACTCTACTTGACCCAGATGCAATATAATGTTTGCTGTTTATTTTCTCTCTTTTGACTTCACTCCTACAACAGCCAAGCTGCCTCCTGATCAGGGATGATCCTTTCTTATCAAGAAACACAGCTCTTTTCTTTTCATCTCCCCACAACTCTGTTTTCCCACTGCATGGGAATGATGGGAATAACATGGGAACCCTATGAGCTTTCAGCGTGGATTCCGATCCCACACCCTATTGATACTGTCTCCCAGACCCCCTGGAGGGGTGCAATGCTCGTCTAGCCCCCTGCTGGGTCTCTTTAGGGGTCTCTGAGTAAGGCAGGGCTGTGCTCATCATGCCTAGTCACTTGGCTTATGTGTCGTTATTTCACGTGGGAACTCAGCAGTGACACTGTTACACTCTACCTTTAGGAAAATAATAGAAACAAGTCAATTAAGCTGAGTAAATGGAAAACACGTTCTATCCTGTAGCTGGTATGACAGGTAACAATTAGGATTGGAAACAGATGTTATACTTTGACCAGGATATCCATCCATCCGTTCATTCCTTCCTTACCTCTGTGTCCCCTTGAACAAAGAGGAAAACCAATTTACATCTACTTTTCTGGTACACAGGTTGTCCTGTCCGGAATGCTAAATGTTTCCTCTTTGGTGCTTCACGATGTTGTTGGCAGGAACACCCAGTACTCAGTGCTTTTACTCCACAGGGCCACCAGCCAATCATCTAAACGGTAATGGGATGTTATAGGTTGTATCATTTGTCCTTCACAGGTCTCTCCCCTAGCCAAACAAGCTTTGGAAATCCTGTCGAAGTGTTAGTAAATAATAGTGGTAGGGTAGGTTTTACGGAATTATTGATAATAAATTGTTTACCTCGAGCAGGAACCCTGAGAAAACATGTCTTCACATGTCGCTGCTCACCAGTGCCCCCAGTCGAACGGAGTCAAGGTTATGGCAGAACCATGGAGTCTTCCTTTTCCTCCGTTCTAATACATTTAGCTGAGTGAGTGAGTGTGTTAGGCCAGATGAATAGGGTCAGTGGGTGAGCACTTGTGGGGTTTAGCAGGTCTGAATGGGAAAGAGAAATGGTGTCTCTTTGATGCTCTGACACTCTGCTCTTTCACATGAGCGATGCCTTGTTGGTTCAGTGCAGCTCCTCAGCGTCCTCTCTGGGCACGGTGTGTGTGAGCTTTCTTTAGTGTGTGTGTGTGTGTGTGTGTGTGTGTGTGTCAGGATATACCCAGGGAGATGGGGAAAGCCATTCGTTCCACTCAGTGAGTCTATATCCCCCTTCCTCCTTGTACTCCTGTCCCCCACTGAGGGGGTCATAAAGCACCATGGGGGGCCGGTGTCCTGGTCAACACATCACCATCAACACAGCCAGGCCTCTACTGATCTACACTACACACACTTGGGCTGTCAGGAGTCATCATTAGACCACACACGCCACATGCTGTACATTGTTTTACATTTTGTTCATTTAGCAGATGCTCTTATCCAGAGCGACTTACAGGAGCGTTTTAGGGTTAAGGTGCCTTGCTCAAGGGCAAATTGACACATTTTTCACGTAGTCGGCTCAGGGTTTCGAAGCAGCAACCTTTCGGTTACTGGTCCAACGCTCTTAACCGCTAGGCTACCTGTCGACACGCACGGACGGACGGACGGACAGAGCAGGAGATCAATGTGGAGACCCGAGAGGAAACTCCTTATTTAGCATCAACAGGAAGTCCCATCTGGGGACCAAGTTCCGACCAACTAGTGCCATCAGGGGACTAACTTGTGTGACTGAGCAGGAGATCAATGTGGGGACCCAAGAGGAAACTCCTTATTTGGCATCAACAGGAAGTCCCATCTGAGGACCAAGTTCCGACCAACTAGTGCCATCAGGGGACTAACTAGTGTAGGCTATTGGCTATTGTTTAGGGCACAAGGGGAAGATGGATTCTAATCTAGGTAACTGGCAAAGTTTGTATTGGTAGAACCGCCTGGCCTATCAGTACCCGCTAGAGAACATTGCCGGGCATCCTCTTTAGCATATGCATCCGATGCATATTAACATGCTTGATAAATACATGCTTGATAAATAGTGCATAAACTATTGTAAATTATTAATTGCATGAAGAAATATGAATGGCAATATATTATTTAAAAAAACAATAGCTATTTGTTTAGAGTCATGGATATGTTTTGTATAATTCTCCAAGTCCAAGACAAAATGTAGGCCTATAGTAACATAACCAACCAGGTGCACAGGTGAATTTATTTGCTGTATTCCTAAACAAAGTCACCAGTGCATGAACAATTGTAAAGGACTATATATTCATGACAAGATATAAAAACAGTCATTTGTTGATCAAACACTGTATTGTGCCATTATGCGAGTGCCTTTGATTAATACATAAATCTCTTTAAAAAAAAAAAAAAAAAAATTATGCTTTGGGTCCAAAGTCAGCGCACAGCTTCGGGGCTTTCTGTGAGCAAGCCCCACAAACAAATCAGTTGCACTGCACACAGTTTTCATGGGCCTGGCTTCATGTGCACCTGCTGCGGTATCACCTCAGAGTTGGACAACATCCAACCCAGTGTAATCAGTTTGCGTCATCCAACCCAGTGTAATCAGTTTGCGTCAGTCCAACCCAGTGTAATCAGTTTGCGTCATCCAACCCAGTGTAATCAGTTTGCGTCATCCAACCCAGTGTAATCAGTTTGCGTCATCCAACCCAGTGTAATCAGTTTGCGTCATCCAACCCAGTGTAATCAGTTTGCGTCATCCAACCCAGTGTAATCAGTTTGCGTCATCCAACCCAGTGTAATCAGTTTGCGTCATCCAACCCAGTGTAATCAGTTTGCGTAGTCCAACCCAGTGTAATCAGTTTGCGTCAGTCCAACCCAGTGTAATCAGTTTGAGAAAGTCCACCCTGTACCTATCAGACCAAAAGGACTCAACATCATGCTCTTTCCGCCGTACGCCCCGCGAACATGCAAGAGTTCAATAAATGCTTAGTTCATCCATAGACATGTCCCACCTACTGTTTCCTTTTCTATGCACATGAGCAACAGTACCATCTCTGATGTGCTGCAACATATGCATGTCACAAACTCCTCCCTCTTTTCTACCCAAACCGTGCCATCCCTCCCAGACTCCTGTCTCACCCTCCCAGACTCCTGTCTCGCCGTGCCGCCCCTCCCAGACTCCTGTCTCGCCGTGCCGCCCCTCCCAGACTCCTGTCTCGCCGTGCCGCCCCTCCCAGACTCCTGTCTCGCCGTGCCGCCCCTCCCAGACTCCTGTCTCGCCGTGCCAGTTGGGATCACAGTCTCAGTTGGCTCTGAGTTTTTCTATGTGGCGAAGCTCAGGCATCAGAGGCTCGAAGTCAACATCTGAATCGGATGAAGACTCTTCATCAGCAACGTCGACTTCAAGCTCAATATATGATCCTCCATCCGACTCTAACTCACTTAAGTTCTGCAGCATTTGCAATACTGTCAGTGCGTCCATTCGTTTGGTTCGGCTTGCCATTGTGAACTACACACTGTATGTTGTACTCAGTGTCTATTTTGACTCTCACCGAGGGGAAATGATATACCATTTCCAACCTTTCATAATAAAATAGACTGCCCACAATTCTTCATCAAAATTATAATATAGTTCTAAATTCAATCATCCTCTTCACCCTCATCATTCAGATCAAATTCAATCACCCTCATCAACCAGTTCATTGAAGTCACACGCACCATTATCAGTTTATATCTGGTTTCTATTGCCCATTCATCCATTGACGACAGAATAGCATATTTTAATTGTATTATGTTACTCGTTTTTGCATAGTAGGCAGAGCAATGCTGCCACGTAAGTGGTCTTGTGCTGAATTCATGGACAGCAGGGATATTCTTGGAAAAAGTGACATTTGGAAATAGAGCTGCACCTCTTGAATTATGAGTTATTTGACAGAGGTAAGTGTAATAGAAACTGCAGAATATGCTCTTTCTGATACTATTTAGAAATGAAAATGTTTTACCTGCATGTGACTCTGAAGGAGGATATGATAAAGTAATGCTCCTTTCCCTGCATCTGTAAATTCATGTACAGTTTGACAACTGATAGGCCTAATATTGTCACTCATGACTGGCATCGTTTTTTCCCGCTCATCAACTTGGATAGAGTCAAGGATGTGTTTTGCGTTGTTCTGAAGGCCGACTGCAACACACAGCATGTTTTTGTTTCCCTTACAACACATTCGATTAGTCATAGTTACAGTAAATAACAGTCCTGTAACAGAGAATGGTATCAAGGTGTGCAGTCAAATGATTAACATGACCGCCAACGCTGATAAATAGGCATAACACACTCATTACACAAAATCATTACACTAATGTTCTGAATTAAATCAACCTCTTCACCCTCATCATTCAGTAAGGCCTAATTTAAATGTGGTTGTGAATTAACTTGCACAATTATTGCCCATTCCATCCGTTCATTCAGTGGGCTGGCATTGTTTGCTTCGCTGGATAGAGTCCAGGATATGTTTAGCATTATTCTAAAGGCCTACTGCAACATGTAGCATGTTTACGTTTCCATTACAGTGAATTTGATTAGTATCAGAGTTATAGTAAATAAAACAGTCCCATAACAGCTTATTTTGACAAAGTACAACATAAAAGAGAATGGTATCAACCCCTAAGGCGTGCGGTCAAATGATTTGCTGCTGATAAATAGGCATAACACAAACTCTTCATTACACCATTGTCTGTCTAAATTAAATCAACCTCTTCACCCTCCTTATTGTTAGTTAGGCCTCATTTGAATTCAATTGTGAAGTAAGGTGCACAATTATCACCCATTTGTCATTCTTTCAGTGGGGGGAGTCGCATTAGCACCTGGCTGGGTACCAGCATCCTGCCTTGGCGGGTTAAGTTGGGAATAGGTGTGGAAACAAACAGGGAAAAAAGCTAAAAGTCTTTTTTTGTTTGATTTCAAATTCTGACAAATGAGCAGTGTAAAATACAAACATTTAGGAGAAGTCGGAAGGAGCAGGACATAGCTTTTGTCTGCTGATTTTCTTTTCCCTCAAATGTATTTTCAAAATCAAACGTCAGTGGCCGTTGGCCTACAGTGGTTGTAGTGTTAACCCCCTCGCTCCCTTCTCCCTATCTCCCTCCAGTCCATTAGCCATTAGTCTCTCTCCCTTTAGTTCAGTACTACACTCTCTGCTAGCTAGTCTTTAGCCTTCTCTCTCTCTTGCTCTCTCTGGTCCAGTAGCCTTTAGTCTTAGCCTCCTCTCCCTCCACTTCTAGCCTCACTGACTGCTCATTATAAGACAGGGAGCTGGGAGAGGGGTTGAGGTGATTTTCCTCTGTCGCCGTGCTGATTACCATGGTGCTGGGCGCCGCGGATACCGCTCCCCTCTGGGACAACCAATCCCCACGCTCATTTCCATGGAAATCTCAGGTTCGGAATACTGAGTGATCCGAGACACAGGATAGGCTAGTGCTAAAGGAGCAGTTTCCTATTAGGTCTTTGTGGAGGACTTTGATTAAAATGAATATTGTGTATGTCTGAGGCCCAAATTGCACCCTATTCTCTATGTGGTAAGGCTGAGCGATTAGTACTTTTTGAGGTCGTTTCGGTTCGATTATTAAAAAATAAGCCCGGTTTTTGGTTTCAATTTCTTATTTTTTACTTGAAATTCCGGGTGGAATGCTGTTTCACATAATACTAACTATGAGTAAGTCCCATGGTGACTGCCCATTACTGTTTATCACTTATTAAACATTTATTTACATTACTTTAATAAAATATTAGATTTATTTAAAACTTTATTTAATTCCAAGTCGTCTCATCTCTATAAAGCTGCTGCCTATGCTGTCTGACAAAAATATTTTTTTTACTAGTTCTTCAAAGTAAATAAGGCTGAATAACAACTATCTATCAATCAATCATGTATTTTCTGCTTTCTATCCCTCTCGACCATGCCTCGATCAGACCGTCAACGTCATAGTAGTCAAACATCTTTCCTTTCAACCCAACATGTTTACCAGATGTGTGCAACAACAGTTCAACATTCACCTTCTGCTACTATTTCTGTCAAGTCTATACATACAGTTTGATGCATACATTAGATAAATCCAACAAACGCACGGCACAGAACGCACTGCAACTACCTCTGCAACACAATGCTGCAAGCCAAACAAGCCAAACACAACATTCTATTGGAAATGAGTATACTTCTGGTGTAGCAAAACGCAATGACGCTGTCAGTCTGAGCAAGGCGTCAGTCTCCATCTCTTGCGCCGCACAGACCACAAGTTTAAGCGGATTATGGTCATTGTAGTTAATTACCACATTTTCTGTGCTAAACTATGTACACTGAATAAAAATATAAACGGGACATGTAAAGTGTTGATCCCATGTTTCACGAGCTGAAATAAAAGATCCCAGAAGTGTTCCATACGCACAAAAAGCTTATTTCTCTCAAATTGTGCTCAATTTTGTTTACATCCCTGTCAGTGAGCATTTCTCCTTTGCCAAGATAATCTGTCCATGTGACAGGTGTGGCATATCAAGAAGCTGATTAAACAGCATGATCATTACACAGGTGCACCTTGTGCTGGAGACAAAAGCCCACTAAAATGGGCAGTTTTGTCACACAACACAATGCCACAGATGTCAAGTTTTGAGGGAGTGTGCAATTGGCATGCTGACTGCAGGAATGTCCACCAGAGCTGTTGCCAGAAAATGTAATGTACATTTCTCTAAGGTGCCTCCAAAGTTGTTTTAGAGAATTTGGCACTATGTCCAACCGGCCTCACAACAGCACATCACGTGTATGGCGTTGTGTGGGCAAGTGGTTTGCTGATGTCAATGTTGTGATCAGAGTGCCCCAATGTGGCAGTGGAGTTGTGGTATGGGCAGGCATAAGCTACGGACAACAAACACAATTTCATTTTATCGATGGTAATTTGAATGCACAGAGATACCATGATGAGATCCTGAGGCCAATTGTCGTGCCATTCATCCGCAGTGATCACCTCATGTTTCAGCATGATAATGCATGACCCCATGTCACAAGGATCTGTACTTCCTGGAGCTGAAAATAATCCAGTTCTTCCATGGCCTGCATACTCACCAGACATGTTACCCTTTGAGCATGTTTGGGATGCTCTGGATCGACGTGTACGACAGCGTATTCCAGTTCCCGACAATATCCAGTAACTTTGCACGACCATTAAAGAGGATTGGGACTACATTCCACAGGTCACAATCAACAGCCGTATCAACTCTATGAGAAGGTGATGTCGCGCTGCATGAGGCAAATGGGGGTCACACCAGATACTGACTGGTTTTCTGATACCACGCCCCTACTTTTTTTTTTTAAGGTATCTGTGACCAACAGCATCTGTAGTCCCAGTAATGTGAAATCCATTGATTAGGGCCTAATGAATTTATTTTAATTGATTAATATCTGTATATAAACGCTAACTCAGTACAATCTTTGAAATTGTTTCATGTTCCGCTTATATTTTTGTTCAGTATAAAAGATTGGCCTGTTGGAAACTACAACTCCCTACTACATCACAGGGTTCAGGCTTGATGTCATTAATCTCTACAAACTGCACATCGAGCTCAGAAAAAAAAACACAAGTGCTTTCCCATCAAGTCTAATGACAGTTTTAAAGTGTTAATGTAGTTTGATGCCACTGAAATGAATAGCTCTATGTTAATTAGACGGGTGAAATGGATGTATTATAGATATAGAACATTGATATACACTGAGTGTAAAAAATATTAGGAACACCTGCTCCTTCCATGACATAGACTGACCAGGTGAATCCAGGTGAAAGCTATGATCCCTTATTGTCACTTGTTAAATCCACTTCAGTCAGTGTAGATGAAGGGGAAGAGACTAATTAAAGAAGGATTTTTTTTTTTTTTTGAGACATGGATTGTGTATATGTGTCATTGAGGGTGAACGGGCAAGACAAAAGATTTAAGTGCCTTTGAACGGGGTATGGTAGAAGCTGCCAGGTGCACCGGTTTGTCAAGAACTGCAACGCTTCTGGGTTTTTCACACTCAAGTTTCCTGTGTGTATCAAGAATGGTCCACCACCCAAAGGACATCCAGCCAACTTGACACAACTGTGGGAAGCATTGGAGTTAACATGGGCCAGCATCCCTGTGGAACGCTTTGAGTCCATTCCCCAACAAATTGAGGCTGTTCTGAAGGCAAAAGGGGGGTGCAACTCAATATTAGAAAGGTGTTCTTAATGTTTTGTGCACTCAGTGTATTTTATATGGAATATACAGGTAACTGCCAAAATAATGGAAACGCTTGAGTAAATGAGGGATACAAAGTATATTTAAAAACAGATGCTTCCACACAGGTTTGGTTCCTGACTTAAGTAATTTACAAATGTATAAAAATGCTGGGCAGACCATTATTCACGCCATTATTTTGGTTACCATGGCTATGCCTCCATATGATGACAATGCCCCCTTCCGCAGGGCACGAGTGTTCACTGAATGGTTTGATGAGCATGAAAACTATGTATGATGCCATGGCAGTCTCAGTCACCAGATCTCTACCCAGTTGAACACTTATGGGAGATTCTTGAGCGGCGCCTAAGACAGCATTTTCCACCATCATCAACAAAACACCAAATTATTTTTCTCACAGAAGAATCGTGTTGCATCCATATATATATATATATATATATATATATATATATATATATATATATATATATATATACAACACTGCTTTATATCTATGGTCGCATTCTTCCAACAGAGTTCCAGACACTTGTAGCATCTATGCCAAGTTGCATTGAAGCTGTTGTGACTCGTGGTGCCCCCCCCCCCCCCCTATGACACTTTGTTGGTGTTTCCTTTATTTTGGCAGTTACCTGTATCTTAATGTTACTGACAAACCTATGGTGTTGTGTAGGATACCTGGGAGACTGAATGACAGACGCACCCTACTGGGAGAGCTCAACTGGATCTTCACTGCCATCACTGACACTATCGCCTGGAACGTGCTGCCCAGAGGTACACACACACACACGAGCTTGGGAGCATATATGCAAGCATACACACTCATACCCCTGTGTCTACCTGGGCTGCCCAGACAAGTAGAAAGTATCTCTCTCTCTCTCAAACACTCATGTGAGTCGTGATGTGAGAAGAGAACAGTGGTGATGGGCTGATAAGCCCCAGAAGCCATATGGCACTGCAATTCATTAATCAGCCTACATCACAGAGAATCTCCTTCATGAATGCACGGCACATCTAATCCACCACACACACACCTCACGAAACACTCTCACACAGACATACTCACACACTCACTCTCTCACACACAAAAGCACGCGAACACGCACTCGAATCACACCATAATCAAAACACTTATACACAGACAGGCTCACTCTCTCTCACACACACACCCACACACACCAATTATTATCATTAGTTGGGGATTAACACTGGAGCAACCTGGCCCCATTAAACTAAATGAGATAATGCATGAATTAATAATGAGAGTTGAAAATGTCACTACCACCCCCTGCCTTGATCTATCTGGCGCTGCTACTGCACTCTGCCTGTCTGTCCACATTCAATACACAATACATACGCACCTACAGTGAATTCGGAAAGTATTGATCCCTTGACTTATCCACATTTTGTTATGTTAATCTAAAATGGCTAAAATAATTTTATCATCAATCTACACACAATACCCCATAATGACCAAACAAAAATAGGTTTTTAAAAATTGTTGCAAATTTACATAAGTATTCAGACCCTTTGCTATGAGTCTCGAAATTGAGCTCAGGTGCATCCTGTTTCCATTGATGATTCTTGATGTTTCTACACCTTGATTGGAGTCCACCTGTGGTAAATTCAATTGATTGGACATGATTTGGAAGGGCACACACCTGTCTATATAAGGTCCCATAGATGCTAGTGCATGTCAGAGTAAAAACCAAGCCATGAGGTCGAAGGAATTGGCCGTAGAGCTCCGAGACAGGATTGTGTTGATGCACAGATCTGGGGAAGGGTACCAAAAAAATGTCTGCAGCATTGAAGGTCCCCAAGAACACAGTGGCCTCCATTCTTAAATGGAAGAAGTTTGGAACCACCAAGACTCTCCTAGAGCTGGCCGACCGGGCAAACTGCGCAATCGGGGGAGAAGGGGCCTATGTCAGGGAGATAACGATGGTCACTCTGACAGAGTTCCTCTGTGGAGATGGGAGAACCTTTCGGAAAGACAGCCATCTCTGCAGCACTCCACCAATCAGGTCTTTATGGTAGAGTGACCAGACAGAAGCCACTCCTCAGTAAAAGGCACTTAAAGGACACTGACCATGAGGACCAAGATTGAACTCTTTGGCCTGAATGCCAAGCGTCACTTCTGGAGGAAACCTGGCACCATCCCTACGGTGAAGCATGGTGGGTGCAGCATCATGCTGTGGGGATGTTTTTGAGCTGCAGGGACTGGGAGACTAGTCAGGATCGAGGGAAAGATGAACGGAGCAAAGTACAACGAGATCCTTGATGAAAGCCTGCTCCAGAGTGCTCAGGACCTCAGACTGGGGCGAAGGGTCACCTTCCAACAGGGCAATGACGCCAAGACAATGCAGGGGTGGCTTCGGGACAAGTCTCTGAACGTCCTTGAGTGGCCCAGCCAGAGCCCGGATCGAACATCTCTGGGGAGACCTGAAAATACCTGTGCAGCAACCTGACAGCTTGAGAGGATCTGCAGAGAAGAATGGGAGAAACTCCACCAAATACAGGTGTACCAAGCTTGTAGCGTCATACCCAAGAAGACTCGAGGCTGTAATCACTGCCAAAAATGATTCAACAAAGTACTGAGTAAAGGGTCTGAATACTTATGTAAATGTGATATTTAAGTGTTTTTTTTTTAAATAATAATAAATGTGCAACATTTGAAAACCCTCATCCTCTCTCTCCTCTTACTCATCTTCTCT
The DNA here is from genome assembly GCF_965601325.2 of Salmo salar. NCBI lineage: Eukaryota > Metazoa > Chordata > Actinopteri > Salmoniformes > Salmonidae > Salmo > Salmo salar. Next base: position 56,716,530 of record NC_138292.1, read on the forward strand.
CTCTAGATCTGTTCCAGAAGCTCTTTCGTCAGGACCTGTTGGTGGCCAGTTTATTCCGCAACTTCCTGTTGGCCGAGAGGATAATGAGGTCATACAACTGCACCCCTGTCAGCAGTCCGCGCCTGCCACCTACATACATGCACGCCATGTGGTAAGACGCGCTGGCGCACACACACACACTTTCTCTCTGTTGGCTTTTTCTCTTAAATCTAATGTCTGTCCATTCATTAGATTCATGTTGAAAACTGTCTGCAAAATCCTTTTGTGTTTTTCCACCATCAGTTGCAAAAAGCATTAGTTGGGGGAGTGTTGTTGCTGAAAGCCTCTTGAGTGAGCGATCGGCTTTTTCATCTCTTATTGCCTCCATTATCACTTCTTGAGAAGACATTAAATAGCACTGAATAATCTGGGGTTTTCCTTTGTGTAAATACACCCCATCACAGCTCTAAAGAGATGCTTGAGCCAGCAAGAAAGGAAGCACAGAGAGAGAATGTGGAGGGAGGGGAAGGAAGAAGTCAAAGGAGAACAAGGGGTGGTAAGAAAGAGTGGAGGAGAGACTGATAGGAAGTGTTGAGGTAGCTAGCTAGATGGAAGGAAGGAAGGAAGGAAGGAAGGAAGGAAGGAAGGAAGGAAGGAAGGGTGGGTGGAGGAGAGTCTGATAGGAAGTGTTGAGGTAGCTAGATAGAAGAAAGGAAGAAAGAGTGGAAGAGAGACTGATAGGAAGTGTTGAGGTAGCAAGATACCAGTAAAGAAGGAAGGAAGAAAGAGTGGAGGAGAGACTGATAGGAAGTGTTGTGGTAGCTAGATAGCAGTAAAGAAGAAAGAGTGGAAGAGACTGATAGGAAGTGTTGAGGTAGCTAGATAGCAGTAAAGAAGGAAGGAAGGAAGAAAGAGTGGAGGAGAGACTGATAGGAAGTGTTGAGGTAGCTAGATAGAAGGAAGGAAGAAAGAGTGGAGGAGAGACTGATAGGAAGTGTTGAGGTAGCTAGATAGGAAGGAAGAAAGAGTGGAGGAGAGACTGATAGGAAATGTTGAGGTAGCTAGCTAGATAGATAAGGAAAGAAGGAAGAGTGGAAGAGAGACTGATAGGAAGTGTTGAGGTAGCTAGCTAGATAGAAGGAAGGGTGGAGGAGAGTCTGATAGGAAGTGTTGAGGTAGCTAGATAGCAGTGAAGAAGAAAGAGTGGAAGAGAGACTGATAGGAAGTGTTGAGGTAGCTAGATAGAAGAAAGGAAGAAAGAGTGGAAGAGAGACTGATAGGAAGTGTTGAGGTAGCTAGATAGAAGGAAGGAAGAAAGAGTGGAGGAGAGACTGATAGGAAGTGTTGAGGTAGTTAGATAGGAAGGAAGAAAGAGTGGAGGAGAGACTGATAGGAAGTGTTGAGGTAGCTAGATAGAAGGAAGGAAGAAAGAGTGGAGGAGAGACTGATAGGAAGTGTTGAGGTAGCTAGATAGGAAGGAAGAAAGAGTGGAGGAGAGACTGATAGGAAGTGTTGAGGTAGCTAGCTAGATGGAAGGAAGGAAGGAAGGAAAGAAGGAAAGAAGAAAGGAAGAAAGAGTGGAAGAGAGACTGATAGGAAGTGTTGAGGTAGCTAGATAGGAAGGAAGAAAGAGTGGAGGAGAGACTGATAGGAAGTGTTGAGGTAGCTAGCTAGATGGAAGGGTGGAGGAGAGTCTGATAGGAAGTGTTGAGGTAGCTAGATAGAAGGAAGGAAGAAAGAGTGGAAGAGAGACTAATAGGTGTGTAGCGGACAGAGTAAGAGACACAGAAAATGAGAAAAACACAAAGTGTGGAGGTGGTGAGATTGTGAGGGTTTGGGGAAATATGTTGATTGATGATCGTGTCCATACACAACCCGCAAGTGTTATTAAAATGCTCTTGTGTCTTTATTAGTGGGCCATTATTAGGATATAAATTGGCTGGGGACAGGTGTGCATGACTGTGTGTGTGGTGGGGGGTGTATGGCGCTATGGCTGCACCAAGCTCTGCTGCAGGTAGAAGCTATAGCAGTGTCAGCAACTAGATACAAATTCCCTCATACACACTTAAAGGTCCCAAACTGTCATTCTTATTTCCATGTAAAATAGCCTTTTGAGTGACTAAAATATCACCTCTAATATTTGTTTTGGTTAGAAATGCTGAAAACGTGCAAAAAAAAAGTACTTTTAATCTCATGGCTAACTACCAGGAAGTTTGAAAAGACAAGGCTTTGTGGGCGGGGAGTTTATTATTCATGAGCTCACCTTGACTGACAGCTCTTTGAAACGCCTATGTCAAGCAACTTGGATGCATTGAGCAGTGTCGCAGTAAAATCATCTCAAGCAAATTTAGTGATACACAAAGCAACTCAAACAACATTGAAATTGCATCAATGATGTCAATTGTTTTACACATCTGTTCTTTGGCATTGCTCTTGTGATGCGCTTCACAGCCGCAATGACAGATGTGTTGACTTGACAAGTGCGTCAGAGTTTTGAACGACGGCTCGGAGATTCGAACCAGTGACCTTTCGGTTACTGGCCCAACGCTCTTAACCGCTAAGCTACCTGCGGCCATCACACACCCCTCACTCCTATCAAATCCCAATCACGTTTCATGTCACTTTTCACTCACTTCCCAAACTGATTCTAACAGCAACAAGAGAGATGGGTTTTTTTGTTGTTGTCGCCGAACGAATATTTGTCTGCTTGTCTCGACTGATTCCAGATGTTTCATATATTTGATATATTCATGCACTGGGATTGCAGATATTTATACCTGATATGTGTATTGAATGCACACTGTGTTATGTGAATGATATGATGATTTGTATTCTACATAGATTATAACTAGCATGTAGGATCCTTTGACTAGGGAAATATCTTTCTCCGTAGAGAATTGTATTTGTCATTTATCTTGGATTCCTCTGTTACCTGGATGGAATAGGCAAAAGGCAGTGTTCTTAGAGTTGCGTTCAATGACTGTAACAAATCTGTAACGTTGAGTATTGTTGCATTCGTCAACCAAATGCTCAATTCCTGCATGCACTTTCTAACCAGAGGACAAACCCCTTAGCTGCAGACCCCAAGTGCTGCGTCAGAGCAAATAGGGAAAAGGGGGGTTGGTGGGTGGATAGGGAAAAGGGGGTTGTTGTGAGAGTGCAGCAGTAAAGGGAGTTTGATGTGTGTTATGTAACAGTATGAATTAAACATGATGACCAGGGAGAAAGAACACTTTGGAATTGATCAAAGCCTCAATGCTGTCCTCTCTAGGACCGTCTGTGTGTGTTTGTTGGACATTTGGGTTGTTGATGCCGTGTGTGTGTGTGTGTGTGTGTGTGTGTGTGTGTGTGTGTGTGTGTGTGTGTGTGTGTGTGTGTGTGCATCGCTCCTCTACAGGCAGGCATGGGACCTGGCTGTGGACATCTGTCTCTCTCAGCTGCCCACCATCATTGAGGAGGGCACTGCCTTCAGGGTGAGTGTGTTTTTCCATTTATCAGTGCGGGTTCCTCGGTAACTTTGGGACCTAGTCATGCCTTGTGTTTGTCTACGTCAGGGGTCTCAAATTCATTTTGCCTGGTGTCCAAATTCTGTTTTCGCCAAGGTCCTGTGGGGCCACACTGCAAAATGATTTTTTTCCCCTTCATTTGAATAGCCCTCAGGCGTTAAGATAAATTGCCCTGTATGCTGTGGATACAGTTTCTGTGTGTTTGACACCTCACTGATAAATAACCCCACTAACTGATGGCTGGCTGTCGGTCACTCCAGGTTGACTAGTCTGACTACACACTTTCAAATTCTTTCACTTTCATTGAATTTACCCTGGTAACTTTGGCACTTCTATGAGTTAAAATACAATTTTATTTCCACTGATTCATCACAAACACTCTCCCCGGCCCAGTCAGTGTATCATCCTATTACCCATCTGACCCAGTGGATGCAGGGGTGAAATGTCAGGCCTAATATCCGTGTCAATGACTCTATAGCGGTTATGGTAGCTGTGGTCAACATATCACTCCATCCTGGTCAACCTGTCTGGGGCTACTTGTCCAGTCAGTGCAACTCCATTCATTACAAGATATTTTCAACACAAGCGCTTGAAAGTTTCCCACTGTGGTAGTCAGCGCTAACGCATTATCTTTGGGGTCTGTTTGGGTGGTTTGAATTGTATACTACAGTACATGTTTTCCTGCCATATACCGCCTTCCTCTGTGCTTTTCTACAAAAATATCGAATCAAATACAAATGTATTATATACCCAGAAATAGAACTTGAGATGGTCATAAAAGATGTGTTGTTGCAGCTCCCTGTAGAAATAGAATAGTCGGTCTGTCCAGACGAGCTACAAAACTTTAGCATCCCGTTATGGTGTAATAATCCACTGCAATTATAATATTGAATTCCCAATCTCTCTGGGGGAAAACCCTGGGCCAGGCAGGGGTAGAAAATCTGATTGTGAAAACATACGATTATTACCAGGGGTTGTGTAAGGGCTCCTTACGCCGTCTACCGTCATCTTCTGAACTCTCCCATCTCTTTTCCTCACTCTATCTATGCCGTCTTTACTTGAACTCCCTCGATCTATTTCCCGCTCTCCCTCGGTCCATTTCCCGCTCTCCCTCGGTCCATTTCCCGCTCTCCCTCGGTCCATTTCCCGCTCTCCCTCGGTCCATTTCCCGCTCTCCCTCGGTCCATTTCCCACTCTCCCTCGGTCCATTTCCCACTCTCCCTCGGTCCATTTCCCACTCTCCCTCGGTCCATTTCCCACTCTCCCTCGGTCCATTTCCCACTCTCCCTCGGTCTATTTCCCACTCGCGCTCGAACTCTTACTCCAGTGTTGTCAAACATAAGGCCCATGGCAAGAAAATATAACATTTCAGTGCAGCCCTCCGGACCCCGGTGAAGAACGAATGCAGCCCACCGGCGAAATTTGTTTGACATCCCTGTCTTCCTCCCTCCCTCTTATTCCCTCTTTCAATTGTCTCTCTCTTCCTTCATATCTCCTCAAAAAACATAGCTATGAAATTCTTTTCAGACACCATATCAAGCAGAGAGCAATGCACTCCCATTGCAAAAGTTTGTATGGAAAAAGTTGAATGAATCTCTACAGAGCGCGACTCCCTCCCTCTGAGTCTGCAGTCCTATCAGTTCTCCACCTGGCCTGTTGAGGTGTGCCTCTTCTCTACCACTTCTGAGAGAACATCCCTCTTCCCTCTCTCTCTCTCTCTCTCTCCATTCTCTTCCCTCTCTTCCTTCGCCCCCGCATGCTTAATGGCACTATAATTGACCCACCTGGGTCCTCTACAAATGTTCCCCCCTCTCTCCGTCTGCCTTTTGAGAGATAAGAGACTTGTTCACCCTCTCTGAGTTCATTCAGAGAAACTCTCTGAACTCTGTTAGTTTGTGTGTGTGTGCTCGCTCCTTGTGTGTGTGTGTGTGTGTGTGTGTGTGAGCGCACGCTCCTCGTGTGTGCTCGCTCCTCGTGTGTGCTCGCTCCTCGTGTGTGCTCGCTCCTCGTGTGTGCTCGCTCCTCGTGTGTGCTCGCTCCTCGTGTGTGCTCGCTCCTCGTGTGTGTGCGCACGTGCTCGCTCCGCGTGCGTGCGCATGTTCGCTCCTCGTGTGTGTGTGTGTGTGTGCGCGCGCGTGCTCGCTCCTCGTGTGTGTGTGTGTGTGTGTGTGTGTGCGTGCGTGCGTGCGCGCGCGCTTGCTCCTCGTGTGTGTGTGTGTGTGTGTGCGCGTGCTTGCTCCTCGTGTGTGTGCGCGTATGCGTGCTTCCTCCTCGTGTGTGTGTGTGTGTGCGCGCGTGCTTGCTCCTCGTGTGTGTGTGCGCGCGTGCTTGCTCCTCGTGTGTGTGTGCGTGCGTGTTCGCTACCTCGTGTGTGTGCGTGCGTGTTCGCTCCTCGTGTGTGTGCGTGCGTGTTCGCTCCTTGTGTGTGAGCATGTAATTGTGTGAGAGCATAGCGGTGGTGCTTTGATTATTCACCAATTAATTTCCTTCTACTCTCGTCAGCGAGAGAGCCTCTGTTGTAACTTCCTCTGCTATATTAAGGGGACGATGATGATGAAACTGGTCATGGTGCAGTTAATAGCAGCAGACTCAAATTGTCATGACTGCTCTGTGGGGCTGAAGGGAAGCAGGGAACAGAAGGCTGGTACATAAAGAAGTGGCACGCGTTCACACACTACTGCAGCTGGTAGGAGTCAAGGCTACAATAGAGGCTTCCTTATGTAAGGGTGTTATGTAATAGACAGATCGGTATAAGAGTTGGCTCTGTTCAGTTGATCGGGGGGTGTGTGTGTCATAGAGAGGAGGTGTGCTGCATTAGTTTCATGACTAGTGTCTGCATGTTGCATTGTTGACATCGACGTGCTGATTTGCCGTGCACATGCTTGTATAACTTACACACAAAACCTAAATAAATCACATTGTTATAAAACTCATTAAACTCATTCTACAATGAGATGTATGGTACTGTGTGTACAGTTCATTATCAATGCATTAAGCCTAATGTGTGTGTGTGTGTGTGTGTGTGTGTGTGTGTGTGTGTGTGTGTGTGTGTGTGTGTGTGTGTGTGTGTGTGTGTGTGTGTTGTTCTAGCTCTAACTTTTAAATGGATAATGCTATTTTTGAGTTGTGTGTTTGAGAGGTCACGGCTGTGTTTGTATGCAGGTCAAGATACACTACGTGACCAAAAGTATTTGGACACTTCCTCGTCGAACATCTCATTCCAAAATCAAGTGCGTTAATATGGAATTGGTCTCCCCTTTGCTGCTGTAACAGCCTCCACTCTTCTGGGAAGGCTTTCCACTAGATGTTGGAACATTTCTGTGGGTACTTGCTTCCATTCAGCCATGAGAGTATTAGTTAGGTTGGGCAATTAGGTCTTGCTCGCAGTCGCCGTTCCAATTCATCCCAAAGGTGTTCGATGGGGTTGAAGTCAGGGCTCCGTGCAGGCCAGTCAAGTTCTTCCACACCGATCTCGACAAACCATTTCTGTATGGACCTTGCTTTGTTCACAGGGGCATTGTCATGCTGAAACAGGAAAGGGCCTTCCCCAAACTGTTGCCACCAAGTTGGAAGCACAAAATCGTCTAGAATGTCATTGTATGCTGTAGTGTTAAGAGTTCCCTTCACTGGAACTAAGGGGTCTAGCCCAAATCATAAAATACAGCCCCAGACCAGATTTTTCTGTTGGAGTGCCAGATGGTGAAGTGTGATTCATCACTCCAGAGTACACATTTCCACTGCTCCATAGTCCAATATTGGTGAGCTTTACACCAGTCCACCCGGCGCTTGATATTGTGCATGGTGATCTTAGGCTTGTGTGCGGGGGCACGGCCATGGAAACCGATTTCAGGAAGCTCCAGACGAACAGTTCTTGTGCTGACGTTGCTTCCAGAGGCAATTTGGAACTCAGTAGTCAGTGTTGCAACCAAGGACAGCTTGTGTGGTCTACCACTTTGCGGCTGAGCTGTTGTTGCTCCTAGACTTTTCCACTTCACAATAACAGCACTTACAGTTGATCTGGTCAGCTCTAACAGGGCAGACATTTGACGAACTGACTTGTTAGAAAGGTGACATCCTATGACGGTGCCACATTGAAAGTCACTGAGCTCTTCAGTAAGGCCATTCTACTGCCACTGTTTGTCTATGGAGATCGCATGGCCGTGTACTCGATTTTATATACCTATCAGCAACAGGTGTGGCTGAAATAGTCGACTCCACTCATTTGAAGGTGTGTCCACATGCTTTTGTATGTACTCTGTGTGAGTGAGCTCAGTATCAATGTACTGTATGTATATTCATCATAGATTTATTAAAACGATTGTGTTTGTGTTTCATCCCAATAGCACAGTCCGTTCTTTGCAGAGCAGCTGACAGCGTTCCAGGTGTGGCTGACCATGGGAGTGGAGAACAGGAACCCCCCCGAACAGCTCCCCATCGTACTGCAGGTACACACACACAGACACACACACAGACACACACACACACACACACACACACACACACACACACAGACACACACACCAACGGCAGTAAAATATCTACCCTCCCCGAAAAACATTTTTCAGTTTTCTGAGTCTTTCTCTTTAAATCGCCATAGAAATGGCCTCTTTCAACGTTGAATGACTGGGTTTTGAGGAATAGAAAGTCACGGATCTGGAGATGAAAATAACAAGGGTATCAAGTTGAATTTGATTGGTCTGAAGTGTGGAAACGACTCCTAATCTTACCACCTCCCAATGCCGAAATATGGAAGATCTAAACTAGCAACGGTTCCAACAAACTAACGTTCTTATTTAATCAGTAAGCATATTAAGGTTATGTGATTCGTAATGACATTGGCTAAAGAGAACTAGGTTTCGACTAGGGCTGTCAAACGATTAAAATAATGAATTGCAATTAATCACATTAAATTCCGTAGTTAATCGCAAATGTTACTTTTGGTGCAAAATAAAGATTTTTCCATTTAAAAACAAAAGCTGTGTATTGAGTTGTAGGTGTGTAGGGACTGAAACACCAAAAATATTATGTATCACAATTTTCTTAATGGCATATTCACCATAAACAAGTTAAGAAATACAAAATTCCTGTAACTTACTAATTCTCCCAGTAGGCCACACACACACTGTTAACGCTTTAGCCAATCCAAATTATTGTTCTCCCAATTGCTGATTGGAGGGTTGGCTATAAAAAAATAACTTGTACTATGGATACCAAGAACAAACAGCATAAACCTGTCCAACAATGTCATGAATTCCACAGAACATAAACCTGTGACCATACACTTCAGTCGTCCTTATTTCTTTTCACTGAGCCAGTTGCTTAGACAAACACGCCTGTTGACATTTTGAGATGATAAAGCTACTCTCTTCTTCTGTACGATATGCCCAGAGAGTGATTACAACCTCTCACACGGTTCTGATGTGGCAGGCGTTGCCAGGTACCTTCGTACAATGCAGGCCAGCCTGTTGTGTGCCCCTGCATGCTGTGACCACCACTATAGTGGACAGTCCTCCATACTCTGCTTTGTAACGCTCCACACATTTCTCAATGGACTCCTCCTCTTCATCACACTCAGAAGAACTGAGCAAGAGGGCAGCTTTCTTCTTTGGTGGCTCTGAATATGTTGCTTTATCAGGGTGCTGTGCAGGCTTCTCTTCCTTCAGCTAGTTGCTGACCAAAGCCCACACCTCACCCCTCTCAGGTCTGGGAAGGCTCTTCAGGTCCTTAAACCTTGGGTTAGTGCTGTGGCCATGTGAGGTTGGTGTTTTGCAGCGTTTGGTTTTCTGCAGCGTTTGGTGGGCTGTGTTTGACATGTCCAGAAAAAAATCTCCACACAAATCAAACTAAGAAAATGCGTTAATGGTGTCCAAAAAAAATCTATGCATTAAAAATGTTACACATTAGCGCGTTATTAATGCGCTAACTTTGACAGCCTAGTTTAGACATTAAGTAGCGCCCTCTTGAATTTAGACAGTATTTCACTACATTCTAGTCAATGCCCTATATAATGCTGAATGTCATTGTCATCAATTAACTGCATTACATTCACAAATCATTTGAATTTAGATGCTAACGAATCCTAACAATAAGTTACTGGATCTGATGGTTTGCTAGCCTGCTAGCTAGCCCGACTGCTACTTCCGAAATAATAGGGTTTGCAACAATAACAGCCAAGTTTAATCTTAAACAACAGTCCAAACAACATGTAAATGTTAGGCCTGTTAGAACACAACATTTATTATGAAATTTACAGGCAAATCACTACACATCCTGGTCTCTCATGATTGAAGCCTTTTCCTTTGGCGCTCACATAAGCAATGCTAGCTAGCTAAGTAGCTAACCCTGCTGCATCTAGTGTTTTCAACAATAACTAAATACCTTAGCGACTGTCCAAGCAACCATCGAACAACACTATAGGCTGTTTGGAACTAATAAAAAGTATGACGTTTACAATTAATTCTTCTAAAATATAGGCTTATTATAAACTGGGTGGTTCGAGTCCTGAATGCTGATTTGGCTGACAGCAGTGGTATACCACGGGTATGACAAACATCTATTTTTACTGCTCGAATTACGTTGGTAACCAGTTTATAATAGCAATAAGGCACCTCAGGGGTTTGTGGTAGATGGCCAATATACCAAGGCTAAGGGCTGTTCTTATGCATGACGCATCGCGGAGTATTGGCCCCTCATGCCTTACGCTTTGAACACACCGATTGCGTCATTGCATCACTGCTACGTAACATTTTGCGCAGCTAGGCAACTATACTGATGCAGGTATCTTTTGCAGACGGTCACATGCGGTTGGACACATGGAGGAGAGAATCATTTTCGCAGTATCCTCAAAACCGTGTCTTTTTGACACAACTGCTGACAGCTACAGGGACATAAACACAAAAAATGCTGCTTGGAGACAAGTGTCCACGATAGTAGGATTGCCAGGTCGGTTTAGTAGTGGGCATGTGCCAGATGTGGCTAGTTAACGTGACCCACAACAATGGGTCCTGGAGAAGACTAGTCTACCTTCATCAGAGCAGAATGCACCCCAATTTTCTTTTCATTTGGTAACATTGCATAATTAAAAAAGGATTCTAAACCAACTTTGGGAAAAGTTATAGTCCTAATGAACATTCTGTAAAAGTACATCTGATGTCAAATAGGGACTATTAACTAGAGAGCCCTTTAGCTGGCTAGGTTGCACATAAAAACAATGTATCAAATATCAATCAATTATGGTATCAAAGGCTTTAAAAATGTACTAGAATGTAGCTTACCGGTGACAAATCGCCAGGCGTTCAACTGGGCTGATGGACTCCCGGTAGTTGGTATCCATCCGGATGATCCTGGCTCCAACCATCTGAAGCAGGTGATCGAACTGGCTTAGGTTCAGACGAAAGTAACTTCGGAATTCCTCTCCAAGCAGTCGAAGCTCTTGAATGAGACGGTGGAACTCCCCTGCCTGCTTTCGGGACTTTAACCATCTCTGGACCCACACAGACCTGCGCTTTCGGCGGGGCTGGTCCCGGCCCAACTTCCTCAACGTTGGTCTCATTGTTGAAAGAGCCGACTCTGCTATCTTGACTATTTATTATTGCATTTCACTCCAAAACTGCATTTTGGAGGGACATTATATTATAGGCTCTCACAATTAATTTGTGGATGTCATCGAATAAATAATATACTTGGCAAATAAATGAATTAAAAAAATGTAAAATTTTCCAGTCAAACTGTTTTTATTATGTAATCCCACTTTTTTTTTTACTGGATATGTGTGCAACAAAAATTCAACATTCACATTTTGCTACTTTCTGTCAAGTCTACGCATACAATTTCATGCATACGTTCGATTTACACAGAACGCACTGCAACGCAATGCTGCAAGGCAAACGCAGCGTTAAATTGGAAATGAATGTACTTCTGGTGTATCGAAACGCAATGACGCAGTCGGTGTGTTCGAAGCGTTAGTGCTTAATTGGAAACAACGCAATGGGAGCTGCAACTTCATCGGTGACGGTGGGAGTGGTTTTACAGAATGGAATCATGAGAGTTTGAGCCTTGAACAACAGAAAAGTATTGTCATAAGCTGACTAAATGTCATTATAGATTTTTGAGCATCTATTTAAAATATTTATAGATGTTATTAGACAAAGACAACCAGAGCAACATAAACCAGGGAGTTCCAATATGATCAGAAAACTAAAGACTGGTTATATAGAAAGCTGACTATGATTTAATTTAATGTATTAGTCATCTCAGGGATCCTACTTGAAAACATCACAGAAGTCAATAGACATGAAGTCATAAAATTACACTAAAACTGTGTAGGACATCACTAAATACGTCATAATATTGGTGTAACGGTACGCGTATTCGTATCAAACTGTTTGTTACGGGGACCTTGGTTCGGTCCGCGCTGTCATCCTGAATGAATGCATAAAATATATATATATTTATATAATACATTTAAAGAACGAAGCCTCTTGTGTAAATCTGAGCTGACAAAACATTTTAGACTATTCCGTTAAAACAACTGGAGCCTATGCGCTTGTTGTAATCAAAATTCTAATGGGCGCATTTCAGCCTGTCCTGTTGTGAGGCGCAGCCGGGGACTCGTTCTGTACGATGGTGAGTGATGGGGTTGATAATCCAGGAGGATTCTCCATCGTTGTTTAAATCTCAGTTTGGGAACAATATGTCTTCCCCTGTAATTACCCTATATGTATTTTTAAATCGTGACCACTGCAAAAATATACAATTATAATAACATTCCAAATGTTTAAAGTGGCGTGGCGGAGTTGCCCTTAAAATGTCAAGCGGTTGCTGTGCTGTCTGTAAGCCTGGCTCAGTTAAATCATGGCCTGCTCTCTATCTCCACCAATAATGCATTTATCTGCCTCGCTAGCTCCTTGCACTCTCTCTCTCTAGTTCTCGCTGCTCTCTCTCTCCTTCCATCACCCTCTCCCTAACGCCCTTTATGTCAGGCTATGTTTTCTTTAAAGTGGCACTTCACAGCAGCAGTAGCCCCATGTGTTGTTGTGCTGGCCTAGCCCCTATGCTGTACGGCTCCATGCGGTACTCAGCGTGGTCATTTCCCCCTGACTCAGCAGAGCAGTGAGCTGCAGCCTTCCCTCACACGTCCACGGGGGAAAGAAAGGCAAATAAAAACCAGGAGACGGTCTGGGAGAACCATAGGGAAGGGATAGTGTGGAGCGGTTTTCTTTTTTGTTGGGTGGGTGCGGAAGCGGGTGTGTTAGTGGGTGTGCGCATTTAGAGCTTTGTACACACCCACGTAAGCTCTTACACACACACACACACATACACGGTAGAACAGACAATCTTGCGTTGATCTGTAATATATAAAGCTGTGACATTGCGTTCTCAGCGATATATAGCGTGTGATTGTGTGTAATCTATTGATAAGGAGCTTTGGGAAAATAAGTAAAAGAGAGGAGGGGTCAGACAGAGAATGCCTCTTGTAGTAACAGACTTCCCATTGAAACAAAAGGATTGAGAAAGATGACGATGTCATTGTGATGTCCTACGACTGCTAGCTCAGAAGGGTTGGAGTTTGAGGAGAGACACTCTCACAAAGCCCATTCAATCATTATGACAGTGTATCAGTGGGTGGCTGCAGATTGAACATCTGTACGTACCGGTACTGGTTGATTCACTCCCTGATGATAACCCACACGCTTTGACAGGACAATGAAAGAGCAGATTACTCTGTCATTTGAGCTGGTCTTGCTCTGTTAGGTGTGTGTGGTGTGCGTGCGTGCGTGCGTGCGTGCGTGCCCACTTATGATGCTGATTAGTCACTGTCACTTGTCTCAGCAGTTGGGACAAGATTGATGAGTGACTTTGCTATTCTGTGTGTGTGTGTCATTAGTGGCTGTTTATATAATACCATCATTCAGAAGTATACTTTTTCATCCCTCCGATTCAAACCGTTCTTAACTCGCTGAATACAGACAGACCACAAATTCCCAGGCTCTCCTTTCCCAGGTGTTCCCCTGGAGGGTTGAGGGGTAGCCCTGGCACGGTCCGACCCCGGTCTCCTCCTGCGTTCCCTCACGGTCGTTGGGTTGAGGTCACACTGCTCTAATAATACACAAAGCCATGATAGAAATAGCAGTGTGTATGGGTTGGTCGGGGGGGTGGGCCGTGAGGAATCCGCTCCCCCTCCGTGCGCACATGTCCTCTCGCCCACAACGCGGTCGCATGGGGACACGCCAACGTCCGGTCCTGGTGGTGCTGGCGTGCCAAAAACACACACAATCTGTTACCATAACACCCCACCCACATGCTTACAAATGCAATGTCATATACCGCAGGGAACCAGTGGAGGCTGGTGGGAGGAGCTATAGGAGGACGGGCTCATTGTAATGGCTGGAATGGAGTCAAACGTGTGGTTTCTATGTGTTTGATCTGTTTGATACCGTTCCATTGATTCCATTCCAGCCAGTACAATGAGCCCGTCCTCCTATAGCTTCTCCCACCAGCCTCCACTGATGGGAACACAGCCATACACATGTATTCATATTCACCTCATTACACACAGACCTATTATGCTAATAAGGTATGTGCACCTGAAGCAGCCAAAACTCTCACACACGTCACACACACACACACACACACACACACACACACACACACACACAGAGAGGGAGAGCGAGACAAACAACCGCCAGTGCCAGCATATTGGCTAGTGGTGTGAGCCACCTGTTCCAGCTCTCCTTTTGCTCGCGATGCCACTAAACACGTTGAACGCACCACAGTATTGACCTCTGCCCCTTCCCTGGTCTCTTTCAGGTCCTCTTGAGTCAGGTTCACAGGCTGAGAGCGCTGGACCTGCTCGGCCGCTTCCTGGACCTGGGGCCCTGGGCCGTCAGTCTGGTGAGAAACTATACAGCGTTCTTGTCTACCAATACACAAACACATAGCCTAAATACAAGGTTAGCTAGCACAGAGAGATGATTATTGTAGATAAACAAGCACTCATCTACTGTCTGGTGAGAAACAATCTATATCAACTAGTAGACATGAAAAATAAGATAACTCATGTCAAAGATACTGTGTCCGTAAAATGTATGTAGGTTCAGAACTTTTGTCAAACCTCACAGCATAGTTAAAAGAAGAAGTCTAATAGAAATCAGAACTGGATGGTGTTCAGAGATAGATGGGAGGGGTTGAGGGTAGCTGAAGGATGGGACTAAAAACAAACAAAAGATAACTCTTGTAAAATATACTTTGTCTGTAAAATGTATATAGTACTGTATGTATAAGCTGGAAGTAGAAGCCTAAGTCTTGTCGTCCATTAGTTTACTCCAATTAGGGAAGGGGTGGTATATTTAAAATAAATAGACACAGATTTAAGGCCTTAGGGGCCTCTGAGTCTTTTTATTATTATACAGGTGTTGCTAAAAACACACAATACTTAAAGCCAGTTGTGATTTCTTTGGGTTTGAACTTTAAAGTGAATAATATCTCTTGTGTGTGTTCAGGCCCTCTCAGTAGGGATCTTCCCCTACGTGTTGAAGCTGCTACAGAGCTCTGCGCGGGAGCTCCGGCCCCTGCTGGTCTTCATCTGGGCTAAAATCCTGGCTGTGGACAGCGTTAGTAACACACATACATACACACTAGCACATCTACACATGCATCCCACACACTCACTGTACACCATTACAATAACCAACCCATACCAAACTCCTACCATCATAGCAAGCTACATTTTAATTGTTGCACTTTATTTTAAACCAATTTCACTCTCCCTACAGAATAGCTGATATGTGTCTATATAGGGACAGTCAAGTTGTATCTATCACATGGAGCAGCTCTGTGTGGCTGTACAGAGACACGATTGCCTTAGTCTATAACAGTCCCAGATAAAAGCAGAAAATATGTCTATCTGAACCCATTCAGTCAGTTAATGTCAGTCATTCAGTTTAACATCAGTTGACGTTATTGTGGAGTAATCATCATCAGGAGATTGGTGATCAGGAGATTGGTGATCAGGAGATTGGTGATCAGGAGATTGGTGATCAGGAGATTGGTGATCAGGGGATTGAGTTGTGAGAGGCTGCAGCCTACACACACAGACCACTTTAAGAAATGGAACACTAGTCACTAATAATGTTTACATATCTTGCGTTACTCATCTCATATGTATATACTGTATTCTATCCTACTGTATCTTAGTCTATGCCGCTCTGACATTGCTCATCCATATATTTAGATATTCTTAATTCCTTACCTTTACTTAGAGTTGTGTGTATTGGGTTTATGTTGTGAAATTGTTTCATATTACTTGTTAGATATGGCTGCCCTGTCGGAACTAGAAGCACAAGCATTTCTCTACACCCGCAATAACATCTGCTAAACACGTGTATGTGACCAATAAGATTTGATTTGTGCTACTTATTTTAGTCAATCCTCAACCAACTTAAGTATTTAGCTAGCGATTGGATATCAATATTGGGTAATGTTCGTAGAGGCCGTGGCATAAGTATGTGGTAGGCGTGTTTATAGTACACACTCGCGTACTAGGTTATCCGTAACACAAAGAACATTGCCCTTTGGGCACATTTTAGCTGTTGATCAAAATGGCCACCCTAAAACTCACTTACACAAAGCATATTCTTACTTACATGGTAGAACTAACCGTATAACCCTAAGGTAGTAGGACAGTCGTAGTATTCTAGTGATTCTTCAGCATCCAGACACCCGAGTTGTCACAGTGTTTAGTCTATGGTTAAGAATAATCAAAGGAACAGGAAGAGAAGTAATTTTTTTTCTCTTTCCGTTTAGTAGTGTGACTTAGCCTAGACATTATTGAATAACAACACCTAAGTCTTTAACCTTGGTTATAAATATGACTAGACTAACTTACTGGATTGTTTCTTTCTCCTCTCTCGCTCTCTAGTCGTGTCAGGCAGACCTGGTAAAGGACAACGGGCACAAGTACTTCCTGTCTGTCCTGGCCGACCCCTACATGCCTGTGAGTATCACCCAATCAGAGCATGAGAACTGAAAGCGCCACAGGGCACCCATGGGTGTGACCCAGATGTTACCCTTAACCATAGATCTAGAATCGGATTGCCCTTACCTCCGATCATAACCTTTTCCATTATAGCTGAGAATATATCTGACCCTGTATCAGTGGTTAGTGACAACTTCTACTTACTCAAACATGTTGTGTGCTATGATCCATAGCTCCCAGTAATGAATGAGGTGTTGGGGAACTGAGTTGATACATGGCAGTTGACTGTGTTTCTTGTGTTTTCTGTTTCAGGCTGAGCACCGCACCATGGCTGTCTTCATCCTGGCTGTGATTGTCAACAGCTACACCACCGGCCAGGGTGTGTGTGTGTGTGCGTGTGCGTGTGCGTGTGCGTTAGGGGAGAATGTGGTAAATTATTCGATGAAGAAATCACTTTAAAGATGACGCTATTATAAAGCAAGCCCCACATTGATTAAAATCCCTTCAACAGACACACTCATTAATTCTCCCCAACTCTCAGTAGAGTAAAGTCATATTTTCAACATTTCCTCCCATTCTGCTCTCTCTCCTGACAACACTTTATCATGGCAACTGTCACCATATACTCCTCATTTATTCCCAGAAACTGCTCCAGACCTCTTCACGTGGGTTTTAGTGTTTAATTGAGTCTATCATAGATCCACATAGACTTACAAACCCCCCCCTCTCTCTCTCTCTCTCTCTCTCTCTCTCTCTGTCGGTCTTTCTGTCAGTCGCTCTGTCGTTTGCGCTCTCTCTTCCCTCCTCTCTATCTCTCTCTCCCCCTCTCCCCCTCCCTCCCTCCCTCCCTCCCTCCCTCCTTTCTCTCTCTCTCTCTCCCTCCTCGCTCGCTCGCTCGCCCTGTCTGTCCTGTCTGTCCTGTCTGTCCTGTCTGTCTGTCCTGTCTGTCTGTCCTGTCTGTCTGTCCTGTCTGTCTGTCCTGTCTGTCTGTCTCTGTCTGTCTGTCTCTGTCTCTGTCTGTCTCTGTCTGTCTCTGTCTGTCTCTGTCTGTCTCTGTCTGTCTGTGTTTACTTAATGTTCTCCATCTCCCATTGGCTCTGTGTTAATAATAGATGAGCTCCAACATTACAGAGACGTGCCGCTGGTGGATTGGTTGGAACATGTGGTCTAAGCTTCAGGGGTTAAGAGTGATAGTACTCCTACTGGTCGGGCTCAGCTACGGTGTGATCACGTTAAAACGTTGTTAAACCATTGTTACAACTTGTACACAAATCCCTGAACTGCTCTAGTTGTCTGATGGAGGATAGTTTGACACTGCCACAATGCAGATAGTCTGCCAAAATAGGTATAGGCTTTCAAATGGTGGCTTTTCATAGCCACAGGAACCAGTACAACCCCACATAAAAGGTGACGAACTCTTAGCTGTCAAGCTTTAGACGTCGACCCTTCATGTTCACAGTGGGAGGTAGAGGTTAGTTCCCTGGAGGTTTTGCCCATAGACTTCCAGATGTGAAGCTCAGCTTAAAGCCAAGTCATAAAGTGTGTGTACATCCTACAGGGTCTCATCAAAGGAAACTGTGTGGACGTGTGTGTGTGTGAATTACTGACATGGCCTCCCAACTCCTTTCTCGTCCTCCCCCCAGGAGGCCTGTCTGCAGGGGAACTTGATAGCCATCTGCCTGGAGCAGCTCTCTGACCCTCACCCCCTGCTTCGTCAGTGGGTGGCCATCTGCCTGGGACGCATCTGGCAGAACTTTGACTCGGCCCGCTGGTGTGGTGTCAGGGACAGTGCCCACGAGAAGCTCTACAGCCTGCTGTCCGACCCCATACCTGAGGTGAGAGGGAAGGAATACACAACTTTCAGACGTACACACACACCTTTGGGATGTACACGCACACCTTTGGGATGTACACACACACCTTTGGGATGTACACACACACCTTTGGGGACGTACACACACACCTTTGGGACGTACACACACCACCTTCTGGGACGTACACACACACCTTTGGGACGTACACACACACCTTTGGGACGTACACACACACCTTTGGGACGTACACACACACCTTTGGGACATGCACTCGGTGGCTGTGTGTGTGTGTGTAACAACTAACAGATTGAGGGTTCAGTGGCTCCTTTAGGATTTCGAGGACCTGAGGGACAGTGAATAGTCAGTTTGCGCTGTATTTCACTCACCTCACATGGGTGAAATGCAGGGCACACATACACACTGGGACAGAGAACATCTGTTGCCAGCAGCCTAGCAGGGCAACCTCTCTCTCTAGAGGCCAGGCAGCTGCTGTGGCTGAGTGGTGAGACCAGGGTCTGCATCCACTCTGGCTTACACACACACACACACACACACACACACACACACACACACACACACACACACACACACACACACACACACACACACAAACCTTGTGTGAGTGTACCCATGCACACACTTACAATGCCTGAAGAGAATTGGGTATTTGAGCGCATCACCAGGAACTTCGGAGAACCCAGACACCAACGCAAACCACAATTTAAAAATTTATATTTATTACTTAACTAGTTTGATCAGTTCCCTCCTCTTCAGGGACCAGATTCACAAAACCTTCTTAAGAAGAAATTTCTTCTTAACTGCCATTTTTTCCTTAACTATAGACTTAAGAAGAAAGTTAAGCGAAGTTGCTATTCCTCAAAGGTTCTTGGAAATGTTCTTGTGCTATTTCTTATGTTTCTCCTTAAGCAAAAAGTTAAGAAGAAATGTGATTCTTGGAAATGTTCTTAGTTCCAAGATATCTGAACCCTTGTCTTAAACTCAGGGCAGTGAGAGAAAAAGCTCATGATAACAATTGAACATGTTTAATTCCCTCACAAACTTCATCTAAAAGTTTCAGTATTGATTATTTTAAACCCAAGAACATGTTTTAGAACAGTAATCTCACTAAGAAATATGCTAACATGATTGCCATTGCTAGCTAGATACAGTGCCTTGCGAAAGTATTCGGCCCCCTTGAACTTTTCGACCTTTTGCCACATTTCAGGCTTCAAACATAAAGATATAAAACTGTAATTTTTTGTGAAGAATCAACAAGTGGGACACAATCATGAAGTGGAACGAAATTTATTGGATATTTCAAACTTTTTTAACAAATAAAAAACTGAAATATTGGGCGTGCAAAATTATTCAGCCCCCTTAAGTTAATACTTTGTAGCGCCACCTTTTGCTGCGATTACAGCTGTAAGTCGCTTGGGGTATGTCTCTATCAGTTTTGCACATCGAGAGACTGAAATTTTTGCCCATTCCTCCTTGCAAAACAGCTCGAGCTCAGTGAGGTTGGATGGAGAGCGTTTGTGAACAGCAGTTTTCAGTTCTTTCCACAGATTCTCGATTGGATTCAGGTCTGGACTTTGACTTGGCCATTCTAACACCTGGATATGTTTATTTGTGAACCATTCCATTGTAGATTTTGCTTTATGTTTTGGATCATTGTCTTGTTGGAAGACAAATCTCCGTCCCAGTCTCAGGTCTTTTGCAGACTCCATCAGGTTTTCTTCCAGAATGGTCCTGTATTTGGCTCCATCCATCTTCCCATCAATTTTAACCATCTTCCCTGCCCCTGCTGAAGAAAAGCAGGCCCAAACCATGATGCTGCCACCACCATGTTTGACAGAGGGGATGGTGTGTTCAGGGTGATGAGCTGTGTTGCTTTTACGCCAAACATAACGTTTTGCATTGTTGCCAAAAAGTTCGATTTTGGTTTCATCTGACCAGAGCACCTTCTTTCACATGTTTGGTGTGTCTCCCAGGTGGCTAGTGGCAAACTTTAAATTACACTTTTCATGGATATCTTTAAGAAATGGCTTTCTTCTTGCCTCTCTTCCATAAAGGCCAGATTTGTGCAGTATACGACTGATTGTTGTCCTATGGACAGAGTCTCCCACCTCAGCTGTAGATCTCTGCAGTTCATCCAGAGTGATCATGGGCCACTTGGCTGCATCTCTGATCAGTCTTCTCCTTGTATGAGCTGAAAGTTTAGAGGGACGGCCGGGTCTTCGTAGATTTGCAGTGGTCTGATACCCCTTCCATTTCAATATTATCGCTTGCACAGTGCTCCTTGGGATGTTTAAAGCTTGGGAAATCTTTTTGTATCCAAATCCGGCTTTAAATTTCTCCACAACAGTATCTTGGACCTGCCTGGTGTGTTCCTTGTTCTTCATGATGCTCTCTGCGCTTTAAAAGGACCTCTGAGACTATCACAGAGCAGGTGCATTTATACAGAGACTTGATTACACACAGGTGGATTCTATTTATCATCATTAGTCATTTAGGTCAACATTGGATTATTCAGAGATCCTCACTGAACTTCTGGAGAGAGTTTGCTGCACTGAAAGTAAAGGGGCTGAATAATTTTGCACTGCCAATTTTTCCGTTTTTTATTTGTTAAAAAAGTTTGAAATATCCAATAAATTTCGTTCCACTTCATAATTGTGTCCCACTTGTTGTTGATTCTTCACAAAGAATTACAGTTTTATATCTTTGTTTGAAGCCTGAAATGTGGCAAAAGGTCAAAGTTCAAGGAAATGTGGCAAAAGGTCGAAAAGTTCAAGGGGGCCGAATACTTTCGCAAGGCACTGTAGATAGCTAGCTAAAGCGGTTGCCTAGCAACACACGTCTTATTAAGAAGATTTGTTGGAAGATATTTGAACCTACTAAGAAAATCATAGAATCTTAAGATGTTGAGGAACTGCACTTACAAACTATCTTATGAACCTCTTGTTTTTTTCTTAAGAAGCTTACGTTTTTGCATAAGAAGTGTTTTGTGATTCTGGGCCCAGTTCCTCGCTTTAAAATGAAGGTGTGTGTCAAGTACCCCATATAATGCAGAGAGTGAGTGAGAGAGATGGACAGAGTGAGAGAGATGGACAGAGTGAGTGAGAGAGATGGACAGAGTGAGAGAGATGGACAGAGTGAGAGAGATGGACAGAGTGACAGAGATGGACAGAGTGACAGAGATGGACAGAGTGACAGAGATGGACAGAGTGACAGAGATGGACAGAGTGACAGAGATGGACAGAGTGACAGAGATGGACAGAGTGAGAGAGATGGACAGAGTGAGAGAGATGGACAGAGTGAGAGAGATGGACAGAGTGAGAGAGAGATGGACAGAGTGAGAGAGAGATGGACAGAGTGAGAGAGAGATGGACAGAGTGAGAGAGAGATGGACAGAGTGAGAGAGAGATGGACAGAGTGAGAGAGAGATGGACAGAGTGAGAGAGAGATGGACAGAGTGAGAGAGAGATGGACAGAGTGAGAGAGAGATGGACAGAGTGAGAGAGAGATGGACAGAGTGAGAGAGAGATGGACAGAGTGAGAGAGAGATGGACAGAGTGAGAGAGAGATGGACAGAGTGAGAGAGAGATGGACAGAGTGAGAGAGAGATGGACAGAGTGAGAGAGAGATGGACAGAGTGAGAGAGAGATGGACAGAGTGAGAGAGAGATGGACAGAGTGAGAGAGAGATGGACAGAGTGAGAGAGAGATGGACAGAGTGAGAGAGAGATGGACAGAGTGAGAGAGAGATGGACAGAGTGGGGGGGAGAGGCCAGAGATGGGGGGGGAGGCCAGAGTGGGGGGGAGAGGCCAGAGATGGAGAGAGGGAGAGGCCAGAGATGGAGAGAGGGAGAGGCCAGAGATGGAGAGAGAGTGAGAGGCCAGAGATGGGGGGGAGAGGCCAGAGTGGGGGGAGAGGGCCAGAGATGGAGAGAGAGTGAGAGGCCAGAGATGGAGAGAGAGAGAGAGGCCAGAGATGGAGAGAGAGAGAGAGGCCAGAGATGGAGAGAGAGAGAGAGGCCAGAGATGGAGAGAGAGAGAGAGGCCAGAGATGGAGAGAGAGAGAGAGGCCAGAGATGGAGAGAGAGAGAGAGAGGCCAGAGATGGAGAGAGAGAGAGAGGCCAGAGATGGAGAGAGAGAGAGAGGCCAGAGATGGAGAGAGAGAGAGAGGCCAGAGATGGAGAGAGAGAGAGAGGCCAGCGATGGAGAGAGGGAGAGGCCAGCGATGGGGAGGAGAGGCCAGCGTGAGGGGGAGGCCAGCGTTGAGGGGGAGGCCAGCGTTGAGGGGGAGGCCAGCGAGAGGCCAGAGATGAGAGAGAGAGAGAGAGAGATGAGAGAGAGAGAGAGAGAGGCCAGCGATGAGAGGGAGAGAGAGAGAAGACAGCGATGAGAGGGAGAGAGAGAGAAGACAGCGATGAGAGGGAGAGAGGAGAGAAGAGAGGGAGAGAGGCCAGCGTTGAGAGAGGGAGAGAGGCCAGCGTTGAGGGAGGGAGAGAGGCCAGCGTTGAGGGAGGGAGAGAGGCCAGCGTTGAGAGAGGGAGAGAGGCCAGCGTTGAGAGAGGGAGAGAGGCCAGCGTTGAGAGAGGGAGAGAGGCCAGCGTTGAGAGAGGGAGAGAGGCCAGCGTTGAGAGAGGGAGAGAGGCCAGCGTTGAGAGAGGGAGAGAGGCCAGCGTTGAGAGAGGGAGAGAGGCCAGCGTTGAGACAGGGAGAGAGGCCAGCGTTGAGACAGGGAGAGAGGCCAGCGTTGAGACAGGGAGAGAGGCCAGCGTTGAGACAGGGAGAGAGGCCAGCGTTGAGACAGGGAGAGAGGCCAGCGTTGAGACAGGGAGAGAGGCCAGCGTTGAGACAGGGAGAGAGGCCAGCGTTGAGACAGGGAGAGAGGCCAGCGTTGAGACAGGGAGAGAGGCCAGCGTTGAGACAGGGAGAGAGGCCAGCGTTGAGAGAGGGAGAGAGGCCAGCGTTGAGAGAGGGAGAGAGGCCAGCGTTGAGAGAGGGAGAGAGGCCAGCGTTGAGAGAGGGAGAGAGGCCAGCGTTGAGCGAGAGAAGGCCAGAGATGAGCGAGAGAAGGCCAGAGATGAGCGAGAGAAGGCCAGAGATGAGCGAGAGAAGGCCAGAGATGAGCGAGAGAAGGCCAGAGATGAGCGAGAGAAGGCCAGAGATGAGCGAGAGAAGGCCAGAGATGAGCGAGAGAAGGCCAGAGAAGGCCAGAGATGAGAGAGAGAAGGCCAGAGATGAGAGAGAGAAGGCCAGAGATGAGAGAGAGAGAGAGAGGCCAGCGATGAGAGAGAGAGAGAGAGGCCAGCGATGAGAGAGAGAGAGAGAGGCCAGCGATGAGAGAGAGAGAGGCCAGCGATGAGAGAGAGAGAGGCCAGCGATGAGAGAGAGAGAGGCCAGCGATGAGAGAGAGAGAGAGGCCAGCGATGAGAGAGAGAGAGGCCAGCGATGAGAGAGAGAGAGGCCAGCGATGAGAGAGAGAGAGGCCAGCGATGAGAGAGAGAGAGGCCAGCGATGAGAGAGAGAGAGGCCAGCGATGAGAGAGAGAGAGGCCAGCGATGAGAGAGAGAGAGGCCAGCGATGAGAGAGAGAGAGGCCAGCGATGAGAGAGAGAGAGAGGCCAGCGATGAGAGAGGGAGAGAGGCCAGCGATGAGAGAGAGGAGAGAGGCCAGCGATGAGAGAGAGAGAGAGAGGCCAGCGATGAGAGGAGAGAGAGAGGCCAGCGATGAGAGCGAGAGAGAGAGGCCAGAGATGAGAGCGAGAGAGAGAGGCCAGAGATGAGAGCGAGAGAGAGAGGCCAGAGATGAGAGAGAGAGGCCAGAGATGAGAGAGAGAGGCCAGAGATGAGAGAGAGAGAGGCCAGAGATGAGAGAGAGAGAGGCCAGAGATGAGAGAGAGAGAGGCCAGAGATGAGAGAGAGAGAGGCCAGAGATGAGAGAGAGAGAGAGGCCAGAGATGAGAGAGAGAGAGAGGCCAGAGATGAGAGAGCGAGAGGCCAGAGATGAGAGGGCGAGAGGCCAGAGATGAGAGGGCGAGAGGCCAGAGATGAGAGGGCGAGAGGCCAGAGATGAGAGGGCGAGAGGCCAGAGATGAGAGGGCGAGAGGCCAGAGATGAGAGGGCGAGAGGCCAGAGATGAGAGAGCGAGAGGCCAGAGATGAGAGAGAGAGAGAGAGAGAGAGAGAGAGGCCAGAGATGAGAGAGAGAGAGGCCAGAGATGAGAGAGAGAGAGAGAGAGAGAGAGGCCAGAGATGAGGGAGAGAGAGGACCAGCGATGAGAGAGAGGGAGAGGCCAGCGATGAGAGAGAGAGGCCAGCGGTGAGAGAGAGAGAGAGGCCAGCGATGAGAGAGAGAGAGAGAGGCCAGCGATGAGAGAGAGAGAGAGGCCAGCGATGAGAGAGAGAGAGAGGCAGCGATGAGAGAGAGAGAGAGGCCAGCGATGAGAGAGAGAGAGAGAGGCCAGCGATGAGAGAGAGAGAGAGAGGCCAGCGATGAGAGAGAGAGAGAGAGGCCAGCGATGAGAGAGAGAGAGAGAGGCCAGCGATGAGAGAGAGAGAGAGAGGCCAGCGATGAGAGAGAGAGAGAGAGGCCAGCGATGAGAGAGAGAGAGAGAGGCCAGCGATGAGAGAGAGAGAGAGAGAGAGAGAGGCCAGCGATGAGAGAGGCCAGCGATGAGAGAGAGAGAGAGGCCAGCGATGAGAGAGAGAGAGAGGCCAGCGATGAGAGAGAGAGAGAGCCAGCGATGAGAGAGAGAGAGGCCAGCGATGAGAGAGAGAGAGGCCAGCGATGAGAGAGAGAGAGGCCAGCGATGAGAGAGAGAGAGGCCAGCGATGAGAGAGAGAGAGGCCAGCGATGAGAGAGAGAGAGGGAGAGAGGCCAGCGATGAGAGGGAGAGAAGGCCAGCGATGAGGAGAGAGGCCAGCGATGAGAGAAAGAGAGAGAGAGGCCAGCGATGAGAGAGAGAGAGAGAGAGAGAGAGGCCAGCGATGAGAGAGAGAGAGGCCAGCGATGAGAGAGAGAGAGGCCAGCGATGAGAGAGAGAGAGGCCAGCGATGAGAGAGAGAGAGGCCAGCGATGAGAGAGAGAGAGGCCAGCGATGAGAGAGAGAGAGGCCAGCGATGAGAGAGAGAGAGAGAGGCCAGCGATGAGAGAGAGAGAGAGAGAGAGAGAGGCCAGCGATGAGAGAGAGAGTGCCAGCGATGAGAGAGAGAGAGAGAGAGGCCAGCGATGAGAGAGAGAGAGAGGCCAGCGATGAGAGAGAGAGAGAGAGAGAGAGAGGCCAGCGATGAGAGAGAGAGAGACCAGCGATGAGAGAGAGAGAGAGAGAGAGAGAGAGAGGCCAGCGATGAGAGAGAGAGGCCAGCGATGAGAGAGAGAGGCCAGCGATGAGAGAGAGAGAGGCCAGCGATGAGAGGGAGAGGCCAGCGATGAGAGAGAGAATGAGAGCGAGGACAGCGATGAGAGAGAGAGAAGCCAGCGATGAGAGAGAGGCCAGCGATGAGGGAGGGAGAGAGAGGCCAGCGATGAGTGAGAGAGAGAGGAGAGAGAGAGAGAGAGAGAGGCCAGCGATGAGAGAGAGAGGCCAGCGATGAGAGAGCGA
The DNA here is from genome assembly GCF_965601325.2 of Salmo salar. Classification (NCBI taxonomy): domain Eukaryota; kingdom Metazoa; phylum Chordata; class Actinopteri; order Salmoniformes; family Salmonidae; genus Salmo; species Salmo salar. The sequence continues at coordinate 56,742,413 of NC_138292.1, forward strand.
GAGGCCAGCGATGAGAGAGAGAGAGGGAGAGAGGCCAGCGATGAGGGAGAGAGGCCAGCGATGAGGGAGAGAGGCCGGCGATGAGGGAGAGAGGCCAGCGATGAGGGAGAGAGGCCAGCAATGAGGGAGAGAGGCCAGCGATGAGAGGGAGAGAGAGAGGCCAGCGATGAGAGAGAGGAGAGAGAGAGAGAGAGAGGCCAGCGATGAGAGAGAGAGAGGCCAGCGATGAGAGAGAGAGAGGCCAGCGATGAGAGAGAGAGAGGCCAGCGATGAGAGAGAGAGAGAGGCCAGCGATGAGAGAGAGAGAGGCCAGCGATGAGGAGAGAGAGAGAGGCCAGCGATGAGAGAGAGAGAGAGAGGCCAGCGATGAGAGAGAGAGAGGCCAGCGATGAGAGAGAGAGGCCAGCGACGAGAGAGAGAGAGAGAGAGGCCAGCGATGAGAGAGAGAGAGAGAGAGGCCAGCGATGAGAGAGAGAGAGAGAGAGGCCAGCGATGAGAGAGAGAGAGAGAGGCCAGCGATGAGAGAGAGGCCAGCGATGAGAGAGAGAGAGAGGCCAGCGATGAGAGAGAGAGAGAGGCCAGCGATGAGAGAGAGAGAGAGGCCAGCGATGAGAGAGAGAGAGAGGCCAGCGATGAGAGAGAGAGAGAGAGGCCAGCGATGAGAGAGGGAGAGAGAGAGGCCAGCGATGAGAGAGAGAGAGAGAGAGGCCAGCGATGAGAGAGAGAGAGAGAGGCCAGCGATGAGAGAGAGAGAGAGAGGCCAGCGATGAGAGAGAGAGAGAGAGGCCAGCGATGAGAGAGAGAGAGAGAGGCCAGCGATGAGAGAGAGAGAGAGAGGCCAGCGATGAGAGAGAGAGAGAGAGGCCAGCGATGAGAGAGAGAGAGAGAGAGGCCAGCGATGAGAGAGAGAGAGAGAGGCCAGCGATGAGAGAGAGAGAGAGAGGCCAGCGATGAGAGAGAGAGAGAGAGGCCAGCGATGAGAGAGAGAGAGAGGCCAGCGATGAGAGGAGAGAGAGAGGCCAGCGATGAGAGAGAGAGAGAGAGGCCAGCGATGAGAGAGAGAGAGAGGCCAGCGATGAGAGAGAGAGGAGGCCAGCGATGAGAGAGAGAGAGGCCAGCGATGAGAGAGAGAGAGAGGCCAGCGATGAGAGAGAGAGAGGCCAGCGATGAGAGAGAGAGAGGCCAGCGATGAGAGAGAGAGAGGCCAGCGATGAGAGAGAGAGAGGCCAGCGATGAGAGAGAGAGAGGCCAGCGATGAGAGAGAGAGAGGCCAGCGATGAGAGAGAGAGAGGCCAGCGATGAGAGAGAGAGAGGCCAGCGATGAGAGAGAGAGAGGCCAGCGATGAGAGAGAGAGAGGCCAGCGATGAGAGAGAGAGAGAGAGAGGCCAGCGATGAGAGAGAGAGAGGCCAGCGATGAGAGAGAGAGAGGCCAGCGATGAGAGAGAGAGAGAGGCCAGCGATGAGAGAGAGAGAGAGGCCAGCGATGAGAGAGAGAGAGAGAGGCCAGCGATGAGAGAGAGAGAGAGGCCAGCGATGAGAGCGAGAGAGAGAGGCCAGCGATGAGAGGAGAGAGAGAGGCCAGCGATGAGAGCGAGAGAGAGAGGCCAGAGATGAGAGCGAGAGAGAGAGGCCAGAGATGAGAGAGAGAGGCCAGAGATGAGAGAGAGAGGCCAGAGATGAGAGAGAGAGGCCAGAGATGAGAGAGAGAGAGGCCAGAGATGAGAGAGAGAGAGGCCAGAGATGAGAGAGAGAGAGGCCAGAGATGAGAGAGAGAGAGGCCAGAGATGAGAGAGAGAGAGAGGCCAGAGATGAGAGAGAGAGAGGCCAGAGATGAGAGAGCGAGAGGCCAGAGATGAGAGAGCGAGAGGCCAGAGATGAGAGAGCGAGAGGCCAGAGATGAGAGGGCGAGAGGCCAGAGATGAGAGGGCGAGAGGCCAGAGATGAGAGGGCGAGAGGCCAGAGATGAGAGGGCGAGAGGCCAGAGATGAGAGGGCGAGAGGCCAGAGATGAGAGGGCGAGAGGCCAGAGATGAGAGAGCGAGAGGCCAGAGATGAGAGAGAGAGAGAGAGAGAGAGAGAGAGAGGCCAGAGATGAGAGAGAGAGAGGCCAGAGATGAGAGAGAGAGAGAGAGAGAGAGAGGCCAGAGATGAGGGAGAGAGAGGACAGCGATGAGAGAGAGGGAGAGGCCAGCGATGAGAGAGAGAGAGAGAGGCCAGCGGTGAGAGAGAGAGAGAGGCCAGCGATGAGAGAGAGAGAGAGAGGCCAGCGATGAGAGAGAGAGAGAGGCCAGCGATGAGAGAGAGAGAGAGGGCAGCGATGAGAGAGAGAGAGAGGCCAGCGATGAGAGAGAGAGAGAGAGGCCAGCGATGAGAGAGAGAGAGAGAGGCCAGCGATGAGAGAGAGAGAGAGAGGCCAGCGATGAGAGAGAGAGAGAGAGGCCAGCGATGAGAGAGAGAGAGAGAGGCCAGCGATGAGAGAGAGAGAGAGAGGCCAGCGATGAGAGAGAGAGAGAGAGAGAGGCCAGCGATGAGAGAGAGAGGCCAGCGATGAGAGAGAGAGAGGCCAGCGATGAGAGAGAGAGAGGCCAGCGATGAGAGGGAGAGGCCAGCGATGAGAGAGAGAATGAGAGCGAGGACAGCGATGAGAGAGAGAGAAGCCAGCGATGAGAGAGAGGCCAGCGATGAGGGAGGGAGAGAGAGGCCAGCGATGAGTGAGAGAGAGAGAGAGAGAGAGAGAGAGAGAGGCCAGCGATGAGAGAGAGAGGCCAGCGATGAGAGAGCGAGACCAGCGATGAGAGAGAGAGAGGGAGAGAGGCCAGCGATGAGGGAGAGAGGCCAGCGATGAGGGAGAGAGGCCGGCGATGAGGGAGAGAGGCCAGCGATGAGGGAGAGAGGCCAGCAATGAGGGAGAGAGGCCAGCGATGAGAGGGAGAGAGAGAGGCCAGCGATGAGAGAGAGAGAGAGAGAGAGAGAGGACAGCGATGAGAGAGAGAGAGGCCAGCGATGAGAGAGAGAGAGGCCAGCGATGAGAGAGAGAGAGGCCAGCGATGAGAGAGAGAGAGAGAGGCCAGCGATGAGAGAGAGAGAGAGAGGCCAGCGATGAGAGAGAGAGAGAGAGGCCAGCGATGAGAGAGAGAGAGGCCAGCGATGAGAGAGAGAGGCCAGCGACGAGAGAGAGAGAGAGAGAGGCCAGCGACGAGAGAGGAGAGAGAGAGGCCAGCGATGAGAGAGAGAGAGAGAGAGGCCAGCGATGAGAGAGAGAGAGAGAGAGGCCAGCGATGAGAGAGAGTCCAGCGATGAGAGAGAGAGAGAGGCCAGCGATGAGAGAGAGAGAGAGGCCAGCGATGAGAGAGAGAGAGAGAGGCCAGCGATGAGAGAGAGAGAGAGACCAGCGATGAGAGAGAGAGAGAGGCCAGAGATGAGAGAGGGAGAGAGAGAGGCCAGCGATGAGAGAGGGAGAGAGAGAGGCCAGCGATGAGAGAGAGAGAGAGAGAGGCCAGCGATGAGAGAGAGAGAGAGAGGCCAGCGATGAGAGAGAGAGAGAGAGAGGCCAGCGATGAGAGAGAGAGAGAGAGGCCAGCGATGAGAGAGAGAGAGAGAGGCCAGCGATGAGAGAGAGAGAGAGAGAGAGGCCAGCGATGAGAGAGAGAGAGAGGCCAGCGATGAGAGAGAGAGAGAGAGGCCAGCGATGAGAGAGAGAGAGAGAGGCCAGCGATGAGAGAGAGAGAGAGAGGCCAGCGATGAGAGAGAGAGAGAGAGGCCAGCGATGAGAGAGAGAGAGAGAGAGGGCCAGCGATGAGAGAGAGAGAGAGAGGCCAGCGATGAGAGAGAGAGAGAGAGGCCAGCGATGAGAGAGAGAGAGAGAGGCCAGCGATGAGAGAGAGAGAGAGAGAGGCCAGCGATGAGAGAGAGAGAGAGAGGCCAGCGATGAGAGAGGGAGGCCAGCGATGAGAGAGAGAGAGAGAGAGGCCAGCGATGAGAGAGAGAGAGAGGCCAGCGATGAGAGAGAGAGAGAGGCCAGCGATGAGAGAGGCCAGCGATGAGAGAGGCCAGCGATGAGAGAGGCCAGCGATGAGAGAGAGAGAGGCCAGCGATGAGAGAGAGAGGCCAGCGATGAGAGAGAGAGGGAGAGAGGCCAGCGATGAGAGAGAGAGGGAGAGAGTCCAGCGATGAGAGAGAGAGGGAGAGAGTCCAGCGATGAGAGAGAGAGGCCAGCGATGAGAGAGAGAGAGAGGCCAGCGATGAGAGAGAGAGAGAGGCCAGCGATGAGAGAGAGAGAGAGAGAGAGGCCAGCGATGAGAGAGAGAGAGAGATGCCAGCGATGAGAGAGAGAGAGAGAGAGGTCAGCGATGAGAGAGAGAGAGGCCAGCGATGAGAGGGGGAGAGAGAGGCCAGCGATGAGAGAGAGAGGCCAGCGATGAGAGAGAGAATGAGAGCGAGGACAGCGATGAGAGAGAGAGAGAAGCCAGCGATGAGAGAGAGACCAGCGATGAGAGAGGGAGAGAGAGACCAGCGATGAGTGAGAGAGTGAGAGAGAGAGAGAGGCCAGCGATGAGAGAGAGAGGCCAGCGATGAGAGAGAGAGGCCAGCGATGAGAGAGAGAGGCCAGCGATGAGAGAGAGAGGCCAGCGATGAGAGAGAGAGGCCAGCGATGAGAGAGAGAGGCCAGCGATGAGAGAGCGAGAGAGAGGCCAGCGATGAGGGAGAGAGAGGGAGAGAGGCCAGCGATGAGTGAGAGAGGCCAGCGATGAGTGAGAGAGGCCAGCGATGAGGGAGAGAGGCCAGCGATGAGGGAGAGAGGCCAGCGATGAGGGAGAGAGGCCAGCGATGAGGGAGAGAGGCCAGCGATGAGGGAGAGAGGCCAGCGATGAGGGAGAGAGGCCAGCGATGAGGGAGAGAGGCCAGCGATGAGGGAGAGAGGGCAGCGACGAGGGAGAGAGGCCAGCGACGAGGGAGAGAGGCCAGCGACGAGGGAGAGAGGCCAGCGACGAGGGAGAGAGGCCAGCGACGAGGGAGAGAGGCCAGCGACGAGGGAGAGAGAGAGGCCAGCGACGAGGGAGAGAGAGAGGCCAGCGACGAGAGAGAGAGAGAGAGAGGCCAGCGACGAGAGAGAGAGAGAGGCCAGCGACGAGAGAGAGAGAGAGGCCAGCGATGGAGAGAGGCCAGCGATGAGAGAGAGAGAGAGAGGCCAGCGATGAGAGAGAGGCCAGCGATGAGAGAGAGAGAGAGAGAGAGAGAGGCCAGCGATGAGAGAGAGAGGGAGAGAGTCCAGCGATGAGAGAGAGAGAGGGAGAGAGTCCAGCGATGAGAGAGAGAGGCCAGCGATGAGAGGGAGAGAGGCCAGCGATGAGAGGGAGAGAGGCCAGCGATGAGAGGGAGAGAGACCAGCGATGAGAGAGAGGCCAGCGATGAGAGAGAGAGGCCAGCGATGAGAGAGAGAGAGGCCAGCGATGAGAGAGAGAGAGGCCAGCGATGAGAGAGAGAGAGGCCAGCGATGAGAGAGAGAGAGGCCAGCGATGAGAGAGAGGGAGAGAGAGGCCAGCGATGAGAGAGAGGGAGAGAAAGAGGCCAGCGATGAGAGAGAGAGAGAGAAAGAGGCCAGCGATGAGAGAGAGAGAGAGAGAGAGAGAGGCCAGCGATGAGGGAGAGAGGCCAGCGATGAGAGAGAGAGAGAGAGAGGCCAGCGATGAGGGAGAGGGTCCAGCGATGAGAGAGAGAGGGAGAGAGTCCAGCGATGAGAGGGAGAGAGTCCAGCGATGAGGGAGAGAGTCCAGCGATGAGAGAGAGAGGCCAGCGATGAGAGAGAGAGGCCAGCGATGAGAGAGCGAGAGGCCAGCGATGAGAGAGAGAGAGGCCAGCGATGAGAGAGAGAGAGGCCAGCGATGAGAGAGAGAGAGGCCAGCGATGAGAGAGAGAGAGAGAGAAAGAGGCCAGCGATGAGAGAGAGAGAGAGAGAGAGGCCAGCGATGAGGGAGAGAGGCCAGCGATGAGAGAGAGAGGCCAGCGATGAGAGAGAGAGGCCAGCGATGAGAGAGAGAGAGAGGCCAGCGATGAGAGAGAGAGAGGCCAGCGATGAGAGAGAGAGAGGCCAGCGATGAGAGAGAGAGAGGCCAGCGATGAGAGAGAGAGAGGCCAGCGATGAGAGGAGAGAGAGGCCAGCGATGAGAGAGAGAGAGGCCAGCGATGGAGAGAGAGAGAGGCCAGCGATGAGAGAGAGAGAGAGGCCAGCGATGAGAGAGAGAGAGAGGCCAGCGATGAGAGAGAGAGAGAGGCCAGCGATGAGAGAGAGAGAGAGGCCAGCGATGAGAGAGAGAGAGAGGCCAGCGATGAGAGAGAGAGAGAGGCCAGCGATGAGAGAGAGAGAGAGGCCAGCGATGAGAGAGAGAGAGAGGCCAGCGATGAGAGAGAGAGAGAGGCCAGCGATGAGAGAGAGAGAGAGGCCAGCGATGAGAGAGAGAGAGAGGCCAGCGATGAGAGAGAGGAGAGAGGCCAGCGATGAGAGAGAGAGAGAGGCCAGCGATGAGAGAGAGGGAGAGGCCAGCGATGAGAGAGAGAGGGGCCAGCGATGAGAGAGAGAGGGGCCAGCGATGAGAGAGAGAGCGAGAGAGGCCAGCGATGAGAGAGAGAGAGAGGTCAGCGATGAGAGAGAGAGAGAGAGGCCAGCGATGAGAGGGAGAGAGAGGCCAGCGATGAGAGGGAGAGAGAGGCCAGCGATGAGAGGGAGAGAGAGAGAGGCCAGCGATGAGAGAGAGAGAGAGAGAGGCCAGCGAGCGAGAGAGAGAGAGAGGCCAGCGATGAGAGAGAGAGAGGCCAGCGATGAGAGAGAGAGAGGCCAGCGATGAGAGAGAGAGAGGCCAGCGATGAGAGAGAGAGAGGCCAGCGATGAGAGAGAGAGAGGCCAGCGATGAGAGAGAGAGAGGCCAGCGATGAGAGAGAGAGAGGCCAGCGATGAGAGAGAGAGAGGCCAGCGATGAGAGAGAGAGAGGCCAGCGATGAGAGAGAGAGAGAGAGGCCAGCGATGGAGAGAGAGAGAGAGAGGCCAGCGATGAGAGAGAGAGAGAGGCCAGCGATGAGAGAGAGAGAGAGAGGCCAGCGATGAGAGAGAGAGAGAGAGAGAGACCAGCGATGAGAGAGAGAGAGAGAGAGGCCAGCGATGAGAGAGAGAGAGAGGCAGCGATGAGAGAGAGAGAGGCCAGCGATGAGAGAGAGAGAGAAAGAGGCCAGCGATGAGAGAGAGAGAGGCCAGCGATCAGAGAGAGAGGCCAGCGATGAGAGAGAGAGGCCAGCGATGAGAGAGAGAGGCCAGCGATGAGAGAGAGAGAGAGAGAGAGGCCAGCGATGAGAGAGAGAGAGAGAGAGAGACCAGCGATGAGAGAGAGAGAGGCAGCGATGAGAGAGAGAGAGAGGCAGCGATGAGAGAGAGAGAGGCCAGCGATGAGAGAGAGAGAGAAAGAGGCAGCGATGAGAGAGAGAGAGGCCAGCGATGAGAGAGAGAGGCCAGCGATGAGAGAGAGAGGCCAGCGATGAGAGAGAGAGAGAGAGGCCAGCGATGAGAGAGAGAGAGAGAGAGGCCAGCGATGAGAGGGAGAGAGAGAGAGGCCAGCGATGAGAGGGAGAGAGAGAGAGGCCAGCGATGAGAGGGAGAGAGAGAGAGGCCAGCGATGAGAGGGAGAGAGAGAGAGGCCAGCGATGAGAGGGAGAGAGAGAGAGGCCAGCGATGAGAGGGAGAGAGGCCAGCGATGAGAGAGAGAGAGAGGCCAGCGATGAGAGAGAGAGAGAGGCCAGCGATGAGAGAGAGAGAGAGAGAGGCCAGCGATGAGAGAGAGAGAGAGAGAGGCCAGCGATGAGAGAGAGAGAGAGAGAGAGGCCAGCGATGAGAGAGAGAGAGAGAGAGAGGCCAGCGATGAGAGAGAGAGAGCGAGAGAGGCCAGCGATGAGAGAGAGAGAGAGAGACCAGCGATGAGAGAGAGAGAGAGAGGCCAGCGATGAGAGAGAGAGAGAGAGGCCAGCGATGAGAGAGAGAGAGAGAGAGAGGCCAGCGATGAGAGAGAGAGAGGCCAGCGATGAGAGAGAGAGGCCAGCGATGAGAGAGAGAGAGAGAGAGGCCAGCGATGAGAGAGAGAGAGAGAGAGAGGCCAGCGATGAGAGAGAGAGAGAGAGAGAGAGGCCAGCGATGAGAGAGAGAGAGACCAGCGATGAGAGAGAGAGAGAGAGGCCAGCGATGAGAGAGAGAGAGAGAGGCCAGCGATGAGAGAGAGAGAGAGAGAGAGGCCAGCGATGAGAGAGAGAGAGGCCAGCGATGAGAGAGAGAGGCCAGCGATGAGAGAGAGAGAGAGAGAGGCCAGCGATGAGAGAGAGAGAGAGAGAGAGGCCAGCGATGAGAGAGAGAGAGAGAGAGAGAGGCCAGCGATGAGAGAGAGAGAGAGAGAGAGAGAGGCCAGCGATGAGAGAGATGAGGGGAGTGAGAGAGAGAGATGAGTGGAGAGAGAGAGAGAGATGAGTGGAGAGAGAGATGAGGGGAGTGAGAGAGAGAGAGATGAGGGGAGTGAGTGAGTGAGAGAGAGAGAGAGAGAGAGAGAGGAACAGAGTGAGTGAGTGAGAGGGGGAACTGAGTGAGTGAGAGAGAACAGAGAGAGTGAGTGAGAGGGGGAACTGAGTGAGTGAGAGAGAACAGAGAGAGTGAGTGAGAGAACAGAGAGTGAGAGAACAGAGTGAGAGAACAGAGTGAGAGAACAGAGTGAGAGAACAGAGTGAGAGAACAGAGAGTGAGAGAACAGAGAGTGAGAGAACAGAGAGTGAGAGAACAGAGAGTGAGAGAACAGAGAGTGAGAGAACAGAGTGAGGCAGAGATGAGACAGAGTGAGAGAGAACAGAGAGAGAGAACAGAGTGTGAGTGAGTGAGTGAGTGAGAGAGCAGAGTGAGTGAGAGAGCAGAGTGAGAGAGAGCAGAGTGAGAGAGAGCAGAGTGAGAGAGAGCAGAGTGAGAGAGAGGCCAGCGATGAGAGAGAGAGAGAGGCCAGCGATGAGAGAGAGAGAGAGGCCAGCGATGAGAGAGATGAGGGGAGTGAGAGAGAGAGATGAGGGGAGTGAGAGAGAGAGATGAGTGGAGAGAGAGAGAGAGATGAGTGGAGAGAGAGATGAGGGGAGTGAGAGAGAGAGAGATGAGGGGAGTGAGTGAGTGAGAGAGAGAGAGAGAGAGAGAGGAACAGAGTGAGTGAGTGAGAGGGGGAACTGAGTGAGTGAGAGAGAACAGAGAGAGTGAGTGAGAGGGGGAACTGAGTGAGTGAGAGAGAACAGAGAGAGTGAGTGAGAGAACAGAGAGTGAGAGAACAGAGTGAGAGAACAGAGTGAGAGAACAGAGTGAGAGAACAGAGAGTGAGAGAACAGAGAGTGAGAGAACAGAGAGTGAGAGAACAGAGAGTGAGAGAACAGAGAGTGAGAGAACAGAGAGTGAGAGAGAACAGAGAGTGAGAGAGAACAGAGAGTGAGAGAGAACAGAGTGAGAGAGAACAGAGAGAGAGAACAGAGAGAGAGAACAGAGTGTGAGTGAGTGAGTGAGAGAGCAGAGTGAGTGAGAGAGCAGAGTGAGTGAGAGCAGAGTGAGAGAGAGCAGAGTGAGAGAGAGCAGAGTGAGAGAGAGCAGAGTGAGAGAGAGCAGAGTGAGAGAGAGAGAGCAGAGAGAGAACACAGAGAGAACGGAGAGAGTGAGAGAGAACGGAGAGAGTGAGAGAGAACGGAGAGAGAACAGAGAGTGAGAGAGAGAACAGAGAGTGAGAGAGAGAACAGAGAGGGAGAGAGAGAACAGAGAGGGAGAACAGAGAGCGAGAGAGAGAGAGAGAGAACAGAGGGCGAGAGAGAGAGAGAGAGAACAGAGAGCGAGAGAGAGAACAGAGAGCGAGAGAGAGAACAGAGAGCGAGAGAGAGAACAGAGAGAGAGAGAACAGAGTGAGAGAACAGAGAGTGAGAGAACAGAGAGAGAGAGAACAGAGAGAGAGAGAACAGAGAGAGAGAGAACAGAGAGAGAGAGAACAGAGAGAGAGAGAACAGAGAGCGAGAGAGAACAGAGAGCGAGAGAGAGAACAGAGAGAACAGAGAGCGAGAGAGAGAGAGAGAGAACAGAGAGCGAGAGAGAGAGAACAGAGAGCGAGAGAGAGAGAACAGAGAGCGAGAGAGAGAGAACAGAGAGCGAGAGAGAGAGAACAGAGAGCGAGAGAGAACAGAACAGAGAGAGAGAGAGAACAGAGAGCGAGAGAGAGAGAGAGAACAGAGAGCGAGAGAGAGAGAACAGAGAGCGAGAGAGAGAGAGAGAACAGAGAGCGAGAGAGAGAGAGAACAGAGAGCGAGAGAGAGAGAGAACAGAGAGCGAGAGAGAGAGAGAACAGAGAGCGAGAGAGAGAGAACAGAGAGAACAGAGAGAGAGAACAGAGAGAACAGAGAGAGAGAACAGAGAGAACAGAGAGAGAGAGAACAGAGAGCGAGAGAGAGAGAACAGAGAGCGAGAGAGAGAGAACAGAGAGAGAGAGAGAGAGAACAGAGAGAGAGAACAGAGAGCGAGAACAGAGAGAGCGAGAGAGGGAACAGTGAGAGCGAGAGAGGGAACAGTGAGAGAGGGAACAGTGAGAGAGGGAACAGTGAGAGAGGGAACAGTGAGAGAGGGAACAGTGAGAGAGGGAACAGTGAGAGAGGGAACAGGAGAGAGGGAACAGTGAGAGAGAGGGACAGAGAGAGAGAGGGACAGAGAGAGAGAGAGAAGAACAGAGGCATGCAGATCAGTGACTAAGCAGAGAGGATTTTTAATTAATTTTCAATTCTGTTGGGGGGGATTTCTCAAGAGGAGAGGCATATTTACTCTCTCATACACACACACACACTGGGCCAAGTTTGAGTTAGTTTCGCATATGACAGGCACTGCACTGAGGGAGATACTTAAAGAATAAACAATGGATTATGTGGACCTATACTGTCTTTGTGGCTTCTTGGGGTGATTATTGAGAACAATTTAGAGGTAGGAGTTACTGTTATTTAGCTTACGCAGTTAATTAGTGTGATGGGTGGGGTATTGCGTGGCTAATGGTAATTTATTATTTTCAGCCACCATTGATTTTCTCAGTAAATATGGCTGCATTAGAAATGAGAGGATTAAGGAGTGAGTATTAGTATTGATTCCCCTTTTTAAAAAGCAGCACCAACGCAATCTAACCAATGACTGACCAATGACTTGGTCTGGATCCAACCAGGAAGTGACTAGGAAGTGAATTCCCTTGGTACCAGAACTATCTCCGGTCTCCTCAGGTGCGCTGTGCGGCGGTGTTTGCCCTGGGGACGTTTGTGGGGAACTCAGCCGAGCGAACGGACCACTCTACGACCATCGACCACAACGTGGCCATGATGCTGGCACAGCTCATCAACGACGGCAGCCCAGTGGTCCGCAAGGTGGGTTGTACACACACACACACACACGTTTTTTCCCTCACCTCACTATCTCCAATGTTCTTGCTGAGGTCGTTGACTGATTTTTACTGTGGGATGATGGACTGTGGTATGTCTTCTGCTGTGGGTGACTTGGTTTTTGACCGTGTGGGTGTTGGGTTCTGGTTGACTGTGTGGTGGCGGTGGGTTCTACAGGAGCTGGTGGTGGCTCTGAGTCACCTGGTGGTTCAGTACGAGAGTAACTTCTGCACCGTGGCCCTGCAGTTCATGGAGGAGGAGAAGAACTACCCTGTACCGTCACCTGCCAACACCTTAGGTACACACACACACTTCAAACCTCTGTCATAACCATTACAACAGGAAGTCATTGACGTGTGTTGTTGTACAGCACGCTGGTCCGCTTAGACTTGTCCCGGAGACTAACTGCTATACATGTGAAATGGGGTTTAGGGATCTGATGGAGTTGGAATGAAATATGCAGCATGTTTTGATAGAGCACATCAATATTTAACATGACCTTTATTACCTCTTCTCATATTGATTGTCATGTCGCCACTGTATTCCATTTAGTGCCAAATGAATCGGTTAATTGACCTTCCCCTGTGTGTGTCTGTACAGAGCCCGGTAACCTGACTCCAGTGCGCGACAGCCCGGCCATCCCTCGGCTGCGTTCAGTCAACTCCTACACCAACATCAGAGCTGCCACCACCGCACGCAACCTCAACAAGAGCCTGCAGAACCTCAACCTCAACGAAGAGGGTAGGAGAGAGAGACGGAGAGGATGACATTGAGGCGGGTGGGCGAGAGAGAACTGAAAAAAGAGAGATGGATAGAGAACTGTGGTTATATACTATAAAGGAGGGAGAAGGAGACAATGAAGGAGAGAAAGAAAGCGACTTAAGGGTAGAGAATTCTCTCTTCTTTCTCTCTGTGACTGCCTCTCTTCTTTCCCAAAGAATTACTTGAGTTGATTTGAAGCATCATCATCATAGTCAAGATGGCAAAGTCACAACAGAGAATATAATCCTCCTCAGGTTTACCACGCTGTCGCTAGGGCTTAGTGTGGTGGAGGGGGGCTGCCTTGCTCTGCTTACACACACACACACACACACACACACACACACACACACACACACACACACACACACACACACACACACACACACACAGTTTTGAGAGCCTATGTCTATCATACACCCACAGCATTATTGGAGGATTACACTCTTGACCCCCTCTCAGCCCCCGCTCTACTGACTGAATCAGATGTCAGCTCATTCTTGCTGAAGCCCCTGTCAACACAGCCACATAGCAATATAGCCATGCTGAGTAATACTAGCCGCTAGCATGTTAGCTTACCGCTTACAGCCTGTCTGAATCCACATCGTCCACTCATTCTAACTGGCAGCAGTGCTTGTCGCCAACAACCATGATAAACCGTTTAGCCTGCCTTGCCTACTCCCAATCCCCATCTCAATATGCACTCCGTCCCAGGGATATATGGCGGCCCTTTTGTGTGAGTCAGGCGATGAGAATGGGGAGTTGTGTAGAGTTATAGAGTGTGATGACTCGGGCGGACAGTTAGAATAGGCTGGGGAGATGGAATGGAAAGTCCAGTCAATAGCTTGTAGTTTTCTAGCTGGGGGGGGGGTAATTTCTTGAGCTAGTAAAACGTTGACACCTCACTTTACCTGCAGAGACACACACACATAGACACACAAAATCAAACAATCAGAGCAGAACAAGTACTTTATTTTCACTCTCCATTTCATACTGTTCCATATGCATTACTTCAGGGTATAGTTATTCTGGTATATTTCAGGGTATAGTTATTCTGGTATAATATGGTATATTTATTCCGGTATCATTTGGTATATTTCAGGGCATAGTTATTCTGGTATCAAGACATATCTCAGGGTATATCTTTTCTGGTATCAGATAGTATATTTATTCTGGTATAATATGGTATATTTCAGGGTATAGTTATTCTGGTATAATATGAAATATTTCAGCGTATAGTTATTCTGGTATAATAGGGTATATTTATTCTGGTATAATAGGGTATATTTCAGGGTATAGTTATTCTGCTATCATATGGTATATTTCAGGGTATAGTTATTCTGCTATCATATGGTATATTTCAGGGTATAGTTATTCTGGTATCTCATGGTATATTTCAGGGTATAGTTATTCTGGTATCATATGGTATATTTCAGGCTATATTTATTCTGGTATCATATGGTATATTTCAGGGTGTAGTTATTCTGGTATCAGAAAGTATTTTTCAGCATATAGTTATTCTGGTATCATATGGTATATTTCAGGGTATAGTTATTCTGGTATCAGATAGTATTTTTCAGCGTATAGTTATTCTGGAATCAGATAGTTATTCTGGTATCATATGGTATATTTCAGGGTATAGTTATTCTGGTATCATATTTCAGGGTATATTCATTCTGCTGTCAGATAGTATATTTCAGCGTATAGTTATTTTGGTATAATATGATATTTATTCTGGTACAATATGGTATATTTCAGGGTATAGTTATTCTGGTATCATAGTATATTTCAGGGTATATTTATTCTGGTATCAGATAGATATTCTGGTATCATATGGTATATTTCAGGGTATAGTTATTCTGGTATAATATGGTATATTTATTCTGGTATAATAAGGTATATTTATTGTGGTATAATATGGTATATTTATTCTGGTATAATATGGTATATTTCAGAATATATATTCTGGTATAATATGGTATATTTCAGGGTATATTTATTCTGGTATCATATGGTATATTTCAGGGTATAGTTATTCTGGTATCAGATAGTATTTTTCAGCATATAGTTATTCTGGTATCAGATAGTTATTCTGGTATCATATGGTATATTTCAGGGTATAGTTATTCTGGTATCATATTTCAGGGTATATTTATTCTGCTGTCAGTATATTTCAGCGTATAGTTATTTTGGTATAATATGATATTTATTCTGGTACAATATGGTATATTTCAGGGTATAGTTATTCTGGTATCAGATAGATATTCTGGTATCATATGGTATATTTCAGGGTATAGTTATTCTGGTATCATATGGTATATTTCAGGGTATATTTATTCTGGTATCATATGGTATATTTCAGGGTATATTTATTTTGGTATCATATAGTATTTTTCAGCGTATAGTTATTCTGGTATCAGATAGTATTTTTCAGCGTATAGTTATTCTGGTATCAGATAGTTATTCTGGTATCAGATAGTTATTCTGGTATCATATGGTATATTTCAGGGTATAGTTATTCTGGTATCATATTTCAGGGTATATTTATTCTGCTGTCAGTATATTTCAGCGTATAGTTATTTTGGTATAATATTATATTTATTCTGGTACAATATGGTATATTTCAGTGTATAGTTATTCTGGTATCATATAGTATATTTCAGGGTATAGTTATTCTGGTATCAGATAGTGATTCTGGTATCATATGGTATATTTCAAGGTATAGTTATTCTGGTATCATATAGTATATTTCAGGGTATAGTTATTCAGGTATCATATGGTATTTATTCAGGTACAATTTGGTATATTTCAGGGTATATTTATTCTTGTATTAGACGGGGTATAGTTATTCTGGTATCAGATGGTTATTCTGGTATCATATGGTATAGTTATTCTGGTGTCATATGGTATATTTCAGGGTATAGTTATTCTGGTATCATATGGTATATTTCAGGGTGTAGTTATTCTGGTATCATATGGTATATTTCAGGGTATAGTTATTCTGGTATCATATGGTATATTTCAGGGTGTAGTTATTCTGGTATCATGTGATATATTTCAGGGTATATTTATTCTGGTATAATATGGTATATTTCAGCGTATAATTATTCTGGTATAATGTGGTATATTTCAGCGTATAATTATTCTGGTATAATGTGGTATATTTCAGGGTATAGTGATTCTGTTGTGTAACTACTGTTGTGTATGTCTAGGTGGTCCGGTGGCGTTCTCTCCAGGTAACCTGAGCACCAGCAGCAGTGCCAGCAGCACCCTGGGTAGCCCTGACAACGACGAGTACATCCTCTCCTTTGAGACCATAGACAAGATGAGACGAGTCTCCTCCTACTCCTCCCTCAACTCCCTCATAGGTAGGAAAAACTACTGGCCTGCGCCACCCTTACTACTGGCCTGCGCCACCCTTACTACTGGCCTGCGCCACCCTTACTACTGGCCTGCGCCACCCTTACTACTGACCCTACGCTACCCTTACTACTGACCCTACGCTACCCTTACTACTGACCTTAAAATAGGGCTCCAGAATGTTCTGAATTGTGTTGTTCAATAGAGAGAGATTTTTTGAGATTTTTTGCATTAATATCATAAGCCAATTTATTTGGGGCTAAACTCAGACCACATTAGCTAGATCGCTAACACTAAATATAATACCCACTGCTAGTAATCATGTATTCATCTGAATGTAATGTCCTTAAGAAACGTTGATGCCTACTACCCTATGCACTAGCAATGGCCGATGCGCATTTCAAGTGCACTGTATATCTCCAAGCCAAATATACCGAACAAAAAGATATTCAACTATTTTACTGAGTTACAGTTCATATAAGGAAATCATTAAATTGAAATAAATTAATCAGGCCCTAATCTATGGATTTCACATGACAGGGCAAGGGCAGCCAATCAGAATGAGATTTTTTTTCCCCCACAAAAGGGCTTTATCGCAGACAAAAATACTCCTCAGTATCATCAGCTGTCTGGGTGGCTGGTCTCAGATGATCCCACTGGTGAAGAAGCCAGATGTGGAGGTCCTGGGATGGCGTGGTTACACGTGTTCTGCGGTTGTGAGGCTGGTTGGATGTACTGCCAAATCCTCTAAAAACAACGTTGGAGGCGGCTAATGGTAGAGAAACGAACATTAAATTCTTTGCCACACGCCTATGGTGGATATTCCTGCAGTCAGCATGACAATTGCATGCTCCCTCAAAACTTGAGACATCTGTGGTATTGTGTTGTGTGACAAAAGTGCATATTTTAGTGGCCTTTTATTGTCCCCAGCACAAGGTGCACCTGTGTAATGATCATGCTCTTTAATCAGCTTCTTGATATTCCACACCTGTCAGGTGGATGGATTATCTTGGCAAAGGAGAAATGCTCACTAACAGGGATGTAAACAAATTTTGAGCGAAATAAGCTTTTTGTGCGTATTAAATATTTCTGAGATGTTTTATTTCAGCTCATGAAAAATGAGGGACCAACACTTTACATGTTGCGTTTGTATTTTTGTTCAGTATAAAATATCTTGGTTGAGAAAAAAGTATACCCACAGAAAGCCGAGGACATTCTCTCTTCAACAGTTTCAACAGGTGTTGCTTCCAACTCTGTTTTTCCCACAATTGGATTTTTAAATGTTATACAATCAGAACCCTTTTTTGGGGGGGGGGGAGCATGTGGCTCGCGTGTCACAACAGGCACCAGCGAAACAGTTACAGTTGCTGGGCAGACACTTTCATTACAGGAATCTTGAGGATAATGCACTCTGTTTGACCAAATCATGGACGTTTTGAAACTTTTGAGTGAGTTGACCTTGTAATGAATGTTCAGCTCGCACCAATGCAACCAATATTTTTTTTTTACCTGCACAGCCAGGTCAAATGGGATTAAATGGTCGCAGTATGGAGCCCTGCCTTCCTATACTTTTCCATTTCTCCTGCTTCAATTCCCTCATACCCGTAGGTAAGACTCTTGTTCTCAACCTACCATCCTCTACTGTTCAACTCACGAGGGTGCCCCTGGCTCCAAAAGACTGAGTGCTTTTCCTGGTCTCACTGGCCCCGCTCTGTTTCCCCTATGCTGTGGTGATTGGCAGAGGCCTTGATGCGTCCCGACACTCAGTTTGTGTGTGTGGAGAAAAAGCATTAACTCACCAACAACACGAGGGAGGGAGGGAGTGAGAGAGGTGGAGAGAGATGGGGATTCCCTACCTTCTGTTGCCGTTTTGAGAAATGCCCGCTTCACACACCAACTGCCCTTGTTTTTGACAATGTACTCCAAAACAGTGGTTTCCAACTCCAGTCCCCCCAACAGCACACATTTGAGTTGTAGCCCCGGACAAACTCACCTGATTCAACTCATTGAGGGCTTGATGATTAGTTGACAAGTTGAATCAGGTGTGTCTGGGTGTACTTTTGTGGGAACTGGAGGACCAAATCTGGGAACCACTGCTCCAAAAGACGAGGACACGGCTCACACACACACACACACACACACACACACACACACACACACACACACACACACACACACACACACACACACACAGACGAGTACACTACACACGCATCCCTCAAGTGCACCACTGACCCGTGGGAACACACCGCTGTGTTAACTCAGATTAATCAAATAATCCAGTATTAATCAACCCCCACAGGAAGCCGGATTGGCCAAGTCCATCACAGCCACCTCTGTCCATCACCGCTTTACCATTGAAGTCTGACGAATAAATGACCAGGAAATGGATATAAAAGATTATAAACAATTCACATTCTGGTAGACGTTTCTGTCGCTACCCTTTTAACCAGTGCGTTTAGCATTCATTCAGCCTTTGTCTAAACCCTTCCCAAGCTGCACTAACACCATCATGAGGTCTGATTCATTCTAAACAGGTTGAGTATGAAATTGGCCCCTCGCCCACTATGCTGTGTCCACTTTAGCATCTTACCATAGAATAGTATTAGTCATTATATTTCCGTTGTCCTTACCTCCTTATGTGCTTGATTCTGACTCCCAGCTAGCAGCCCATGACATGGCATGCAAACAAACAGCATGGGGTTTGTACCATAGAGGGTTTAGCGTAGTGCTGACTCGATGCCTAAACATTTAGATATGTAACTTGTTTGGGAGCCTAGCCATGTTGCAGGAGCACAATTGGGTTGAGTTAGCTAACACTGGTCGGTCCCACAGAATATATAATTGATTGGGCAATATCTGGTACTTGATAGAAGTGCTCTTCATAAAGGGACTGTCCTAAAACAACACAACAGATGGCTCAGAATATGACACAGAATATGGACTTACAACTTAGAATTTTGGGAGAACTACCTCTTTAAGGTCCTGAGAGAGACTAGCGTTCTGTCCAGGGAGTGTACTTGTACAGCAAGCTGCCTCACGCTACAGAAACAGGAGATTCTATTCCCTCCTGAAAGTAACAGTTTGAAACGCTTAGTGAATCTGGCCTTTAAGATAAAAAGGAAAATGTCTTACACAGCAAAATACCACCCAGAGCACACCTACCTACTCTAAGGCGTTCTGATATCCTTCCTGACGTTTCAGTTTGGCCACAGCAAGGACTTGGCTCAGCTTCTCCCTGTGTCAGTGCATTTAAGATGCTCATGTTTGATTGAAGGAAATGGGTTATATACCGTAGCTTTCAGAGGCTGACCAAGACTTATATTGGATTGGGTGTTAAATATGCATTAACAGATGAGCTTTGAGACATTTTTTCTCTGTCTTGTTCGAATACTGCAGGGGAAGCTCCAAATGTAGCTGTTGTAGTGAGAAAGATCGTTTAGGATTTGACATGGTTGTAAAATTGTGCAGATGTTGCAAAGGTCCTCATACCAGGCCTTGCTGAACCCAATTCAGCCTGGGAATGATCTGTAGTCACAGTCTCTACTGATGAACTGTATAGCGTGCTGTGGTGATAATGTGTCTATGCCAGTGAAAACTGGTAGTATTTCCCTGTTTAAATGGCAGGGAAACAGTATTTCACATTCATCACCAGGGCTGTTTACCGCAGCACCTAATCACATTCATGCCCCTGGGCTAGAACCTAATCACCTCTTTACCTCGCTCACCCGCTCTCGCTTACACACACACTCTTTTCCCTTGCTCCCTCTCTCTTGCCTGATTACTTGATTGCTTTCTCGCTCCCTCTTTTCCCGTGCTCTCTTTCTCTCTCTCTCCTTCTCATGCTTCCGCTCTTGCTTACCCCCCTTGCTATCTCTCTCCCCGCCCTCCCCCTCCAGCTCTCACCCTCCCCCCCTCGACCCAAACTACAATCTGCTGCAGTACTATTAACCAGAGTTCCCGATTTTTCACACACTGTGTCTCTATGAAATGCACTGGTTAGCCGCAACAGTTCGTGATAGCCTGCCACGCCTCCCCTCACACATCCCTCATTCTACAGCCTCTGGAGGAGGAAGAGACAGTGTCCTCTCTTACCCTCAGCATAAAGTGACTCAACTCCCTAAGGACACTTTTCATTCTGTTCGCTATCTACAAGTATGAAGTGCTGGGGGGGAGGGAGGGAGGGAGAGAGGGAGAATTAACACTTGGATACCTTCACTGCCGGGCGTCGTCGACGAACAGAAGATTGCATCAGACAGAGGGAGAGAGATCGTGTATGTATGTTTGAGTGAGGACAGACACAGCAAAGAAACTAGGGAGAGGGAGTGCTGTGTTCCTTGCAAATTGAGAGTCAATGTGCCATAATAATGAACTAGAAGAAGAGGGGGCACTCCTAATACAAAGAGAACGGTGACAGGCAGGTTTAGGCCCGGAGCAAAACAAACTGATGTTGACAGCTCCTTCGTGGCAAAACCCGGTGAGTGACCGTCTCTCTCGAACACAGCTCAGCGGCACTGCAGTGTTCTGTCAGGTTGAGTGGCAGCTTGGAATGAGGGATGACACTGCAGAGAGGACGACAGGAGATCGAGAAAATAGATAAATAAAATATGGAGGGGGGAGGTAGTCCTGGGTGGAAAGGGAGGGAATAATCGTCAAAGTGAACACACACTTTCTTACAAACACACACAGACCTGTCGCCCTCGGTAGGTAAAAAAGACAATAGCAGAGCACTTGCTCATTCATATTCCGCATAATGATGACAGTTGGCAGTCGTTCCTCTCACAATCAGCAATGGTGCAGAAGCCAGCTGCCTTCCTTGTGTGTGTTGATTAATGAGTTGCATTACCTGACACGGCGGCCATGTTGGCTCTAGCACCTCAGCAGATGACTGAGTGAAGGAGAAGTGAGACAATGGCAAGTCAGTGTGGATGTGAATGTTTTTGGATGTTAGATGACGGGTGATTAGCATCAATTGGATGTTAGCGTTTCTATGCTATGGTGATGATAGGGAATTCAGTGGTGGAGTGTGATCGCTAAGCATGCTGTGTTTGTGTGAGAGAGCGAGCGAGCGAGAGGGAGCGATTGTTGAGTGTTGATGGAAATCATGCTGTGTGCGTACGTGAGAAAATGAGACGGTGAGAAGGTTGGCTCTTATTGATGGTCGCTAATCAAATATTGATGCTAATCATGCTGTGTTTACGTGCTTGTTGAGAATGGGCGACGGAATGTAGATGTTCACTAATGTATATTGATGGTTTTCACACTGCGTTGGGTCGTTAGGTGAATGGTAATTCAGTGTGTGTGTGTGTGTGTGTGTGTGTTGATGGTAATTGATGCTGTGTGCCTGTGTGTATTAACAGTAAGTCACATTGTCTGTGAATGTTGGATCATTATGTATATGGGTAATCGTGCTGTGTGTGTCGTTGCAGGGGTGTCGTTCAACAGCGTTTACACTCAGATCTGGAGGGTTCTCCTACACCTGGCGGCCGACCCGTTCCCAGAGGTGTCCGACCTGGCCATGAAGGTCCTCAACAGCATCGCCTACAAGGTACTAAACACACACTGTTCTCTCTCCCTCTGCTGTGTGTCTGTCTGTTTGGTTTTCTTATGCTGTTTTATGCTTTGGAAAGGTCATGTGGTTTCATACACGCACACCCACTCTCTCGTTCTCACTCACCCACACACTCACTCTCACTCTCCCTCTTCCCTGACATTTTCCCCACCTCGAGACCATTACTTTTGTGCAAATGCAATTAAGGCGAAACGACTCCCCCGGGCCAGCCACTGCAGAGAGGAGCAGCCTGCCGTTACTTAAGGAGGTGTAATAACCACTGTTGCACCCTTGCGCTGGAGATTGTATTTGCATTCCCTTGTATTTCCTGCTGCTGACACCATCAGTTCCTCGCAGTCCCCCAGAGCTGTTCATCTCATCTTTAGGGCTTCCCACTGAAGCCCGTAAAAAAAAAAAAAGACTTATTAGATATTACACTGCAACAGACCCTAATGTATGAAACACTGCAACAGACTCTAATGTATGAAACACTGCAACAGACTCTAATGTATGAAACACTGCAACAGACTCTAATGTATGAAACACTGCAACAGACTCTAATGCAGTGGTCACCAACCTTTTCTGAGTCAAGATAACTTTCGCAGTCAAAGCAAGCTGAGATCTTACTCCTCAGATGTATTATTTTTTTACATTAAACCTCACACATACGGTTTTGTAGGAATGAGGTTTGGGCAGTAGGCCTAATACATTATCTCAGCATATTGGCTGTATGATTGGCCTGCCAATATTGTTAATCAGACCATATTATATTTCAGAACTCGAGCTTTGATAACAAAATAGATCAATTGGTTTAGCACTTGTGAGGCACTGTTTAGCCTGAATTGAAATAATTACCGTAATTTCCGGACTATTAAGCGCACCTGAATATAAGTCGCACCCACTGAATAATTTTTTAAGTTATTTTTTTGAACATAAATAAGCCGCACATGTCTATAAGCCGCAGGTGCCTACCGGTACATTGAAACAAATGAACTTTACACAGGCTTTAACGAAACACGGCTTGTAACAAAAATAAATGGGCTTTAACGAAATACGGCTTGTAACAAAAATAAATAGGCTTTAACGAAACACGGCTTGTAACAAAAAATAAAAAATTTGCAGTAAACAGTAGCCTACCAAGAAAGTCATTGGTCACCATCTTCCTCCTCCTGTGCACTGAAACCACTGAAGTCCTCTCCTTCGGTGTCGGAGTTGAATAGCCTCAGAATTGCTTCATCCGATATTGGATCGTTTTCATTGTCGCTCTCGTCACTTTCATCCGGGAGGCAAATCCCCCACTGAGCCCTCTTCAACATGCAGCAGTCCAGCCTTTCGAAACCCGTTGATGATAGTGGATTTTTTGACAATGCTCCACGCTGTCAGGACCCACTCGCAGACTTGACCATAAGTTGCTCTTCGCATGCGGCCCGTTTTAGTGAAGGATTTCTCACCACTTGTCAGCCAAGCCTCCCGCTGAACACGGAGCGCCACCTTAAATGCACAATTTACACTGATGTCGAGTGGCTGCAAATACTTGGTTGTACCCCCAGGAATCAGGGTGACAAAATGACTACCGTAATCAGAATGATGGGAAGTTTGAGAGCGCTCGATTTAATCTAAACAGTAAACAAAAAAAGTTGTTTGACCTTAACCCGTTCGGCAATATCATTGGTCTAATGAAAGCTTCATGCCTCCAAAAAACTGAGCACGTTACAGAATGTGTTTTTTTGGAGAAAAAAATTTGAAAGCGGGAAAATCCATATATTTGCCGCGTCATTGTTTAAGCCGCGACGTTCAAAGCCCGGGAAAAAAGTTGCGGCTTATAGTCCGGAAATTACGGTAGCTTTTTTATTTTACACCTACCGGCAACAGCTCATCACGATTTAAAAAAGGAGCGCAAGCCTTTATCGTTCGTTGGCTTTTCTACAGAAATATTTGGTGATTGACTAGGAATGCCCTGAATATCAACCAGTCGATCAGATTGGCGACCACTGCTCTAATGTATGAAACACTGCAACAGACTCGAATGTATGAAACACTGCAACAGACTCTAATGTATGATGGGGCAGTATTTTTTAGATATACAATGTGGGCCACTGCTGCATTCTCAGTTCCTTGCAGTCCCGCAGATCTGTTCATCTCATCTTTAGAGCTTCCCACTGAAGCCCCGTAAAAAACAACAGGACTTATTAGATATTACATTGCAATAGACTCTAATGTATGAGGCACTGCAACAGACTCTAATGTATGAAACATTGCAATAGACTCGAATGTATGATGCCGCAGTATTTTTTAAATATACAATATGGGCCACTGCTGCAGTCTCAGGAAAGTGCATTTCACCATGAGTCTCTAACATCATGGCTTGTAAACTTATCGTCTCGTGTACTCGCTCTTTCTCCTCAACACAATCCACAGTCCTGTGCAACTCTTCTCTGAGACAGAAACAGGGGGAGGCCCAGGTGGAAATCCCTGTGCATCTCTGTACGTGTCCCATAATGACCCCTTATTCATGTAGTGCACTACATGGGGAAAAGGGTGTCATTTGGGACGCACATCTCTCTCTTTGTTGTTTCCTGCTCTTTTGATCCGTCTGTAGATGAGCATGGGAGGAACTATCATCTCTCAATTGCAGTGGTTGTTTCATCTCCCGAAGGTTTTCCTTCCTAAGATGATTTTAGGAGGATTTTCTTTTATCAGCCCCCCCACCCTCACAATACATTCTACCCCAGGATCAAATTGACTGATTTAACCTCTAAATGATCATTGCCGTAGAGACTTTTTTCTCTAACAACTTACCCGGTAAAATGAAAGTTAATGAACGAGCAATGAGATGGAGAAGACTTAAACTGTCTCTGTGTGTGTGTCTGTATTTCACATCACAAACAAATATTGCACTGTAAATTGAGTCTTCCTGTATTATGCTTATGCAAGCCATTCTATCCTTTATGTCCTTTATGTTGACTTTATGTTCGTATTCTTATCGTCATTTTTTCTTGTGGCGTTGTCGCTAAAGAACCTGCGTGTAAGCATTCCATTGGACGCTGTATACCATGTGCATCCTGTTCATGCGTCTAATAAAACTCGAAACCTCAACTTTACTCCCGTCAACAAGAAAAAGCCATCTCACACGGATGCAGTGATTCTCTACTTCCCACTTACCTAGTCCTCACACACTCTTCAGTCTGGCAGCACTTCAAAGGGTCTACCCACACCTTCACACACACTTAAAAACAAGTGTCAATCCAGGTATTCAGTGTCCCGTGCTAAACGCATTATTGACTAGAGTGCGTAACAATTTGGTGCAGCCCGCGTCCGTTAAAGCCAGAGCTCTCCTTCCCTTGACAAGCAGAGAAATTGTCTCATTGGTTT
The DNA here is from genome assembly GCF_965601325.2 of Salmo salar. Lineage (NCBI taxonomy): Eukaryota > Metazoa > Chordata > Actinopteri > Salmoniformes > Salmonidae > Salmo > Salmo salar. The sequence goes on from NC_138292.1 coordinate 56,766,903, forward strand.
AAGTGTCCAACCGAGCAAATCCAATTCTGTTTTAATTAGGATTTTTAGCGCCTAGTTGCCAGGTGCCAAGGAGGATGGAAGTGTGAAGCGCATGCAGGCTCTATGTTCTCCAAATGAACATTTAGTGCAGTTTTTAGGGGGGGGGGTACTTAGTCAGTTGTCCAACTGAATGCATTCAACTGAAATGTGTCTTCCGCATTTAACCCAACCCCTCTGAATCAGAGAGGCGTGGGGGGCTGCCTTAATCGACATCCACGTCATCGGCGCCCAGGGAACAGTGGGTTAACTGCCTTGCTCAGGGGCAGAATGACAGATTTTTACCTTGTCAGCTCGGGGATACGATCCAGCAACCTTTCGGTTACTGGCCCAACGCTCTAACCACTAGGCTACCCTGCCGCCCCTTAAGAGGTTTAAGCCTAAAGGTTAATTGCTTATTTTTTTGTATGTGGTCCATACTTTGTGATGATAAGATTGAAGTAGAATTTGGATGCGAGTCTTTGCTACTCTCTCACACTCTAATATCAGTCGTCCCGGTGCGTTGTGGGTGAATGGTAGCCTGCAACAGGGTTTCTTACTGCACAAGTTCAGGTAGGTCCCTTCCCGTTCTGTTTGGTTCCTGAATACCCCTTTTTGGTCCCAGATCTGGTTTTCTCTTGTGCCGACTCCTACAGACCACCAGTAGGAGTTGGCAAGAGAGCACAAACTGATCTGGGATCAGGCTTGATGAATGTCTCTTGCACATTCGGGGAAACACTGGTAGAAAAAGCTCTAAAACCCGCTGCATGAGATCATGACCTAACCACTCTTCTCAACCCACAATCTCTGGGCCTTACTGCCTTACTCAGCAGAAAATCACCACTCTCACTTCCACAATCCCTCCCCCTCGGTACTGCCTCCATCAATCAGATTGCTCCTTGCATCAGACCACGTCCCCTTCCAACCAATCACACCTCAGTTTGAGACCACTTCACGGGGCTGTTATCGTTGATCAGGGAGGTGTTCTGTACTTGTGTGCACCCGCAGAACATTTAAATCCCCCTTTTGAATAATTCAACACTCACAAGTATAGAGATACTGGCTGGCTGCATACCAAATGGCATCCTATTCCCTACACAGTGCACTACTTTTCACCAGGGCCCAGTGGTGCACCAAATAGGGAATAGGGTGCCATTTGGGACCTAGATGCCGTTAACGTTGTCTGCTGCCCGTCTCCTGGCCCGCCGGGAAGCCCCTTGTGATAACAGGGTTTATATGTACTCTACAGTATCTCTCTAGCTGTATGTATTTTGTTAGCTTGGCTTTTGGAAGTGATGAATAAGTAAGGGAAGTAAGTAGGGGGGGGCAGGATGTTCCACAGCGCCGCGTTGGCGTCTCCGTTAAGTGCACCGGTGGCGGAACTGGACGCGTCTGTTCGAACAAAGAACTCGGCAGCGTACAATTATGCAACAATATGTCATGTTTTGTGTGCATTACGTTAGGAAGCGTTGTCTGTGGGGAAACCATACACCTATGGGGCGAAGATGACTATGTACGCACTGGTGGTGGAACGAGTCGGTTTGAACCAGCCAGGCACTTAATGCCATGCAATTATGGGACACAATTACGCAGAAATTCTATGTACTGTTTTGCACACATTATGCTGGGAAGCGTTGCCTATTGGGGAACGATACGCATGTTTTCCATGCGTCGATGGTGACTATGCACCAATGGTGGAACGCGTCGGTTCAAACCAAGCACTTTATACCATACAATTACTCAACAATGGTATGTTTTGCATACAGGAAGCTTAGTCTGTGGGGTAACGATACCTATTGTCTAACATGCAATAATCATTATGACTGTGTTACATGGGAAATGACATCCCGGTAATTCAATTTCTTACACTGTCAGACTGACTTCATCACCAGCTCTTACTGATTGTGATAAAATGGCACATTTCACATCTTCCTCCTTTTGCTGTTCAAATCAAATCAAATGTATTTATATAGCCCTTCTTACATCAGCTGATATCTCAAAGTGCTGTACAGAAACCCAGCCTAAAACCCCAAACAGCCAGCAATGCAGGTGTAGAAGCACGGTGGCTAGGAAAAACTCCCTAGAAAGGCCAAAACCTAGGAAGAAACCTGGAGAGGAACCAGGCTATGAGGGGTGGCCAGTCCTCTTCTGGCTGTGCCGGGTGGCGATTATAACAGCACATGGCCAAGATGTTCAAATGTTCATAAATGACCAGCATGGTCAAATAATTCTCCTCCTATTCTCTCTCCTCCTTTTTTTCCACTTGCAGTGACTATTGTTTAATAATGGTACCTGGACTCTCTTTATACAGAGGGAAAGCTATCTCCATTGTTCCTTAGTTGATATGAGCATCTCAATTAACACTTAGCAAATACTCCCAGTGGGAGATGAGAGAAATTTTACCCTTTGAAGATTTCTGTGTAAAAAATACTGCTTTTCAGCTCTCTCTCGCTGTGATGGTGTCTGTTCGATTGTTAAGAGATATTTGCCAAAATGCTTTCTCTGAGTTTGTGTGGCATTACAATGTGCCAGTGTGGCGGTGTGTGATAATTACTTGTTTTCTCCCACCATTTTCATATTTTACTACTGTAGTTTGTGAAGCCTCTCAGATTAGTGACAGCCCGTCCATAACGACTGTCGTTTCTGTGCTTCTTTATAATGAAGCGCTCGCCTGCAAACACAAGTAATTGACGCTGCCGCAACCCACACACACACGCTTATCGTAGTAACAAACTCTTAAACGCAAAACTCACATACACATACTCGCATAGAAAAGTGTGATAAATAAAAACATATGCCAATTTCATTTAAGGACCAAAAAACTGACAGCTGTGCCATATACATTGCAAAATAGTTGGGAAGAGATTTTCGATGTACCGATTCCATGGCACGTGGTTTATGAATTGATACGCAAAACAACGCCGGATTCAAAACTTATAATTTTTCAATTTAAATTCCTATACAAAATTCTTGCAACTAATTGAATGTTATATATATGAGGGATACAATCTTCCCAGCTCTGCAGATTCTGCTGTGCGGAGGCAGAGTCATTACATCATTTATTTTGGTACTGTCCATATGTAGCTCGTTTTTGGTCACAGGTCCAGGTATGGCTGAAGAATTGCAACATTTGCCTAGAACTAACGCTGCAGATAGCAATACTGGGTGATTTGAAAAGCCATAGTCAATCAATCAATAATATAATAATTAATTTAGCAAAAAATTTTTTTTAATTTAGTCTGTAGAAGCTATGAGAATAGAAAGGTTCAATTGTTTTGTGAAGCATCACTGCACAGTAGAATAATATATGACAAATAGAAATCCAAAATGGATGATGTTGAGCGGTAGATGGGAGGGGTTGAATGGAGCTGAAGGGTGGGACTAATAAGATAAACAATGTAAAACATACGGGGTCTGTAAAATGTATATAGGTTCAGAACTTTTGTGAAATAGCACAGTTACAAATATAAATCTAACTGGATGGACATCAGAAATAGAGGAAGGACTAAAAACAAACAAAAAAGAACTATTGTAAAATAGACTGTCTGTAAAATGTGTATAAGATGAATAAATTGAAGGTAAAAGCCGAAGTGTTTATTAGTTTACTCCAATTGGGGGATCGGTGGTAGGGTTTGCGGGGAATAATACAAGTATGTATGTCTATATAGGTATGTGTATATGTATGCATGTGTGTATGGATATATATATATATTTACCAAAAAAATATATGGGGGATTGGAAATGATGCAGACAATTAAATTGATGGAAGCAATATTCTTTCCGCAATATTAAGCTGATCCACCCCTAAAAAAAATAATAAATACAAATAAATAACTCACATACATGCCACACACACACACCCACCCTACTACTGGTAATTAGCATAGGAATCAAATCAAAAGGCAATTCCAGATGGTAGAATGTGTTTGTTTACTGGTGTTAACTGGATCTCCTAAAGCCAACCAGGTTTTTCCTCTCTGCTCAGGCTTTTGTAAACAACTCACTGTTATTCATCAGGTTTCCCTTATTGAGTTTTACTCTCCTCTGGTGAATAGCTGTTACAGTGTATACTGGCGTTGATTCTGTTATTGATGGGTGCAGTACGGGAGGATTTCAAGGTGTCTGGCTGTTGCTGGTATTGTTGTATAGATCATTTGTTGAAGGGTAATATGTTGAAATATAGTAGAAGTTCCCCCAACTGTTAAAGTTACAGAACATAGTACAGTAAGTTTCCTTACAATGTATGGTTTAGCCCATTTGCTTATGTTTTATGTTACATTGAGCTCTTCGTGTCTATTCTCATTCCTCACTTTTTGTACTCCTGCTCTCTCTTCTCCTGTCTCCGGTCTCTCCATCTCTCTTCTCCTCCTGTCGCCGGTCTCTCAGGCCCTGTCTCTGTCTCTGTCTCCCCAGGCCACTATGAACGCTCGGCCCCAGAGGATCCTGGACTCTGGCTCTCTCACCCAGTCAGCCCCCGCCAGCCCCACCAGCAAGGGGGCACACATCCACCAGGCAGGGTGAGTGACATGCACTCACACACACAAGACACACACTCAACTCATATTACACACAGTCTTCATAATCTTAACCCTACCAGGAACATTGGCGTAGCAGACACACACACACACACACTACTTTACGTCCACCGTCCTCATTTTCTCACCAATTCTCTTCTGCCACCTACACTAACCTCCCTCTCCCTCCTGGATCTGCCTCTCCCCCAGTGGTTCTCCCCCCATGCCTAGTGCCAGCAGCTCCAGTCTGACCAACGAGGTGCCCAAACCCCCGACACGCGGAGGAGAACAGCCCCCCACGCGACCCCCCTACACCCCAACGCTGGGCGGACAGGCCCCCCACTCCCACCAGTTCCCCCGCACGCGCAAGATGTTCGACAAGGGGCCCTCCGGCTCTGAGCAGGTACCCTGACATCTAAGAACTTTTAATTTCTAGAATCTCACTTCTGGTTAACTTGTTTCTTAAGGAGAAACGTAAGAAATAACGTAAGAACATTTTGAGGGACAGCAACTTTTCTTAACTTTCTTCCGAAGTCTATAGTAAAGGAAGAAGTGGCAGTTGAGAAGAAATGCTGTCTCTGGACTCCACTATCATACCCATTTAAACAAGAATTTTATGCAAATTACCTCAATTGCTCAATTAAGGGTTCGGGAGAAAAAAAAATTGCTTAACTTGCTTAAGATGCTTAATTTTAGTCAATTAAGTCTGTTTGATTCATTATGAAAGAGAACTCCCAGACACTTATCTTTTACAGTGAGTTCTGAGTGTGGTGGTGTGCATTGGTGGTAGTGTGTTAAAATTTGAATATTTTTAATTGTCTGCGTGTGTCTGTGTGTTTGCGCGTGTGTGTCAGGCCGGGGATGATGCAGATGACCCAGGAGGTCACAAGGCCTACATGAATGCCAACCTGTCTACAGGGCTGTGTGACTGGAGCGCCAAGTACTTTGCTCAGCCTGTTATGAAGGTACTGAACTACACTTCTCTCTCTTTCTCTCACTCTTTCTATTTTCATCCCTCTTTCTTTTTCTTTCTCTCTCACACTCTCACATACTCGCTCTCACACTCTCTCTCTCGCCGTCTCTCTTGCACACTCACGCATACGCACACACACACACATACACACGCACACACATACAACTGTAGTCTGCCTCAGTGCCTGTTCAAGGAAGCTGTTAAGCCTGTTACAGCACCTGACCTTCCTTTGATGGTCAGAGGAAGCAGCTGAGTCATGTGTATGGCTGTCTCCACACACACACACACACACTCACTCCGACACACAAACTTGCACACACACTGTGTCCTCACACACACAAACATTCTCACACACTCACGTACCTTGGCAATGCAGTTATAGGAGCCGCTACGCCCTCCACCGCTTTCTCAAACCAGCCTTTCATCTTTCCATCCTCTCCTCTGGAAGAGAACAATAAACGTTGTCAGCTCATCTTGACTTTGCCAAACTGACTCTGGTCTGGAGGTGAGAGAGGGAAAGAGAGAGAAGGATGGAGAGAGACTGTAGCTGGAAAGGAGAGAAGGGGCTTGAGAAACAGTACAGAGAGGGAGGAACAAAATGGGGACATGATATAGAAGGAAAGAAAAAGATGGGGTGAGATGAGATGGATGAGAGAGAGGAAAACGAGAGCGGGAAGAGAGAGGGAGAGGTATGCACTTTGCAGAAGTACAAATGAGAAAGCTGTGTTTGCAATTTCTGGAATGCTCCCATAAAGAGCCTTTGTGTCTAAAAGTCTTTACACAGGTTATCATATCAATGTGTCAGCAGTACGAGGTGTGTGTGTGTGTGTGTGTGTGTGTGTGTGTGTGTGTGTGTGTGTGTGTGTGACCATTAGCAGAGCTTTTGGGGGGGGGTCTCCCTCCTTTCTCAGACAGGGTCATTGTACAGTCAGTGTGTAATGTCCCACATTAGTGGCTGAGGTATCCATATAGGGCTGAGGTATCCATATAGGGCTGAGGTATCCATATAGGGCTGAGGTATCCATATAGGGCTGAGGTATCCATATAGGGCTGAGGTATCCATATAGGGCTGAGGTATCCATATAGGGCTGAGGTATCCATATAGGGCTGAGGTATCCATATAGGGCTGAGGTATCCATATCGCAAATGTTTTTTGCACCATGAATGTAACATTCAAATGTAATAAGGGTCCCCTGGGAAACTGACCAACACTTTGGTGCCTACCCTATCACAACTTCTACTGTACCTGGCTTTTTTCATTCGATGTCATGCCAATTAATTATTTACCCATATCCTGCAGCCCTAGCTGAGACCCAGCATCATGACAGCCTCTCACCTTGACACACACACCTACACACACACTCATCAGCTTTGACTGAGGCAGGCCTTAGTGTCTTAGCACTGTAGAGATGTACAAGCAAACAGTGACTTGCACACGCTATTTCCTTTATTTAATCATTATTTTCCTCTCCCCCCTTCGAATCTTTCTCACCCCTTCTACCCTCTTTCTCTCCTCCCCTTTCTACTCTCTTCCCCCCTTCCACTATCTCTCCACCATCCCTTCCCCTCTTCCATTCTCTCTTCCATTCTCTCTCCCTGTCTCTCTCCCTGTCTCTCTCCCTGTCTCTCTCCCTGTCTCGCTCCACCCCCCTCCATCTGTCCCTCCCTCCACCCCTCTACATGTTATGTCACTGTGAGTGCTTGGTGGTGATTACCAGAGCATATGAATCCACATGCGGTTGCAGCTGCAGTAGCAGTCAGTGGCTGTGTCCGAAATGGCTCCCTATCCCCTATAAAATGCACTATGGGCCCTGGTCAAAGGTACATAGGGACTAGGGTGCTATTTGGGATGCAGTCAGTGTGTGGCTGCTCTGTTAGTGTTTAGTATTCAGAGGGCAGAGCAGGGAGCCTGGTGGGGCATGTACTTAATAAGCAGCAACAGTCTGGCCTCACAACACTCCACCATTACACTCCATTACAGCCTTTCTCTGTACATTACCAGCCCTGTCCATAATGCTAATAGTTACAGCTATACACACACAGACACACTGAAGCAGACATGCACACACATCCACTTAGGAACACACATATCTACATAGAAATACACGCATGCACAGAAACACACAGAAACACTCAAACTCAATCCCTTCCTTGCCCTCTGCAATTACACCAGAGGACCTCCATTGATGTTCACTAATGATTCTCTCCCTGTCAGGGACTAAGGGAGAAGAACCCCTCAACGCAGCCTGAGAGGCAGCCCTCAGAAAGAGAGGGATGAATGGATTGAGGGAAAGAGGGGGGTATGGGAGTGTGAGGGAGGAGAACCCCTCAACACCGCCTGAGAGGCAGCCCTCAGAAAGAGAGGGATGAATGGATGGAGGGAAAGAGGGGGGTATGGGAGTGTGAGGGAGGAGAACCCCTCAACACCGCCTGAGAGGCAGCCCTCAGAAAGAGAGGGATGAATGGATGGAGGGAAAGAGGGGGGTATGGGAGTGTGAGGGAGGAGAACCCCTCAACACCGCCTGAGAGGCAGCCCTCAGAAAGAGAGGGATGAATGGATGGAGGGAAAGAGGGGGGTATGGGAGTGTGAGGGAGGAGAACCCCTCAACACAGCCTGAGAGGCAGCCCTCAGAAAGAGAGGGATGAATGGATGGAGAGAAAGAGGGGGTATGGGAGTGTGAGGGAGGAGAACCCCTCAACACAGCCTGAGAGGCAGCCCTCAGAAAGAGAGGGATGAATGGATGGAGAGAAAGAGGGGGTATGGGAGTGTGAGGGAGGAGAACCCCTCAACACAGCCTGAGGCTGCCCTCAGAGAGGTGATGGATGGATGGAGAGGGAGGGAGGGAGGGGTTAATGAATGGATAGAGAGAGGGGGAGGAGAGATGAGAGGACAAGCAAGGATAGAGCTTTTAACACTGCAAGCCTACGAGGCGATCCTCTTCATTTATCTCATTAACCCATCATTCCAAAGAATGGGATGACAGAAAGAGAGGAGGAGGAGAGGCTGAGATAAGTGTTAGATGGGCAGGAAGAGGATGAGGGAGTGTTGCAACGTGGGAGAGAACACTTAGCAGCCTGAGAGGCAACCCTCTTCATTTAGCCCAGTAGCAAGAAGCTCTTGTCTTTATACAAGACCATGAATGAGTATAATTGGAGGAGAGAGAGAGAACTGTGTCTTCCTCTTTTAGCTCTGTAACCTCTTCCAGTTTAGACATGCTTCTGCCCTATTCAATCTAATAGAAATAAAACATCTACAGTTGAAGTGGGAAGTTTACATACACCTTAGCCAAATACATTTCAACTCAGTTTTTCACAATTCCTGACATTTAAAAATTCCCTGTTTTAGGTCAGTCAGGATCACCACTTTATTTTAAGAATGTGAAATGTCAGAATAATAGTAGAGAATTATTCATTTCAGCTTTTATTTCCTTCATCACATTCCCAGTGGGTCAGAAGTTTACATACACTCAATTAGTATTTGGTAGCATTGTCTTTAAATTGTTTAACTTGGGTCAAACGTTTCAGGTAGCCTTCTACAAGCTTCCCACAATAAGTTGGGTGAATTTTGGCCCATTCCTCCTGACAGAGCTGGTGTAACTGAGTCAGGTTTGTAGGCCTTCTTGCTCGCACATGCTTTTTCAGTATTGCCCACAAATTTTCTATGGGGTTAAGGTCAGGGCTTTGTGATGGCCACTCCAATACCTTGACTTTGTTGTCCTTAAGCCATTTTGCCACAACTTTGGAAGTATGCTTGGGGTCATTGTCCATTTGGAAGACCCATCTTCGGCTTGCAAGCCTCCCCCTTTTTCCTCCAAACATAACGATGGTCATTATGGCCCAACAGTTCTATTTTTGTTTCATCAGACCAGAGGACATTTCTCCAAAAAGTACGATCTTTGTCCCCATGTGCAGTTGCAAACCGTAGTCTTGCTTTTTATGGCGGTTTTGGAGCAGTGGCTTCTTCCTTGCTGAGCGGCCTTTCAGGTTATGTCGATATAGGACTCGTTTTACTGTGGATATAGATACTTTTGCACCTGTTTCCTCCAGCATCTTCACAAGGTCCTTTGCTGTTCTGGGATTGATTTGTACTTTTCGCACCAAAGTACGTTCATCTCTAGGAGAGGGAATGCGTCTCCTTCCTGAGCGGTATGATGGCTGCATGGTCCCATGGTGTTTATACTTGCGTACTATTGATTGTACAGATGAACGTGGTGCCTTCAGGCGTTTGGAAATTGCTCCCAAGGATGAACCAGACTTGTGGAGGTCTACAATTTTCTTTCTGAGGTCTTGGCTGATTTCTTTTGATTTTCCCATGATGTCAAGCAAAGAGGCACTGAGTTTGAAGGTAGGCTTTGAAATACATCCACAGGTACACCTCCAATTGACTCAAATGATGTCAGTTAGCCTATCAGAAGCTTCTAAAGCCATTACATAATTTTCTGGCATTTTCCAAGCTGTTTAAAGGCACAGTCAACTTAGTGTATGTAAACGTCTGACCCACTGGAATTGTGATACAGTGAATTATAAGTGAAATAATCTCTGTAAACAATTGTTGGAAAAATTACTTGTGTCATGCACAAAGTAGATGTCCTAACCGACTTGCCAAAACTATAGTGGTTGAAAAACGAGTTTTAATGACTCCAACCTAAGTGTATGTAAACTTCCTGACTTCAACTGTATCTCTCTCTCTCTCTCTCTCTCTCTCTCTCTCTCTCTCTCTCTCTCTAGATTCCAGAGGAGCATGATGTGGAGAGCCAGGTGAGGAAAGAGAGGGAGTGGAGGTTCCTGAGGAACGCCCGCGTTAGAAAACAGAGCCAGCGCATCACACAGAGAGGTGACGCACACAAACACTATGCTTAGCGACACATAAATGCATATCTACACACACACACTTGTGTAGATTTGCTGTCACTGTTGTATAGACACTCACCCGCAGTATAGAAGAAAACAATCTGTGCCCATGCACTGTCACACATACCGTGCCAGAGGGATAGGGAGATATTTGAAGAGTGAAACACACCAGTGAGGGGAACGTGAGTATGCATATGAAGTTAGTGGGAGCGAGGATCTATTGGAAACCCCCCTTGTTCCGAAAGCTCTGCCAGACGGGTCTCTCTGTGTCAGAGAGACCCCCCCCCCACACACACACACACATTAAAGACCCCAGGCTTCAGCGCAGATCCCCCTTTGAAGTCAGAGCCTGCTCAAACAGAATGGCTAACACTCCCACGTCACTGCCAGCTCCTACAACACACATGGGCGTACGCGCACACACACAGGACACACGCTCATGAGTCCATTGGCGTCAGAGCTGAGGCTCACATACGCATGTATCTCTCTCTCCCCTTTTAACGATCCCTTTCTGCCATCCTCTAAAGTTGAGAGACTAAAAGATCAGGGCTGCCCTCATTCATTCTCCTGCCTCTGGGGAGATGGACAGACAGAGAAAATACAGGGGGGAGGGGGTACATTTTAAAAAGAAAGCGAGAGAGACCGATAGGGGGAGTTAGAGGGTGACAAAGAATAGAGAGGGAGGAGGAGAGACTGAGGGAGTGAGAAAGGAGACAGGGGAGTAAAACATGATAGAGGGTCGAGAGTGGGGAAGAAAAAAGAGGGAAGGCAACAGACAGGAAAGAAGAGAGTCAGGGAACAGAGACAGGAAAGAAGAGAGTCAGGGAACAGAGACAGGAAAGAAGTGGGCCGGGGAACAGAGACAGGAAAGAAGCGAGCCGGGGAACAGAGACAGGAAAGAAGCGAGCCGGGGAACAGAGACAGGAAAGAAGCGAGCCGGGGAACAGAGACAGGACAGAAGAGGGCCGGGGAACAGAGACAGGAACGAAGCGAGCCGGGGAACAGAGACAGGAAAGAAGCGAGCCGGGGAACAGAGACAGGAAAGAAGCGAGCCGGGGAACAGAGACAGGAAAGAAGCGAGCCGGGGAACAGAGACAGGAAAGAAGCGAGCCGGGGAACAGAGACAGGAAAGAAGCGAGCCGGGGAACAGAGACAGGAAAGAAGCGAGCCGGGGAACAGAGACAGGAAAGAAGCGAGCCGGGGAACAGAGACAGGAAAGAAGCGAGCCGGGGAACAGAGACAGGAAAGAAGCGAGCCGGGGAACAGAGACAGGAAAGAAGCGAGCCGGGGAACAGAGACAGGAAAGAAGCGAGCCGGGGAACAGAGACAGGACAGAAGCGAGCCGGGGAACAGAGACAGGACAGAAGAGGGCCGGGGAACAGAGACAGGAAAGAAGCGAGCCGGGGAACAGAGACAGGACAGAAGAGGGCCGGGGAACAGAGACAGGAAAGAAGCGAGCCCGGGGCACAGAGACAGGACAGAAGAGGGCCCGGGGCACAGAGACTGGAAAGAAGAGGGCCCGGGGCACAGAGACTGGGGCAGAAGAGGGCCCGGGGCACAGAGACTGGGGCAGAAGAGGGCCCGGGGCACAGAGACTGGGGCAGAAGAGGGCCCGGGGCACAGAGACTGGGGCAGAAGAGGGCCGGGGAATCGACCTTAAAGGCTTCTAAAAAACTGATTAAAGTCTGTTTTTCTCTGTTTTATTTGTGATGAAAAAACGTGATGAGTTTGCTGAAAGCTCGCAGTATTGCATTTTGTATGGTAGAGAAAACGACACAGACAAGACTAGCTTTTAATGAACACCTTTTCAGCTTTTGATCAACAAGTACAGAGACGAAGGCCTTGCCAAGGTCTTGCTCGGCTAGATGAAAAATATTTTCCTCCTGTATTTCTTTTGTTCCCGACTTTATGAAATATTTTTTCAGTTAGTATTTCTTCTCTGAAATTCCTGACAGTCCACTTTGAGACATTCCAGATAGCCGAAGGACACCTTGACGACACAGGTGATGGTTGTCAAGGCAGCGTAGCCAGACCTTTAAGACAAGGATTGTAATGCGACTGTATGATTATTGAATAGGGATCTCACTAGCAAATGTTCCGGTCTTTATAGGAGTTACAAGAGTGTTTTCATCCGAACATATCTTTATTACCGTGATACCACAGTCACACACCCATATAAATATAGACCGCTCAACTTGTTTTCATGAATTGATGAAGCCAAATAATATATATGGATTGTATTGTTTGAGCGTTTACGTTAGGTACATTTTTATCTATCTATGACTGACTGTTTGATTCGTGTTTGGTGTCAGGGGACTGATGGTGCTCGGTGTCTCCTCCTCCTCTAGGCGTGACGCGTCTGGATGACCAAATCTTCATCAACCGTAACCCTGGCGTTCCCTCCGTGGTCAAGTTCCACCCCTTCAACCCCTGCATCGCCGTGGCAGACAAAGACAGCATCTGGTGAGCGACTGCCGTCTTGTGCGCAAAGCCTCAGCTATATTTGAAACACATTATTGACTGTCTTATGGGAGTCTGTCCCTGTACGTAATGCTCTACTTTGGCCAGAGACAAACAGTGCCTTCAGAAACTCTTCACACAAGGAGCACTACAGTGTATGAGAACGAGGAAGGCATTTGAGATGAGGCCATTGAATGTGTTTGTTTGCTGATCTGAGAGGACTGGATATGTGGAAACAAGCCATATGGTATGGGTTATTTGTGTTCATCTCTGTGAAAAGAGTTTGAAAGTCATCAGAACCAGGTCATTCAGACACATGCTGTAGTGGCAGCCCTGAGAAAAAGTCTGTCCCCTATCAGGGCCATGACACAGTCCAGTGACGCACATAGAGACACAGCTGGCAGTGCTACAGACTCTTGGTTTGATGTATAGTGCTGTCAGTAGCTGAAGTGCTGTCAGTGGCTGAAGTGCTGTCAGTGGCTGAAGTGCTGTCAGTGGCTGAAGTGCTGTCAGTGGCTGAAGTGCTGTCAGTGGCTGAAGTGCTGTCAGTGGCTGAAGTGCTGTCAGTGGCTGAAGTGCTGTCAGTGGCTGAAGTGCTGTCAGTGGCTGAAGTGCTGTCAGTGGCTGAAGTGCTGTCAGTGGCTGAAGTGCTGTCAGTGGCTGAAGTGCTGTCAGTGGCTGAAGTGCTGTCAGTGGCTGAAGTGCTGTCTGTGGCTGAAGTGCAGTCTGTGGCTGAAGTGCAGTCTGTGGCTGAAGTGCAGTCTGTGGCTGAAGCTGCAGTCTGTGGCTGAAGTGCAGTCTGTGGCTGAAGTGCAGTCTGTGGCTGAAGTGCTGTCAGTGGGCTGAAGTGCTGTCAGTGGCTGAAGTGCTGTCAGTGGCTGAAGTGCTGTCAGTGGCTGAAGTGCTGTCAGTGGCTGAAGTGCTGTCTGTGGCTGAAGTGCTGTCTGTGGCTGAAGTGCTGTCTGTGGTTGAAGTGCTGTCTGTGGCTGAAGTGCTGTCTGTGGCTGAAGTGCTGTCTGTGGCTGAAGTGCTGTCTGTGGCTGAAGTGCTGTCTGTGGCTGAAGTGCTGTCAGTCACGTGGCTGAAGTGCTGTCAGTCACGTGGCTGAAGTGCTGTCAGTCACGTGGCTGAAGTGCTGTCAGTGACTAAAGTGTATGTGTGTTGTGTAGTTTCTGGGACTGGGAGAAGGCGGAGAGGTTGGACTATTTCTACAACGGGAACCCTCGCTACACCCGCATCACAGCTATGGAGTACCTCAACGGACATGACTACTCCCTGCTGCTCACTGCTACAGGTCAGACCCACACCCACACACCTATACACTGTACACACAGGCAGGTAGCCTAGCGGTTAAAGAGCATTGGGCCAGTAACCGAAAAAGTTGCTGGTTCGAATCACCGAGCCGACAAGGTGAAAAATCTGCCGCCGTGTCCTTGAGCAAGGCACTTAACCCGAATTGCTCCTTTAAGTTGCTGTGGATAAAGTAGAATCTAAATTGTCCCCCCTTCGATCATCTCACGAGCACGCACCTACACTGCGACTCAATCATCTTGCGCGTCACACAAACATTTGCAAGCACACACACACACGTAAAAAAAATCAAACAAACTCCCAAACAGTCAATCACTTCAGCATCACCCAATCAAACTGAATGCAGAAACTAAATGGACCCAAGTTGCCTCAATTCAAGTACACCATCATTTTGCTGCAAATAAATGTGCATGTTTTCTCCATCCTAGACCTTGAAGCCTTAATAAGCAAGCCTCAAACGCCTGCCTCACATCCTCAGACAGGAACACGCATGCACACATTGTTCCCTGGGTGAAAAATGCACTCTTAAATAAGTAGAAAAGGAATTAAGTCGGCAGCATTATATTGAATTGCTGGAGAGCACCATTCTGTTCACTTTATTTCTCTCATGTGAAACCAATTATCGCAGGGCTGTATTAAAATGCTTTGCGGCTCCAAAGTCATATACAGTAATTTGATTTTGTCTGTAATTTTAAACATAGTCATTCATTCACCCTGGTTTGCAATCCTGTCTGAATACTTTCAAAATACATCCGTATTTGAAGTTCTTCCCTACCTTGACGTGAAGGATCAAGCATGATGAGTCATTGCTTCTAGGAAGAAAAGAGTGTACATTGAAACATGGCCTTGACCTAGGCTATGTGGCTCAAAACTGAACGTCCTGGGATTCTTTGACAATCTGTTCAGGAGGACTAGAGAAACAAGACCCTGTTAACACGGCCTTGAACTTAGTTTCAGTTTAGTCTGCGGTGCCTTTGTACAATGGGTGGCAGGGAGCATGGTATTTGTGAGTGTGTGTGTGTGTAGGCTTGCAAGCAGTGGGAAGGTGCCAGGCTTGAAGGAGAGGCACAAGCGCATTGTATTGTACATATGAGTTTGTAAAGTTGAAGGAGGCTAGAGGCTGAAGAGATGAGGTCAAGTTGCTTTGTGTAGACCCAATGTAACAACTTTTGTTCAGAGATTTGTTAAGAGATGCATGTTAAGGGAAAGGATGCCTCCCGAACAGCAACCTATTCCCTATATAGTGCACCCATAGGGCTCTGGTCAAAAGTAGTGCACGATCTAGGGAATAGGGTGCCATTTGGAATACAGCCGTAGACTGTGCTTCTGTTGTGTTCTTTCGGCACTCTTAGGTCACGTACGCGCTCGAGGCCATAGTGGTTAATGCAAATCCATGTGCACATGCTTCGTCTCTCATGGGCACAAAGGGAGGAAGTGTTTGTGCAAGTGTAAATATGGAAGTTGTTAGCGACTTCTAACCTTGTATGATAATATCGAACATGTTTTTTTTTCTCTTTACTTTTCCTTCTCTGTCACCCCCTTTCCTTTCTCCAAACATCCTCTCTCTCTCTTGCTCTCTCTCTCTTTCTCTCGCTCTCTTTTTTTTCTATTTTTCTCTCTCTCTCCCCCCTCCTCCTCTAGATGACGGGGCGTTGCGTATCTGGAAGAACTTTGCGGACCAGCGGAACCCCGAGATGGTGACGGCGTGGCAGGGCCTGTCCGACATGCTCCCCACCACCCGAGGTCAGCCCTCCTCCAGCGCCCACAGTAAAGACCACGCTATTTACCCCCCCTAGACCCTCAGTGTACCTCCACATCGACCTCAGTTTTTCCCCCCCGTCCCACCACCACCGCCACACAATACAACCTTTACCCCCATTCCCATCCACCCCACTGCCCCAAACCCTCAATCCACCTAGTCCTCGTGTCCACAATCATTCAACTCAGAATTCAGACCCGCATCTCCCCACATCCCCTTTCCACTAATTCTCCAGCCCCCTCATATTTCCCACTCTACATCTGCCAATCGCTTGTCTATGTTCCTCTCTGTATTTCTCTGACATGTTGCCATTCAGAGAATTCTAGGCTATGCTTATGGATGGCAGGTGCGGGAAATTGGCTACTTCATTCTGCATTCATTCATTCATTCATTCATTCATTCATTCATTCATTCATTCGTCAGGGACAATGTGCAATGTTTCATACAAATATTTTTGAATTTATCTTGATGCAGATCACCAGTTTTGGTGCAGTATAGGCTTGAGTTCGAATTGCGTCAAATCAAAACAACGTTTATTGGTCACGTACACAGTTTAGCAGATGTTGCTGTGAAATGCTTATGTTACTTGCTCCTAACGATGCAGTAAAATGTAAAGCAATAAAGACACGTCGGTATGAATCTAATTAACAACCCAAAAAGCGCTGTAACAGGAATCCAAATGCAATCTATACATATGTTCACCGGATGAATTTCCTCTTGATATACTAAGAATGCTATGTACTGCAGTAGATATATTAAGAGTTGAGCTATGTCAGGAATCCAGTATATGAATAAGTATGCGGTGAGTATAAACAGTGTAACTAAAATGTACGGTAGTAGAAGAAGTGTGTGAGTACATACAGGTCAAGGATGAGCTGTTGTATGACATTCAATACATAGCTGAATCACATTCAATTATTATCTGCGGTGGGTGTGTAGGAGGAGGGCAGGCGAGCGCGCTAGCTGGTAGGACGTTAGCTCTGACAGCTCTGTGTTGAATCATAGAATGAGACACACTCTGGGGCAGCAGGGTAGCGTAGTGGTTAGAGCGTTGGACTAGTAACCGAAAGGTTGCAAGATCAAATCCCCGAGCTGACATGGTGAAAATCTGTCGTTCTGCCCCTGAACAAGGCAGTTAACCCACTGTTCCTAGGCCGTCATTGAAAATAAGAATTTGTTCTTAACTGACTTACCTAGTTAAAGGTAAAATAATTTACTTTATTATATTCTAATGAGTATGTGTGTTCTGTGTGTCCCCCTTAACAAAGATGAGCAGCGTCCCTGCTGAGAGGCGACACACTTAACTAGCGTCACAGGGAGAGCTGTCAGGTATTCCGCAATCAGGATTTAGCAGGGTAACCACCACTTCACCTTGGAGGTAGAGAGCGGTAGGGAGGGTCTGCACAGCTCAATCTTGCGTTGATACAGCTAGCGCCGTTCAAATGAACAGATGCCATGGTGAGATCGTTGGCACCGAGTTGTAACCGCTTCAGAAGCACAAACGCACCCATTCCAAATCTCCCCCATCTCCATAACACAGGCTCTCCCCTCCATCCAGTAACTTGTCGGGTGCTATTCCTCGTCATTTTGCCACCTTTCATTGAGATCTTCTAACTCTGGTTTGCTACTTTCCTGCTACGTTGACTTTGGTTTGTTTTATGTTTCATCTTCCTCTAGCAGAACAAGGCTGCTCGCTCCCCCACAATGTAATAGTTGTATTGGTGTTAATTGTCACTATGCTATATGCAGTTAGTCCTGTTGTATTGCAGTACACCCACGGACACACACACACACACACACACACACACGAGTTAAAGAAGGTTATTTAAGCCTTGACACAATTGAGACATGGGTTGTGCATGCGTGCCATTTAGAGGGTGAATAATGGGCAAGACAAAAGATTTAAGTACCTTTGAACGGGGTATGGTAGAAGGTGCTAGGTGCACCGGTTTGAGTGTGTCAAGAACTGCAACGCTGCTGGGTTTTTCACGCTCAACTGTTTCCCGTGTGTCTCAAGAAGGGTCCACCACCCAAAGGACATCAAGCCAACTTGACACAACTGTGGGAAGAATTGGAGTCAACATGGGCCAGCATCCCTGTGGAATGCTTTCGACACCTTGTAGAGTCCATGCCCCGACGAATTCAGTCGGTTCTGAGGGCAAAAGGGAGGGAAACTCAATACTATGAAGCTGTTCTTAATGTTTTGTACACTCAGTGTACATACATACACACTCATTCACACTCACATACTTGAACACCAACCACACGTGCACTCAACAAGGTGCACACACACACACACACACACACACACACACACACACACACACACACACACACACACACACACACACACACTCGTCTTCCCTGTGGTACAGGGGATTTAGACCCCTCTGCCCGCCAGGCTTTTAGATGAGATATAGGGTGCATCCCAAATGGCACCCTATTCCCTATATAGTGCACTACTTTTGGCCAAGGCCGTAGGGTGCATATATGATTTAAGATGGAGTGTAGCTATCTGCAGCCTGTTTTAAATGCACAGCCAGTAGTTGAGTAGTGGAATATCTCTCTGTTGTTGATCCAGGCGTGTCAGCGGTATTCATTTGGAAGATGTCATGCTACCGTGGCCTTGTTCTTCCGCTGCTCATTGTCTGTCTGTCTCTGTCTGTCTGTCTGTCTGTCTGTCTGTCTGTCTGTCTGTCTGTCTGTCTGTCTGTCTGTCTGTCTGTCTGTCTGTCTGTCTGTCTGTCTGTCTGTCTGTCTGTCTGTCTGTCTGTCTGTCTGTCTGTCTGTCTGTCTGTCTGTCTGTCTGTCTGTCTGTCTTGCACAAACTAATACACAGAGAGAGTGTGTGTGCGAGGCTGCATGTATGCGTCAGAGTGAGTGAGTGTGTGTGGGTGTCCTTGCTAACGGTGTGACGTGCTGGGGCTGATGTGCTTCTGACTCTCCTTCCCCCCTCCCCGGCGCCTCCCCATCTCCCTCCTCCTTTCTGCTCCTCCCCTTGCAGGTCTGGCCAGGCGGGTCTCCATCTACCTTGACAGGAGTAAGGGACAGGGAGGTGAGTGCTGCCGTCGTCTTTCCCTCTCGCCTGACTCAGTGTGCTGCACAAACTCCAGCAGTCTGCCCCTGCACTACTACTTCCTCCTGTTACCTGACCCGTCCATCCCTCCATTCGACGATCCTTCCTCACCCCCACTCCCCCAGGCCTCCCTTTCTTCAGTATCCCTCTCTCCACTGGGCAAAGCTGGTATCGTGTATTCCTACCAGTGGTCATGTACAAAACAAAACATGAAGGGTGACAAACTCTGTCCAGACAACTGTCTAGTTTGAACTGTAATCTTTCACACACAGATATAGCGTGATTGTCATTTTAGTTTTCAGGAAGTGTTTACATTGTTTTACCCTTATGAATAAATGATCATAAAAACAGTTTGTGTAGACGTAGTTAGAGCAATGCTTCAACTCCAGCGTGAACGCCCCGTTTCTGGTTCTATCGGCCCAGTATCGTTGCAGGGTTGGAATTACAGGAGATCCAGTGGGAGTAGTGTACTAATCAGGGAACCCCCATTAGTCTTACAACTGTCAACACGACACCCCCATATGGGTTATAAACATATTATTTTTAGGGCATCCTCAATCATCTAATTAGAGGATAATGTGTATAATTAGAGGCCTGCTGGTAATGTGGGATGTTGATAGTAGAACTAATGGACCTCCTTCCTCTAACCCTGAGGCCAGTACCCATGATTAGTTCCCTCCACAGCCAAGCAAGGGGCCTTAAAACTGTCTTCATCCAGACTTGGGTTTTCCCCCTGCAGCTGAATTGGCATGCGAAGTGTGTTGGAGAGAAGACTATAGAGATTGGGAAGGAGGGTAGAGAGATGGATGGGATAGGGAGAGAAAGTGAGGGGTTGACCCGAGAGAGGAGGAAAGTGAGAGAGGGGGAGAGAGCGATGGGTGAGAGAGGGAGAGCCTGCCTGCCTGTTTGGGTGCTGTTTATTTTCTGTTGTGGAGCAGCGCCGTCTCCCTCTCAGCCCTCATTACACCCTATGGAGTTATCATTAGTGTTTGTTTAGCATTCCGGAGAGGGAGACCCACATCGACTTCCCGTCCACACAGACAGAGCGCAGACCTAATTAAGTTCTCATGCAGATGTCGTTTATAACATCTTGCGCTCTCCCCCCTCTCTCATTCTCTCTCTCCTCATTCTACTGCAGCAGCTTGAGGAAGTTTTTCATTTCTTTTCTTTTTTTCTGACGAGACTGGGGAAGTTTGAGTGAAAGTAGGGCAGTCCTACTCCACATACACTGGATGGCTGGAGGCTTGTTAAAAAGGCCTCTGGGAGGTAGTGGCTGGGAGATGCAGGACTAAAAGAGGATAAGTACACAGAGTGGAACAGAGGGGGGCGGACAGACAGACAGACAAAGAGAGGGGCTAGGAGAGGAACAGACGGAGGGACAAACAGAAACTAAAACAGAGACTGAATATGAGAGAAGGCTCAGATGTCTCAGCGACTCTGGACCCAACCCAAATAACCGTGCCAAAGTTTTTAGTAATCACTGATCTAACACTCAGACTCCCTTAGCCTGTAATACAGGTTAAATACACGCACCTCTCCACTCTGGGGCTTTTCTCTCTCGTCAGCTCACAGGTTAACTAGCCTAACGCCAAAAGCGTCATAAATTACCGGTGTCAGTGTCCATCAAATCAACCCCATCCATGGTGACGGCCTCATCGTTAGTTACAGGCTTGTGCAGCGTAGTCCTAGTTAATTCCATCACCTGGGTCCTGGAGGACACTTTCAAAGCAAACACGATTAAGGGAATGAAAGAGAGAGAGGAGGGAAGTGTGAAGTCGGCGCGCAGTCTTTAATAACCTGCGGCGTGTGAGAGCCAGTCCATCAACAGGTGATTAATGGTGTGGAAAGAGAATGCAGAGGCAGTGTTAGTCCCCTAGAGAGAAAGGACAAGTGATGGAAATATAACGTGACACTGAGGGATATATAAGGAGAGCTATAGAGAGAAGGGGATTAGGGAAGAGAGCCAGGGGCAGAGGTGAGTAGTGGAATGGGGCCATCGTAGCCACTGGAGACCGCTAACGCTAGCTTATGCAAACGCTAGCTATAGGGCTAACCTCAGCTAGCACATATACGCACCAGCAACACCCACGCACAGGCAGCCCCGAATATCCATTCAATTATACATTATGCTAATGCTAACTAAATCATTAGCCGCTTTTGTAGTCGTTAAGGAGAACAATTGGCCTCCAGTTGGGAGGGAATATCAGATGGAGGGAGAGACAATCCAAAGTTAAATCTAGAATTGGTTTCCTATTTCGCAACAAAGCATCCTTCACTCATGCTGCCAAACATACCCTCGTTAAAACTGACCATCTTACCGATCCTCGACTTTGGCGATGTCATTTACAAAATAGCCTCCAACACTCTACTCAACAAATTGGATGCAGTCTATCACAATGCCATCCGTTTTGTCACCAAAGCCCCATATACTACCCACCACTGCGACCTGTATGCTCTCGTTGGCTGGCCCTCGCTTCATATTCGTCGCCAAACACATTGGCTCCAGGTCATCTACAAGACCCTGCTAGGTAAAGTCCCGCCTTATCTCTGCTCACTGGTCACCATAGCAGCACCCACCTGTAGCACGCGCTCCAGCAGGTATATCACTCTGGTCACCCCCAAAGGCAATTCCTCCTTCGGCCGCCTCTCATCCAATTCTCTGCTGCCAATGACTGGAACGAACTACAAAAATCTCAAAAACTGGAAACACTTATCTCCCTCACTAGCTTTAAGCACCAGCTGTCAGAGCAGCTCACAGATCACTGCACCTGTACATAGCCCATCTATCAATAGCCCAAACAACTACCTCTTCCCCTACTGTATTTATTTATTTATTTATTTTGCTCATTTGCACCCCAGTATTTCTACTTTGCACACTCATCTACTGTCAAATCTACCATTAGTGTTTTAATTGCTATATTGTATTTACTTCGCCACCATGTCCTATTTATTGCCTTTACCTCCCTTATCTCACCTCATTTGCTCACATTGTATATAGACTTATTTTTATTATTGACTGTATGTTTGTTTTACTCCATGTGTAACTCAGTGTTATGTGTCGAACTGCTTTGCTTTATCTTGGCCAGGTCGCAATTGTAAATGAGAACTTGTTCTCAACTTGCCTACCTGGTTAAATAAAGGTGAAATAAAATAAAAGAGGGATAGTGTGAGAATGAGGGAGAGAGGTAGAGTATATATTCGAGGAGGTATTCCCCTGTGTATAAGAAGAACCCTGAGAATCCGATTGGGATGAGGCAGCAATGCCTTAGGCTGCACTCCCTCATCCACTCCCTCAGTCCCACATCTCCATACATAATGTCGCTATTGATTTCTGTGTGGACTTCTCAAATCCCTGCCTCACTGGTTAGGCTGCCATAGGGAACTGGATTGATTCTCTCATTTTAGGGAAGTTGACTAGTAGCATATAGAGTCTGTGTATGAACTCAATGCGTTGACCCTGATGTGACCTAAAGCAAGGGAAATCTTTCAACGCCTGAGAAATGTTTTTGAGTTGAGTTGGTTACGGTTGAACTGTATGGAGGGAGTGAAGAAAAAAAGAGAGGTGATGGAGTGAGTGGAGGAAAACCTGAGGTGGTGGTGGAGTGGGAGTATAAAAAAAGATGGATGGAAAGAGAGAAAGCAAGCGAGATGGGGTGGACCGTTTTGTTCTCTTCTTCTCCTGGCATTGGGTTCAGTCAGTGTGTTGACTTGTAAGCAGGGGTTGGAACCGGTTCAGAGAACAAAACCAAAAACTGGAAAGAATTAAGTTTTTTTGAGGAACGGAAACAGAACCGGGAATGAAAGTGATCTCTATTGTTCAGGGACATAACTATTATTTTAAAAGCATGGGAACCGGTTATTAACGTTCTCTTTTTTTGTCCCTCAAAAAGCGCCATCAAAGCCACTGTTCAAAGCACTCACTCTGTCACACAGACACTTCTCCTTCCAGTGTCTGCCTGCCAGCTAGTTTTCTAGGTTAGGTTGTGAGGCCGGTTGGATGTACTGCAAAATTCTCTGAAATTACGCTTGGAAGTGGCTTATGGTAGCGGAATTAACATTAAATTCTCTGGAAACAGCTCTGGTGGACATTCCTGCAATCAGCATGCCAATTGCACGCTCCCTCAAAACTTGACACATTTGTGTGACAAAACTGCACATTTTAAAGTGGCCTTTTATTGTCCCCAGGACAAGGTTCGCCGGTGTAATGATCATGGTGTTTAATCAGCTTCTTGATATGCCACACCTGTCAGGTAGATGGATGGATTATCTTGGCAAAGGAGAAATGCTCATTAACAGGGAGGTAAATCAATTTGTGCACAAAATTTGAGAGAAATAAGCTTTTTGTGCATATGGAAAATGAATGGGATCGTTTATTTCAGCTCATGAAACATGGGACCAACACTACATGTTGAGTTTATATTTTTATTCAGTGTATATATAAACTGGTACTTCTGGTTCGAACCGGTTCAGAACTTTATTATGCTGGTCAGAACATTGGAATGGAGCTAAAAAAAAGATTGTGCTTCTGTTCAGAACAAGATTATTGGAAATGTTTGGGGTTTCCAACCCTTGCTTGTATTCATTGACTTTAGTACTATCTGCCTGGAATAGGAAGAATAAGCAAGGTTAGGGTTTCTCTGCTGTACTCTCTCCCTCTCTCCTCATCAACCAGAGATGGGAATTTCTCACTAACACAGAGCTCCGGACTTCAAAGGAATGCCTCCTCTTTTCCCTCAGTCTCTGAATGGGGCCAGTCTTTCTGTGTGTGTGCTTGTGTGTGCACGTGTGTGGTGTTCTTGTGTGTGTGTGTGCGCGCACACGTGTGTTTAACGGGGGAATCACAGAAGTTTGTGTGTGTGAGGGTCCCAGCTCTGTGGGTGGCTGAGTACACTCTGTGAAGTGTTCCCCCACGCGTCTGCATGTGAGCCTGAGCTAGCTAACAGCCCGCGTAGCTGTGACGCCAGAGCTAGCCACACCGGGGCTTTGAAACAGACTGATAGAACAGGGTTGGTATTGTTGATGATGGGGAAGAGGAAGGAGATCATGATATGTAGGAGGAGGAAAAGTAGGAAGAGAAGCTGTGTGCGATTCACTTAGAGAAAGTGTGTGTGTTTACAGTGTGTTGCAAAGCCCATAGCCGCTTTGAGTTATCCCCTGTTCCTCTCCACACCTGTCTATCACACAGCACAGGTCTCGCTCTGCCAGTCTTTGCCTGTTTGTCAAGGTTAGGCTACGCCCCCGGCCCTCTGCCGGGTGTCACACACTCAGTAGCAGCATATGGAGGTGCTGAGGGCTCCTCTCGTTCTCCTCTCTCTCTCTCTGGGTGTGAGAACCTGTCACTGCTGCCTGCCAGTAGTAACATCTGGTGGAGGAGTTGGTCTTTACTTATTAGATTTTTTTTGACCCCCTTTATTTCCCCCTACCCAATTTCCATCTCGTCTCATCACTGCAACTCCCCAACGGGCTCGGGAGGCGAAGGTGGAGTCACGTATCCTCCGAAACCTGACCCACCAAACCGCACTTCTTAACACCCGCCTGCTTGACCCGAAAGCCAGCCGCACCAGTGTGTCGGAGGAAACACCGTTCACCTGATGACCGAGGTCAGCCTGCAGGCGCCCGGCCCGCCACAAAGAGACAGAGTGCGATGAGCCAAGTAAAGTTTCCTGTTTACATCCGCCAGTCTGAGTGTGTCTGAGAACTCTTGGCAGATGCCATCAGAACCCGTGCTCAGCTGGTAGATCATGCGTCAAACTCCCAGGCATTGACAGCTGGGTCGTTGTCATTGGTTTCCGCCTTTGTGTGCTCCCTTGTATCTTTCTGTCTGTGTGTGTTACTAACCAGCGTCCTCTCTTAGGTGCAGGCATGGTGGTGGACTGGGAGCAGGAGACGGGGCTGCTGATGACGTCTGGAGACGTGAGGGTCATCAGGATCTGGGACACGGAGAGGGAGATGAAGGTCCAGGTAAAGAGAAACACAGGGATCATAACTAACCTGTTTATCAATGACAATGTTTTGAAATGTCACAGTTGCCTATTGCACATCCATGATTTCTCAGGTGACGAATCTCAAATCCAATAGGTCCATTGGGAGCGTTATGACAATCTGGAACTGTGGATACTTCCCCCTGCTTTCTTACATTTCGGTTTACAGTGGCTTCGGAAAGTATTCACACCCTTAGAATCTTTCCACATTTTGTTGTGTTACAGCCTGAATTTAAAATGGATTACATTTAGATTTTGTGTCACTGGCCTGTGAGTGATTTCACAAAGTGGAATTATGTTTTTAGAATGTTTTACATATGTATAAATAATGAAAAGTTGAAATGTCTTGAGTAATTATTTAACCCCGTTGTTATGGCAAGCCTAAATCCGCTCAGGAGGAAAAATGTGCTTAACAAATCACATAATAAGTTGCATGGACTCTGTGCGCAATGATAGTGTTTTACATGATTTTTGAATGACTACCTTATCTCTGTACCCCACAAATATAATTATCAGTCTAGCAGTGAATTTCAAACACAGATTCATCCACAACGACCAGGGAAGTTTTCCAATGCCTCGCAAAGAAGGGCACCTATTGGTAGATGGGTAAAAAAAAAAACGAAGCCAACCTTGAATATCCATTTGAGTATGGTGAAATGATTTATTACAGTTTGGATGGTGTATCAATACACCCAGTCATTACAAAGATACAGCCTTTCTTCCTAACGCAGTTGCTGGAGAGGAAGGAAACCGCTCAGGGATTTCACCATGAGGTCAATGGGGACTTTAAAACAGTTAGAGTTTAATGGCTGTGACAGGAGAAAACTGAGGATGGATCTACAACACTGTAGTTCCTCCACAATACTAACCTAAGTGACAGAGTGGAAAGAAGGAAGCCTGTACAGAATAATGGGTGAGGAAAAAAATCAATTTAATCCATTTTGAATTCAGGCTGTAACATAACAAAATGTGATATAATTCCAGGGGTATGAATACTTTCTGAAGGCACTGTATGCATCCTGGTATTCAGCACCTGGCTCAACATTATCGGTTGTATTTCCATTCAACCTGTTAACCCTTTATTTGACAGACAGTAGTATGGGAAGTATGCGAGCCCTACCCTGTCTCTGGCCGTATTGACGGCAGAACCCAGACGACATTCTCCATCAGTCAGCTGTAGACGTGATTGATCGAGTTGTTAGCCGGTTACTCAAAGTTTAATGAGCGCCGTGACAACCACAACGTTTGTTATGTCACGGCAACGACTATGTAATTATTATTATTATAATTTTTTTTAAATATTTTTTTTTTAACATTGCTTGAACTAATTGTGTGTGTGTGTGTGTGTGTGTGTGTGTGTGTGTGTGTGTGTGTGTGTGTGTGTGTGTGTGTGTGTGTGTGTGTGTGTGTGTGTGTGTGTGTGTGTGTGTGTGTCTCTACCAGGACATCCCAACGGGGGCAGACAGCTGTGTGACTAGTCTATCATGTGACTCACAGCGGTCCCTCATCGCAGCGGGGCTGGGCGACGGCTCGGTCCGCCTCTATGACAGGAGGATGGGCGCCAACGAGTGGTGAGTGGTCGCGCGCGCTCACACACACACACGCTTGTGCGCTCACACTAACACAGACACAAACTTTTAATGCTTCCTCCACACCTTGACCTTCATAAGGCTTCAACAATGAGAATCATCCCTGCACGCACATGTTCCTCATCACATTATTCTGTCTAAAATGTGACTGGAGGTAAACGTGAATGGGCTTCTAATCTTCCTAATTCATTACTAATCATAGGGTTGCTTATTCCCAGTAGCACAAAGAGAAGCTGTGTGTCTTAATGTTTTATGAAGCGCTCATTAGCATCGGATATATTTTATGCAGGAGTGCTTTTTTTAATTCCCTTAGTTATCAGACACACTAAAATCGTATGAGCAAAGCAAAATAGGTAAAGTTGTTAATTTTTTTCTTAGTCATCTCATATACACTTACTGGACAATTTTAGGTACATCGATATAGTACCGTGTCGGACTCCACTTTGCCTCCAAAATAACCTAAATTCTTCGGGGCATTCTCCAAGGTGTCGGAAACGCTCCACACGCAGATTGAGTTGTGCATTCCGAGATGTCGTTCTGCACGTCACTGCTGTACTGCGGCGTTATTTGTCTTTGCGGTCCGCCTGTTAGCTTGTCATTCTCCTTCGACCCTTCTCATCAACGAGCTGTTTTCGCCCACAGGACAGCAGCGGATTGGATGTTTTTTGTTTGTCGCACCATTGTCGATAAACCCTAGACACTGTCGTGTGTGCAAAACCCCGGAGGGTGGCCGTTCTGAGATACTGAATCCGGCGCGCCTGGCACCATGATCATACCACGCTCAAAGTTGCTTAGGTCACTCGTTTTGCCCATTCGAACTTTCAACCGAACAGTAACTGAATGTCTCGATGTCTGCCTGCTTTATATAGCAAGCCAAGGCCACGTGACTGACTGTCTGTAGGAGCGATCCATTTTCGTGAACGGGGTGGTGTACCTAATAAACTGGCTGTTTATTTTATGACTCATATCACTGTACATCATTTCATTGATGAGTTGTTCATAAAGTGAGTTTTGCTGTATTCTCACCTGTGGGGCTCCCAGCTCTCCTGCCACATCCCCCCACAGCCAAACATTATTTTAGTTCCCCCCCCAAAAAAGAAAACAGGGCAATTAAGCCATAGTGTCCCATAAATCTTGAACTAATGTTAATTTAAGTGCTTCCCCTCAGGCACTGAGACTGTAGCACCTGTTCCCTATGTGCTGTCCTTTAAAACCAGTAGGGGGCTAAGCAAACACGCGCATTGCATACACATTCAGGCACACACACACAATCATGCACACTCTTACACAGAGTTTGTTACTATTTTCGCCAAGGGAACAGGGATAGGCTTTGGTCCTCACTTTGGAGTTCTGTTTGCTTCTTACTGCTGGCCCAGGGTCAGATTTTGTTTTCTACTTCTCAAAGCTAGGATTTGGGGTTAGGTCATCTAGAGCATAGATCTGTGCTTAGGGGCAACTTTCCTCCTCAATCTTCAATCACAGTGCCTCAGTCACTCAAGGATACTGTTACCATGGAGATGGACTGTCCAATAGTGCTTATACCCATGTACTTAGGGCGACACCCAATGGCCATATACACACACTACAGCCTTGCTTACTGTTTGGGGTCTTAGGCTGGGTTTCTGTATAGTACTTTGTGACATCTGATGTAAAAAGGGCTTCATAAATATATTTGATTGATTGATAACATAGACTCCGTTCAACATCACGACACTGCTTTAAATTCTCAAACACCGGTTACTTTTACACTGTGTGGCGTCTTGCATGTTGATAACTGCGTGGGAGTCCATCCACCCACGCTGCATACTTTTCACATCTCCCTCTGTCTCTCCCGTGAACAGCAACATGGTTGTAGGTGGACTAAAGTTGATGAAGCTTTTCCTCTCTGTCTCCCCGCAGTCGTGTGATGACGTACCGGGAACACTCGTCCTGGGTGGTCAAGGCCCACCTGCAGAAGCAGACGGACGGCAAAATCATTAGTGTCAGGTAGTGCTTGTTGATGAGTGATTTGAACGGTTGATTGATTGATTGGATTATTTCTGTGACGGTCAGGTGTCCAGATATGGTGGTACTACTATTCTTGACTCTCTCACGCGCTCTAGTTCTCTCGCCGTCTGTGGCCCGGTCCAAGACCAGCGGCCTACTTCCTGTAGATCTAAATGGATGTGATGACATTTCATGTTCTGTTTGGACTCCTTCATCCTCCTCCCCAGTGTCGATGGAGACGTGCGGTTCTTCGAGCTGCGGTCGCCGGACTCTGTGAACGTGCTGCAGACGGTGAAGGGGTTAACGGCGCTGGACATCCATCCGCAGGCCAACCTGTTCGCCTGGTGAGTTCACAGGTTTACGGCACGCTGCAGGAAGGGCCTTTATAATTGGTCTAAACCATAGAGTTCGATAGAGGACTGTAGGTGGATGTAACCCGTTTTAGCCCTCTATCAAACTCTTTGGTCTAAACTCACTTTGAGGAATTAAATGTGGTCAATACTATATCAACGGGTGAAAGGTGGGGGACGGTCTGAGGATTTCAACGTTTTCTACATTTGGTATAGCAGCTATGAAACTAATTTCTTCCCTTCATTCTCTCGTTCTCTCCATCCTCTCCCAGTGGATCGATGAACCAGTTCATAGCAGTGTACAACTCCAACGGTGACGTGATCAGCAACATCAAGTATTATGACGGTTTCATGGGCCAAAGGATCGGGGCTATCAGCTGTTTGGCCTTCCATCCCTACTGGGTACTATGGCATTCTTACTCTCTTCATTCATAGTCTGAATCCCAACTAGATAACGTAACATGGGAACTACGATTTGGGTGAATAATACATTAAAGTGAATAAGTTGGAATTGCGTGGGTTCAAGGAGTTATCCCTATGTCTCTTAAAATATACTCTGCAAAACCTACTAAACTGTACATGTCGTTTCATCACACCTAATTACACAAAATGATTTGGAAATGAATGTTTTTACACCTGTCTTTATGAGTCTGTTATATTCTTTCTCTTTATCTCCCAACAGCCCCACCTTGCGGTGGGCAGCAACGACTACTACATGTCCATCTACTCAGCGGAGAAGAGGCTCAGATAACCCCCCCCCCCCCCCTCGAACTTTACCTTTGACCCCTGACCTCTCTCCCCTCTGAGCCAGGATGTAAATGACTTCTAATGTACATATGCAATTGTTACCACCCCTGAATGTCCTATAGTGATGGCTGCTGACAAACTCGTGTTATGATGTTGACTTATATTATTATTCTTGATCGTTTTATTCAAATTCTTTATTATGAAACTGTTGATTGTAGACTTGGCAGTGCTGAGGAGCGTGTATATTTAATTGCGTGTATACAGAGATGAATAATAGGTCTATTTTAAAGGTTCCAGCCTTGGCTGGGGGAGACGGGCGGTGTCGCTACCTGAATGAACTCGGAATGACCTCTACATTTACCTTTCTATGACCTCTATGCATTGGGGTCAAGAGGTTATCGAGAGATGGACAATTCCCTCTCTCACACACGACTCTGGACCTGAAGGCATGGCTCACGGACACCCGCACGACCCTTATTGAAGCCCCAAACACCATGCCCTTCCCCCCTGCTGTAGCTAGTAGACTTGCTCTCACTGTTCGCTCACAAGATGGTGGACTACGGGGCGCATCTGGTGTGTGAGAAAGTGAAATGTAAAACAGAGCACAGATGAGGCCAAACTTGGCCCACAGCCTTGGACTCTAACCGATACCCATACAGATGTCCACTACCATGCTATACTGTAGGGCTAACCAGACCTCCTTGCATCCATGCGCCCTCACCCAATTGTGCTAAACTCACCAACCTTTGCCATTCATCTCCGTTGTCCTATGCCCACAGGCTTACCCCATGTCCTTAATGCAATGGGTGACTACTGCTCAGCTCTAATCCCAAGACTGATGCTACCTGTCTTCCCTACCTGCAAAGCAATAATGAATTAGCTTGGAGCTCTCTACAGCCTCCAAGCTTCTGCTGCTCCAGCCCCCCCCCCCCCCACACACACACTCATCAGCTGAACCATACCTGCCTGAGGAGCCCCAGCACTGGGAGACATGGAGCAGTTTGCTGGGGTCCTAAAGTATCAGTTCCAGAGTTCTGGCTGAGGCCCGCTTGGCCCATGCCCATCCCCAGTCTTTCCTACAGACCCCAGCCAGAAGCACTCTGAGGCTGGACAAGAAGAAACACAGTGCCCACTGCATCCCCGGGGGTGGGGTTCTGCTGCTACTTTTCTGCATCCTCGCACACAGGCTTATGAGGACTGTATGAACTGTGTATGGACTGTCCCCAGAATCACACACACCAGCCCTAGGCAGCCCTTTCCCCTGTGTGCCAACTACCAACCTCCACCCTGCTATCCGCTAACACTTTTTAGAGAAAAGTCTGGCAATTTTTTTCTATCTTTGTTTTTTTTATTTTGTTTATATAATCTTGATTTTATTTGCTAGCCGTGTTTGGTTTCTTTAGCAGAAAGGGAGTTTCAAGAATATTGGGATAGAAAAGTTGTGTTCGAAAAACAGGAGTGACTTCAGAACTTACTTTGTGTAATACAGTGCACTGGTAAATACACAGTAATGCTCCATAGCACTTCTTCAGTTCAGTGTCCTTGTTGTCAAAAGCCACAGCTCTCCTGTCAACCTCCAACGCTAGCTCAGGTACCTCATGAGCCACGATATACCACATAATACCACGACGTCTCTGCATGGTAGACTCACAGAGGTCTGACTGCCACAAGGTCTGGTGTTACTCTTGATGTGACGAACTAAGATGGTCAAAATCAGTTCAGTGAGTCCTGAGGTGCCTTTTTTTTAACAAGGGTTACCCCTCTGGTCAACACTCGCTCCAAGTGCGGTATCGCCATTAATGTGCCTCTATTAGGGGTCACTTTTTTGGTTTGCTCTGTATTACCTTCCTGTTTTTCTTTGAAAAATAATTTCTTTTTGCCCACTTTTGTAATTTTATATTTTTTAATTTGCTGGTGTTTGTTTGCCTTGGACCTCAGTGGGATGGAGAGATGGGAGAGGACTGTTTCTCCCCCTTTCACAGACACTCTTGCCCACACGGTGTCTCTCCTCATACAGTACTCCCCCATGGACGCTACCCTCACCTTTTTGCCTCTAAAGTCCTCAGCTTGGCTATCACTCTAGAAAGGAATGGACAATAATGCTTTGCCTGTGGACTGAACCGGTCACGGTAACCGGTAACACATGCCATGCATTCAGTATAAGCAGCTGCACTCACTGTCATAACTAAGCCCCACTTTGCTCAGTAGCTCCCCCTCTAGGGTACGGAGGAGGTACTGCAGCCTTCACTGCTATCACTGACACCTACAGCAAAACCCCACCACGCTGTCTGTCAGCCATGCTCAGAATCACATCTCTAGTTATCCTGCTTTGAGTTTTAACATTTTAGATATGGAAACAAAATAAACTTTGAAGATGTAGAAGGAGAAATGAAAGCAATCAGGTGTTTCTCTATGACGGTAGACTGCTTTGCTGACTGGTTTATAAGACAGGAGATGAAGTCAGTAAAATAAACCAAATACACAACAACACTTGTTTTCCTGGTGATTTTTTTATTTATTTTCTGGTTTGTGTTGTCATGTTTGTGTTCATGCTCTCATTGTGAAGTTCTACATGTATTGTGTAAAACAAATGTGTCTGCTATTGCGTCACAATATTCATGTCGTCATTACCATATCGGTTGATCTGGAATGCTTCATTTAAATAAATATAACACTTTATCAGGCATATTATCCTTCTTACCAGACCGCTTCAAAAACATCCCCTGAGGAGTGTCTGTGTGATGTGAAAATCAGTCCTGATATCAATTTCATTGCAAAGAGATGATTCAAAGCTTTTTCATTGACTTAATTAAGCCTGGGATTTAAGGTGCTGCTTGCTACATTTTGTTTTAGGTTTTCATTCTGAAACCTTGTATTTTTTTCTTTGAATCCTTGTATTTCATGAATATTCTGGATAAAATCAGATCCAGGGCTGTATTCAATCCGAATCGCGGAAGTTCAGCGTTACAGTGTGATTGAAATTATATGGCAGTGTTTCTACTTTAGCGGACACTGCGTTCACCATAAATGCTGCATATCTCGGCTCAATGGGAAATTACCTTTTACATTTCTATTGTGCAATCTGTAACACTTCAGCGAGACAGATTGAATAGAGGTCTTAACTTTGTTAACTGTTTCTCTGTTTGCCGTGACATTGGTTTGTCTATGGCTAAAGGTCAAGAAAGCCTCAGTATAAAGATAGACCGTTTCATTGATAACAACCAATGATACTTGCCAACTAGCAGTCCAGTCCCTTATCGGAGTTTAGACATGGAATAGAATCCTACTCGTCTGGAAGCACAGATAAGTGTGCCTTAGCTCCTACCCTGGCTCCAGTTAAGATAAGTCCAGTCTCTCACTGTCTTGTGCAATTGGATCTCAGGCAAAAAAAATTAAGTGAATTTAAAAGTAATCCAAGAAGAAATCTAGTTTTTCAAAAGTATCTGTAATCTGATTACAATATTTTTGCTGGTGGTGTAACAGGTTAGTTTGTTTTGTAATCAGATTAAATGTAAGTGATTACATGTAATCAGTTAGTCCCCAACCCTGCTTAAGGGGGTATAAAGAGGTTGCTGGTTCTTGAGCGAATAAATACATGGACACCTTTCTGTTTTCTCACTGACATTCAAGTCAGCATTGAAAAGAGTTTGAGTCTGACTACAAGTCAGAGACCACTATGATGACACCAAATGCGTTTGATGTATCCTTTTTGTCTTCTAATGCCTCTTAAGGGGAAATGAATCCAATGTAATCAGATTACATTACTGAGTTAGAGTAGTCCAAAAGTTAAGTTGCTTTTTACAATTTTGGACAGGTAACTCGTAACATAACAGATTACATTTAGAAAGTAACTTACCCTGCTCTTAAGAAATTTACATTTTTGTCATTTAGCAGATGCTCTTAACCAGAGTGACTTAGTAGTGAGTGCATACATTTTCATATTTCTAATTTTTTATTTCATATTGGTACAAAGGTAAGAGTGGTATATCATAGTAAAACGGTTTTATTTTGTTCTAATAAGTTCATCCAATAAGGTATATGTCCGGCGGTAGGTAGCTCAGTAGTAGTTAAAACAAACAAAATTGTAACTAGGAGCTTAAGTTAACACTAGTTTGACCGCTTTGAAGGGCATGCTGTGATTTACGACGGTGTAAACCCTCAAGAAACAGGGTCTCCTGAGCACAGAAGCAAGGGTGCCCCTCTCCATGTTGCCCCATAGTACCTGCAGAGGCCCAGACACTGGGGGGGGGGGGGGGGCAAAGGTTAGCTCCTGCTTACTGCACCCTAAGCATGCTGAACAGTGTCTATGACTACGCACACGGCCCAGAAAGAGAACATTCCAAAACAGCAAAACGCCAGCAGCTCACATCCTGAGGAAACAACAGTCACTTCCTGCCAAATTAAGCCAAGTCGAGGGCTCTGCTCGCTGTGATAACCAGCGGCCAGGCGTCCCACTCTGTGGCCGAGGTAGAGCACCTCCCCTGTCCTCTCCCTCCTCCCCTCTCACCACTGCCCCCCAGTCAGTCCTCAGCCTCCTAACCTCCAGTCACTCCAGTCGCATCAGCCCAGGACAGCCACCACCAATGTGGGAGCCTCAGCAGCCCTCAGTCAGGATGGTCACCCGACTACTACTGCTAACCTCCGTACTCTTCTCCACCTGTAAGGAAGCTTGATAATAATCTACCTCTGGGAGGGTTTTGGGTTGGGTGGGGAAATAAGGAAGTATGGATTTTCTTTACATTGATGTACTGTTTTTTTTTTCCCCCCCTCCTGTTCCGTCCAGGCCAGGTGGCGGAATCACACGCATGTAAGTATTAAAGTGTTCTTGAGGAGATTCTTAAAACAGGATAGTCAAGAGTGCAGTGAATGCAGATTTTAAAACAGGGGAACTCTTGAGTGTGTTTCAGATTTTTCTTTTGGAGTGGTATGTATTCAGCTATTGTTTTGTTTCTCCTTCCAGTGAAAATGTGTGTATTCGTAGATAGTGTGCTTTGGGACTGGACGTTCTTGCTTATCTACTGCTTTCTAACGCTATGGACCTGTTTTACTAAGACATATCTTATACTGAGAGGTGACTGATATACCCTAATCGTAGTATTAACACAGGTAAAACTCTATTGACACACTGGAAATACCATAACTGGGGATCCTATGAGAATGGTGCCTGGATCTTGTCTTATCAGTGTTTTCACTCTTTTAGAGTCCGAGGTTGTGGAAGGCTTTGGGAACTCACTTGTTAGCAGTGTCACACGCCTCCTCCTGTTAGGATAAGGGAAAAAGCCAAGCACTGGGCAGAGAAATTAGTTCAGCTAGCCAATGGTAGAGATGGACGCCTTATCCTGACCATGCCGAGATTAGCAATTCTGTGCTTGGAATAGCAGAATACCTCTATTCTAAGCAGGAAAGTTGACTCATTGGCTTTGCCAAGACTAGTCAGTGGTCACACAGCCTTTCCATGGGGTTCCGCTATGGCTCGTGCCCTGGTTGGCACTGCCCACTACCCTCTGCCCTCCTATCAGTGGTTTTCCCCTCGGTCGCGCCGGGCCCTGCTGAGTGACATTGGGTGGGGACGGCGGTGTCTAAAATAAAGATGGGTCCCCTGAGAGGGTGTCTGTTTGCCTGTTTGTTTAACAAAATGCCTTTCCTTCCTCTGGTTGGTGGGGGCCTGTTTACTGGGACGTCCCCCTCGGGACAGGAGCCACCCGGACTGTGGGTCTCAACCTGACAGACTGTCTGCACTAGACCCCACTGGGAGGCCCCTTATCTAGAGAAGCACTCTGTGGAGGACAAATGTGGGAAAACAGTTCGCTATCAGCATGCGCTGAATTAAAAGACTTCTTGTGGTGTTTTTGTTGAGGGTCTGTGTTTATGTCCAATTCATTGGTGTGGGTGATTTCATCTCCTGAGTATCTTGGAGCTGGAAGAGTGCTATATAGCTAGTCATGTGATTTATTGCACTGTTCTCTGACTATGGAGATGTATTTCTTTGCCTTAGTGAACAGATTCATGCCACTACAAGGTTGTGAATTCACTAAATAATGTGCTTTGGTACAAGATCACACAGGCTTGTTTTCTAGGACTTTTGTTACACAGAACATTTGATCAGTCAGAGCATTGACCTTGAGTTCTTTCTCCAGTGTTCACAGGTGTCACCCTGACTCTCGAGCCCAGCAACGCCGTCTCCCAGGGTACCAACGTGACGGTACGCTGCCAGGCCTTGGTCAGCAGCGCTGGGTTCCTGAACAGTAAATACACCATCTACAAGGACAACACCGAGGTGCACACGGAGAGCATCACCACCGCCGCAGACAACCTAATCTACTCTCTGCGCATGGCCAGAGTGGCCAACACTGGGAAGTACAAATGCAAGGTGAACATAAATGACAAGGAGCTAAGCAGCAAGTCTGAGAAACTGACTGTGACAGGTTAGTACTCTGTCAACTCCTCTCTGTTGTGGACTGAAAACGCTTGCAAGTTTAGCATTTTACTGCACTGTTTTACACCTGCCGCATGTGACAATAAAAATACTTTGTATCCTGCATGAATGTAGTCTCTTGTAACTCTGTGTCTATGGCATGTGATTTTTGTCTGTGTGTGTCCTGCGTGCTTTGACTCATACTCGTGTCCATCCAGGCCTGCAGACGCCAGTCCTCAGCGTCAACAAGCATGTGTTCAGCGAGGGAGAGGAGGTGACCGTTTGGTGTAAGGCCCCTGAGGAGTCCGGCACTATCGTCTTCTACTTCTACGATGATTCCAAAGAACTCTATGAGGAGAGGGTCAACGCCAACCATGTGTGTTAATATTGAGTGTGCTTGCTTAGTTGTTTTTTTTACCCCTTTTATACAACTTATTTCACAAACATCAATACTTCAAGTAGCAAGCACACACGTTTACTTTAGGAAATGTCCTTTTCTAGTTAACATTGTTGTATTATTATGACCAACCAGGTAGAGACGAGGCTGCGATTCAACGCTGGAGACCACAGGCTGCACTGTGACTACAGGGTCATACTGCTGCCAGACTCGGTCCCGTCCAATGCCAGCAACAATGTGGTGGTCACTGTAAAAGGTGAGTGGAACCCAAAAACAGAACATGGCGGTGAACATCTCGAGCTGGTTTCCAAGACACAGGTTAGACCTAGTCTTGGACTGAAACACACATTCTGTGGAGATTCTCAGTTGAAGAGATTCTCAGTTGAAATATCTTTTTAGTCAAGGACCCTAATGTTATTCTCAATCTGTTATTCTCAATTCATCTCTAATCATTTTAAACATGTCCGAAACTTAATAGAATGTGTCTGTGGAAAAATCTCCTTGTTTCAACCTTCAGCTTCCAGACCAATTTTCCTTGTTTTGTTCTCCAGGGCTGTTCATCACACCTATAATCTCTGTCCGACCACACGGATCAATGATCATCGAAGGGGACAATCTGGACATCTCCTGCAGTGTCAGTGGTAACCTCCAGAACAGCTCTGGGCTCAAAGTCTACCTGACCAAGGGATCGAATCTGCTGAGTACTGGTCAAAGTAAAGCCAACCACAGCATTAGAGCCCTGGCCAACCACTCTGGGGTGTTTCAGTGCACTTTGGAGATGGGAAATGTAATCAAGCAAGCGACGGAAAACGTGATGATTACAGGTGAGTGAATGGATTTACAAGGAATCTGAAATGTAGAATGTGATGTTAGCTGTTGAAAAAAGCTGATCAAAAAAAGCTTTTATCTGTTCTATCAGTTTATAACCAAGTCGCATCTAGGGTTGAACATTTCTGGTGAATTTTCCTTAAATTCCTAGGTTTTCCAGAAATCCTGGTTGGAAGACTCCTGGAATCAGGAGCGAATAAACAGGAAATCCAGAATCCTCTAACCAGGATTTTTGAAAAACCTGGGCAACCCTATTCACAGCTATAACTTTTTTTTTATCAACCTATGACGCTTATCAATGTTCATCACAACATTTCTCGTGAATGTTCTTACATGTACTCTGCCTCCAAGAGTGTTGAGTAATCAATGGGTTTTTTTATCCATCCAACAGAACTGTTTTCCCAGCCAGTTCTGACCATGTATCCGACAGAGGTCTTTGAAAGGGAGAAAATCACGTTAACCTGCAAGAGTACCAACTACTCCTCTGACAGAATCAGCGCTTCGGATGTGAAATACTCCATTTACAAGGACAATTACACACTAACGCCGGGCAGCTTCAATGGGATATATGTTGTCCCCGTGGCGGTACGGAACTCGAGTGGGATTTATTCATGTAAAGCAGATGCCAGGATGATCTCCAAGTACAGTGCAGAGCTGCCTGTCCAAGCAAAAGGTACTACTACAACCCATAAGGCTTTTATGTGTGACCCAAAGTAAGTCAATCTAACTTGTCTTTGGTCGGTCCCTGGATGGGAGACCAGATGCTGCTGGAAGTGGTGTTGGAAGGCCAGTAGGAAGCACCCTTTCCTCTGGTCTAAAAAAAATATATCTCAATGCCCCAGGGCACTGCCCTGTGTAGGCTGCCATCTTTTGGATGTGGGATGTTAAACGGGTGTCCTGACTCTCTGAGGTCATTAAAGATCCCATGGCACTTATCATAAGAGTAGGGGTGTTAACCCTGGTGTCCTGGCTAAATTCCCAATCTGGCCCTCATACCATCATGGACACCTAATCATCCCCAGGATATACTGATAACATGTATGGATGCAGTATATGTCACAACAATATGATATTAAAAGGGCAACTCCAATCAGATACAACCTTTGAGTCGAAGTTTAGTCATGCGTGTAGCAGCTCAGTGATGTTGGTGATGTCATTGGAAGGTAACCGCTCCACATTAACAGTCCATTTTGTAATTTCCGTCACTTTCCTTGTTCTATTCATTCCCCAGTTCCTGTCAGTAAACCGGAGATAACAGCCATTAGCAGAGTGATCGTGGGAAAGCCCTTCAAGGTGAGATGTCACTCAGACCGAGGCAGCCTACCCATCGAGTACACCTTGTGGAAGAAGTATTCTAAGGTTAACTCGACTACCGTGCAGCAGCCACACCATCAGGCCATCTTCCCTATCACCATCCAGCACTACAGCGACACGCAGGACTATAAATGCGAGGCGCGGAACAACCCCAAAATCGACGTGGTGGTCAGCAACAAACTCAACACCACAGTCACAGGTGAGCCTGTTGAAGTGTGGAATGGTATACAACATGATGCACGTCCACGATTGGATTGTAGCATCATTGGACCCTTATTATTTAATCATCAGAAATACCTTGAAGTGTCGTTGCACCACCTAACACTATTCACTCCCTCTCCCAGTGCCTCTGTCCAATCCAGGACTCAGCGTCGTCCCAGACCTGTTGGAGGTCACAGAGGGAAATGAGATGTACCTGATCTGTGGGGTGGAAGGTTCCCCGCCCGTCACCTTTAAGTGGTACCGACGTGGGAACGTCCAGCCGCTGTTCACCACCACCTCAACCCAATCCAGCGCGTCCCACCAGATCAAGCAAGTGGGGAACGAGCACAGTGGCACCTACTACTGCGAGGCTATCAACTACGCTAACACGGTCCAGAGTCAGCCAGTCACCGTAGATGGTGAGAGTTATGCGCACACACACACACACACACACACACACCACACACACACACACTCTCTCTGAGAAGATAGACGCGCGTAAGCACGCACCCATGTACAGTGATGTGCAAGGCCCTGCTGTACTTATCACAATAGGTTGAGAGACAGACAAACACCACACTCCACCATAGAGACACACATTTATTTACTGCTCTTACTGGATGCACCAGTCTAGATTCATTTGCGTTCACAGTACCAGCTCTTTGGACCAGCAGCGACAGTTTTGCTCTTCTCACAACACTGTTCAGGGGCTGCTTCAGAGACAGCTGACAAGTTTACTTCCATCTGATCTGATCCCTCCATCCCAGTGCCTGCCAGCAAGGTTCTGACCCCACTATTAACGAACCCCAACGAGCTCCTCTGCTGTGGCTGTTGATGATCATGAGCCACGCTAAATACCCCGCCGCTAAGCTAACCTTAGCTAGCCACTCTGCCGTCTATGTCCTGTGGTGTGGTTAGCGCCGACGGCTAACGCCAGAGCACAGTCAATCCGGATGCTAGTGGCGACGCGCTAGGCTCCCATGAGCACTCATTAGCCAGAGCAATTAGACCCGGCCTGCTACAGTGGCAAGGCAGAGGATGGGGAGGGGAGGAGAAATGAAGGGAACACTTAAGTTCAGACCCCAAGAGGAGGAAGCAGATGACTCTGAACTTTAAGATTGACTTTTTCTCTCTCTTTCAACCATCCTTCTCTGTCCCCTCCACTCTGTCCTCATCGCCACCCACCCTAACTTTCTTTTAACCTTTACCCTTTTCCTCTCACAAACACCCTGCCTACCTCCCCCCTCTCCCTGCATCTCTCTCCTACCTCTCCCACTCTTGCTCCCTTCCTCTCTGTCCCTCTCTCTCTCTCTACAGTGAAGATGGCAATGTGGAAGAAAGGTTTGATCGTGGCCTGCTGTCTGCTAGTGGTGGCTGTCCTAGTCCTCGCCTGCGTGCTGCGCTACAATTCCAAGAGAGGTAGAGAGACCTACAGTCCCCCAGCAACACAGGCCTTTGCTGGTGTCTGACTATGTATGAACAGCCTCTTCTCTCTCTCATCCCCTTCTCTTTATTGCATAGGTAAAAGAGAGAACGCAGCTGAACTGTCAGTGTGAGTTGGCTTGCCTATTTCCTAAGTCGTTTTCTGTGATAGTGGCTATCTAGGATGATAGCATTAGCTGGCGCCAATGGTTTTTGGTCAGTGCTTAGCACCATGCTGCCACGTACGGCACGGCCAATGGGCCTTAAAGGGATAGTTCACTCTAAAATGAAAAGTTTGTCAGATGTTTTCAGATCTTGAAAGTGGTCTATTGACAAGATGCATTCATGTCCCGTGGTATCTGTTATGGAGATCCGGCCATATGCCTCAATCCCAAATAAATGTGAACGATAAGCACCATTTCATTTTAGGTGTGATCTGAAAACATTTAACAACCTTTGATTTCATAATGAATTAACTGTCCCTTTTAATAAGCTTTAAGGGTCCTAGAATTATGAAATGATCTCTTGTTGTGTCACTGCCAACGTTGACTTTATGTTCACCATTTCTCAGAAAGCCTTCGAGCCCTAAATCAGATGACTCTCTAACAGTGAGTCTTACCCACAGCACTATGGAGGTTTATAACCCGCCCGAAGGTAGCCCGTTTTCCTACTCTCTCCTGTGTGTTTCCGTCTTGACCTATCGTCATGCTTCGGACCATAACCGACATTCAACTGCCCACGTCCATCTCACCCCCCCATTTGTGTGTTCCATTTCATGCTAGCCGTTAGCATGCTAGCTGCTTGTAGCATGTTGGTGTCAGAAGTTGTCACCCTAACGTCAGTCTATACCATGACACCCATACTGTGTGCATGTAAGGGTCTCTGAGGGGACCTTGGGTGACTTCTTAACTCTCTGCATCTCCTCTCCTCGTATTTTCCTGTTAGAGGAACAAAAATGCATCGTCTTACCGCCCAGCTGTAGACATCCTGTGCAAGAATGCATGAGAGAGGACATGGCAGAGAACTTGCTGTGTGTGTGTTTAGACAGGAAAAGTAGCTTAGTTCCTTATACAAATCGATGCAGGTCTTAACAATTTATGTTTTACTTCAGCAAACATGCCTCATTAGATTCTGCAGTGGTTTGCAGGATGTAGCTAGCTACAGGGCAGCTGTGTTCAGTAGTGATTGTGTCAGGTGTTGAGTGTTTGTTGAGAGTGGCCATATCATCTTATTACAGACGCAGCGCCACCCTTTGACGGCATGGAGGGGAGAGCGACCAATGGGACGCGAGATAGTGTGGCATCACTTCCTGCTGGCATCAGCAACAGGAGCAGCTACAGTCTCCCAGCAACAGTGTAGAGAAACCCCACAGAGGGAGGGACTTTATTGGTTTGAAGCAAAAAATAACAAACATTTTGCACCACTTGGTTGAATAAAGGGATATATGGGATGAAAACGAAGGATAACAACAATTGGAACAATGGCTCAAACAAACAAAATCCCCACAGACATTTTAGAGAGGGAAGAATGACCAAAAATGTCTTCCTTTGAGAAAATATGACTTATTTGTTATGTGTTGTAGATGTAATATCAGAGGGTACAGGTGTAGTGGACACAAGATGGCTGACACCAAGGGGCTTGTTGCCAACATCAGTCCCAGTGACAGACAGTTGAACTGGCCCTATTGCTCCCTCTCCTCTCCTGCTGCTGTCTGGAAGAGCTGTACTTTCCTGCCATTATCAACATAGTCTTTGTCCTGTGTTCTCACCTCACTGTGTCTGTCTGCCTGTCTGACTGCATGTCTATCGAATGATGGAACTAGCCCATTTGTCTAATAGTCTGTCCAAAAACAATGTGCGCATGTCTAAATGCATAGAACTGATGCTGTGTATATATAGTACACTAGACAATCATCAATAGAAATGTGTGTATATATTTTTGGTTTGGTTAATTGATTGATTTTGAAGAAGCACTTCTAGAATAAAACATTTTTTTTTTAGCCATGTGTCAGTACCGTGCATTTTGTTTTCAGAGATATACCATGAGCTACCAATGAATGTCTATAATGTGTAGCTACACTGAGTATACCAAATATTACCACCTGCTCTTTCCATGACATAGACTGACTAGGTGAATCATGGTGAAAGCTGTGATCCACTTCAAATCAGTGTAGATGAAGGGTTAAAGAAGGATGCCTAAGTCTTGAGACAATGGAGACATGGGTTGTGCATGCGTGCCATTCAGAGGGTGAATAATGGGCAAGACAAAAGATTGAAGCGCCTTTGAACGGGGTATGGTAGTAGGTGCCAAGTGCACCGGTTTGAGTCAAGAACTGCAGCGCTGCTGGGTTTATCACGCTCAACAGTTTCCTGTGTATATCAAGAATGTTCCACCTTCCCGAAGGACATCCAACCAACTTGACACAACTGTGGGAAGTATTGGAGTCAACATGGGCCGCACATCCCTGTGGAACGCATTCGACACCTTGTAGAGTTAATGCCCGGATGAATTGAGGCGGTTCTGAGGGCAAAAGGGGGGAATGCAACTCAATATTAGGAAGCTGTTCTTAACGTTTTGTGCACTCAGCCACTTAGCCAGTAGGCCATATTTGGTGCTTTATCAAACATCTTAATATGTTGGCTAAAGTACTTTAAGACGCAACAGCCTTAAAGGAGTTTACTAGCTAAGGCTGCCTTGAAGGAATACTGAAACAATAGCGTCTGTGTGGAATTTCCTATGTTGGCACCAACCATTTATAAAACGGTGTTTGTTAAATAGTGGACTTGGGGGCAGACTGTTTGTTTCAGGCCAGTGGAGTTTGAATGCAGGCAGCAGGTGGAGGAAATGAATCTCTTCGGCCCACTCTGAGGTTCAATAGAATCTGCGATTGCATTAACGAATGGGAAGTTGTAATGGGCTGTTGTTTTTGCAGGGAGCTATTGTGTTCCTGTTGTTTACCAAACAGTAGCCAGTGTGCGTAAGGTACCGGAACAGCTCTGTGGAAATCAAAATGGAGGCCTGATATCCACTCCTCGTTTGTCACAGAATGTTCTCTTGCGGTGTTCTAATCGCTCAGCAGCCTGTTAAAGGCTCCAATCAATTCTAGAAAACATTTGTGGGGAATTCTAATTCATTCAAGCGTTGGAATAATATTCAACTTGTGAAGCAATAGACATAACTGTCTACTAAATGTTTTACCTCGCCTCAGAACTTTCCGGTTGGCGGTTTTAATTTAATAGCACCCTAAGTCTCAATTTCCTGTTACACCTAACAGTCATTTTACTTCGCTGGGCAGTAACTTCACTGGGAATCTTGTATCATTAGATCTCCTAGCTTGTGTCAGGGAGCATTGCTTTATGTCTGTGTGTATCT
Source organism: Salmo salar (assembly GCF_965601325.2). NCBI lineage: Eukaryota > Metazoa > Chordata > Actinopteri > Salmoniformes > Salmonidae > Salmo > Salmo salar. The sequence continues at coordinate 56,810,464 of NC_138292.1, forward strand.
ATGTGTTTGTGTCTTGTAGTTGGAGTGGATGCTGCTGTAAGTGTCTGGAGCGAGAGGCCGGTAGACCCAGGTGAGACCAACAGAGTACCTGGGTTATAACCTAAGTTGCATATAGAGTTCAAGCTGTGTTGTCTAAAGTCTGCCTCTGTCTTCTTGGGTTGTTTTGTGTGCTGGAATTTATTTGTGTCTTGTCCTGGTGCAGGCAGTGACGGGGAGAGCAGTGCAGCGTCTAATAATGAGCCTGATGTGGAGTACACTGAAGTGGTACACCGTCAACCTGTGGACCCTGCCAGAGGTGACCACATACACTCTCTCTCAAACACTCACACACACCAGTTTTTCCACTCCGGCTACCTCTCCCCCTTATTCCCTTTATCTTGCTCTCCTTTTCTACAACAGCTCTCCCTCTCATAGCTCTTTCTCTACCTCTTCCCGCTCTCATTCTGTCCCTTTACTCATATCGAATCATCACAAGAGGGCTTGCTTTGCCGTCATTATTTCAGCTTATAGGACTCAGCGCCACTTCCTGGGGGGGTGGGGGGCTAATTGGCCACAATTAAGTCATCTCCACAGTAACCTGTGTGATAACCATGGTGACCAGGCTTCCAGAAACATCTTCTGGTGAATAAACAGGAAGGGCTGAACTAATTGCCAGGCTACTCTCTATGGTACCAACCCCCCCCCGATTAGTATACTCTGTTGGCCCCCATGGGTTTGTGATGGCAGTTGGTTGGGCTTATCCTTAAGCAGGGGCGCGATTTTGGTTTTAGAAGTGGGGGGGACATAATATTTATTTTATTATTATCCAGTTGGATAAACACTCCAAACAGCCTACCCGACTGCTCGGAGGCGTCCACATGGCCCTAAAGCACACCGTTGCCTCATTTTGTATCACATACCAATAATGCAATTTCAGAATGTGGATGGGGTCATGCCCCCATCCCCCGTCCCCAGTGAAAGTTGCGCCCATTACATTTACATTTACGTCATTTAGCAGACGCTCTTATCCAGAGCGACTTACAAATTGGTGCATTCACCTTATGATATCCAGTGGAACAACCACTTTACAATAGTACATCTATATATTTTGGGGGGGAGGGTGGGGGGGGGGGGGGGGGGGGGGTTAAAAGTATTACTTAATCCTATCCCAGGTATTCCTTAAAGAGGTGGGGTTTCAGGTGTCTCCAGAAGGTGGTGATTGACTCCGCTGTCCTGACGTCGTGAGGGAGCTTGTTCCACCATTGGGGTGCCAGAGCAGCAAACAGATTTGACTGGGCTGAGCGGGAACTGTGCTTCCGCAGAGGTAGGGAGGCGAGCAGGCCAGAGGCGGATGAACGCAGTCGCCCTTGTTTGGGTGTAGTGCCTGATCAGAGCCTGAAGGTACGGAGGTGCCGTTCCCCTCACAGCTCCGTAGGCAAGCACCATGGTCTTGTAGCAGATGCGAGCTTCAACTGGAAGCCAGTGGAGTGTGCGGAGAAGCGGGGTGACGTGAGAAAACTTGGGAAGGTTGAACACCAGACGGGCTGCGGCGTTCTGGATGAGTTGTAGGGGTTTAATGGCACAGACAGGGAGCCCCGCCAACAGGGAGTTGCAGTAATCCAGACGGGAGATGACAAGTGCCTGGATTAGGACCTGCGCCACTTCCTGTGTGAGGCAGGGTCGTACTCTGCGTACTCTGCATGAACCTACAGGATCGGGTCACCGCCTTGATGTTAGCGGAGAACGACAGGGTGTTGTCCAGGGTCATACCAAGGCTCTTAGCACTCTGGGAGGAGGACACAATGGAGTTGTCAACCGTGATGGCGAGATCATGGAATGGGCAGTCCTTCCCTGGGAGGAAGAGCAGCTCCGTCTTGCCGAGGTTCAGCTTGAGGTGGTGATCCGTCATCCACACTGATATGTCTGCGATTCGCCACCTGGTTATCAGAAGGAGGAAAGGAGAAGATTAATTGTGTGTCGTCTGCGTAGCAATGATAGGAGAGACCATGTGAGGATATGACAGAGCCAAGTGACTTGGTGTATAGCGAGAATAGGAGAGGGCCTAGAACTGAGCCCTGGGGGACACCAGTGGTGAGAGCACGTGGTGCGGAGACGGATTCTCGCCATGCCACCTGGTAGGAGCGACCTGTCAGGTAGGACGCAATCCAAGAGTGAGCCGCGCCGGAGATGCCCAACTCGGAGAGGGTGGAGAGGAGGATCTGATGGTTCACAGTATCAAAGGCAGCAGATGGGTCTAGAAGGATGAGAGCAGAGGAGAGAGAGTTAGCTTTAGCAGTGCGGAGAGCCTCCGTGACACAGAGAAGAGCAGTCTCAGTTGATTAACCAGTCTTGAAACATGACTGATTTGGATCAAAAAGGTCATTCTGAGAGAGATAGCAAGAGAGCTGGCCAAGGACGGCGCGCTCAAGAGTTTTGGAGAGAAAAGAAAGAAGGGATACTGGTCTGTAGTTGTTGACATCGGAGGGATCGAGTGTAGGTTTTTTAAGAAGGGGTGCAACTCTCGCTCTCTTGAAGACGGAAGGGATGTAGCCAGCGGTCAAGGATGAGTTGATGAGCGAGGTGAGGTAAGGGAGAAGGTCTCCGGAGATGGTCTGGAGAAGAGAGGAGGGGATAGGGTCAAGCGGGCAGGTTGTTGGGCAGCCGGCCGTCACAAGTTGCAAGATTTCATCTGGAGAGAGAGGGGAGAAAGAGGTCAAAGCATAGGGTAGGGCAATGTGAGCAGGACCAGCGGTGTCGTTTGACATAACAAACGAGGATCGGATGTCGTCAACCTTCTTTTCAAAATGGTTGACAAAGTCATCCGCGGGGGGGGGGGGGGGGGGGAGGATTCAGGAGGGAGGAGCGGGTGGCAAAGAGCTTCCTAGGGTTAGAGGCAGATGCTTGGAATTTAGAGTGGTAGAAAGTGGCTTTAGCAGCAGAAACAGAGGAAGAAAATGTGGAGAGGAGGGAGTGAAAAGATGTCAGGTCCGCAGGGAGGCTAGTTTTCCTGCCCGGAGCCCTGTTCTGTGAGCTCGCAATGAGTCGTCAAGCCACGGAGCAGGAGGGGAGGACCAAGCCGGCCGGGAGCATAGGGGACATAGAGAGTCAAAGGATGCAGAAAGGGAGGAGAGGAGGGTTAAGGAGGCAGAATCAGGAGATTGGTTGGAGAAGGATTGAGCAGAGGGAAGAGATGATAGGATGGAAGAGGAGAGAGTAGCAGGAGAGAGAGAGCGAAGGTTGCGACGGCGCAATACCATCTGAGTAGGGGCAGAGTGAGTAGTGTTGGAGGAGAGCGAGAGGGAAAAGGATACAAGGTAGTGGTCGGAGACTTGGAGGGGAGTTGCAGTGAGATTAGTAGAAGAACAGCATGTAGTAAAGATGAGGTCAAGCGTATTGCTTGTGAGTAGGGGGGGAAGGTGAGAGGGTGAGGTCAAAAGAGGAGAGGAGTGGAAAGAAGGAGGCAGACAGAAATGAGTCAAAGGTAGACGTAGGGAGGTTAAAGTCACCCAGAATTGTGAGGGGTGAGCCATCCTCAGGAAAGGAACTTACCAAGGCGTCAAGCTCATTGATGAACTCTCCAAGGGAACCTGGAGGGCGATAAATGATAAGGATGTTAAGCTTGAATGGGCTAGTGACTGTGACAGCATGGAATTCATAGGAGGAGATAGACAGATGGGTCAGGGGAGAAAGAGAGAATGTCCACTTGGGAGAGATGAGGATTCCAGTGCCACCACCCCGCTGACCAGATGCTCTCGGGGTATGCGAGAACGCGTGGTCAGACGAGGAGAGAGCAGTAGGAGTAGCAGTGTTTTCTGTGGTAATCCATGTTTCCGTCAGCGCCAAGAAGTCGAGGGACTGGAGGGTAGCATAGGCTGAGATGAACTCTGCCTTGTTGGCCGCAGACCGGCAGTTCCAGAGGCTGCCGGAGACCTGGAATTCCACGTGGGTCGTGCGCGCTGGGACCACCAGGTTAGAGTGGCAGCGGCCATGCGGTGTGAAGCGTTTGTGTGGCCTGTGCAGAGAGGAGAGACAGGGATAGACAGACACGTCGTTGACAGGCTACAGGAGAGGCTACGCTAATGCAAAAGAGATTGGAATGAAAACTAACTAAACAACTGGGGAAGTGAGAGAGCAGGGCCTCCCTCACTAACCATTCACTGAAACACTCAAATATAACTTTCCAACTTCCACTTTAGAAATTATAATTGATGTAAACTACAGTGGTTCAATGTTTCCAGGAATAGGCTCAAACTTAGTTTATTCAGCTAGATAACTTGGTACAGTATTCTTCCGTGTAACCCACCCAGTGCACCGTGTCCTATGACGCCGTAGCTAACTAGCATGCTAGCATCCAATAACACACGGTTAGCACCAATACTTGGTTACAACAAACTACCAATGGATCATTCGTGTCCGTGTCCAGTTCCTTTCATAACGCAGAAGTAATTAAACGTTGGCTAGCTAACACAAAGTCAGTCCTGCTAGCTGCACAAGTGGACTACACGACTCGAAAGTTCAGAAAGTTAAGCTTACGTTGCAAAAATCTTATTGACTAAAAATGATACAGTACTGCTAGCTGCTAGAGTTGGCTAGCTAGCAGTGGCTACGTTTACCTTTATCTTTTGTCTTTGATACAGAGACAACTATGTAGCTAGCTAACATTACACTAATCAAATCGTTCCGTTGTAATTTATTTAGTTTCTACAGTACTACTAGTTGGTAAAGTTGGCTAGCTAGCAGTGGCTGTGGTGTTGACGCCGTTTGGAAAACGGCGCGAACGAATGAATACAGCTGGCTAGCTAACCTTGTTAGTTTCTCAAAGCTACACCTACACCTTTAGCTACACCTTTATCCTTGATGCAAAGACAACTATGTAGACAACTATGTAGCTAGCTAGCTAACATTACACTAATCAAATCGTTCCGTTATAATGTAATGAAATGTACAATGATGTGCCAATAGATGGAGCATCTGCTAAGAGACGAGAACGAGTAAACGTACAACGGTTGTAATGCAGTGATATGTGATGATGATTCTTTAATGTGTGTGTGCCCATGATCAATGTTTAAGTGGTACAATTGTGAAACATTGTTACATTATGTTTGTTTCTATCTTTTGCAGTTCCCCTGAGAAAAGGCACAGAAACGGTGTACAGTGAAGTCCAGAACTCCCCAACAGGTGAGTGCATCACACTGTAAATGTGGATTACATTTATAAAGTGCTTTGAACTAGGTCTCAAAACACTTGACATTTCATGGGGGTAACTCACCTCATCCACCAGCAGTGAGTAAAAGGAGGTGGAAGGTGAGATGTTCATTACTGTATCCAGAACTGCTGGAACAGCCAGGTCTGTATGAAGGTGACCATTTCCTCTTGCTGCTAGCAGGAAGTTCCTGTTTTTAGAACGCGATCCAAGTTGAATTTGTCAGTGAAGCAGTCCATGTGGAAATGTACCTTTATCAACCCAAATTGAACATAAAACACATAACATACCTTTTGTTTGTAACTTTCTCATCTCAGGTGAATTGGTGGGTGTTAAGGATAAGGGTGGGTGTTTAGGAAGAGGGCAGGGACTGCGCTTGTTGCCTTTTTGGCATAGTTATACCCCTGCTGTGATAAAACAATGGGCTCTGCTTCAAGGGAACCAATGAGTCAGCAACTTGGCCTGGTCGTCATAACTGTCAATTGAGTCATCATGATGAATACATTCAGAGAATGATTATTATTCAATGCCCTCAGAATGTTGTCTAATGAAATAGGGAAAGGGAGGGTGATATGCACATCCTGAACTTGAGAATACTGGTGCTGGGCTAAGAAATGGTACTCATAAAGGAATGAGAGGCCCTCTAACACACATTACTTTATGAAATGAAAGAGTACACACAGAGACACAGGTTATACACTATGTCATCTCTGTAATGGACTAGAGGTTGTCCTTCTTCCCTGATCCTGTGTCTTGTGTTCCCAGGTGCACCTGGTGACCATTATGACTATGTAAGTACAGCTTGAGTCTCAGTGTCTTACGTTTTACTGTCTGACTGTGAAAACAAACGCACACGGGTAACACACTCCGTAACCACAACTGACCTTTCCTCCAGCCCACAGAAAGGGTGAGGAGTGACAGAATCAAGGCCACAGGGCGCACCTTCTCCTCCTTCCCTCTCTCCCTCTCTCCCTCCCTCTCCCAACCAGCCCCAGTCACTCTGGGCTGAGGCTCATGGGTAGTAGTAATTTCACTGTGCAGGAGAGAGAAGCTGCGGTCATAGTTTCCAGGCAAGAACAAAGGGATTTTGGGCTGGGGCTTCCTTCCCTATCGCCCAGTGAGATCAGCAGCCAAAGGCCCAGTCAAATTATACCTCCATGCACAGCTCAACCTCAACCACCACACTGTCCTCCTCTGGCTACTCACCAAGACACATCAGTGATTTACAGACGGCCCATTATAGTCCACACTGTTTGCCCTTACTTGGAGCTGAGGGACTAAGGCCGGGTTATCTGTTTTGAAGGGGAATTTGACATAATGAGTCAGGATATGACATGATGGTCTACACTTAAGACAGTTAATTCACTCCTTGATGGAAAAGGAGGAGCAGCCAAGATTGTGATGAGGTGGTTTTTAGTGATAAAGGAATTTCATTGCGTGTTTTTGAGTGTGTGCAGCTACCCCTGGAGAAATATTGTTTCGTATTCTGTGAAGCCTTGGTGAAATACAGTGTAGTATTCTGTGAAGCCTTGGTGAAATACAGTGTAGTATTCTGTGAAGCCTTGGTGAATTACAGTGTAGTATTCTGTGAGGACCACTTTCAACAGTTGATGGATTTTTCGCCTGCCTTGAGAGAATCAGATTGTGTTCCAATGTGATGGTATGGAGTTGAGCTGTAACAGTTTTGATTTGGGTTGCGTTACGGTGTGGACTTTTGTGTGTGATGGTGTTGACTTTCATTGCGACAGTGTTTAACATAGTTGACACTGTTGAGCAGTGCAGTGTGTCAATATTCAGTGGGATCTCTGTTGTCTCAGCAGGGTTCAGTGGAGTACGCCGATCTCAACGGTGACCAACCGGAGGTCAACCAGGCCCTGCTGGAGGTCAATCACCAGGACCACCATGACCTCCCAGTGCCTGTGGAGTAAAGATTACCTCTGATCCCTCGTACTAGGACCACAAACTAAATTATCCCCACCTCTGCCCCCGACCGTAACCACAGTCCTTATTTCAATATTGTTCTTGTATTCTGTACATTTTCCCAATAAGGAAAAGTGTTGACTCATGTAAGCTGTAGGTATTTTGCATAATTTTATAGACAAATAAAATCACAAATCCAAATTAGGACTTACTGTATAGTTCTGTCATACCTTGTAGACTCTTATCTTTGTTTACCTTTTCATCACGTCTCATGACCATAGAGGGTGCTCCAGGGTTCAGTTAGCCTGGCCCCTCCCTACAACACAGTTCCCTTTGATCTCCGAAATGGACAGCGTGACCGTTCCGCTCTGTCATGATGGCTAAAAAAAATCCCCCTTTCAGACTTCCGTTGCAGGGCAGTGTGAGTGGACTGATAACCTCCCTACTGTCACTAGACTGGGTCCACACCCAAACCAGGGCACCCTCCAGTAGGGCCATGCCTGAATCACACTATGGAAATAACTATGGAAAAAAAGAGAGGACCTGCCCGTCTCCAGCTGCTCAGCCTGATGGTATATGGTGTCTGTGATGTCACATCCTGCCAGGCTGTGTCGAAAGTTGGCGGGAGAAAAGTGTCAGGCTTGAAGTAATTCAGGCATGCAGTATTGTACATAGTTTTAAATGACCTTCTTACTGCAGTTACTGTTTTTGTAAGATCACACACAAAATGATCCAAGTGAAGTCAAGGTAATGTTAAAACATTGTAAACATCTATCTTTCTAAACTTTGAGTATCGTATATTAAGTTATTACGGTGAGTTAAGCAATACGTTATATTAATAGACAATGGTTACAATCGTCCTGTAAATTACAACGCCATTGTAAAAATATCTTGTGTAGTGGTCTATCATTATTGTAATATTCCGTTTGGCCAGTAGAGAGCAGCATCCTCTTAAAAATACAGTGACGTTTGTACAAGAATGTTTCTGCTGCCTTATACTTCACACAGACATTCGCTGTGGGGAGTTATTGGTGTGTGGATTCCTCCATCTTGTGACTAAAAGGCGTATGTGTCAGATAGTTTCTAATCATAAGAGCGATAAGGGCCCATATCTCCAATTCTCAACTTAGTAGTGCTGATCTAGGGTGTCCATAATGTTATTCATTATGATTAAAAAAAGGAAAACTGATCCTAGGTCAGCCAGCACTCCTACTCTGTTACGCATTTTAAATACAGTCCCTGATTCCGTTTTTGTTTATTTTGGAGACGAGAATCCTATTCCTATCATATAAAAAGGCTTAAAGTAACCCTAAAAGGTACAAAATAAAAATAGTTTGGTGGTTTTTGTGAAACTATAATACATGTAGGCCTATGTCATCTTAAACTCAGAGCACCTGCAGAGTAACTCTGTCTTAGAAACAGAAACACCATTTTCACACCTTAAAAACACGTTCATACAACTGTGACGTCTTTGTAGCCCTCCCACTGAGTGTTGCTTCCTCGAGTAGGGTGCATAATGTCTTTCCTGCATTGTTTACGAACATGTCAGCTAACACCGAGACACACTCGTAATCATCTCTCGTAGTCTTGACAACGGGACCTACATCAATTATCTATCTAAATTGTCATTTCCTCTCTTTGATAACCTCAAGGCCATTGGGAAACTGCAATGGCAGCATTGGCATGGCAACCACAAATTAAACCCTCTTCGTTCTAAGGTCCGTTTACATAATGTCCCCAGTTCTCTCTCTCTCTGTCATCGTGGTCAGAAGCTTTTTAAAGACTAATTAAAGGACATTACCAGAATGGCCGTAACATCGCTTGAGTGCTTCGATAGTTGGCCTGTGTTAATGGAATCATGATGCTGCGATTTTTGGATGAATACATTAGGTTAATTTGTGCGCACCATTTTTCACATCTAGAATGGGAAGTAGAATAATATGTTTTGCTGGATCAGACAAGATGAGAGTAACTGTTATGTAGCCAAATATCATTGTTTTATAGCTCAAACATATAGCATCATTGGCCTAATGAAATGGCAGGGGACAGTGTAACTGAGAACAGTTACAGTGCTCAAACACCCTTCTATTTGCGTATCATTTGCATATTGACTTACAGATCAAATAAAACAATAGGTTAACATCCTGCCACCCTTCACACCAAATGCTATTGTTTCTGCCCTGCAGGCACTGTGAGTGTTGCTAATACTGCCGTGTGGTAAATGGGCGTGGAGAGAAACCTGTATATTTGTTTTGTCTATCTGTCATTACAGAGTAGCCTACTTAGTACTTACAGTGGGTTTGCATTAGTGGAAGTAGATTGGACTGACTGTGAAAACAGGGCGGGAAAAGAATGAACTCCAATGACTGTAGTTGAGATGATGTGGACAAACCAAGTGTGAGCAGAGCAACTGTCAAATCAGTTTGTCAGCCAGTCGTGTGACAGATTACATGACTGTGAGAAGAGCCGGCGCCCTTTAATGCGATGTTAGTCATGACACCTACTAGTGTTTGCACATAAGCAGAAAAGGTGTGAATTTGTGTTGTCGGTCTTTGTTTGAAAGGAGAACACATCTATGTAAACAGCATTATGGTGCCAAACATTTAAGAATTCTATTATCTGAAATGAAGCAAGGGAATGCAATTAATCGGCCTATCGTGCGCTGTAACTAATAGACAGGTGTGAATTACCTCTTAGATCCATGCACGTTATTTCTTTGAAAAGTCGATGAAAAGTAAGTATTGTCATCTGGGTTCAAAATAAAATTGTGGGCAATAGCAATGAATACAAGAACTAAACCTTGGCTGAAACCTGTCTCAAAGAAGTGTCCTGTCTTCCCTTGCCCATAGGGCAGTTCAAGAATACCAGTTTGTCAGTGGTATGCTGGCAGTTAGATTGTTTGCACGTCCTTATCTGGTCTATTTGCATTTATTCAGCTCAACTGTTAAAATGGACTTTGTGTAAGCTTTATTTGCCCTAAGCCATCTTTATTAAATATATACTGAAAATGCACAGTTTATGACTGACTCGGTTGTAGAGTATCTATGTCAACATTTTTTTCAGGATTGACCAATACTGTGACTAGCTTTCAGTGCATTCAAGGACAATACATAGCCAATGGCTGCAGAGTTTTTGTTAGTAATCACCAGCACACTGTTACAATCATGCCTTAAAGATCACAAGACAATCCTTGTCTATTGGGAAATAGCCATGACAACTGGTTATTCAACTTATTCAGTGCAGCGTCAGCATAGTGATAACCCTGAACTGGAAGAAATAATTATGATGTGTGCTGATGGCCTCTAGTTCCTGTAACCTGACCATCGCAGACTTTGTACTTCCTGAACACGTCACACAACACTTATTCATACCAGGTTGTTATTATGGCCAGCAATGTTGTAATTAATTAAATTCAACACTGTCAGTTTAGGGAATGAATATAAGTCAATTTCGTGAATTGAAAATAATAATGAACAATTTTCTAATTCATTCATGGGGTTTCCATTCAGTAATGCTGTAATTTGATGTTATACAGTAAAATCAGGTAATAAATAATATAGTATTATATTGTTTACATTTACGGTTAACTAGCATAAAACATTTTACGCAATATTTGATACTGTCATTGTAAACATATTTCTTAGATTTCAAGTCAAAGTTTATTTGTTGTCTATACAGATTTGCAGATGGTATAGCAGGTGCAGTGAAGTGCTTGTGTTTGTAGCTCCAACAGTGCAGTAATACCTAGCAATAAAGCAAAACAATACAAATAATCCCCCCAAAAATTATTTTTGGGGAAATTAAGAAACGAACAATGTCAGAGACCAGAATATAAATATACAATGTATATATAATGGTGTGTATAGACAATGTGGACAGTATATGAATAGAAAACTGACCTTGGAATTGACCCTGCATAGCTTCTTTCTTGTGTTCTTAATTCCTATTTTGTGTTTTTGTTCTACCTTATGTTATCTTTAGTGCTACATTATATTGATTACTACATTGCTGGGTTTGGAGCTTGCAAGAAAGGCATTTCACTGTGCTTGTGCATGTGACATTCAAACTTGAAACTTGAAAAGGTGTGTACAGCAGTAGTAATAAAGGTTGTGTGTTCCGAGATGTGTGTCCCTCGTCCATAGTAGTCTATGAGAAATGAAATGTTTTATTTAACTTATTTTTATTTTAGGGCGGCAGGTAGCCTAGTGGTTAGAGCGTTGGGCCAGTAACCGAAAGGTTGCTAGATCGAATCCCCGAGCTGACAAGGTAAAAGTCTGTCGTTCGGCCCCTGAACAAGGCAGTTAACCCACTGTTCCTAGGCCGTCATTGTAAATAATAAGAAGGAAAAAAACTTTATCAATATTTCCTGTGATAGGTCAGATGTATCTACAGTCATGTGTGGTGTGTTCCTTGACCTCTCTTATCAAAGAGACCTTTTATTTATTTTTAATTCCTCACCTTTGATTTTCTACAGACACTACTCTACACTGAGCCTTTTTATAAAATGATTTCTGAGGTTGCAGAACACGTTGGGAGGGATCTTAGACCTTTCCTTCATACAGAATCTTTCTCGATCCTTGATATCCTTTGTCTGCATGTATGGACCGCCCTCTTCAATTCAAACCACAGGAGACTGAGATGGCCATTGCAAAATATAGAATTTCTGGTAAATTGACCATATATTAGATGTGTGCTTGGGGTTATTGTCTTGCTAGAAGACCCACTTGCGGCCAGGTTTCAGGGGCCAGGAGCTGATCTATGCTACTATGCCCATAGTAGCGTTGGCAAAGACGTCACCTCGTGCCTGCTCACCAATGGTCATCAAGAACAGGGGAGAACAGAATTAGGTAGGTTTAGAATGACCTGTTCAAACTTCAACAGAGTATATGTTTGTGTGTCAGATATCACCTATCCTAACTGCCATTGGTAATAGAACATTGACTGTATGTGTTCACAGAAACATGTATGGAGCCAGAACATGGAGACTTGCAAGATGATGTGATGAAGTCCAGACTGACAGACGGGCTTGATACTAATGTCTCTGAATGGAGAGAGACCTGGCACTCGGCATACACATTTTACTAGACAAAACTTTTACTTGTATTGTCTTTTTTATAATAGAATGGAATGGGGAAGAAGCAACCCTGTTATTTTGCATCAGGATCAGGGAATTACTGATTATAGGGGACACACCACACAGGAAGGTATGACCTCTCTGATATGTTTGCGAAAGTAGCCCCATTACCACCAGACAAAATGCCGATAGGCACGTTATCTGTATTGGCTGGGAATGACAATGAAAGGTAAAAGCTACACATTGTTATATTAGCAGAACACCGCTTCTATGGTATTATGTAAAGCAGGTGTCAAACTCATTCCATGGAGGGCTGAGTGTCTGCGGGTTTTCCCTCCTCCCTTGTACTTGATTGATGAATTAAGGTCGCTAATTAGTAAGAAACTCCCCTCACCTGGTTGTCTAAGTCTTAACTGAAAGGAAAAAACTAAAACCCGCAGACACTGCCCTCCATGGAATGAGTTTGACACCCCTGATGTAAAAGGTTTATTTTACCTGTTACTATCTTTTAAAGTTATCAAAACACTTAGTTTAGAGTATCTACATAAATTCCGCAATTGCTTTCTTCTCATATTACTCTAAGCTACTGACCTATTCAAAGCCTCTTCCGGCATCTCATCATACATCTGTATTTTAGGAGGGGGAGGGAAATGGCAGAAAAATGACAAACGCGACAGAAGCGTTTTGCCACAGTAGGGGAATCACTGCAATGAAAAAACACTTCTAGGTTCGAACGCAAAGCAAACAAACTAACATATACATTAGATCAATTTTTCATTTGGAAGAGTCAGCTTTTTAAACCAACATGGCTCAGTTTAAATTGTTTTTACATTGTAGTAAAACAAAATCTCATTTGATATGCATTTTGATATAAAATTACTACATTACAACTGTAATTAGTTATTGAATTCAACCCGCAGGAGGTTTGTTTGTTGTGAGTGAGTGGGGGAAGAACCTCTGCGGCGCAAGGTTCTGACAGATGGGTGTGTCTTGGTGGTACCAAAGACACACCCATGAAACACGCACATCAAACCACACCCACAAGCCAACTCGTTTGGCTTCTGTCATGGCCAGGGATGTTGCCGGAAAATGTATTCTGATCAATTATAAACAAATTATATTTAATTACCACAAATATTCCATGAAAACGGTAGAATGACAAACTAAATACATATGTAGGCTATAGCAGCCTCTAGGTAGGTAAATAGTGGTTTCTTCCTTGTCTTCTCTCTGGTGTTGGCGCGAATGATGAATAACTCTAGGCGTGTGTGCAGAGGTCCTTCGGTCGGAAGCTTGACCACTTTGAGCCGGCCAAATCCAACGTAATAAGAACAGCCACAAACATAAAAATATACCAGGAGTTGCTAGAATGACTGTCCTCAAAACAGTTTGTTATGGACTTAGGGCACACGTACGATGCACTTTAACCCTACTGTCAGAGTGCTACAGAAACAAACTGATACACTGCATGAACCTTATCACACCAACAAGATCTAGGATCCAAACCCACCGAGTGTCCCTGGCTGTGTGACAGCCGGCCGTGACCGGGAGACCTATGAGGCGGCGCACAATTGGCCCAGCGTCGTCCAGGTTAGGGGAGGGTTTGGCCGGCCAGCTTCCTTTTCCAATCGCACTCTAGCGACTACTTGGGGTGGGCCGGGTGCCTGCAAGCTGACCTCAGTCGCCAGCTGGATGGTGTTTCCTCCGACACAATAGTGCGGCTGGTGTGCCAAGAAGCAGTGCGGCTTGGCAGGGTTGTGTTTCGGAGGACGCATTGGCTCTCGGATGGCTCTCTCCCAAGTCCATAGGGGAGTTGCAGTGATGGGACAAGACTGTAACTACCAATTGGATATCATGAAAAAGAGGTAAAAGTACAACTACAAAAATATAATAAAATACAATCACTGTGTGTCTTCCTTGATCATAAAATTCCATGGACCCATAGCCGCGGGAAGTAGTTTGGGGGTGCTGTGTCATCACTGCAGACGGCTATATCAGTCCGCTAATACAGGAATATTGAAGGCCCAGTGCACAACTGTTGTGAGAAAAAATATGTATATATCATATATAGATTTTTTTCAGGGGGTGCTGCAGCACCCCTGCTTCCCGCAGCTATGCATGACTCTTGCCAGTGGAACCCAGAACAATACGTGACCACTTGGTTAGGGTGTTGTCCTTTCAGCACTGCAATTTGAAGGGCGCGTAAATCGCTTAAAATAACCCTCATCAAGATCTGTGTCTGTTGCCTACTCCTAATAGTCTACTCATCACTTATTATTATTATTATTATTAGAAATAGAAGATTCTCGCTTCTCACAATGGTGCTCATTTAGTGAAGTTAGATCAAAGCTGAATCAATGTCTCGGAAGATCACACAATGATTAAGTATTTGACATAACAGAACTGAATATAATAGCATATACTGTTACATAGTAGGCCTATAATATGTTACACCAAAAACAACACAGTCATTTCTTATCTGAAGCTGAATTGTCACATTTTTCCTCATGGCCAAAACTCAACAGCGCACGCTACTATACAGGATAAATGCTTTGATTGAAACACAATAGGCCTACAGGAAACGCTTATAGTTCAACACTATCTGCTTAAATTTGCTGATAAAACAGTAAATCAAATGCACATTCCCATGAAACTGATTGAGATCAAATGATTGGTATGCAGTTTGGACATTTCACCGGTAAAACGGGAAGAATTATCCTTCATGATTGACAGTGATGATGGCCTGTTTTACAGTAGGTAACTTGAACCTCACCGGACTTGAACCTCATTGAAAACCTGTGGTTTGAATTTAAGCACAGATTAAGGATATCAGGGATATGGAAAAATGAATGGAGGAATGGCCTACGGGTGTTTTTACACTTGGTCCCTTTCAGCCAATTTTTGTGTACTCTGTGTGGTTTGCATCATTTTTTGTACAGCGTAAACACACCAACATAACTCGGAGCCCCTGAAGCGAACCGTTCTGGTTCTGGTTAGGGCAATGTCAACACAAAGCTCTCTAGGATTGCTTGTCATTATTCGCGCACCACACACTAGACTACTGCAGCACCGTTTCCCCTGCCATAAACCCAGGTTCGCCGAAACAACGTGTGCTGTTTTGGGATGTTGAGTAGCGATTGTTAAGGATGCGCAGAAATGTCAAAATATGTGTAGAGGTTTTAGTTCAGATTATTTGTTTGAAATGTGTGATCTTTAGGCTGAGATCTTCATTGGCTCTTTATTCGATGGTGGGGTTTCAAAAGTGTGAGAAGATGACAATGTATTTGGTGAGAATCACAACAGGGTACAAAATGTCTCTTAAAGGGAGAGTAGCCTACATTGGGTTTATTCTGTTACCGATAATATTTACTTTAATACTATCTTCTGATTACAATTATTTCTCTTATCTTTTAACAAAATGCTTTTAATTAGTTTTAAGTAGGGATATCTAGCTGTCCCATAACACGTTCTGATGGAATGGCTTGTCCTGCACTTTGTAAAAACCCAGAGTGCATTGAGTGAATGTTGGAAAAAGATCTTGGTTCCTTTCTAAAGGTAGAAATGTGAATGCAAAGAGGACTCTGGCCACAAAATAGGTGAACTGGCAAAAGTGTTGAGACCTCATTCAAAGGACGGGCAGTGTGAATACAAAGACATTTGTTGTTTAGCTTTTTTTACCCTAGAGTTCACTTTAAAGAGGACTGAGATCAATTATTTTTAAAAGCACTATGTATGTGAAAACACTCTTCTCTCCCAACGTCTTCAACAATCTCAAACATTTTAGAAAAAGGCTGTGTCGTTATCCTCACAAGGGGAGGGTGCTGGAGTATTGAAAACAGATGGGTCAATAACTTTGACACTTTGACTTGTAAAACAAAATCTTTCTCAGACCAACTGTTAGTATAAAATATAATTTCCCCAATATTTTTAGCATACATATACCATATACTTTGCCAATTTATTAGGTACACCACCCTGTTCACGAAAATGGATCCTTCCTACAGACATGCCTTGATGCCTGTTTTATATATCAAGCTATTGTTACTGTTCAATTGAACATTAGAATGGACAAAACAAGTGACCTAAGTGAATTTGATCGTCGGTGCCAGGTGCACCGGTTCCAGTATCTCAGAAACGGCTGCCCTCCTGTGCTTTTCTCGCACGACAGTGTCTAGGGTTACCCGAGAATGGATGTTTTTTTGGTTTGTGGCACCAGTCATTGGCAGTCCTCTGGGCGAAAACAGTTTGTTGATGAGAGAGGTCGTAGGAGAATGGCAAGGGTCGAGTAAGCTAACAGGCGGGCCACAAACAGACAAATAACAGTGCAGTACAACAGTGGTGTGGCATCTCAGAACGCACAACTCGTCGATCCTTGTCACGGATGGGCTATTTCAGCAGACGACCACACCGGGTTCCACTCCTATCAGCTGAAAACAAGTTGGAAGCGGCTCCAGTGGGCACGCGATCACCAACACTGGACAATTGAGGAGTGGAAAAACATTGACTGGAACATGACAGTGCGTTCAGTTTACTTGAGTGTTCTGCAGTCCCCAGACCTTAACCCAATACAGCGTCTTTGGGATGAGATGGAACGGGCTGTTCGCAGAATGAATGTTCCGCTGTCCAATCTGCAGCAACTGCGTGATGCCATCGTGTCAGAATGGACCAACATCCCTGTGGAACGTTTCCGACACCTTGTAGAATCCCCTGAATAATTCAGGCTGTTCTAGTGGCAAAGGGGGGGTCAGACCCAGTACTAGATGTGTATACCTAATAAACAGGTGACTGTTAAATATGTACAATATTGGAAAGGGTAAGGGGATACCTAGTCAGTTGTACAACTGAATGCATTCAACTGAAATGCGTCTTCTGCATTTAACCCAACCCCTCTGAATCAGAGTATTTTCAGTGTTCGATTTCAAAACCATCTGGACATAAAGCCATAGAAAAGTAGATCTGTATGTGAATTAGTAACCAAAGCAGTAATCTGAAAAATATTTTTAATAGGACCAAGGGCAGAAATATATATTTTTAAAGTGTACCATTGATAAGAAAGGTCAAGGAACCCACCGCACTTGTCTGTAGACCTGCAGCTCATATGGATAGGAAGGTACTGAAAATTTGACATCACAGGAAATATTCATGTAAAATCGGTTAGATTAAAGATTGCAATTCTAATGGGTGTACAATGAAGTAGGGAGGTCAGTGACCTAACATCAAAGGGTTGGATGTATATGTCATTTGAATTGGAAGCTATTGAAAATTAAATCTTTACATGAATTAATAACCACAGCTGTAATATGATAAATATTTGTCTAAAATCAAAGGGCAGGAACTTTGAAAAAATAAAAGGTGCCAAAGAACTCACCACACTTGTCTGTAGACCTATAGCTCATATGGACAGTGAGCTATTGAAATTTAGACCTATCACAAGACATATCAATGTAAATTCATTTTAAAATCGAATTGTTGTGGGGGGGAAACTAAGTTGGTTTAAGATCTCTCGATCGTTTGAGACAATTAAGTGTAACTGGAAACACCAGGATTGGCTGATTGCAGTTTTAAGACGGCCCCTTACTAAAAACAAGTCTCTCACCGTTGCCGCCTGCTATAGACCACCCTCTGCCCCCAGCTGTGCTCTGGACACTATATGTGAACTGATTGCCCCCCATCTATCTTCAGAGCTCGTGCTGCTAGGTGACCTAAACTGGGACATGCTTAACACCCCAGCCATCCTACAATCTAAGCTTGATGCCCTCAATCTCACACAAATGATCAATGAACCTACCAGGTACCACCCCAAAGCCGTAAACACGGGCACCCTCATAGATATCATCCTAACCAACTTGCCCTCTAAATACACCTCTGCTGTTTTCAACCAAGATCTCAGCGATCACTGCCTCATTGCCTGCATCCGTAATGGGTCAGCGGTCAAACGACCTCCACTCATCACTGTCAAACGCTCCCTGAAACACTTCAGCGAGCAGGCCTTTCTAATCGACCTGGCCCGGGTATCCTGGAAGGATATTGACCTTATCTCGTCAGTAGAGGATGCCTGGTTATTTTTTTTTAAATGCCTTCCTCACCATCTTAAATAAGCATGCCCAATTCAAGAAATGTAGAACCAGGAACAGATATAGCCCTTGGTTCTCTCCAGACCTAACTGCCCTTAACCAACACAAAAACATCCTGTGGCGTTCTGCATTAGCATCGAACAGCCCCCGTGATATGCAACTTTTCAGGGAAGTTAGAAACCAATATACACAGGCAGTTAGAAAAGCCAAGGCTAGCTTTTTCAAGCAGAAATTTGCTTCCTGCAACACAAACTCAAAAAAGTTCTGGGACATTGTAAAGTCCATGGCGAATAAGAGCAGCTCCTCCCAGCTGCCCACTGCACTGAGGATAGGAAACTCTGTTACCACCGATAAATCCATTACAATTGAGAATTTCAATAAGCATTTTTCTACGGCTGGCCCTGCTTTCCACCTGGCTAACCCTACCCCGGTCAACAGCACTGCACCCCCCACTGCAACTCGCCCAAGCCTTCCCCATTTCTCCCTCTCCCAAATCCAGTCAGCTGGTGTTCTGAAAGAGCTGCAAAATCTGGACCCCTACAAATCAGCTGGGCTAGACAACCTGGACCCTTTCTTTCTAAAATTATCTGCCGAAATTGTTGCAACCCCTATTACTAGCTTGTTCAACCTCTCGTGTCGTATGAGATTCCCAAAGATTGGAAAGCAGCTGCGGTCATCCCCCTCTTCAAAGGGGGGGGACACTCATGACCCAAACTGCTACAGACCTATATCTATCCTACCCTGTCTTTCTAAGGTCTTCGAGAAGCCAAGTCAACAAACAGATTACCGACCATTTCGAATCCCACCGCACCTTCTCCTCTATGCAATCTGGTTTCAGAGCTGGTCATGGGTGCACCCCAGCCACGCTCAAGGTCCTAAACGTTATCTTAACCGCCATCGATAAGAAACAATACTGTTCAGCCGTATTCATTGACCTGGCCAAGGCTTTCGACTCTGTCAATCACCACATCCTCATCGGCAGACTCAATAGCCTTGGTTTCTCAAATGATTGCCTCGCCTGGTTCACCAACTACTTCTCTGATAGAGTTCAGTGTGTCAAATCGGAGGGCCTGTTGTCCGGACCTCTGGCAGTCTCTATGGGGGTGCCACAAGGTTTAATTCTTGGGCCGACTCTCTTCTCTGTATAC
Source organism: Salmo salar (assembly GCF_965601325.2). Classification (NCBI taxonomy): domain Eukaryota; kingdom Metazoa; phylum Chordata; class Actinopteri; order Salmoniformes; family Salmonidae; genus Salmo; species Salmo salar. The sequence continues at coordinate 56,829,862 of NC_138292.1, forward strand.
ATCAATGATGTCGCTCTTGCTGCTGGTGAGTCTCTGATCCACCTTTATGCAGACGACACCATTCTGTATACTTCTGGCCCTTCTTTGGACACTGTGTTAACAACCCTCCAGACGAGCTTCAATGCCATACAACTCTCCTTCTGTGGCCTCCAACTGCTCTTAAATACAAGTAAAACTAAATGCATGCTCTTCAACCGATCGCTGCCTGCACCTGCCCGCCCATCCAGCATCCCTACTCTGGACGGTTCTGACTTAGAATATGTGGACAACTACAAATACCTAGGTGTCTGGTTAGACTGTAAACTCTCCTTCCAGACTCACATCAAGCATCTCCAATCCAAAGTTAAATCTAGAATTGGCTTCCTATTTCGCAAAAAATCATCCTTTACTCATGCTGCCAAACATACCCTTGTAAAACTGACCATCCTACCGATCCTCAACATCGGCGATGTCATTTACAAAATAGCCTCCAATACTCTACTCAATAAATTGGATGCAGTCTATCACAGTGCCATCCGTTTTGTCACCAAAGCCCCATATACTACCAACCACTGCGACCTGTACGTTCTCGTTGGCTGGCCCTCGCTTCATACTCGTCGCCAAACCCACTGGCTCCAGGTCATCTACAAGACCCTGCTAGGTAAAGTTCCCCCTTATCTCAGCTCGCTGGTCACCATAGCAGCACCCACCTGTAGCACGCGCTCCAGCAGGTATATCTCTCTGGTCACCCCCAACGCCAATTCCTCCTTCGGCCGCCTCTCCTTCCAGTTCTCTGCTGCCAATGACTGGAACGAACTACAAAAATCTCTAAAAATGGAAACACTTATCTCCCTCACTAGCTTTAAGCACCAGCTGTCAGAGCAGCTCACAGATTACTGCACCTGTACATAGCCCATCTATAATTTAGCCCAAACAACTACCACTTCCCCTACTGTATTTATTTATTTTGCTCCTTTGCACCCCATTATTTCTATTTCTACTTTGCACTTTCACTGCAAATCTACCATTCTAGTGTTTTACTTGCTATATTGTATTTACTTTGCCACCATGGCCTTTCTTTTGCCCTTACCTCCCTTATCTCACCTCATTTGCTCACATTGTATATATACAATTTTTCTACTGTATTATTGACTGTGTTTGTTTTACTCCATGTGTAACTCTGTGTTGTTGTATGTGTTTAACTGCTTTGCTTTATCTTGGCCAGGTCGCAATTGTAAATGAGAACTTGTTCTCAACTTGCCTACCTGGTTAAATAAAGGTGAAATAAATAAAACATAAATAAAAAAAGGCGCTGCATGGTTAACCTGACATCTGCATTGGTGTGCAGCATTTAAGGGGATACAACCTCTGTAGAGTTCAGGGCATTCATAAAGCCAATTTATGCTTGATCTGAAAAATCTAGTCGGAGGCTCCATATGGAGGGCGAGACGCAATTTGGAGCCTCCAGAGGCATGCAGACGCCAAATTGAGCTACAAATTTCGCCTCCCAAATGTTTTAACAATGCCAAGGAATCCATATAGCTCTGCAATGACATGATTGGTTGACTGTAGATGGGGGCGGGAGGTCCTGTATAAAGACAAACTCCCTTCCTTGACTACTTCCTTCACAACAGCTCCATGCTGCTCTGCAAAGCGCAAGAAGTATGAATGTCCTGACTTTTGCAGAGGCCATATCACCGTAAATGCTGCACGTCCAATGCAGAAGTCAGATTGACCATGTAGCGCCTTTAATATTGCCCCATTGAAGGAAAAAAAGTATGTTCCTCGCTCTCTATCTTGATTTGATTATATATATTACCCTAATCATCCTAGGACCTTATGTCGAAGAGGTATTGACGCGCAAACTCCGATTATCAAACCATGCAAACTGAAAACAAATGTACTGCAGTCTTTAATAATCTGCCATCTCCCTGCATATTATACTGTTACATCACCTTTCCTGCATAAAACCTAAGCCTTCATTCTAAGGAATGTTAGTTATTTGTGTCAACAATTCTCAAATATAAGCAAGAATGCGACTGGAAAGAATTTCAATCGATTTCAATATACATCCAATGACAAAGTGGATTCACTTCCAGGTACCTTCAGCTGTGGTCCAGTCACAATTCAACACGAGCAGCTTTCAAGCTGATAAATGCGCCTGCGCACTACGGCTGACCCTTCTGGTTCCTGCACGTAATGCCACGACGTTAGTAGCGGTAGACACAAAAATACAAGCTTCAGTTCTAACTGTAAGAAGATAAAATACATACATACACCACTTTCAGTCGGTAGCTCATTCACTTGTAGCTTCGAACACATTTTCTGTTAGAAACAACAGTTGACAGCAACTATGTTTAAGTTTTTCCTACTCTGCACACTGGCGGTGGCAAGCCGGGCTGATATCGGCGAAGAAGATGATGTTCTGGTGCTGAAGAAAAGTAATTTCGAGGAGGCTTTGAAAGCTCACCCAAACATCCTAGTTGAATTCTGTAAGTATTCTTGATCATATAAAGGCTTAGACAACCTAACTTGTTAAATTGCCTGCTAATTTGTTCACGCAGCTGTACTAGCATGCTAGCTAACTGCGTTCGCTTGCCACTGTGTTATCAGCTTCACTTCAGCTAACGCAAAGGTATGTGGAATGGCATACCAACGTCAACTAGCTGGCCTTCTTGATAGCTAACAAGAGTACCTAACGTTTACTTAGCTACCATGGTTTTGCTTGGCGAACGTTAGTTATTCAAATTGGTCGCTAACTAGCTAACGTTAGGCCTGTCATACGTTAACTGTTGATTACACACACTGTTGGCCATTGTATTGCAAGTAGTAACGTATATATTTTTAAGGACTCTAAGCCAATGTCCTTCCCAGCTACCTTGCTAACTGTAACGTTAACTAGGTAGCTAGTTACTGCAACACATTTGGATGAGCCTTGCTAGTACAGAACTTTGTTGCATTTATCTAACTAACTAGTATACCTGGCACACAGTCAACTTGAGTATTCAGTGCATCCCTATCTAGCCGTCTCAGGACTGATAAGTAAACAACTAAATGACAATCACGTTCGTCTGTGACCACTTGTTGGTGCAAGTACCTGTTTCTTTACCAGCCTTGGTGGCTTCATGGATCTAGAAGTTGATGAACGTGACCAACTTATTCTTGTTTGTTTAACTTACAAGGGATGGCTTGTGCTTCTGTGTAGTCTCGAAACAATACTGAATGCACGATTTAGAATACTCTAGCTATGTGCAACAGTGCTGGCAAAGCATCTGTTGAGTGATGATAACATTATTCAGTCGTGTGAATACATCAGGCAGACTCCATTAGTTGCAAGAGTGACGTCTGGTTTTGATTCATTCACCACTTGAGTTTCGATTGCTAGATAGTTTCCTGGTCATGCACACTTTCTACCCACTAGCGGTTCTTGGGGGGGGGACCCCCTTGTGGTCCCCCTAAATGTGGAGTATGAAAATTTTTACATGACAAATTTTTACTATCCTCCTTTTTTTACATCCTTTATTAGACAGTGGCAACGCAGAACATGGTCTTATGCCTGCTAATGCCTGCAATGCAGTGAAGAAAACGATATGACAACAATAACGTCTAATGTAACTGGCCCCTCTAACAGTACAACTGGCCCCAGCTTGGCCCCCCCCAGTTGAAATGGTCTAGAACCGCCACTGTTTCTACCCCGGTTTCAGTTAGGAGCTGTTTTGATGTAAGTTTACTGAAATTCACATAAGTTGCTGCTGTGGATTTGCAACACATTTGTTAAATGCTTATTAACTTGTGAACTTGGTGGTTTCCACTTTATCTTGATTGCAGTGGGTTTCTTTTATAAATAGTTTTGATGTAACCAGCAGGCCAGTCCTGCTACAGCTGTCAAGCTCTGAGGTATTCTGTACTTTTATCTGACAAACCTGCAGACCAATTGGAGAACTCCACGACTCTGACATTCCAATGAGTGAAGAGGGGGAGGGCTAAATACCTTTTGCTCACAGACAGGAGGGACCTGGAATGTTGAATGAGATGCTAGGTTGACGTGTACTTCAAAGTTGAATCATCTGTTCAACTTTTGTTTAACTCTCCTGGCTGATGGAACTTGGGGGGGGGGGTCTCCACTGAAGCTAAGAAACATTGCAATGAAAACACACCAACTCATTTTTATAGAAGTTTTGAAAGAATGATAAATATAATATTTAGTTTAAAAGGAATTCCTGTAGGACTCATAAAATGAGGAAATATCCTTTGGACTTTGAACTTACAACCAAGCTTAATAGACTTTGTCAAGCTCATGGTGATATCTTGACATCTTAAGGCACATTAATCACACAAAGACAATCAATAGGTTACGTTTGTTCAAACTTCAATGGGCTTTTTCAGTGTTCATGCATTCATAAGCTTTGCAAGCCATTCTATGTCCTCTATGAATCAGATTAGAAATCCACATCTTTTCTCAGGCAACATTTTCACTATCTTAGTTATAGCCCAAGACTACTCTTTTCAGTGATCTCATTGAAAACTAGCTTGCCAGAGGAGATTTTTTCCCACACCCTCTAAAGAGCCAACTGTAAGTATAAAAAAAAAATCCCAGTTAACTGTTTATTTAGTAATTAGAAATCATCCCTTCGGCCCAAACGTAGCAACACTCGCATGTTAATGTAGTATATCAACAGTCACTACAGTATTTGCATCTACTTCACCCGTCAGTGAAAATCTCTCGGCTCTGAAGCTGTGTGGTCAAATTTTATTTATACGATTTCCTTCTTGTTCTAGATGCCCCGTGGTGCGGCCACTGCAAGGCCCTGGTCCCGGAGTATGCCAAAGCTGCCAGCATGCTGAAGGCAGAGGGCTCAGAGATCCGCCTGGCCAAGGTGGACGCCACAGAGGAGGCAGACCTGGCCCAGGAGTACGGTGTCCGGGGGTACCCTACCATCAAGTTCTTCAAGGGGGGAGACAAGGAGTCGCCCAAAGAGTACTCTGGTGAGTAGTGGAGGGATGTATGTTACAGCTAGGGCTGGCACAGCTATCGTATAACCGTCAATAACTGTGAACTAAAGAAAGGACTGATCAGAATCGTCATACCCCGTTAATTTCAGGAGAAGGGGATTCAACTTTATATTTAAGTAGATGTAGTTTACCCAATAGCAGTTCATTTTTACATGAAGTGGGTAAAGTTTGATAATTTTATGAGCAGGATGAGAGGCTTTATTTCCAGAAGTTCCAAGTGGTCAAAACCTGTTGTTTTTCAGACTGGGTAGCGTGGGGGGGTTACCGAAGCTGTTTTCATTAGGTATGTTCTAACTCATTTTCCTATCATGTGTTGGTCTATAAGCTACATTTATTACAAAAATGTATATTATGACAGCCGTGTCTTTGCATGACAATTAATCGTTACAACATATACTGTGCTTGACATGATCGTGGACCTGGTCTATAGGCAGAACTGGGCTATTTCTGTGTACTTGGTTAGCCGTTAGAAATGTATCCCAGTTTTTCACTTTCTTAAGTCAATTGGACAAGGCGCTACCCTGAATTTCTTCAGATATTGAAATAACCAATTATATAAAATAAGATTGTCAACTGGCAAATTATTCTATTGTGAATTATTGTGCTGATCTCAATGACTAAATCTAGAACAACCTAATTACTCAATGCCTAAGTACCTCAGGGACTGGGACAACTATTACCAACAAAAGTGATAAGCTGTCTCGTGTAGTGCAGTAGTCCGGTTATGACCATCAGTCATAGATTCTGTGTATGATCAGATAATTATTTTCAGATGGATGTCTCACACTAAGTAATGCCTTTTCTTATGCTGGTAATGTGACTCCTATCAGCCAAGTGTGTGTTAGCCAATGGCCCGTTCACTCTGCCCAATATAACTGTGACTGAATGAAGGGGCCCCTCCCTCCTCCACACATTCTATCCATGCTCTCTCTCCCTCCCATCCCCCCTAGTCGGGCAATGTGCAGTTCCTCATGTTTGCTCACTGTGACTGGCTGTGTGTTTTTTTTTTTAAGCGGGGGTGTGTGGGACAGCCCTAACTTCCAGCACTTGCTCTCTCTGGGCTAAAAGCGGTGGACTCATAAGGCCGCAGGCAGCAGTATCCCTTCTCCAGCTGTGTCTGTCTGTCTGGCCTGGCTACAGCGTCGCTCAGTGGTGTTGCTCTGCTGTTGCGTCATTGGCTCTTTTTGTAATAACATGCAGGTTAATCATGAGTCAGTCCACTTAGTTGGGACACGTTGGTTCTTAGAGAGCTTAAGTCTTCTCTGTTGGGGCAAACGGATCACAGAGGAATTTAGCTACTTTTTTCTTTAGTCTGCCAGTAACAAGGCTGGTGTGACCAAATAAGATAAGAAATACTTTATTAAATGAGAGGTCTTTCACTGTCCTTTGTCCCCCATAACGACTATTCAAATAGAATAATGGCAGCAATACTTGTAGCTGTGTTTACTCAAGTCCACCACAGTCGTGGCAGAATAAATTTGCTTTTCCGCCTGTTCACCCTGAAGCATTGTTTGATCTGTCTGTGGTGGCCCGTACCATTAGTCTCTATTCAGCCAGCCCTGGTCATGTGACCTGGGCCCTGTTCCAATACTTCAAAATGCGTCCTTGCGTCCGCCCTTGCCATTATCTCTGATCTGTACATGATTAGAAAACATGAAGGCAGGCTTGCTTTTCTGTTGTATTGTTTCCTATGGCCAACCTTGTCTGCTCAGTGAATACATTACAGTAGAACAAAAAAAGGAAGTAGGGAATCAGTCTCATACATTATCGTTTGAACACGGCCAGAGTGACTTAACAGAACTGTTGTTCCCTTCCTGCAGCTGGCAGACAGGCTGATGACATCGTCAACTGGCTGAAGAAGCGCACTGGACCAGCTGCCACCACCCTGGGGGAGGTCGCTCAGGCAGAGTCCATGATCGCCGAAAACGAGGTAGCAGTCATCGGCTTCTTCAAGGTGAGCCGATGACCTCTGACCTACTACTCAGACCTAGCTGCGCAAGGTCACTGATGCTACAAAGCCTATCTGTAGTGATTCTTTGCAGGAAAGTTTAGTGCCTACTAAGCCCCATTTCCCACTAGACAGCTAGTTTGACACTTTCAGTACTGATCAATAGTTTTGGCAAATTTTCTATAGAAATACGTGCAAATCATTCTCTCAGTTCAAATGAATTATCAAGGCATAGATGGGCATGTTTTGATCGTTAATTTCCTACATTATTGAGTCCTATGGTTCATGTATGATGGCATCTAAGCTAAGCGTCATTCTGTCCTGCAGGATGCCGAGTCTGAGGGAGCCAAGGCTTTCCTGAAGGCTGCGGAGGCCGTTGATGACGTTCCATTCGGAATCACCTCCAACGACGCCGTCTTCTCCAAGTTCGAGGTGTCCAAGGATGGAGTCGTCCTCTTCAAGAAGGTACGGAGCGAGTACTTTGATTCAGTATGATTTAATCACCCCAAGTGTTTTAATCTTTAAAAATTCCTACCCTGATCATGGTGTAACCCCTTCTTTCCATCGGACTCTGTAGACTGGTTACTGCCTGGAAGCTATATCTTAGCAGTGAATGTCTTAGCGTTTTTGCACTCATTTGCTATCTAGCTGTGAATATTGTCAGGTTTTACCAGTTATTTGTATTTAACTGGATTATAAATACATTATGAATGACCTGGTCATCAGATTTGTTATATCATGAGTGTAACCCATACATCAATCTGGACAACTTAAAGCAGGGTAGCTGCAGACAGGTTTGATTCTTTTGGGGGTGTCAGCTAGGTAACCCCACAACCCCATAGCTACAGCAGTATCCGGTCTTGGCCTGCTAATATTATCCTGTAGACCTGCTCTGGGAATGTGTCTGACTCTCATTCTGCTTGTGTTTGTGCTCAATGCTGCCTTCTGCCTTTCAGACGATGAGATCATCAAGCTAGACATGGCTAGATCACTGACTGGTTAGTGGCAGCCACTGTGTTAAGTCGTAGGATTTCCATGCTAGTCTCATTGGCTGGTGTCTGGGAATGAAGAACAAGTACAGCGAAGCTCTTTACAGTTCAAAAGGGGCAAGCTATCTTCTTTGATATAGCCCTCCTGAGATTCTACCTTCATACTCAAGTCTCTACTCTGTCCGAGGAATTTTCTCATTTGAACCATCATTTCCCCGGTAATAGCAAGATGAGGGATTCCTCTTCATTCAGGCCAACTGGTCATTAAATTTGGCTCTGACATGTAATGGTATTACCCTTTCCCCTCACTCAAATGACAATGATTCTTAAAATGACCAGATGTGTTAATTGGATATCCATATCTCAAGGCCAAGCCACATCTTGTCAGCTTAGAGTAAACTGATCTGGGCTGAACTGGGTCACAGTCCACATGGACATTTCATGATATGTTATGTGACATGTTATGGCCACATTCCTGCCTTTCCATAGATATCAGATGTTATGTCAAATACAGTCTTCCGTCCACCTGTTAAGTCAGACACTGGTCGACATGGAAAGAAGCCAGCTGCCAGTGGGGATTTGTGTTGAGTAGTTGTAAACATGGTCTGAAAGTCTTCGACTATGAGGCATAGGGCTGAATATCAAACTTCAGAAATACTGCACTGATATTTATGGGAGAAAATGTGGGTTAGATCTCAAGTTAGGATTTGGCTCCTATTCAGCACAAGTATGATTCCATCTGACATTTAAAAACAGATGCCAACCCATAAGCCTTTAAATTTTCATCGCTGGACCAGACTTGTCAGTCAACCTGTTTCTCTCTCAATCTGCTTTGAATTTTAAATCATTGCCCTTTAGTGGTCAGGGAGGGCACAGCTCAACGGCAGACCTTTACATGTCTCGATTCAATCGATTTCTGCCTGTCATTTTAAAGGCATAACTCTCCATCTCTAATGAGACATAGATGGGATTCCTCCATCTTATCGCCCGGTAAGCCCCCCACTCATCAGTCATGATACTACCCCACTATTGTCTGCTTACTGTGTGTGTGTGATCCAACCCTGACACACACTCCTGTGGTCTCCCAACTTTCCCTTTGTGTACCAGTAAGGGCTGCTGTTCTTAACACTCCTTAAAACCCCATTTAGCCTAACGTTGATTTTCTTCAGCTGGGTTTACCAAAGGGATTTAAATGAGCTTGTTTGATACATCTATGTTTGGGTTGTGGGGAGTTCACAGGCAGAATATAATAAAACGGGACTAAAGTGGGAAGTTGGTGGCGTGTTAACGGGTTTGGCTACCAACTGTTTCCATCGGTTTTGTCCTCTACAGTTCGATGAGGGTCGTAACACCTTTGACGGAGAGCTGAGCAAGGCTGACCTGCTGGCCTTCATCAAGGCCAACCAGTTGCCCCTGGTCATCGAGTTCACTGAGCAGGTAATGGCTGTTCTTTATACTGCTGATACTCAGATGTGCTGTCTCAAATATACACACACAGAAAATACACCTTATTCCAGATTAACTTTCTCCTCTGTTGTCACACTAAGCTACAAAATCGATCGACGTCCTCATCCCCACCAAGGACCTATGACTGCTATCACGAGGCCCTTCAGTGCCGTTACCACAACTTTAATACAAGCGTTTATATCCTGAGCTTTGTTCCCCGCGTATGACTTTCGAGCTTCATAACGTTGTGTTTTCTCCGCAGACCGCCCCCAAGATCTTCGGAGGAGAAATCAAGTCTCACATCCTCATGTTCGTGCCCAAGGCTGCTTCCGACTTCAACGACAAAATGGCCGAGTTCAAGAAAGCATCAGAGGGATTCAAGGGCAAGGTGGGTGGACCAGACTGAACAGAGTCAGTGACGACCTTCATTCATTGTACCCAATCTTCCGACGTAAAGGCTTGTTTTTCCTCATCTATTTGTTATGAATAAGGCAGAGTTATTTTCCATCCAGCGTCTTGAAAGTAATTTACTGCATGTGTGGTACTGCGCCTCGGTATGTACCACTGAGACTGTGCTGGAGTGTACGTCGCATACCTACCTAGACTAAAAGCCAGATACTTGAGCCTCGTATTTCATCCTCTTCCTCTCCTCCCCCAGATCCTGTTCATCTTCATCGACAGCGAGGTGGATGACAACCAGCGCATCCTGGAGTTCTTTGGGCTGAAGAAGGAGGAGTGTCCTGCCATCCGCCTCATCACCCTGGAGGACGAGATGACCAAGTACAGGCCCGAGAGCGAGGCCATCACCGCCGACAACATCATCGCCTTCTGCACACTCTTCACCGAGGGAAAACTCAAGGTGTGTTGGCCTAATAATGTCTGCAGACAATCCAAGTGTACATGCTCCGTGTGTGGTGATGTTAAAACATAGTGTTACTCAGATTACAGGGTTAAGCTGTTACTGGGGTTTCTAGGACATTGGGGTGCCCCTGACTGCTAAGTTCTGTACAGTAGGCCACAGCCCAGCCTAGACGTTGAGAACAGCCGTGCCCTACTCTAGACATTGATGAACCAGTCTATTACTGTTATGGCACTGCAGTGCAGTCATCATGCCTTGATGGCTGGGCGTCAATGGCAGTGGATTGAAAGTGCAGATGTAGGCTAACATGCTGTGCCAGAAAGTGTGACAAATTTAAATTCTTATGTCATAAGGTTTAATGTAATGTGGGCCTGCATCACGAACGTGAACTTACTTATTTATTTTAGTGATGTGAGTATGTGCACTGTGCAGGTTTTGCATCATTCCCATTCTATAGGCGATTGCCTCATGACTTAGGAATCATGTTTCTCTAACATTCAGCAGAGAAACAACCCATAATTCAAGTGTTGCTTAGTTTGGAACTAACATAATTCCGCTCGTTCTTGGTTTTGCAAAAGTCATGTAATCCATCGTAAATCTCTCCTCGTCTGTGTCGCCCCCCCACAGCCCCACCTCATGAGCCAGGACATCCCTGAAGACTGGGACAAGAACCCCGTCAGAGTCCTGGTCGGCAAGAACTTTGAGGAGGTCGTCTTCGACCCCAAAAAGAACGTCTTCGTTGAGTTTTGTAAGTACTACCCCCCCTCTCGTCAATACCATATGTAAGCCCCAGGTGGTCGACAGGCTCACTTTTCAGGGGTCGATGGCCCTGATATATTTTGAGGTGCTCTCTTTGATTACACGTCCACGTGGAGGGAGGACGGGAGGTGGGAAGCTATCCTGAGTCTGAAACCGGAGTCTTTCTCCTAGCCCTGGCGATGCACCTTTTCTCTAAGCCCCAGCAGATGTACAAGAGACAGGGACCGAAGATCATTCCATCAGCCCTCCACACAAATCGATGCGTAACCCAAGATTGAGTAAGGAAACATTGGGATAAATTTAGTCGCAGGAGGAGTTTTTTTTATAGCTCACGAAGACTAAACTTGCCTCCAATGTTGTGGTGAGCCAGAGTGAGGAGTGTTCTATCCCTGGGCTTTGTGTCGCTTACGGTCACTGACTGACGGGGGGGGGGGGGGAGAGTCAGATTCTCGTACGGCTGTGGAGGGTATTTCCTAGCCGGTTGAAGTGTCCCAGTGTTTGGGTTGCCGGGAGACACAGCTGTCGTAAACCTAACTGCCAGCCTCAGAAACTACAGCCCACAGGCTTGAATTAATGGGCTGCTGGCAAGCCGTTCTCCTATTCCAGTCACTTCCCGTTGTATAAATGATCCTATACAGCTGTGCATTGTTTTCCATGCATGCATATCTGTGCATCAGTGAGTAGTTGTATCCATGCTGATACATTGTTATGATACTACTTCTATGGATACAAATGGAAAGCAAAGTAACATCATGCAATACAATAACCAGCCTAAGCATTCAGGTGATGATCAATGAGCTTGAATGGGACAGGAATATGCTCTTATCCCTGATTGTTCCTCTGCTCTCCCCACTGCAGATGCACCCTGGTGCGGCCACTGCAAACAGCTTGACCCCATCTGGACCAAACTGGGAGAGAAGTACCAGGACAGCGCCGATATCGTCGTGGCCAAGATGGACTCCACAGCCAACGAGATCGAGACAGTCAAAGTACACAGCTTCCCCACGCTCAAGTTCTTCCCCGCAGGCGATGAGCACAAGGTCAGTCTACTGAAACGATGTGGAATGTCTGCCAGTGTTAGCAGCCATTTGTAACTGTTGGCAGTTGACTCCCAAATGTATCATTACAACGTTTTCATTGACGTGGTCTTCGGCTGGACAGTTCCTCTGTCCCACACTAAGGGATAGAGATTGAGTTGAGACGGAGGGGCTCTGCTGTATAACCAAATGTGATGAAGCTATTGCGTCACTATTCAAGTCGTCCATACAACCCCATTTTGGAATGGCCAAGGTCTACAGGTCTCATTCCACTTTTGGGATAACATGACAACATATCTTTTTAATTGGCTCATTTCCCCAACATAGCCAGTGATAAATTGCCCGGCATTTGAGCACGGGTCTCATTTTTGAAAACCAAGCCCTTGCAAGAGGTAATTAATCCCCTCGTCAGTTAGTAGCACCACCCATTCTGGGCTTTGGCTCTTTCGGTGAACACCTGAGAAACATGGCTTTTGGCTACCCATCCACCCACCCACACCCATCCATCCACACTACTGAAATATCATTTTTCATCTCACAGCATTACAGGTGTGTGTGCGGTTATTATGATCAGGTTAAGTAGCTCCCACACTCAATAGGAGGGTTGATTTTCGTGGTGCCAGCCACGCATGCAGAAACCCAAGCCTGAGTGACCCGGCCATTGTGGTGGTGTTTACGACTTCTACCAAACCCAACCCCTCTCTTTATGGCTGCCCGATAATGCTCTCTCCCTCTTGGGATCCTCTTGAGACCCTCACCCCAGCTCTTAAAGAGCAGGTTGTCATTTATTGTCATGAGTCTTGTCTTAGAGGCAGAGCTGAGCATTTCCCCTTAGATAGGCCAGCTGCAATGTCAAAATTGGCTATATTAAAACAATTTTTTAATTTTTTAAGGTTAAGCAATAGGTTTAGTTAAGGTTAGGGTTAAGATTTTACCACTCCAGAACAAGATTCAAGACGAAATGCGAACCTGCTCTTAAAGACCACGCTGGCCCTCAATCCCCCCATAGGCATGCCAGCCACCCTACTGAACTATAGCACATAGCAGTCAACTGCAGAAAGCTTCCTGGAAGAGATTGGGAGCTGCGTGTTGGGATTCTCCTCGCAAAGAGCCCTGGGGTTAACCCCTGAGCCATTCCTCCTTGTGACAGAGCCAGAGATGGCTAGGGAAGGAGGCAGCTGCACGAGTAGCCCCAGGCTCCGCTTCTGTCTGTTGGCTCGCTATGCTCTGTATTAACTGACTGGCTGAGACCATGTGGGTCTGGACGCAGAGTTCTGTGACTGTCCTCAAGACCCATCTCAAGGGCAGTCCTATAATAACTGGTTCTATAAACGAGAAGGGCTATAAAAACACATTTGGCCTTCTCTCATCAATTAATAGTTGTATATCTCCTCTTGACTGCTCATTGGCACAGATCTGAAGATGGCTAGAGGCCTCAAAGGTTATTGGCTCCAGATTCAAATTAGTACGTGTTGTTGCGGGACCCCACAGGCTGATTTGAATCATTAGACATTTGGATAAGATTTAACTAGTTCTTTGACAAATGGACCACTAGTTTTATTGCTACAATTTTGCCAAATTTGATAGTTGCTGGTGCATGCAAAACAGTCAGTCTTGCTTGGTTACAGCATTTTTTTTCCCTTGTGGAAAAGCAAAGGAAAATGATCCATTTGTATTTAAATCCCTGTAGAAATTTGATGCATGTGACTTTCTTCCATGCAGGTGGTCGACTACAATGGTGAGAGGACACTGGAGGGCTTCACCAAGTTCCTTGAGAGTGGAGGCAAGGATGGCGGCGCACCGGCTGGAGAGGAAGGGGAGGAGGATGAGGGGATTGATGTAAGTACACACTTGGGATTGGTATGAAAACCGGGTTGTCTTCATCCTCAAGCAGACACTATAATTATGCTTGCGAGACAGATTGCATTAAACCGCAAGGCATTGCTATGACGTCAAACCGGAATCGTGCAAACCGTTTCAAAGCCCAATCGTTTTACTTGCAGTTTTGATCTTTTTCACAAATACTTATTTTTTACACGGTCATATGCTGAGTAAACTCTGAATTGTGAATGTTGCTCAAGGCCGCTTTCAAACGGTCAAAAAAATGATGCGTTTGAATTACAGCCAACCCTTATCCAGTAAGAGCAATGCATTAGTGGACAGGGCAGGAGAATACAGCGATGTTGGACAAGGTTTAACTTTTGGTGCAACGCATCCTGATCAATTGAGTTTTCCCCAGAAACTGGCCCAAGAGTTTTGCATGTGCAAGCAAGGTCTCTTATCATACAAGGTGCCTTTTGGGGGGATATTCAGTATCCTGTAGGTCACCCAGAATAGACCCACAGGACCACCTCTCCTGAAGATTTGGGTAACTTGTAACCCTAGAATTGGGGTCACATGCCTACGTACCTTTTTTTTAACTCGATTTAAAAGTGAACGCAACCTATCCTCCCTGCAAGTAAAGCCTGCTCTTTCCCTTAGGACAATGCAGAAACAATTGTAATGGCCATTTACATGGTGTTATTTGTCAGTGTTGAAGTCTGGTTTCTTTCCCCATCTCACTTCACTGACTCAACCACTTTCCAATCCAACCTGGAGAAAACTGGGTCTTGTAGAGATGATGTTTTTATTTTCACCTTTATTTAACCAGGTAGGCAAGTTGAGAACAAGTTCTCATTTACAATTAAAAAAATGTAGGTCAAGCTGACTAAGACTTCCATGAGCTCCGTCTTCAAGCACAGCAGGCAGTCAGACAGACGTGCTCATTACATGACCCGTTAAGGCAGAGACAGTCGTTAGTCCAGCAGCCCATGTCTGGTCATCAATGAAGGAGATGACAAACCTTACCCACTGAAAATCCTGACCCGAGTTTGTAATAACTTCTCTGACTAATATAATTTACAGCAGGATATTCCCAGGTGTATGAAATAATGCACGAAACAGAGTAAGACGTTTTGAGAAATTGAATCATGTTCCTTATGTCGTCATCCAAGACTTCTTGCACAAGGGAATGATGGGATTTTTCTCTCCCCATTTCGAAGCCAAATGGCAAGAACTGGTAATCTCTCTAATGCTTCTAAAACATTTTTTTTTTTTAATGTTTTAAAGCCTGGTGTCTTTTTGAAATGCGGCTGGGGTTTCGCTTCTTCCCTGGCACCTAGCTGGATACTAAGACCAGGGCCTGCATCCAAAACCCACTGGAGATCCAGCTCAAACTAGTTGAAGGCCCTCATCCCACTACCACACCCCCTTCTCAGAAGTCTAATTGCAGACCATGCCCCGACTGCGGTCGCTAATGCCCACTGCAGCTGTCGCAGCTGTTTACCAGGCTCTCCCTTGGGACCAGGCCTCCTGTCCGAACGTGCAAGTCAACATCCCCAACCCCACCACGTGTCTAGTCGTTAGGTTGTTTTCATATGTACATGTTTCACCATAGATTAACATATGTTTTGCCAGGGCACGTTTTTTCCAACAACCGTTCAAGCTTGTCATGTTGCCCGTTTTTGAAATTGAGCATATGTGGTTGTTTCAGGGGAGACACAAAATGAGCTGCGTCGTATCCTCCCACCACGTCTTCATTTTTGCTTCCAAGCTTTCTACTCCTAACAACTCCAGACAGAGAGCAGCTTCCTCCAGGCAGGTGTTAAAGACCCTCTCCTCCTCTCTCCCTCCTCCCAGGATATGGAAGACCTGGATGAACAGGACAGTGATTCCGACGGCGACGGTGGCGACCACGACGAGTTATAAGACCCGGCGAAGGAGAGAGGAGAGACGAACCCCCACCCCTTATACCAACCACCATCACTTCCACCCCTGTTCTGTGAACACTAATACTTCTCCTTTAACTGCTTCTCAGTCAGTCTGTCAGCAGATGTGGCAGGACCCTCGGCCAGCCCCCCTCCTGAAGCCACCTCGACAGCCTCTGTCTCCCTCCCGCTGGACCAGATGGACTCGTCTGTCCCCTTGTCATGGGAACTCAACAGAGCTGAACGGCACCTCCTGGTCTTAACGGCTTTTTACATTACCAACGTTCCTCATCAATCAAACGATGGAGTTGTATTGCCTTGTATATTTCAACCAAAATGTTAAAAACGGCATTAAGATACTGTGCTTGACATATCCAGTTCGATCCATAAATTGGGTTATGTACCTGTCATTTTTCCCCAAAATTACTTTCCCCCTAGTCTGCCGCAGTGTGAGTGGTGCAGTTTAGTTTTGTGGTGTAGCCGGTTTTTAGGTTTGGGGGGGGGGGGCTGCTCATGTTCTTGTTCCTCTGCTAGTCTTTCTGAGGGCCGGAGGTGTTATATGGTGGGATTATGGACTCTCTCAGGGGACTTGGGGCCATCCTATTGTCTTTTTGTAAAGAGTAACAAAATAAAGAAGCAACGTGTTCCATGTAGCAATATATGCATCTGTAGCTGAGACCAATCTTGAGGGTCACTGTATTTCTCTCTCTCCATTCCCTCTAAGTCTACAAATCATGTTTTTCAGTTCAGTTTCCCTCATTTCAGCATGGCTACTGACTTATTTCTTTTTTTAAAGAAGAAAGATACACTTTGGAAATAGCTTGTTTTATTTAATTGTATTTTCATTCAATATATATTTTTTAAATAATCTGTGTACCAGTAATTCCCAGGTAAAGTTTAAGCTGGGGTAGAGTTGGCCCTCTGACTCTCTTAGACCTGGGATTAGTGGGGAGGCCTAGGACGGCTTCTGTTTGTCACTGTGTTCATAGCCTGGACCCAGATCTGTTTGTGCTGTCTTGCCAACTCCTATGGTCTTGACCAGACGGCACAAATAGATCTGAGACCAGGCTACTGTGTTTATGCCGTCAGATTCCACATGGTTACTGAAGGAGCAGAGGTGGTCACTTAAAAGGAATTGTGTTTTGGGACTCTGAGAGCGGTCTCTGTCCTGGTTATCTTTGGGGGGGGGGGGGAACAGTGCAACAGCCCTACCCCACCGTACCTGTACTGCCCCCATCCCTCTGGCTTCGGCTCTACCTGACACTCTTGTCCCCATGGAGGTGTTTGTGTGCCTGGTTTTTGTGTGCGTGTGCGGTGATGTGTGTGTGCGTAAGCGTGCTTGTGATCGGGTCTTTATTTTATTTTTTTGCGTCCAGGTGCAATGTTGTGAATGTTTTTGATGTTTGGCTGGGATGGGAGGGTTGTAGGGCAGACCGGGATGAGGGTTGTGACGTTCAACAGCAGCTGTTCAAGGGGGAAATGACTTAGAAACAAACGCATTCCATCACATTGAATTTGATGTGGAAAAGTGAAAACTGGTGGCCAAATAAATAAAAATATGAAAAAATTACTGTTGGCATTTATTCTTGCACTTTTCAGCACAGCTTTGTTTCAATATATCAATGTGGCGTTTTAAAGGAAGACTATCAGATCTGGATTTCCTACCGTGATAACATATGTATGCCAGTAAATAGTACTGATGCTACAGGTAAGGCCACTGTGCTTCTAGCTCCCACAAACATTTTGCTACAACTGCAATAACTTGTATGTAACCAATAAAAATGTATTTGAAATAGGCTGGAACTTGAACAATGTTTCTAATGGTTAAAACATGGACTTCTGTCCGTAACTATGATTCAATTAAGAAAAAGTGCCAATTTTTAAGTCCTGCTTACTGGATTAAGTCTCTTGCAGTAAATTTCCCACAACAACCCCTATCTGTAACGTTAGAGGTATGTGTAGAATATGACTGATTCATTTGCCTATTTCTAAATCAAATGCCTTATCAAGGTTATTTTCAAAAGCCCAGTCATGACACTTGACCCCCTCTTGGCCCGATGCCTAGCATTGGCTTCTATGTCCTATTTACCGGACTGTTCTCCCCCTTCTGTGGTGCGTGACCAGTGGCTGTCATGCATCTTGAATGGTGAGCATCTGGGAGCTGGAGGGGGCAAGTTCAAAAGCAGGGGGGGAAGAGTGGGTCTCATAGGCTGTGGGTGAAAACAGAAGATGTGGTTATTGCTACGGTCATGGCTGGCGATATGAGCTGCGTCCAGTGCTTGTGACAGGATGGTTGAAGAGACCCACCTCCTAGGGTCACTCATCCAGTTCTAGAACTTGACCTGTCAGGTGACAGAACCTAAAATAGCCCTGCAGAGAGTATATAGAGGTCTATACGCAGGCCTTGGATTCCAGAACAGGACTTGCCCCACTGTCTGAAACATACAGGACACTGCACCACGAGAGCCATTGACAAAAGAAAGGCTTTTTTGAAGGACGTATCTTAATTCAATTTCACTGCCTTTTAGGTTTATCATTTTACTACTGAAAAAGGCATGAAGATTTTCTTCTGAAGTTTTTATCTTTGAACAAGACTGAAAACTTTCTTAAGGATGAAGTACTACCAGGATCCGGGCTGCCAGTCCATAGGCATAAAGGCTTATGGCCCCAAAGAGTCCAGCAGCTCTTCTTGCGCCCACTCTTCTCCACAGATCAAACCAGTCCGCAGTGTCCACTTCCCCAACGACATCGTATTCCAGGACTATGTCCGGCAGGGCGAGCTGGACAGGATCGGACTCTTCATCAGGAAGAGGAGGGTCAGCCTGGAAACCATCTACCACTCTGGTGAGTCACCATGAAATCTGAACAAAATGGAAACCATTTTAATCCATTCAAGAGCTTGAAGCATCAGAAGTATCTTCATGCTCTGGTTAGATTTAAACTGGGTTTAACAGTTCCAAAGATTTGATCATCTGTAATCCCTCCAGTATTGGTGCAATGACTTGTCTCTGTAGCACGCGCAGTAATGGAATAATGCCTCAGTATAAACTGTTCATTGAGTGTTCCTTCAATGTCCCTACAATTAACCTGTACTGATGCTATTTGCCATCCATTCCCATTGACTGCTCTGCAGGTATGGCAGCGATCCATGAGGCTGTCCTCTCTGGGAACCTGGAGTGTGTGAAGCTGCTGGTGAAGCACGGAGCAGACATCCACCAGAGAGACGAGGATGGCTGGACACCTCTCCACATGGCCTGCAGTGACGGATTCCCTGACATTGCCAAGTGAGTCAACGCTCCTAGCATACCCACAACATCTACAGTCACTAGCTTTCATTTTTTATCCACACACATTAAGCGAGGTCAGGGGTCTCGCACAAGTGGGACTTCAGCCGATGTACTATTAACATAAACTTGAAGCCTTGAATGCTCTGACTAACTCTGTATTTATGCTGCTGGCCATACCATGTCATTGCAGCATCCCTGCAGTTCAGGAATTCAATGCACTACAGGATAGGTGAAGATTCAGATTTTTACGTCACTAGGATACAGCTCACACCGCCGGTTTACAGTGTCAAGTGTTTACAAGCAAGACAAACCGTTAACACGCATTGGCTGAATTTTGAGTAGCCCTCATACGCCAACAGCAGTATGCTACACTGAGGATCCGCCACTTTCCTCTAACCCTCTGAAGAATCTCACGTTTAACTATGTCAGTGCGGCACATACCATTTGGATACTTTCTTTACTGACTGAATGCTTTTTCCCCCTGCTTCTCCCACTAGGTACCTGCTTTGTATTGGCGCCGACCCTCAGGCGGAAAACGAGTGTGGGGAGACACCTGCCGATCTCATCGACCCAGAGTGCACGGGGGTTCGGGAGCTGCAGGGGCTGCTTGGGGTGGAGGACGACTGAGCTCTCCTCCTCATCTAACCTTAAAACTTCACTGAATCTTCAGTCTCCTTCCTCGCCCAGGCCTCCCGGTTGCCCCTCGACAATGGAATTAAATGGACAGATCGGTAGAACATTGTCATTCTGTGCCCTCCCTCCCTTGTAGAGGTCCTGGAGACATATATCTGGTCTGGTGGGAGGAAGGCGGCCAGCCAACAGTAGATGGTTGCCTTTGAGAGTGAACTGAACTGTTGCTGGAAAGGGGCTCCTCTCAGGCAATCTCAGCAGGCATCGCTTTGTAATGCTGTTTGCAGGTGCAGAAGTTAGTTTGAGCTTTTGTACTTTTTTCATACAGGGTGAACACAGCACTGAAATGAAATAGATAGCAGTCTGGTAATGAGCTTTTCGGAGTACTTTGTATAGTTGATGTGCGAAAGCTTTTTTGGAAGTTGTGAAACATGGATCTGTCGTTGTCCTCTGACTCATAGGGCCATTCTGAAATGGGGCCTACTGCCCACAGCAGTAAACCAATGTGATAGGTCAACTCTACCTACTGACAGCATTTATAGTTCAAGATTTGTCATTTACATCATACAACTTTTACATTAGAAAAACAAAGACCCTGCATATATACCACATGAATATGTACCCTGCATTTACTGTATGTACTATAAAATGTACCACATTGTTGTTAGTCTAACACTTTACATCTATACATTTGCAAACAGCACTGGAATGGCTAATTGTGTGTTTACAATTGCTTTTACAATGATTTATAACTGAAACCGTGTGCAATCAATTGTGGTTACACCGCTTTGTAAATAATTGCCTTTTTATACATTTTTTCATACAAAAACAACTTAGTGATCTATTTGTCTTTATCAACTACTGGTATAAGAAATTGACATAACTGTTTGAAGGGAAAGAAAAGGTATTCTTTTGACTAATTTCAAACTACAGTAACCAATCTTGGTTCCAATTAACCTTGGTGGACTGAGAAGCACTTCTAACATTGAAGCAAGGAACAGTTCCCGGTAGGCCGGCTCCGGCCGGGGATCAAGTTAATGATTGTTAATTGGACCAGCTCTCTGCAGGAGGTGATTACCCATGCCTCTGCACAATGAGTACTGTACAGTATTGGCTGAGGTGCTGGTTTCTGATGAATTTAGAGAGACAAGTAGAATTTGGGAAAGGGCGGGTGAGGAAATCTAAAGCCAAGTCAGGGTTGTGCTTTAGCTACAAGAAAATACCCCATCGGTATTAAGAGTGGAAGTTTCCCGTACACCACATATCTAGCATCAAACTATCATACACCTAACGTATTAGTGGACTGTATGTACAGTGAGGGAAAAAAGTATTTGATCCCCTGCTGATTTTGTACGTTTGCCCACTGACAAAGAAATTATCAGTCTATAATTTTAGTGGTAGGTTTATTTGAACAGTGAGAGACAGAATAACAACAAGAAAAATGCATGTCAAAAATTTTATAAATTGATTTGCATTTTAATGAGGGAAATAAGTATTTGACCCCTCTGCAAAACATGACTAGGTACTTGGTGGCAAAACCCTTGTTGGCAATCAGAGGTCAGACGTTTCTTGTAGTTGGCCACCAGATTTGCACACATCTCAGGAGGGATTTTGTCCCACTCCTCTTTGCAGATCTTCTCCAAGTCATTAAGGTTTTCAAGGCTGACGTTTAGCAAGTTGAACCTTCAGCTCCCTCCACAGATTTTCTATGGGATTAAGGTCTAGAGACTGGCTAGGCCACTCCAGGACCTTAATGTGCTTCTTCTTGAGCCACTCCTTTGTTGCCTTGGCCGTGTGTTTTGGGTCATTGTCATGCTGGAATACCCATCCACGACCCATTTTCAATGCCCTGGCTGAGGGAAGGAGGTTCTCACCCAAGATTTGACGGTACATGACCCCGTCCATCGTCCCTTTGATGGGGTGAAGATGTCCTGTCCCCTTAGCAGAAAAACACCCCCAAAGCATAATGTTTCCACCTCCATGTTTGACGGTGGGGATGGTGTTCTTCGGGTCATAGGCAGCATTCCTCTTCCTCCAAACACGGCGAGTTGAGTTGATGCCAAAGAGCCCCATTTTGGTCTCATCTGACCACAACACTTTCACCCAGTTGTCCTCTGAATCATTCAGATGTTCATTGGCAAACTTCAGACGGGCATGTATATGTGCTTTCTTGAGCAGGGGGACCTTGCGGGCGCTGCAGGATTTCAGTCCTTCACGGCGTAGTGTGTTACCAATTGTTTTCTTGGTGACTCTGGTCCCAGCTGCCTTGAGATCATTGACAAGATTCTCCCGTGTAGTTCTGGGCTGATTCCTCACCGTTCTCATGATCATTGCAACTCCACGAGGTGAGATCTTGCATGGAGCCCCAGGCCGAGGGAGATTGACAGTTCTTTTGTGTTTCTTCCATTTGCGAATAATCGCACCAACTGTTGTCACCTTCTCACCAAGCTGCTTGGCGATGGTCTGGTAGCCCATTCCAGCCTTGTGTAGGTCTACAATCTTGTCCCTGACATCCTTGGAGAGCTCTTTGGTCTTGGCCATGGTGGAGAGTTTGGAATCTGATTGATTGATTGCTTCTGTGGACAGGTGTCTTTTATACAGGTAACAAACTGAGATTAGGAGCACTCCCTTTAAGAGTGTGCTCCTAATCTCAGCTCGTTACCTGTATAAAAGACACCTGGGAGCCAGAAATCTTTCTGATTGAGAGGGTGTCAAATACTTATTTCCCTCATTAAAATGCAAATCAATTTATAACATTTTTGACAACGCGTTTTTCTGGATTTTGTTGTTGTTATTCTGTCTCTCACTGTTCAAATAAACCTAGCATTAAAATTATAGACTGATCATTTCTTTGTCAGTGGGTAAACGTACAAAATCAGCAGGGGATCAAATACTTTTTTCCCTCACTGTAGCTCATCCTGTAGAGTGGTTTGAGAGAAGTTGCTATGTACTTCAGGTGGGGCTCTACTTTTGGTTTGTTCTGCGTTGTCCTGACTGTCAAACAATAGGGCATATACACAGTGAACAAAACATTAGAAACACCTTACTAATATTGAGTTGCAACCCCTTTTGCCCTCAGAAATGCCTAAAGTTGTCAGGCATGGACTCTACAAGGTGTCAAGTGTTCCACAGGGATGCTGGCCTACGTAGACTCCAATGCTTCCCACAGTCGTGTCAAGTTGGCTAGATGTCCTTTGGGTGGTGGACCATTTTTGATACACACGGGAAACTGTTAAGCATGAAAAACTCAGCAGCGTTGCAGTTCTTGACACACAAACCAGTGCGCCTGGCACCTACTACCCCATTCAAAAGCAGTTACATTTTTTGTCTTGCCCATTCACCCTCTGAATGGCACATACACACAATCCATGTCTCATTTGTCTCAAGGCTTAAGAATCCTTTAACCGGTCTCCTCCCCTTCATCTACACTGATTGAAGTGGATTTAACAAGTGACATCAGTAAGGGATCATAGCTGTCACCTGGTCAGTCTGTCATGGAAAGAGATGTTCCTAATGTTTTGTACACAGTGTAAATCTCAGGGACTATCGATACCAATTCAATGAATTTGCATTGATGAATCATTGGTCAGCTTGTTAGAGAATTACTCTCATACAATGTAAATAACTTTGAGTTTGAGAAAACTGCTATATAAAATAAATATCGGCACAGTTGTAGGTCAAGATTAAATCCTAATCACATATTTATTCACATTTGTTATTCACACACCCCTCCACATAATACAAACAATGACAGCCTCAGAGAAAAACAAAGTAGCTGGAAATGTACAACAAAAAACAGAAGCATATTTATTCCAAAACACTAGAATCCTCTGATTGTGACGTCTCAGTCTTTGAAAGGCATTCAAGTGATGTTCTCCGGATGAGCTCATTCTTTGAACTTCCACTCCTGCCGACACATGGGGCACTGCTGCTGGACCTGCTGGGAGTTGAGCCATTTGAGGATGCAGTGCATGTGGAAGCAGTGGGAGCACTGGCCCCAGACCAATGGGCAGTCATCTCCAGGAACCTTACCTGGAAAGTAGACATAATGTTGCTGAAAAGTCTTCCCTCAATAGAGGATAAGTGTCCATACAGTCACAATGTTGAACACGTCATGATATCAAAAAGGACAATTTATGCATAACCGTCAAGATATGAATGCATCGATAGACATACAGTGCATTCAGAAAGTATTCAGACCCCTTGACCTTTTCCACATTTTGTTACATAACAGCCTTATTCTAAAATGTATTATTTTGATTTTTTCTCCCTTCACCAATCTACACACAATACCCCTTAACGACAAAGCAAAAACAGGTTATACATTTTTTCTAATTTATATATTTTTTTTAACGAAATATCACACCAACATAACTATTCAGACCCTTTACTCAGTACTTTGTTGAAGCACCTTTGGCGGCGATTACAGCCCTGAGTCTTCTTGGGTATGATGCTACAAGCTTGGCACACCTGTATTTGGGGAGTTTCTCCCATTCTTCTCTGCAGATCCTCTCAAGTTCTGTCAGGTTGGATGGGGAGGTATCGCTGCACAGCTATTTTCAGGTCTCTAGAGATGTTCGATCGGGTTCAAGGCCGGGTTCTGGCTGGGCCACTCAAGGACATTCAGAGACTTGTCCCGAAGCCACTCCTGCGTTACCTTGGCTGTGTGCTTAGTATTGTTGTCCTGTTGGAAGGTGAACCTTCACCCCAGTCTGAGGTCCTGAGCACTCTGGAGCAGGTTTTCATCAAGGATCTCTCTGTACTTTGCTACGTTCATCTTTGCCTCAATCCTGACTAGTCTTCCAGTGCCTGCCGCTGAAAAACATCCCCATAGTATGATGCTGCCAGCACCATGCTTCACCGTAGTGTTGGTGCCAGGTTTCCTCCAGATGTGACGATTGGCATTCAAGCTAAAGAGTTCAATCTTGGTTTCATCATACCAGAGAATCTTGTTCCCCATGGTCAGAGTCCTTTAGGTGCCTTTGGGCAAACTCCAAGCGAGCTGTCATGTGCCTTTTACTGAGGAGTGGCTCCCGTCTGGCCACTCTACCATAAAGGCCTGATTGGTGGAATGTTGCAGAAGGTTGTCCATCTGGAAGGTTCTCCTATTGCCACAGAATAACTCTAGAGCTCTGTCAGAGTGACCATCGGGTTCTTGGTCACCTCCTTGACCAAGGCCCTTTTCTCCCGATTGCTCATTGCTCAGTTTGGCTGGGTGGCCAGCTCTAGGAAGAGTCTTGGTGGTTCCAAACTTCTTCCATTTAAGAATGATGGAGGCCACTTTGTTCTTGGGGACCTTCAATGCTGCAGAAATGTTTTGGTACCCTTTCCCTGATCTGTGCCTCGACACAATCCTGTCTCAGAGCTCTACGGACAATTCCTTCGACCTCATGGTTTGGTTTTTGCTCTGACATGCACTGTCAACTGTGGGACCTTATATAGACAGGTGTGTGCCTTTCCAAATCAAGTCCATTCAATTGAATTTATGGACACCAGAGCTCAATTTCGAGTCTCATAGCAAAGGGTCTGAATACTTATGTAAATAAGGTATTTCTGTTTTTTTATACCTGTTTTCACTTTGTCAATATGGGGTATTGTGTGTAGATTACTGAGGATTTTTTACATGTTTTTATCCATTTTAGAATAAGGCTGTAAAGAAACAATGTGGAAAAAGTCATGGGGACTGGAAACTTTCCGAATGCACTGCTTCTAAGAAGCATATTGAGTTTGTGCATACATTCATTTCAGGGAGTTAGTAACATATTGATGAGACGTCGAATAACTCAGGTGTTAGTACGCAGCTTTATATAGAAACTCACAGTCTGGGCAGCAGCCATTAAAAGACATTCTGCAGATCCCACAGTTCTCATCATTGGCCATCCACAGCCAGGATGCCACGCCGTTCCACTGCTTGATTTTAACCTTCATCTCCCGTGAACCTGATGGGCACACGTTGTATGAATGTTCAAATATTGTCAAAAATAAATATATGGTGGTCTCTTTTGACTATACACTGTCCCCCAACCAGAAAGGTACCTTTATGATTGCAATGCTGGCTAGAGGCACAATACAACAGCAGAGAGGACGTTGGTCGTGAAAGACGCGCTAAATCGAACGGAAATGGTAGTACGCCTGCATTTACGTCACTTCCTACAATTATTTGTTAAGCCCACTCACGTCACTCAAACTAGAGCTATTCGCCATTGATTAGCACGGAGGAAAGCGGCTACATTTTGCTGGCAAAAACGTAATTATTAAAGTTAATTTTCCAATTATTTGGTGATCTCTAACACGACAAGTGCCACCATGGCTGATAAGATGGATATGTCTTTGGATGACATTATTCAACAAAGTAAGAAAGGTGGAGGTGGCCGCGGAAATCGAGGAGGCCGCAGCCGAGGATCATCGGGTCGGGGTGGGAGTGGAGGCCGACCCGGTGGAGCTGTCTCTGGAGGCCGGACAGGCGGATCCGGGCCCATGAGGAGTCGACAGAACTTCAGCGGAGACAGAAGCGACAGCAGACCCACGCCATACAGCAGGGTAGGAACACGGAGGATCACAGAAAAAGGAGGAATGGCAGAGGCGACGACGACGAATGTTAAATAATTTAGCTGAGCTTGTTAAATGTGCTGCGACACGTACGAGGTAGTAAGCAAAGTTGCTGATGGATGTGGAATTATCATCGGGAAGTGCGCTATAGGGCACAACCCAAAGAAGAAACCACTGTTCAGAAACGTTTATTCATTTGAAAATGACCTACAAAGTCGTGTTTGTGGGCCTATGGTCTACATTACATTTCCCCGCTTCAGGTTAAACAGTTGCTAGCCAGCACTATTGAATGTTACTCGCCATGTCCTAAGTTTCTGGGAGGGAACGTTAACTAGGTAGGTAACGTAAACGTGTTCGCACTCGTTTTACCACTTCAAAACGGAGCTGATCCGCCAAGCTAGCTAGCTAACACTTGTTTGTGTAGTTTAAATGCGACCTGGCCCAGATATTCATCTTTGGTCTGCAAGACGTGTACCTCGTGTTTTTTTTTTTTTTCGTAGTCCACAACTTCTTGATCCTATTTGTCGACTGGCGCATTGCTGGCTATAAATTAAGTTCCAGATTTGTCAAATTATCAAGAATTGGACTGTTTACGCAACGAAGCTAACAAAATGGCGACACTCAAAATGGATGTTCTGTCAACTGGGTCACCATTCCTGTGCCACATTGAGTTTTTTTTCTTCTTTGTTTCATATTTTGACCCAGACTGCAAAGCACAACACCCCAAGGAACTTTATGGAACTTTCCATGGTCGGTTAAGGGAAATGACTTTCACACGTTTTGAAGGAAGGATTTTTCTTTGGATGGACTTTCTTCACTTGGAGTTGAAGCAGAATCTGGATGCTGTCCTTGCCATCGAGATCAAGTCAGTTTTTTTTGTTGTTGCCTACACTGCCATTCTAATTACCTACACCACCTTCAAACCACCTGTAGGGCAGGAGCCATTTTGAGTTGGACGTCCTGCCATCCATCCTACTAGCTTAGTTTTGGTTCTTATTTGTTTAATTGTTTTTATTAAGTAATATGTATACTGTTACACTGACCATGAATCCACCATAGACCAATGTGTCTAAATGGTAGTGATGAAGCAAGATTCCCCTGCCTGCCTAAGCAACTGACTCAAATGTGCTCAGTCTGATCAGCAGGAGCAGGGGAACCAGAAGTCAGCAGCTGCATTTTTTTTCATTCTACTTTTACAGCCCAGAGAGCTTCCGGACAAATGGCAACACGACATGTTCGAAGGTGGCTTTGTCGGTAATGCTGGCGGTGGTGGGGGAGCAGGCGGCGGCGGTGGTGTAGAGACTGGCGGCAAGCTCCTTGTCTCAAACCTTGACTTCGGTGTCTCTGACGCTGATATCCAGGTAATTTCTACAGTCAATTGATACAAAGATGTCCGGCCTTTTCGCTGAACCGTTTTGACATTAAACATGAATTCTACCTGCCATGTTTCTTATTGTGTTTGTTTTTTTCAGGAGTTATTTGCGGAATTTGGTACATTGAAAAAAGCGGCTGTGCACTATGACAGGTCTGGCCGCAGCCAGGGAACCGCTGACGTCCACTTTGAGAGGAGGGCTGATGCACTCAAAGCCATGAAACAGTACAACAACGTACCACTCGATGGTGAGCTTTAATTTGAGTTAGTTGATTGATATTATTTTGACGCCAGTTCGTCATAAAATGTGGTCATTGATTAACTCTCCTGAACAACGATGCCTAATCTTGTTTTCCCTTTGCTCACAGGCCGTGCCATGAGCATTCAGCACGTCACGTCACAAATCAGAGACGATAACCAGAGACGACCTTCACAGAGGTATGTGATTCTATAAGCTTTCTTTTATCTTGTCATGTATGATTTATTTTTTATTCTAGTGAATCCCAGTAGCTCATTGATTGTCTTTGAATCTGTTTGCAGTTCAAACGGAGGCGGTGGTGGATTCAACAGAGACAGAATTGGACGCCCCAATTTCTCAGAAAGGCGGGGAGGCGGAGACAGGCGGGGAGGCAGAGGCTCCAGGGGCAGGGGTAGAGGCGGACGTGCTGGTGGAGGCAAACCGCAGCAGTTATCTGCTGAAGAGCTGGATGCCCAGTTGGATGCTTACAATGCCAAGGTAAATGCATGAAAGTGAAGTATTTATATTCCTATAATGTAAGGGGCTTGATCTTTGTAGTTAGAATATGGTCCTAATTTCAACTTGTTTTTAATTGCAGATGGAGACCAGTTAGAATTACCAGAAGCGCTCATTTGAATCCCTCACCTCATCCCTACCCATCTTCATCCTCTGTCGGATCTGAAGCTTGTTGTTGACTTGGACCTGAGACATGGACCAGATCTTTTACACTTACTGTTCTTCGGCATCATTTTAATGTGTGGATGGATCTTGCTTTTCTCCCTTTTTAATATTATGAACACTTTTTGTACCATTTTATTTTTGGGATGATTGTAGGTTTGAGGGGGAGTTTTTTTGTTGCCCTTTGCCTCCCCTTCCACTTGTGCATAGTTGTAATAAACCTACAAAACAAACTGTTCCAGTGCATCTGCCTCTTGTTGAAGTTCTGTACGACACTAAGGGCTGGTTTCCCACACATTAAGTTTAGTCATGGGCCAAAGCAGTTTTGTGTAGATTCTCCATAAAGCCTACTCCAGGACTAATGTTAGCTCTGTGTCCAGGAAACCAGCCCTACAAGCCTGAAAGGCACTATATGGTCAATATGGTGTCTGTGTTGGCCATGCATGCAGCATTTATGGTGATATTGCCTCTGCAGAAGTCAGGGCATACGTACTAGTGCTTTGTGGCGCGGCGCAGTTAAGTGAGTTTGTTTATACAGGCCCTCAACCACTCATCCAATCATGTCAATGAGCTATATGGAGCCTTCCTCATTGTTACAAAATTTAAGCTGCATGGTTATGTGGTATGGAGCTCAATTGGGCCTCTGTTTGCCTCTGGAGCCTCCAATTACATCACACCATCCATATGGTGCCTCTGACCACATTTTCACATCAAGCATTAATTGGGTCTTAGCCCTCTGGGTGTGGGGATGATTGAACTTCCAATGGTAGTTCACTGTGCTGCAACTATATCAAATGCTTGTAAAAAGCTAAAGCAATTTTATAACATGCACAACACTATTCTTGTGAGATTGTCAACCCCAATTAATGTGTAATGTTAATACCTTTTCGTATTAGTTTTGTGGTTACTACAATGTTAGAAATGTAATAAATGTTCAATCTCACATCACTGACTTGTTTGATATTAGTTGAAATGGTCAAAGAACTAGACGGACCAGTTGATTAGTCTTCGGTTCGCAATGAAGGATGGGGGACCTAATAAGTTGACCTAAAAAAAAATCTAGTTTTAACATTTGAAACTATTCAAATGAGTGTTAAATACACTTCCGCTACTTGTTGAAGACTTCAAATTAGCCCCACCTAAAATCTCTTTAGGGCGCGCGGCAACGGCGCGCCACCTGCATAGAGCGTGAGCGCCGCGGCATAGTTCCCGGAAACGAGTTGTATGGGGCGGCGCCGTTCCTTGTTCGCCATACTTGCACAGGGAAGAGCAACAGAAGCACTTATTCTACAAGCGCCTGGGAGAAAACAGCAGGAAAACGGTAAAGACCTGCTTTCACAACATATACAATAGTTAACGATCAAGCACAGGACGGTTCATTATGTTTTAGACTTACTTTCTATCTGGTGTCATTTCCTCCAAACTTTGCTAACTAGCAATTTGCTGAGTTGTGCTAGCATGCCAACCACGGTAACGTTAGCCTGCTAACGTATCTAACGTTACATACTTCACACCCTGGCTGCAGCAGTGCCCATATGTAGCTGCGAAACATTAAGTAAACGTTGGTCTACTGTTAATATTTTGTTCTGCTGCAGTGGGACTTATGTAAAAGCGCGGAACATTTGTAACATAGTTTGGTTTAATTGGGTGGCAGGTAGCTAGAGTCCAACACCCATGTTGCTAATTAGCCAGCTAGCAATCCTCGTGCAGCTTGATGACTTGCGGCAGTGTCTAGCCGTTCAGAGACTAGTTAGCCACTGGTGTTAACACACTAGCTAGCTATTTTGCTGTCTTTGACGTTTGGTTACTTTGTCGCCTGAAACAGTGCCAAATTCGACGATTAGGTAACCTTTGTTCTTAGGTAGTTTAACACATTATGTTTAGGTTATTTTTTTTTTAGCTATTCGTTTGGATTCTCCAAAGTCAGCATCTGTACCTGTCAGTAACTACATTAACCGGTCAGTTTTTCTTTGCAGCAAGCTAACGCTACAACTCAAGCTATCTAGCGACCTACAGACAACAAAAGAATGGAAATGAGACTTCTTTGTTAGGTGTTTCTCTTCCAGGAAGTAACTCAAGTTCATAAAGCAATGTTGATAAGAGAACAAATGTATTGACGTACTATATTGATCTGTAGTGCACACTGCATACCCAGTTCCATTGCAACGCAAATTATACTTTTACAGCTGGTGGCTGTGTAGAGTATTGTCAGTGATTGCACAGGAGAAAGAGACTGTTTTGCACCTGTGCAGAGTACAACCCATTTTGTTCAAAAGGTTGAATAAACAATTAGTCATTATTTCAACTGTAATTAATTTCATCCATTGATGTTTACGGAAGCAAATTCTAGTTGGTGAATGTGAGAAAGGAAATTCATTAGTGTAGTTACACTTGTTTCCTGTCAACCAGAATTTTAAGTACCACATCCTGTCTGCTAGAATGAATTGGCATCTTCCTCTGACTGGGTGGGTGTAGTGGACCCTTAAGACTAGAAGCCAGGATGACATTGATTGAGCCCTATACGATGGAACATCACGGCTCATTAAATAGAGCATCCATAAAGTTAGCATTGGAAATTGCTTTAAATTGTCATTATTTGTCAATGAATAATCAATCCGTGACAAACAATCTCTCGTATATACTCAGGCGCTTGCAGATGTCTCTGTTCTGAACTTCCCATGCGCTTGCCAGCTGAGTTAAAATCAGGTCGACAAACCCCTGGCCCCTAGCCCCTAGCTCCCAGACAAAGTTGAGGATGACATTTGCCTAAGAGCAGGGAATAGGAAGGGAGATTTTACTCTTAAGTGACACTGCAAGTTTAGTGCAAATCATTACATAACATTAGCTCTGAAACACCCCCACCTTTGGTCAAAAGTTTATATAATCTGACACACATTTGTCAACCCAAACAGTTGAGTTATTTGGTTAATTATGTGGTATAGAGGTCTTCATGGGTCCAACCAAATACCAGACCAGGGTGGGTCTGGGGCCAAAGTGCAAACTTTTTCCTCGGATCTGGGCCGGGCCCTATTTGATTGTCATCAGGTCTTGGGTCTATGTAACTACAGCTGATAGACCCGCATGGACCCCACCACGGCTCTGCATAGCATATTTGTTTTACACTAATAGAAGGGTTAAACAACATATAAAGCAAGACATGTTCATTAAGTAGAAGAGCAACTTGGCTGATATTTATATTGCTTTTACATGGGTCTAGACCTGGTCCCATTAGGTTGGTCGTCGGGTCCATTCGGGTCCGCGTCTTTCCTTGGGTCTGTTCTTGCAAGATGGAGATGGGTTGACCACCGATGTGTGTGTGTAAAAGCAGTCGGTGTGAGTCTGCAACCTGGTCTTAGAACGTTTCGTATTATTCTTTACGCAAATCGAAGACAGTAGATTTCGTATGGTATGTATTAATTTGTGGATGCCCATCATCCATTATGTATGATTTGTTACGGACCAATTTGTTGTGGCTACCGTTAGCTACATGGCTAATGTAGCTATACTGGGGATTAACCTGTTGGGGCTAGGGGGCAGTATTTGCACGGCCGGATAAAAAACGTACCCGATTTAATCTGGTTACTACTCCTGCCCAGTAACTAGAATATGCATATAATTATTGGCTTTGGATAGAAAACACCCTAAACTTTCTAAAACTGTTTGAATGGTGTCTGTGAGTATAACAGAACTCATTTGGCAGGCCAAAACCTGAGAAGATTCCTTACAGGAAGTGGCCTGTTTGACCATTTCTTGCCCTCCTTGATCATCTCTAACAAATACAGGGGATCTCTGGCATGACGTGACACTTCCTACGGCTCCCATGGGCTCTCAGAAGGCGGGAAAAAGCTGAACGATGTAATTCCATCCCCAGGCTGAAACACATTAGCGCGTTTGGCAAGTGCTCTATCAGAGGGCCATTAGACTGAGGCCCGTGCATGAGGGGATAGCATGCTTTTACTTTCACTCTCTTTGTAATAAAAAACGATTTCCCGGTCGGAATATTATCGCTTTTTTTTACGAGAAAAATGGCATAAAAATTGATTTTAAACAGCGGTTGACATGCTTCGAAGTACGGTAATGGAATATTTAGAGAAAAAAAATGCCACGAAATGTGCTGTGCTCGTAACCCTTCTTTACCCTTTCGGATAGTGTCTTGAACGCACAAACAAAACGCCGCTATTTGGATATAACAATGGATTATTTGGGACCAAACCAACATTTGTTATTGAAGTAGAAGTCCTGGGAGTGCATTCTGACGAAGAACAGCAAAGGTAATAACATTTTTCTTATAGTAAATCTGACTTTGGTGAGTGCTAAACTTGCTGGGTGTCTAAATAGCTAGCCCTGTGATGCCGGGCTATCTACTGAGAATATTGCAAAATGTGCTTTCACCGAAAAGCTATTTTAAAATCGGACATATCGAGTGCATAGAGGAGTTCTGTATCTATAATTCTTAAAATAATTGTTATGCTTTTTGTGAACGTTTATCGTGAGTAATTTAGTAAATTCACCGGCAGTGTTCGTTGGGAATGCTAGTCACATGCTAATGTAAAAAGCTGGTTTTTGATATATGAACTTGATTGAACAAAACATGCATGTATTGTATAACATAATGTCCTAGGGTTGTCATCTGATGAAGATCATCAAAGGTTAGTGCTGCATTTAGCTGTGGTTTGGGTTTATGTGACATTATATGCTAGCTTGAAAAATGGGTGTCTGATTATTTCTGGCTGGGTACTCTGCTGACATAATCTAATGTTTTGCTTTCGTTGTAAAGCCTTTTTGAAATCGGACAGTGTGGTTAGATTAACGAGAGTCTTGTCTTTAAAATTGTGTAAAATAGTCATATGTTTGAAAAATGTAAGTTTTTGCATTTTTGAGGTTTTTGAATAACGCGCCACGGGATTACACTGGCTGTTATGTAGGTGGGACGCTTGCGAGGTTAAGGTTAGGAGTTTGGTTAGCCGGCATCTTAACTAGCTAACAAGTAGTAAGTAGTTGCTAATTAGCTCAAATGCTACCTTTGAGTTGCTAGATATTTGCGTTATACACCCACCCGACCAACCACCCACCTTTCGTTTTTGCCTTAAGTAACATTCTGTCTTACGTAACCATATCCTACTAATTTCAGTGTCCCCTACATTTACTATGCTACGTCAAGTCTGAGACCAGGCTGGAGTCTAAGCAGGCCCCTGGCTGCCCTGTGCTCAGGCATGTTTATCACTGCAGTCAAATCCATGTTCCACTGTCTGCAGGGTGAGCTCTCTCCTTCTGTGGCATTCCACCCAGCCTGCAAGTTCTGCTAGTTCAGGCAGGTCAGGAGGCTGGATGTATGTTAGCGGAGTCACTATTATTCCAGTCACGAGCAAGTCACAAGGTCCGAGTCTCAAGTCGAGTCCAAAGTAGAACGGGTCGAGTCTCGTGTCAAGTTCAAGGCGTGTATTCTAAGGGCAAGTCAAGTCACGTGTTTTTTCAAGTCAAGTAATAAAAATAATCTATACATGCAATGACTTGTTCAACTACAATTCTTTGTCTGTTTATTGAGGCTACCATACAGCCCGTTTCATTATTTTGTCTCCAACACATTTTGATTATGTAATTGTAAAATAGGGACCTTGTAGCAGTCTTAAACAACAGTCTCAACGTCAACAGTGGGGAGGCGACTCCGAGATGCTGGCCTTCTAGGCAGAGTTGCAAAGAAAAAGTCATATCTCAGACTGGCCAATAAAAAGAAAAGATTAAGAGGGCAAAATAACAGACACTGGACAGAGGAACTCTGCCTTGAAGGCCAGCGTCCCAGAGTCGCCTCTTCACTGTTGATGTTGAGACTTTTTTTGCAGGTAAATAAGCTTCCAGTTGAGAACTTGTGAGTCGTTTGTTTCTCAAACTAGACACACTAATGTACTTGTCCTCTTGCTCAGTTGTTCACCGGGGCCTCCCATTCCTTTTTCTATTGTGGTTAGAGCCAGTTTGTGCTGTTCTGTGAAGGGAGTGGTACACAATGTTGTACGAGATCTTCAGTGTCTTGGCAATTTCTCGCATGGGATAGCCTTCATTTCTCAGAACAAGAATAGACTGACGCGTTTCAGAAGAAAGTTCTTTGTTTTTGGCCATTTTGAGCCTGTAATCGAACCCACAAATACTGATGCTCCAGATACTCAACTAGTCTAAAGGAGGCCAGTTTTATTGCTTCTTTAATCAGAACAAGAGTTTTCAGCTGTGCTAACATAATTGCAAATTGATTCTAATGATCAATTAGCCTTTTAAAATGAGTAACTTGGACTAGCTATGTGCCATTGGAACACAGGAGTGATGGTTGCTGATAATGGGCCTATGTAGATATTCCATTATAAATTAGCTGTTTCTAGCTACAATAGTCTAGCTACACTGTATTTCTGATCGATTTAATGTTATTTTAATGTTAAAAAGTAATTTTTTTCTTTCAAAAACAAGGACATTTCTAAGTGACCCCAAACTTTTCAACGGTGGTGTATGTTAATAGCAGTGACGCTATTACTGTGTAACTCCGGTAGGGCAACATCTGAAAAATGGCGCACTTGGTGGTGTGTACCGGTGGTCGACCAGTCGGTGTAAGCCAACATCACCGACGACAGAGAACGCTTGATTGTCAAGGGCACTTGGTTCTATTTGTGACGCAGTGCAAGTCCCGCCTCTCCTATCTCCTCATTGGTTTTAAGAGCATATACCCACGTGAGTGATTGAAAGATGAACTTAGGTCCACATTCCAGTCCAGTTGGTGGTATTTTTATTTTTTAACCATTTAACTAGGCAAGTCAGTTAAGAACAAATTCTTATTTACAATGACTTCCTCGGAAACAGTGGGTTAGTCTGGGTAGCCATTTTGATTAACTGTTAAGTAATCTTATGGCTTGGGGGTAGAAGCTCTTAACCTTACGGTCGGATGCCGAGCAGTTGCCATACCAGGCAGTGATGCAACCAGTCAGGATGCTCTCGATGGTGCAGCTGTGAACTTTTTGAGGATCTGAGGACCCATGCCAAATCTTTTCAGTCTCCTGAGGGGGAATAGGTCGTGCCCTCTTCACGACCATCTTTGGTGTGTTTGGACCATGATAGTTTGATGTGGACACCAAGGAACTTAAAGCTTTCGACCTGCTCCACTACAGCCCCTTACTGTTATAGTGCCTTGTGTGCTATGTAGGTAATACCTTAAATTCCGTGATGAGAGGATGGTATGACGATATGAACATCTGTATACCACCGAAAGCCTAGTGGATTTACCAAATATACACGGGCAATAGCACAAAATAAATAGTGCCGGTTAAGCCTCATACAGGGGCTATCTGAACGGACACAATTAGAGGGCAAGACTTCACAACCACCCCTTGAGAAACCAAATTTAATCTAACAGGAGCTCAAACGGGTACATAAGCACTTTGCCCCTCCCAGGACCATACAATTGGCAATTACAGCCAATAAACTGGTTCTACAATGTAAAAGGCAATTTCCACATACATTGTTAGATTCGTCTTAATCAGACTTAATGATTATATTTTATAACATTATTGCTCCATGTATGAATGGCTAGCTTAATGTTACCACGTAGCCTATTTCTATGCACACTAAGGCACACGGTTATATTAAGCACAACCAGAAGGACATAGATATAGGACACGGACTTACGGAAGTCCGACATAACCTGGGAAATATTGACCAAGGGATAAACCATACATTTAATTAAACAAACAGAACTTCAACAGCAAACATTTTGAGAGAACAAAGCGCTCTCCACTGGCAGGAGTTTGGCGAGCGCAAGTGAATAGACGAGCCTATTCTGCGTCTTCGCCACAGTAATACATTTTTAAATTCCAAATGCAAGCCTTTATGATCTATTTAATGCTATTTTGACTAGAGGTCGACCGATTATGATTTTAACGCCGATTAATACCGATTAATTGGCCGATTTCTTCTTTTTTCTCTCTTTTTTTGTATTAATGACAATTACAACAATACTGAATGAACACTTATTTTAACTTAATATAATACATCAATAAAATCAATTTAGCCTTAAAATAAATAATGAAACATGTTCAATTTGGTTTAAATAATGCAAAACAAAGTGTTGGAGAAGAAAGTAAAAGTGCAATATGTGCCATGTAAGAAAGCTAATGTTTAAGTGCCTTGCTCAAAACATGGGAACATATGAAAGCTAGTGGTTCCTTTTAACATGAGTCTTCAATATTCCCAGGTAAGAAGTTTTAGGTTGTAGTTATTATAGGAATTATAGGACTATTTCTCTCTATATGATTTGTATTTCATATACCTTTGACTATTGGATGTTCTTATAAGCACTTTAGTATTGCCAGTGTAACAGTATAGCTTCCGTCCCTCTCCTCGCTCCTACCTGGGCTCGAACCAGGAACACATTGACAACAGCCACCCTCGAAGCACCGTTACCCATGCAGAGGAAGGGAAACAACTACTCCAAGTCTCAGAGCGAGTGACGTTTGAAACGCTATTAGCGTGCACCCGGCTAACTAGCTAGCCATTTCACATCGGTTACACCAGCCTAATCTTGGGAGTTGACAGGCTTGAAGGGGTGGGTATAATTTGTGTAACGTTCAACAGGAATCTGTTCCAAAAAATGTAAAGTAAAAGGTTGCCAACCAACAACGCATACAAACCTAGCTAACTAGCTGCCGAATAGGCATCAACTCACCACGTAGCTTATTCTTAATGTTTGTCCATAGGCAAACAGACATGTGAGGACGGACATTTTTTGGAATAAATGTCATGAGTGAAAAATGCAATGAAATAGACCACTCCCTACCTGGTATCTTATTCTGCCGCTATACAACTTTGTATGCGTTGTTTTTTTGGAAACCTTGTTATTTACGAAGTTTTTGGAATAGATTCCTGTTGGAACGTTCCACAAATTATACCCACCCAGGTTGAAGTCATAAACAGAGCAATGCTTGAAGCACAGCGAAGGGCTGTTTGAATGAATGCTTACGAGCATGCTGCTGCCTACCACCGCTCAGTCAGACTGCTCTATCAAATCATAGACTTAATTATAATATAATAAACACACAGAAATACGAGCCTTAGGTCATTAATATGGTCGAATCCAGAAACAAAAGTTTTTCTTTCAGTGACATACGGAACAGTTCTGTATTTTATCTAACGGGTGGCTAAGTCTAAATATTCCTGTTAGGCATTGATGTTTATGGTTGGGTACATTGGTGCAACGGCAGTACTTTTTTCCCAAATGCGCTTGTTAAATCAACACCCGTTTGTCGAAGTAGGCTGTGATTCAATGAAAATTAACAGGCACCGCATCGATTAGATGCAACGCAGGACACGTTAGATAAACTAGTAATATCATCAACCATGTGTAGTTAACTAGTGATTATGTTAAGATTGATAGTTTTTTATAAGTCTAATGCTAGCTAGCAACTTACCTTTGCTTCTTGCTGCCCTCGCTTAACAGGTAGTCAGCCTGTTAATCCTTGTGGAGTGCAATGTAAGGCAGGTGGTTAGAGCGTTGGACTGGTAACCGAAGGTTGCAAAAACGAATCCCCCCCCTGAACAAGGCAGTTAACCCCCGTTTCTAGGCCGTCAACCCCTGTTTCTAGGCCGTCATTGTAAATAAGAATGTGTTTTTAATCTGACTTGCCTAGTTAAATAAAGGTGTGTGTGTATAAAAAATAATAATAATAAAAAAAAAAAACATCTTAAAAAAAATAAGAAATAAAAAATAGGCAAATCGGTGGCCAAAATTACTGATTGTTATGAAAACTTGAAATCGGCCCTAATTAATCGGCCATTCCGATTAATCGGTCGACCTCTAATTTTGACATACCAAACGAGCAGTAAGCCTAATCTAGTAATTGTTTGGTGGTGAGCTTGCGAAGTAAACAGTTAATATTATTGATCACCAAGCAATATTTGGAGCTGCATATTTATGGTGTCCTCCCTACAACTTGACGTTTGGGCTGCACCTGATCCTATAGCATTCCAGCAAATCGGCAATATGTTGCTATCAGGCTGACGACACCACTCGCTTTGCAAAATACATTTAGAAATCTATATTATTCAATTATTGCACCCACACTGCTCGTGCATGCCAACGAGGGTCTGCGTTGCCAAGGGCTAAAATAGAAATCAGTTCTATTTCTGACGCAGATCGCACTGCAAGTCCTGTCTCTCCCATCTCCTCATTGGTTTATAGAAACAGGTACCCACGTGTCATCTCTTTTAGTTATACCCATGTGGGTGACTGAAAGACGAATGAGGTCGGTGGCAGTAATGCACCTAATTTATGAAAGTTGCCCATCACAATATTAAGTCCAGAGAAGAAAAGGCCTGGAAGGAGGAGAGATGACTAGAAACGATTCATTTTTTCCCCCCACCTTTATTTAACCAGGTAGGCTAGTTGAGAATAAGTTCTCATTTGCAACTGCGACCTGGCCAAGATAAAGCAAAGCAGTTCGACACATTCAACAACACAGAGTTACACATGGAATAAACAAACATACAATCAATAATACAGTAGAAAAAGTCTATATACAGCATGTGCAAATGAGGTAGGATAAGGGAGGTAAGGCAATAAATAGGCCATGGTGGCAAAGTAATTACAATATAGCGATTAAACACTGGAATGGTAATGTGCAGAAGATGAATGTGCAAGTAGAGATACTGGGGTGCAAAGGAACAAGAGAAATTAATAAATACGTATGGGGATGAGGTAGTTTGATAGGCCATTTACAGATGGGCTATGTACAGGTGCAGTGATCTGTGAGCTGTGCTGACAGCTGGTGCTTAAAGCTAGTGAGGGAGATATGAGTCTCCAGCTTCAGTGATATATACCTGCTGAAGACCGTGCTACGGGTGGTTGCTGCTATGGTGACCAGTGAGCTAAGGCGGAGCTTTACCTAGCAGAGACTTGTAGATGACCTGGAGCCATTGGGTTTGGCGATGAGTATGAAGCGAGGGCCAGCCAAGGAGAGCATACAGGTCGCAGTGGTGGGTAGTATATGGGGCTTTGGTGACAAAACGGATGGCACTGTGATAGACTGCATCTAATTTGTTGAGTAGAGTGTTGGAGGCTATTTTGTAAATGACATCGCCGAAGTCGAGGATCGGTAGGATTGTCAGTTTTACAAGGGTATGTTTGGCTGCATGAGTGAAGGATGCTTTGTTGCGAAATAGGAAGCTGATTCTAGATTTAATTTTGGTTTGGAGATGTTTAATGTGAGTCTGGAAGCATTGTTTACAGTCTAACCAGAAACCTAGGTATTTGTAGTTGTACACATATTCTAAGTCAGAACCGTCCAGAGTAGTGATGCTAGTCGGGCGGGTGCGGGCAGCGATCGGTTGAAAAGCATGCATTTAGTTTTACTTGCATTTAAGAGCAGTTGGAGGCCCCGGAAGGAGAGTTGTATGCCATTGAAGCTCGTCTGGAGGTTAGTTAACACAGTGTCCAAAGAAGGGCCAGAGGTATACAGAATGGTGTCGTCTGCGTAGAGGTGGATCAGAGAATCACCAGCAGCAAGAGCGACGACATTGATGTATACAGAGAAAAGAGTCTGCCCGAGAATTGAACCCTGTGGCACCCCCATACAGACTGCCAGAGGTCCGGACACCAGGCCCTCTGAGTTGACACACTGAACTCGATCAGAGAAGTAGTTGGTGAACCAGGCGAGGCAATCATTTGAGAAACCAAGGCTGTTGAGTCTGCCAATAAGAATGTGGTGATTGACAGAGTCGAAAGCATTGGACAGCTCTGTGAATACGGCTGCATAGTAATGTCTCTTATTGATGGTGGTTATGATATCGTTTAGGACCTTGAGCGTGGCTGAGGTGCACCTATGACCAGCTCTGAAATCAGATTGCATAGCGGAGAAGGTACTGTGGGATTTGAAATGGTCTGTTATCTGTTTAATTTGGCTTTTGAAGACCTTAGAAAGGCAGGGTAGGATGGATATAAGTCTGTAGCAGTTTGGGTCTGGAGTGTCTCCTCCTTTGAAGATGACCGCGGCAGCTTTCCAATCTATGGGAATCTCAGACGATACGAAAGAGGTTGAACAGGCTAGTAATAGGAGTTGCAAGAATTTCGGCAGATCATTTTAGAGAGGGTCCAGATCGTCTAGCCCGGCTGATTTGTAGGGGTCCAGATTTTGCAGCTCTTTCAGAGTATCATCTATCTGGATTTGGGTGATGGAGAGGCTTGGGAGAGTTGCTGTGGGGGATGGAGGGCTGTTGATCGGGGTAGGGGTATCCAGGTGGAAAGCATGGCCAGCCGTAGAAAAATGATTATTGAAATTCTCAATTATAGTGGATTTATCGGTGGTGACAGTTTCCTAGCCTCAGTGCAGTGGGCAGCTGTGAGGAGGTGCTCTTATTCTCCATGGACTTTACAGTGTCCCAGAACTTTTTTGAGTTTGTTCTACAGGATGCACATTTCTGCTTCAAAAAGCTAGCCTTAGCTTTCCTTACTGCCTGTGTATTTGTTCCTAACTTCCCTGAAAAGTTGCATATCACGGTGGCTATTTGATGCTAATGCAGAACGACACAGGATGTTTTTGTGCTGGTCAAGGGCATTCAGGTCTGGAGAGAACCAAGGGCTATATCTGTTCCTGGTTCAACATTTTTTGAACGGGGCATGCTTATTTAAGTTGGTGAGGAAGGCACTTTTAAAGAATAACCAGGCATCCTCTACTGACTGGGTGAGGTAAATATCCTTCGATGATACCCGGGCCAGATTGATTAGAAAGGCCTGCTTGCTGAAGTGTTTTCGGGAGTGTTTGACAGTGATGACGGCTGGTCGTTTGACCGCAGACCCATTACAGATGCAGGCAATGAGGCAGTGATCGCAGAGATCTTGGTTGAAAACAGCAGAGGTGTATTTGGAGGGCAAGTTGGTTAGGATGATATCTGAGGGTGTCCGTGTTTACGGATTTGGGGTTGTACCTGGTGGGTTCATTGATCATTTGTGTGAGATTGAGGGCATCAAGCTTAGATTGTCGGATGGCTGGGGTGTTAAGCATGTCCCAGTTTAGGTCACCTAGCAGCACAAGCTGGGGCACAGCTGGGGGCAGAGGGTGGTCTGTAGCAGGCGGCAACGGTGAAAGACTTGTTTCTGGAAAGGTGGATTTTTTTTTAAAGTAGAAGCTTGAATTGTTTGGGTACAGACCTGGATAGTAAGACAGAACTCTGCAGGCTATCTCTGCAGTAGATTGCAACACTGTCCCCTTTGGCAGTTCTATCTTGTCGGAAAATGTTATAGTTAGGGATGGAAATTTCGGGGTTTTTGGTGGTCTTCCTATGCCAGGATTCAGACACGGCTGGGACATCCGGGTTGGCAGAGTGTGCTAAAGCAGTGAATAAAACAAACTTAGGGAGGAGGCCTCTAATGTTAACGTGCATGAAACCAAGGCTTTTACGGTTACATAAGTCAACAAATGAGAGCACCTGGGGAGTAGAAGTGGAGATGGGCACCGCAGGGCCAGGATTAACCTCTACATTGCCAGAGGAGGAGTAGTTGACTGCTATATGTGTGGATTAATTGGTGGAGTAGAGGACCTTGTGCATTTCAGTTAAAATAACATCTCAATTTTTATATCCCAGGACAAATTAGCTAGCAACAGCAAGCTATCGAAATAGGACAAATTAGCTAGCAATTGCAAGCTAGCTAGCAAAATTGCTTTTCGATCTGTCCCCAAATTAATGTAATTGGTTCAGAGTTTGTTTTGATATTTTAACCTGCGTGTCGTATCGTGTTTGGTGTGGGGGGATAAAATAAATGTATGCACGATGGCGCACGTGCACAGTTTGGGTTCCGTGTATCTCACCCGATCTGTGTTGATTGACAATTTGCAGTTCCGTTCAAAGGGCCAAGTGTGCGTTTTACTCGCCAATATGTGGCTACTGTCTCTGGCTGCGTGGAGAGTAATCCATGGTGCTTCTGTCCCACAAAATGAGTAACCAAGTGTTACAAAACCTGGCCATGTAATTTCAAATCATCAGTCTCAAGTCTTGAGGCTCCAAGTCAAGTCTCAAGTTATTTTATTTTCTATACAAGTGGACTTGAGTCAGACTCGACTACTCTCTATGTTAGTGTTAACACCCCTCTAGCCAAAGGGGATACCCATTCTCCCAACTTTTAATGAGATGTTTTGTGTACATTTGTTTCCAAGGCAAACTAGCCTTTTGTGAAATAGGCTACAGTTAACGTGTTACGAACTCTGCCAGTAACATCACATATTATTGTTATAGATGCGTGGAAGGGCTTCTTTTTTTATTATTACCAAATTAGAATGCATTCGTCCAATTAGTTGGAGTGTTTGCTGTCAAGGTTCCAAGCTGCCTTCAAGATAAGATGACACGCATTTCATATTAGGCCTGAATCATAATTGCGGACTCAGGCGGTTTGCCTCGCCGTTGTTTAAACACCGGCCTATTAGCCTCTTCTAACGGCTTATTGTTTGTCTCTTGTATATGGGCCGTGTAAGGTACTGACTAAGCGTTAGGTCTATGATGGAACTACTACGCTGTCACACTGATGGTGGGCTTCCTTAACTCTTGAGACCAGCTCACATAAACACATTAGAAACATCTCTATATTCAGCACAAGGTTTCCGTTTGGAATGTGTGGTGCCGGACGTTTGACAGGCAGCATTTATTTACTGGACCCATATGCATCGGGAGCGTAACCTAATTAGGGCGTCCACCCACAGTACTCAGGTAGACACAAATCCCGTTTAGGTTATGGTAATTCATTTGAACAGAAAATGCAAATCGAGAATGCAACGATGTTACCTAATTCCGATGCCCACAAATACTTTTTCTCAGTCAATAAGACGAGTAACGAATAGCAAAATCACTAGCCTATTTTAATTTACTATCCCCATGTAAAAGTTGACCTATTGTTCAGCTTGTCGAGAAAGAAACAGCCTATTCCAAACTGACTCTGGGACAGTTGTGGGACGATAGATCCCAAATTCATACAACCAGTAGGCCTAGGCTACATAAAACGAACGTTAAACAGCTGTGAGTCTGATGCAACCGATAAGAACATTTATCCCTAAAATGTTGATCAACTATTATTTCTTCATATTTATAAGCGCAGCAATGTGCAGAAGACAGTAGGCTACGTGTGAATGTTCGTTCCATAATGCAATTAGCGGGGAAACATCGTTGTCATAAGCAAGCAGTTACATGTGACAGATGAAATTTAGAGGGGAGAACGAATATGCAACAACTAGCATGGGTACTGGACAATGAAAGAAAGTTGATATAAAATAATTGCCTTTATGGATATGGTCTGATTTTGGCTAGGCTACTTTGAAGCAAGGTAAGATATATAGTAAAATGTTCAGGATTCCAA
Source organism: Salmo salar (assembly GCF_965601325.2). Taxonomy (NCBI): domain Eukaryota; kingdom Metazoa; phylum Chordata; class Actinopteri; order Salmoniformes; family Salmonidae; genus Salmo; species Salmo salar. Next base: position 56,873,759 of record NC_138292.1, read on the forward strand.
AAATGAAGTATATGTTTTCAAAAGGCATACTGCCTCCAGCTCATTGCAAAGTGGTGAGTGACACCCTGATGAAGCCTGCCTTCTATTGCTTATGCATTTGCTGTTTGAGATGCTGTATCAGCAGCTCTCACGCTGTCTTACAGATTTTCCCCTTAAAGGCTCTGTAGCTGTATGCTGTGCGAGTGTGATAAATGAGATACATAACCAATATACACACACGGAAATTTAATTTCACGAAATTAATCAAATGAACCTATAGACCGTTAAGCATGACCAGTCAAATGTATTTAAATCGACTGGTATTTCCGTCAATTAATAGGATAAAAAGCATTATTTCGCAATGGGATTTTCTTCTTCTGGATAATTGGCCAGTGCCAATAGTATTTATTGGTCTTTCTAAAAAAGCTTTTGTTCCTATATCTTTGTTACCGTGTAGATTGGCTTTAGTGAGGGATTAGTTTCCTAATACATGTACTAGTGCTAAGAACCTTGGCGTGATCCTGGACAACACCCTGTCGTTCTCCACTAACATCAAGGCGGTGACCCGATCCTGTAGGTTCATGCTCTACAACATTCGCAGAGTACGACCCTGCCTCACACAGGAAGCGGCGCAGGTCCTAATCCAGGCACTTGTCATCTCCTGTCTGGATTACTGCAACTCGCTGTTGGCTGGGCTCCCTGCCTGTGCCATTAAACCCCTACAACTCATCCAGAACGCCGCAGCCCGTCTGGTGTTCAACCTTCCCAAGTTCTCTCAAGTCACCCCGCTCCTCCGCTCTCTCCACTGGCTTCCAGTTGAAGCTCGCATCCGCTACAAGACCATGGTGATTGCCTACGGAGCTGTGAAGGGAACGGCACCTCCATACCTTCAGGCTCTGATCAGGCCCTACACCCAAACAAGGGCACTGCGGTCATCCACCTCTGGCCTGCTGGCCCCCCTACCTCTGCGGAAGCACAGTTCCCGCTCAGCCCAGTCAAAACTGTTCGCTGCTCTGGCACCCCAATGGTGGAACAAGCTCCCTCACGACGCCAGGACAGCGGAGTCAATCACCACCTTCCAGAGACACCTGAAACCCCACCTCTTTAAGGAATACCTAGGATAGGATAAAGTAATCCTTCTAACCCCCCCCCCCCCCCCCCCCCCCCCTTAAAAGATTTAGATGCACTATTGTAAAGTGGTTGTTCCACTGGATATCATAAGGTGAATGCACCATTTTGTAAGTCGCTCTGGATAAGAGCGTCTGCTAAATGACTTAAATGTAAATGTAAATACTATACACTGTACGCCATAAAAAAACAAACTGCGTCATTCATTCTCCCCGCTCCATTTTCCTCCAAATCAAAGTCCCACCAGGCTGCTAGTCTTATTTTATTTGTATTTTTTAATAGTCTTACACTCTTTGGTTAACAAGGATCCAGATGTGCTTTTAACTCTTAATAAGACTAAAAGGCAACATTTAAATACTTTCACTCCCCCAAGCTCCAGCGAAGAATGATAGATCACCAAAATCAAGTGGAAAATAACTTTCAGTGAATGCTTTTCTTTTTTTCTTTTCCATTCCTCTGCAGTAGCAGACACAGAGGATTCATGATAAGGCTATTGTGGGAGAGAAAGCCTTATTGGGATTGTTGGACGCTTCTTGGCATAAACACAGCTCTTCCTGCTTTTGTGAGTCCCTCCAGTTGTCATGACTCAAGTGTATTGAGGAGAGGCCCCTCATTCCAATTATAACCCCTGGATGATCCATCTGGAATAGATTTTTTTTTTGGCCATCTTGTTTGTTGTGAATGTCATTAGGCTTGCTGTCAAATGGTTTTAGTTGTTGGTAAGATGGCATCAAATGATGTCAGCATGAGTTCAAAGGACAGAGATGGGCAGGTTGAATTTTGAGTCATTTTTGAGAAAAGCAATTTCAAGAACAGTTTCATAAATTAAGCCTGGAAGTCAGCCCAGATCCAAACATAAGTTTTGTCATGACAACGACCTTAGGTGTTTGCCATTACAGATCTGGGGCAAACAGGCAACAACATCTAAGGACCATGGTCGTTGAATGTGTTGATCTAAAGAATGTAGCCTGCATGTGGTCTATTTTAGGAGCATGTAATTTCTGTATGTCAACATCGTTTTGACCGAAGCTTGACCACATCTGTCAGTGTAGTTGAACTTACTTGATAAATAATGAAAGGAAGACATCACTGTAACGTATGACAGTCAGTGTAAGTAGATTAGTGTGAGCTTGTTTTGAAAAGTCAGGCTAATAGGCCCCTGGAGACCAATGGTTGTGAGAGACTGACTGTGTTTGATCTGTTTTTAGAACAACCCCTCTGGTGGTTCTCCCAATGCTAAGGAACACACCTCTGCTCCTCTGACCTCAATCTTGTGTGTGTTAGGGGCCCATGTCATGTGACTTTTCACACATGACCTCATTTGATGGAGATGGTCTCCCACTAGCTTGACGCTGTTTCAGTGTGCCTAGATTTTTCACATTAGATCCAGGATTAAGTCATCAGTAGTGACTTAATTATTTTGTGATGTAAAGAACGAAAGAAAAGTTTCTGCACCTTTTTTGGTTCTTCTGATCAGGGAACTTTTCTGCATTTTAGTTCCTTGTTTGTTGCCTTGTGTGATGTCATAGCAGCATTTCATAGTAATTGATGAGATGCTGTCATCCTTTAATTTGAGCAGAATATACTACATCCTCTGAGAAGAAGCCACATGGGAGGAGTAGTGATTAGTGGAACTATTTATTTGCCAATAATATTGGTTGTAAACATTCCTCCTCTCTTCTTCCTCTTCCCCGCCCTCTCTGTCACTTCTCTTTCTCTCCACAGACATGGCTGAGGACGATTTGACTCCGGAGCAGCTAGCAGCCATCGCTGCGGAGAACGACGTAGGCGAGACAGTCAACTACAAGCCCCCAGCCCAGAAGACCCTGCAGGAGATCCAGGAGCTGGACCAGGACGACGAGAGCCTCCGGAAGTATAAGGAGGTTCTGCTAGGAGCTGGCGCTGCAGCTGTCGCTGGTGAGTGTGTGTGTTTGTCATTTCTCTCTCAATATGTGTGTGTTTGTATGCGTGTCTGCCTGGCGCCTGCTTAGTATCTTTACATGTCATATCCAAGATGGCGTAGCAGTCGGACGTGTGTCTTGTCCTGTCCCGTGTAAATATAGTTTTCCTCGTTTTTTTTCCTCTCGTGTATATATTTCATATATATATTTTAATCTCACTTTCCAACGATGGACTGAATATACTCTCCTGCAACCCGCCTCACGCAATGTGGTACGGATCTGCTATTTTTATACTTTAGAATCGGAACCCCCATCAGAAGTTAGCCAGCTAACTAGCTACTAGTCAGTTAGCCACTGCTAGCGGTCTTCACCGTTAACTCGGACACCAGCCAGCCTCAGCTCGGTCAATACCTGCCAGTCTGCACAGCACACTATCAACCCAGAGAGAATCAAACTGCTTTTTCTCTTCTACATCTTCTAATTCCTACCGCAAACTCTGAACCTTTACACAGGATCATCGCAGCTAGCTAGCTGCAATCCGAGTGGCTACTCCTGGCTAATGTCTCTGTACCAAAGCAAGCACCAGTTAACCTTGAGCTAGCCTCGAACTAGGCCCATCTCCCGGCTAGCCAAAGAGGTCCACCAGCTAATTCTTGAGCTACAATACCTCTTTTTCCATATGGCCTGGACCCATTACTGCTGACACGGAGTCCTGCCGATCCATCACGACTGGTCTGCCGACGTATTCGTCCGAGGTGGTTTCAACAGGCTATTCCGTTGCGACGTCGCTGAAGGCCCAGCTGCTAGCCCCGGCCCGCTAGCTGTCTGAATCGCCGTGTCTCCAGCTTGCCTACTGAAGTAGCGACTACTGAACGGCTCCCTGCCGCACCTATTGCTACTCATTGGACCCTATGATTACTCGGCTACACATGCCTCTCCCTAATGTCTATATGCCTTGTCTATTGCTGTTTTGGTTAGTGATTGTCTTATTTCACTATAGAGCCTCCAGCCCTGCTCAATATGCCTTAGCTAGCCCTTTTGTCCCACCCCCCCACGCATGCGGTGACTTCACCTGGCTTAACTGATGCCTCCTATAGACAAAAGCTCTCATCACTCAATGCCTAGGTTTACCTCCAATGTACTCACATCCTACCATACCGTTGTCAGTACATTATGCCTTGAATCTATTCTTCCACGCCCAGAAATCTGCTCCTTTTACTCTCTGTTCCAAACACACTAGAGGACCAGTTCTTATAGCCTTTAGCCGTACCCTTAGCTTACTCCTCCTCTGTTCCTCTGGTGATGTAGAGGTTAACCCAGGCCCTGCAGCCCCCAGCACCGCTCCTATTCCCCAGACGCGCTCATTTGTTGACTTCTGTAACCGTAAAAGCCTTGGTTTCATGCATGTTAACATCAGTTTGTTTTATTCACTGCTTTAGCACACTCGGTCAACCTGGATGTCCTAGCCGTGTCTGAATCCTGGCTTAGGAACGCTACCAAAAATCCAGAAATTTACATCCCCAACTACAACATTTTCCGACAAGCTAGAACTGCCAAACGGGGCGAAGTTAGCCTGCAGAGTTCTGTCATACTATCCAGGTCGGTGCCCAAACAATTTGCGCTTCTACTTTTAAAAATCCACCTTTCCAGAAACAAGTCTCTCACTGTTGTGGCTTGTTATAGACCCCCCTCAGACCCCAGCTGTGCCCTGGACACCATGTGTGGACGGTTCTGACTTAGAATATGTGTACAACTACAAATACCTAGATGTCTGGTTAGACTGTAACTCTCCTTCCAGACTCACATTAAGCATCTCCAATCCAAAATTAAATCTAGAATCGGCTTCCTATTTCGCAACAAAGCCTCCTTCACTCATGCTGCCAAACATACCCTCGTAAAACTGACTATCCTACCGATCCTTGACTTTGGCGATGTCATTTACAAAATAGCCTCCAACATTCTACTCAGCAAACTGGATGCAGTCTGTCACAGTGCCATCCGTTTTGTCACCAAAGTCCCATATACTACCCACCATTGCGACCTGTATGCTCGCGTTGGCTGGCCCTCGCTACATTCGTCGCCAAACCCACTGGATTCAGGTAATCTATAAGCTAGGTAAAGCCCCGCCTTATCTCAGGCCAACATAGCAACACCCACCCGTAGCACGCGCTCCAGCAGGTATATTTCTCTGTTCATCTCCAAAGCCAACACCTCCTTTCGTCGCCTTTCCTTCCAGTTCTCTGCTGCCAATGACTGGAACGAATTGCAAAATTCACTGAAGCTGGAGACTTATATCTCCCTCTCTAACTTTAAGCATCAGCTGTCAGAGCAGCTTACTGATCACTGTACCTGTATACAGCCTATCTGTAAATATCCCTCCCAACTACCTCATCCCCATATTGTTATTTATCTTTTTGCACCTCAGTATCTCTACTTGCACATCATTTGCACATCTATCTGCACATCGTGTTAATACTAAATTGTAATTATTTTGCATCTATGGCCTATTTATTGCCTTACCTCCCTAATCTTCTACATTTGCACACACTGTACATCGATTTTTCTATTGTGTTAATAACTGTACGTTTGTTTGTTTAACTCTGTTGTTTTTGTAGTCACACTGCTTTGCTTTATCTTGGCCAGGTCGCAGTTGTAAATTCTAACTTTTTCTCAACTGACCTACCTGGTTATATAAAGGTGAAATGTAAAAAAATAAATAACACTGTTTAGCTCTGGGAGAAGGCTATAGCTAGTACCCAGGGACTGTTTGTATCTCAAAATAAACAAATGTTTGTGTAATGTTGGGGCCCTTCCAACTAATGGATAGCTGTCCTGATTTGAGCTCTCATCTGGGGCAGACCGTTGGACAGCTGGTTGTTACTGATAGTATACATGCAGTCCTCGTTCCTAAATGTTGCCTCTAAGAAGTATTGGTCTGTACAATCGATTAAAAGTTGTAATGTTTAAATGGAGGCCTAGGTAATGGCAATAACTTCACAGATTTCAATTTGGTTGTCATTTAGACACAAATGCATAATTATGTAAAAATACATTTAAGTAATGTCTGTGCTTAATGTTAGAATATAAAATACGTTTGATGTATTTTCACACCAAATGACCTATAAAGGTTAAAGGTCTGAAACCAAACATTACATATCAGCAAACCTATGGTTAAGTAAGTAGGGTGTAATTGTGTCCAGGTTGCTGTGGGTCAGTTACATGATCCATATGAATGTTCTTTGTCTGGTCTTGTTGCAGATCCCAGTGTTCCCAACGTCCAGGTGACACGGTTGACACTGATGTGTGAGACTGCCCCGAACCCACTGACCCTTGACCTGCAAGGTGAGCTGTAGTACTTTGTTTACTGTAATCCCCAGAAATGGACATCTTATCGCATGAGCATCTCAAAACATGGGGGAAATGGTTCCGAGTGTGTAACTGGCCTTGACAAACTGATCTGTTACACCGTGTTCTAAGAAAAGACCTGCTACTGTCACGTGACTCTTGAGGTGAGCAAGAGACCTTGTGCTGCTGAACAGAATGACCTGAGTCACCCTGAACGAGGCAGGCCAGTGCCAGTACAAATGTGTGCATCACACTCGCCTATGTACTTGTAGTGACGACTGGCAGTCATAAACTAACACAGAAAAAGGGTTCCTGGGGAACAGTATAACACAGCCACACTTGTCAGAAGCAACATGCTGGAAACGGTGAATGAATAGGAATAAATTAGGTGTCTTTTGAACATTTCAAAGCCTTACCTCATGGTCTTTCCATGTACAGCACGTATTGCAAATTCTGGGTTAAAAACTGGTTCGAACCATTCATCGTGGAGGGAATAAAGAGAATACTGTATTGCTTCCCCAGTCTGTTCCACTGCTAGATGTTGAGGTAGAGTGCTGCAGCACTGCTAGAAGACAGTATTAAAACCCCTGATTAAGTGTGCTAATGAGGCAGTGCCACTGCTGGGCTGAGATAATGACCCCTGCTGAGGTGTCAGAGCTGCCTAGGACTCTACGTGGCTGTTAGACACCCTGCTCTCACACTCCACACTGGGGCCCTGTGGACGGCAGTCCCCTGCTGCATGCCCTAGTTAGTGGGTGTGTGTGTGTGAGAGAGTTGGAGAAACCTTATTGTTTTTTCCGTCATTGTCTTTCTAACAGGAGATCTGGAGGCCTTTAAGAAGCAGTCCTTTATCCTGAAGGAGGGAGTGGAGTACAGAATAAAGATCAGCTTCAAAGTGAGAGCACAGTTCAGATCTTTTGCAGTGGTCCTTGCTGACATTTAAATGTACATGTAACTGCCAAAATAAAGGAAACCCCAACATAGTGTCTTAATAGGGTGTTGGGCCACCATGAGTCAGAACAGCTTCAATGCACCATGGCACAGATTCTACAAGTGTCTGGAACTCTATTGGAGGGATGCGGCACCATTCTTCCATAAGAAATTCCATAATTTGGTGTTTTGTTGATGAAAAACGCTGTCTCAGGCGCCGTGCCAAAATCTCACATAAGTGTTCAATTAGTTTGAGATCTGGTGACTGAGACAGCCATGGCATATGTTTTACATTGTTTTTATACTCATCAAACCATTCAGTGACCACTCGTGGCCTGTGGATGGGGGTATTGCCATCCTATAGGGGCATAGCCATGGTTGCCAAAATAATGGCCCGCCCAGCATTTTTATGCATGATGGGATGTTAATTTCTTAATAAACCCAGGAGCCACACCTGTGTGGAAGCACCTGCTTTTAATATACTTTGTACCCCTCATTCACACAAGTGTTTCCATTATTTTGACAGTTACCTGTACAATTGAACTACATTGATTCTCTTGTTATATTTCAGGTCAATTGAATTGAGTCAATGTAGTTCAATTTACGTGAATGAAAGCTGTTTGTATAAAGACCCCATCGGTTAAATGCAGATTACACATTTCAGTTGAATGCATTCAGTTGTACAACTGACTAGGTATCCCCTTTTCCCTTTCCCTAAAAAGGTGGTGGCAACACTTTTCTTTCCCCCCCACTAGAAATCAAACACTCAGATTGTGCCATTAGTGAACTTGGCTTACCGGTAGGTATTGTATTTTTCAGATTTCATGGTTCACTAGGTCTTTTAAATGGCCTATTTCTGTCAGATGAGCTTGCGATAAGCTAGATTGATTTTCCATGCCGCTAACGATGCCTCTGTCTCTGCAGGTGAACAAGGAGATTGTCTCGGGACTCAAGTATGTCCAGCAGACCCACAGGAAAGGAGTGAGAAGTGAGTGCTTGCTGCTTCCTATCCCTCGTTTGTTCCTTCCTCCCATAGTAAATGTGGGAAATTGTGCCCTAGACTGAAGCGAATGTTGACATCAACGTTGAAGTTTCCCACTACCATCAGTTTCTACAGATTGCCCTGTTAAGGGAATGTACTAGGTGATACATTGTCATGGTTTCCAAATGTTGGTCCTAACAGAATTGAAGAGATAAGTGGCATGATGTTACATCAACACGGTTGCTTTAGACAGTAAGGGAGGCATTTTAAATTAATTAGTTCAATGAAGCGCTGTAAACACTTAAGGCCTGTAGAGACTACCATTGTTTAATGTTGACAGACAGCCCCAGCCCACACACTGCCTTCCCTTTTAAATCTGCCAAGAGAAACAGAAAAACAGAAAACTGAAAAACAGACTCAACAATGTCAATAGGGATATTATTGAGAAATTGTTTTGAGGCATTCATCTCACATTTTACTGAGCATAAGAGAAAGGCAGTGGCAGGGCATGAAATGTTTGTTTGAAACTGGATACAAGTCGAGGCACAAAACAGCCTGTTGTGTCAATTGCTTTATTAGTGAGTCGTGTTTGAGGCTTATTGAGAAATCGATAGATCAAAATAAATTGGAGCAGGCCTCCTGAGTGGCGCAGCGGTCTACGGCACTGCTACCCGGGTTCAATCCCAGTGTCTTCCGGGTTAGGGAAGGGTTTGACCAAGCGAGATTTCCTTGTCCCGTTGCGCTCTAGCGACTCCTTGCTGGGGGCCGGGTGCCTGCAAGCTGACTTCAGTCCCCAGCTGGACGGTGTTCCCTCCGGCACATTGGTGCGGCTGGCTTCTGGATTAAGCGAACTGTGTGTCAAGAAGCAGTGCGGCTTGGCGGGGTCGTGTTTCGGAGGACTCATGGCTCTCGACGTTCGCCTCTCCCGAGTCCGTAGGGGAGTTGCAGCGATGGGCCAAGGCTGTAACTACCAATTGAATATCACGAAATTGGGGAGAGAAAGGGGTAAAAGTACAACAAATTATATAAATTGGAGTAAAACAATTATCAGTTGTTTTTCATTAGTCCTGTTTATTGATAACTTTCTTCCCAGAGAGCAAGTATTTTCTCCAAGTAGTTACTCCTTATTTCATTCCTTTTTCTGTTTATTGCCTAATGAACACCACCCTGTATTTCTTGTCCTCCCTGGTGATTCAAACAGCCCTTTTCTCTCGGTCTCTGTAGTTGACAAGTCGGACTACATGGTGGGGAGCTATGGGCCAAGGCCGAACGAGTACGACTTCCTGACCCCGCTGGAGGAGGCTCCTAAAGGCATGCTGGCCCGCGGCACCTACAACATCAAGTCCAAGTTCACCGACGACGATAAGCACGACCACCTTTCCTGGGAGTGGAACCTCAACATCAAGAAAGACTGGAAAGACTAAGAAAGAGGCCTTCAAAACCAAACCCCACAACCATGTCCCCATTTCTCCATGAGTTTATTTTCTTCTACTTCATTCCATCCTCATGTCTTCAACTTCATTCCGACCCTTCCCATCCCTCTCTCGTTTCTCGCCATTTATCCGTCTGCATTAGTAGCAGCAGCAGAAGCAACGCCCCCCTCTGTCCGTCCATCCCCCCTCTGCTTTCATTGGTTGCATAAAATCCACCATCATTGATTCATTGCCCTCAACCTACCATCCATGCAACCTTAAAGGCCCAGTGCAGTCAAAAATGTGATTTACCTGTGTTTTATATATATCCACACTGAGGTTGGAATAATATTGTGAAAATTATGATAATGCTCTTTCAGTGTTGGAGCTGTTTGAAAAGACTGCCTTGGTGGGATGGAGTTTTGGCCCCCCTGGTGACATCACCAGTCGGTAAATTAGTTAATAGACCAATAAAGAATAGTTCCAAACCTCTCTGCCAATAACAGCTAGTTTTCCCTTCCCCACTGAGGCCACTCCCAGACAGTCCTAACCAAATTCTTGCTTGAGAAGATGCTCTTTTCTAAGAAGCTATTTTTTTTATTTTTTTGAACCATTGTTTTCAATTAAAATCACAGTAAGGTACTCAATTGTTACCCAGAAATGATTTGATATATAAAAAACAGCTGCATTGGACCTTTAAGTCTCCCATAGCTGTACTGTGCAGGATCTATCCTCCAACCCCTCCTGGTTTGTCCTGCTTGAAGTGATTAAACCCCCCTTTGCTCCCTAAATGGTCTTCCTGTCAGTAAGAAGTACATGTGGAAAAGCAAGTGTACAATCAACTTTTCATTTAGCCTTTTTTTATATATAATTGTATGAATAATAGTATACTGTGGCTTTGTTCATGTCACTGTTGATATTAATCAGCTTTTATGGTCATTCCTTCCCCGACATCTTTTTCTGCCCCTTTTTAGCATTCCTTTGCTTGCCTCCTTGCTAGTTTTTTTTTTTAGGGTTTTTTAATATTTTACCAAGACCTGCCTTGTTAAAGATATTCTCCTGAACTTTTGTATTCTTTTTTGCCAGTAGTTCTGAAAGTAGCATCCACGACCCAAAAGTGGTCTCTGAAAATTGCATGTGTCACAAATGTGCAGATATGTGCACCACGACATTGCTCTCGCTCTACTGTGTGTGTGTCTTGCTAGCTGTCACTCAAATGGTGAGGGGCTGAAACTCAAATTACTAAGGGGCTTGCCCAAGTGGGGCTTAATGTAGGGAAAAAAGTTCTGGAGCATGTCTTTTAAACGTACAGTGGATTAATGAGCTGCTTTACTTCTGCTCCTCCTACCCCCCTTAAATGTTTAAACCTTTCCTCTTACATGGGGATTGGGGCCAAGGTAACCTAATGTAGCAGGTGTATAAAAAATAATTACGCCTGAAACTAGATCCCCTACATAAGGGGTATTCAACTCTTACCCTACGAGGTCCGCATCCTGCTGGTTTTCTGTTGTATGTGGAGGAGGAGTTAAAGTGGCGTGTCGCCTTGTTAACGTCCAAAAGCAGAAGTCCATTTCCCCTGAAAACAGGAACATCCAGTTCTTGGGGACTTGGCAGAGGCTAGGGCGAAGGAAGTGAAAGATGTGACATTTGGGGGGGGGGGCTGCCTTATACAGAAAGATCAAAAGAATCAGTTTCTCTCACCAATAATCAGTTTACTACTCTTCCGCAGATATCATGGTAGATGATGAGATGGTGCATGCCTTGGGCTGTATATTGTGTATTTCATGTGGTGCTTGCCATCAGGTAGACTCACTCAAGGGCATATTGTACTATCAACTGTTCACCATCTTTATCTCTATGCTTGTTGAGATTCTCACTGTCGTGTTTACACACATGCTGCTCCCGGCCTGTTTTGTCTAAACTCAACCTCCACTAGTAAACATGGTAGTTAGAATGAGAATAGAATACACCACCTAGAATTTACCCATGTGTTTTTTTTTCTTGCCCACCCCAGCAAGCCACTTCATCATTATTGTTAACACTCTTGTGTTCCTTAGCCATGAGGCCTTATTGTCGACTTTGGTCGCGTGAAAAAGAAAGACACAATTATTTTCTTTGTTTGCCTTAATGTACATCAATCCCCAGTCAAATTTCCCTCCTCCCCACCTCACTCACATTTTGTTACGACCCTTAGAGCCTGCTGTCGGAGGTCAAAGGTGATGACAAGTACCAGAGAAGGCACAGGAGTGGAGAATGACTCACCGTCTGCTGCTGGAGACATTGACGGTGTTTCAGTTCTCATTAGGAACAGGAGCTGGTAGGGTTAAGATGTACACCTCCACAGTCAGGCCACAGCCTTTGCCCAATGACATATTGACGAAGAGAGGCGTTGATGGAAGAACGGTCAAGTTTGAACAGAGTAGGATGTGCTAGCAGAAAATGCGTGATACTGTTTGAGTATGTTAAGAGGGAGGGATTTTGGATCAGAAAGTGGAATTGACATGTACTGTACCCTAAGCATATGGATGTAAAAGTGTTTCAGATATTGTGAATGATCTTATGCTTTTCCATACATTCCTTCACACATTGTACAGTTTCAATGATGATGCTGGCATGCTGGTGGGGGTTGTATAAATATTTGATCATTTGTGATTGCTCTTCTTGGACAATAAAGATCTTGCTCAACTTGGCCTGTTGTGTACAGACTGTCTCTGGTTTTCAAAGTTGATTTGTGGGTAAAATAAGTAAAACCATTATTTCCAGTCTTGATCTATTCAGCAATCACATTTTACAACTTCTCAAGATTTCTACTAGTCACATATTTAGGCTAGTGGCCAATCTTAACAGGCTTAAGTTTTTGAGATAACCCTACCCAAGGTATAACAAAGCACAACCAACAATCTTATTGCAAAAGTGGTTAAATTGATAGATATGGTGACACACACCCTTAACTCTACTGGTGGGGGAGTGGGCCACCTAAGCTCATGTAACCCAAAATTGCAAGCTCTGATATTGCTAAAATGTGGTATACAAATAATCAATCGTCTGCTCTTCATAGACAAATCAAGAGCATTAGGATATCTTAAAGCATGTAGAAAATGGACCTGTAAGCACACAGATACAGTAAGGCGACATGTCAACCATGAACATTTATGATGAACAAACTTCACTTTTTGGTAGCTGTTTGTCATTCAGTTCTGTATGGTCCAGTCTGACAAAAATGTATAGTGTGGCCAGACACTGAAGGAACCTCTGTGAATTTTATATGTTTAGCTGCTACTCTTGCAATTACGTTAGAGGGTCCCCCTAGATTTGACTCCAAATCCAATATGGCTACAACGTTACCATTAAATTATGGTTTTATTACAAGTATTAAATTATACATTTTTGATTTTTGTACTGTACTTATGACCTGTACTGAAGACTTTCTATGTACTTCAACAATGTTTGGAATCCAATATGCCCACCATGTACACTCAAACACCTTTGGTTATATAAAAATAAAAAAAGGCAGCAGACTGCTTGTCATGTCAACACCAAGTATTCCAAGTTACGAGCCTCTTTGAGGATCAATGAGGCATCTGAGAGGCTCCAACTAAAGGAAAGATAATCCTGCACTCTAACAACCTCTCAAGCTCTACAACTTTCCCCCACTGTGGTATAACTTGCTCCTCCAGGATTGGGCTCTTAAGTCACTTCTTTACACACCCAGTGCCAGGTTTTTTTTAGTAATGAATTTAGGCTACAAGATAGATAGGCTGTTTATAATAGGTGAATTACCCTATGTGAATGCAGCCATACACACAGCTCGCTTACCAAAAGAATGCTAACTAAATGCTGAAAGTAGTCACCTAGTTATTCATACATGCAAACAAAAATAGGCCCCAATTCTGACCCAAGTTAAGTGTGTGGAAATGGAACATAAGCTTATGAACACAATATGCAACAATTTTAATATAAGGAAATCAGTCAATTGAAATAAATGCAATAGGCGCTAATCTATGGATTTCACATGACTTGGTCACAGATACCATAAAAAGAAAGGTAGGTACGTTGATCAGAAAACCAGTCAGTATCAGTATCTGGTGTGACCACACATCTACTTCACATAGAGTTGATCAGGCTTGATTGATTGTAGCATGTGGAATGTTGTCCCACGCCTCTTCAATGGCTTTGTGAAGTTGCTGGATATTGGCAGGAACTGGCACACACTGTCGTATACGTCAATCCAGAGCACCCCAAACATGCTCAATGGGTGACATGTCTGGTGAGTATGCAGGCCATGGAAGAACTGGGACATTTTCCGCTTCCAGGAATTGTGTACAGATCCTTGCGACATGGGGCTGTGCATTATCATGCTGAAACATGAGGTGATGGTGGTGGATGAATGGCACGACAATGGGCCTCAGGCTCTCGTCACGGTATCTCTGTGCATTCAAATTCCCATCAATAAAATGCAATTGTTTTCTCTGTTCGTAGCTTATGCATGCCTATTCCATAACTCCACCACCACCATGGGGCACTCTGTTCACAACGTTGACATCAGCAAACCGCTCGTCCAGACAACGCCCTACACGCTGTCTGCCATTTGCCCAGTGCATTTGAAACCAGGATTCATCCATGAAGAGTATACTTCTCTAGCGTGAGGCCATCGAAGCTGAGCATTTGCCCCCTGAAGTCGGTTACGAAGCTGAACTGCAGTCCTGTCAAGACCCTGGTGAGGACGAGCACGCAGATGAGCTTCCCTGAGAGTTTCTGACAGTTTTTAAAGAAATTCTGACAATTTGTGCAGTATCACGGTATACCATCATACTTCAAGGCTAAAACCATAGTACATTTCCATGGTATAAGTGAAAGTACCATAGTAGTACCATGATATAAATGAAAGGACCAAAGGGTATTATAATAAACTTTATTTGTTATTATTTATTTCAAATGATCACACTAACAGTTACTTTAGTTAAGAACTTAGATTTGGTAACACATTCAAGCAATTTCTTTTAATAAAAGTCAGCTCTATATGCTTAATTCCATGTGAAGCCATATAGTGGATATGTCGATCTAGTGCAGCACTCTCCGACCTTGTTCCTAGAGAGCTACCCGCCTGTAGGTTTTCCCCAGTTGTAACTAACCTGATTGAGCTTATCAACTAGCTAATTATTAGAATCAGGTACGCTAGATTAGTGTTGGAGTGAAACCCTACAGGACAGTAGCTCTCCAGGAGCAGGGTTGGAGAGCCTTGATCTAGTGGATATGTTGCCTATTGTAAAATGATACACTTACAAGTGGAAACTCAGAACTCAGATGATTGTGATGTAATTATTAATGTATCTTGGTCTTGACGTAATTATTAATGTATCTTGGTCTTGACTTTTTCTTTTTACCTACTAAGATTCATCTTGAAACATCCAGTGCAGTCAAAAACATTTTCCTGTGTTATATTTCCACACTATGAGGTTGTAATAAAACTGTGAAATTGAAAAAATGATAATGCCCTTTTAGTGTAAGAGCTGTTTGAAAAGACAGCCTAACATTTCAGCCTGTTTTGGTGGGATAGAGTTTTGGCCTGCCTGGTGACATCACCAGGTGGTTAAATGAGTTAATAGACCAATAAGAGAGTTCTAAACCTTTAGTTTTCAGTTGCCCCCTCCCCACTCAGATCACTCCCAGACAACCCTAGCAAAATTCTTGCTTGATTATCACTCTTAGATAAGCTGTTTCTTTTTAACCATTTTAATTGAAAACAATCACACTAAGGTACTTTATTGTTACCCAAAAATGATTTGATATTGAGATAAAAACAGCTGCATTGGACCTTTAATGAAAAGCACAATATAAATAAAATGAGCATTGACTTCCTTATGCAGTGCTTCCCTAATGTCTCCATTAGGTAAGGTGTTGATCATGAGTTTTATTCTCTTCGCCTCACAGGAACTGTGGGGGGGGACAAGATGGCGAGCTTAATTTACCATACTGTATTTTATTTTTGACGTTGTGTAAATATTAATTACAAATATATATAGAAAGGCACATTGTCAAAATACAATTTGGCATGCATTTAAAAAAAACGCAGTAAACATTCAAAAGACTTGACCCATGTTGCAGTCTACTAACTAACAGGTCTCCGTCACAGTATGAGCACCCAGCATCTCCGTCCTTTTCTAAATAAAAGAGACCATTACTACGTCACTGGATGAGGAGAGGGCCCCTGTACATAAATATACACATAAATATACATTCAAAAAAATGTAACATGCACATACAGTTTGGTCCAACTTTAACAGTAGTCAGCTCAAGTACAGTATTGACCCAGACTCGTCCTGAGAGAGACAAACCAATCACTTCACCTTTCCCCCAAACAACATGCCAAACAAGCCGTAAATGGGGGTTCGTGTTTTTGGCACATTTTTGTGGAATATGCATGTCAAAACCTAATAACAACCTTCTCCGCCTCTCCTCAGAACTGAAGCACCTGACGTTGGCATCGCGCCCCCCCCCAGTCCTGTTTAGGTGTCTAGTGGTATGTACTCTGAAGTAAAATCATGTTGTTATCATAAGCGTGCACTTTGCATGGTTATTAAAATATATCTTAAAAACACATGTATCCTTAAAACAAGGTAATGCAGAAGCGAAGCACAAAATATTTAGGGTCAAAAAAACAAAACAAAAAAAACAATTTAATCAGCTTTAAGAATTTGAACAGGAACACCGTACAGTACCCTGTGAATCCATAGGAGGTGCAGTTCAGCTTGCTATACAGTAGATCGAGTAACGAGTAAAGCCAAACCAAAGGCGAATAATAACCCTGCAAAAACTATTCTTTCCAGTTATAAATCCAAAAATGTCATTGAACAAATACATTGTTGGTCTTCTATCAGAGCAGAACGCAGTTTTTTATGCTAGGTTTTGTTCCCGGTATGTGCCTTGTGAGTTGGGCAAGAGACAGGAACCTTTAACACTTTTCTCCGTATATAGAGGTTTGGGAGAGGAGGCTCATTTGGAAAGTTTGCTGATGACACGGATGAGAGCGGCATTCTCGTCCTTTAGCCTCTGGTTGTCTGCTCGGAGATCCACCAGAACCTGGAAATACACGATAACAAGGGAAGGGAGACAAACAACATCAGGGCAAATAGTTTTTTCTTCTTCTTTATCATCATGATCAGTTGATGGAAATCTATTGGTTATTGTATTTTACAGATAATGCAATGTAGAACGGTACAGAATAAAACCATATTCTCAGAACACATTTTTTGTTTGTTTTTTAACAGTGTTTGGGGTAGATTGTCATTAGTGTTTGTGTAATTTCGATTTGGTTTGAGTACTTTTACGTGGTTAATGTTTTTGATAGTTTATTTTTTGGGGTAGTATGTGGTTAGTATGTTGGGTTTTTTGAGGTTGTTTTGAATTGTTGAATACTTTGGGGTAGCTTATGGTTAGTGTTTTGGGTAGTTTGTAGTAGTTGTTTTGGGTAGTTAGTAGGATCCCTAAGCACATAATCAATGCTAATAATTATGCAGATGAATTCAAGTCTGAACAGACAAAATAAGAGTTAAATAGGCTAGCCCCGGTGACTGAACAATTCCCTTATACCTTCAGCTCATCCTCCAGTTCCACTGCTTTTCTCTGGAGTGCTCTCTTCTCCTGCGAATAAAACAGATACTGAATTTATAACTCACTCCCACATAGGTATGCAGCCTTTATGGCTAATGACATTAGGTTATATTCCATTTGACCTCAATTGATCCAATAAATAAATAATTTCCTGAATTGGGAAGCTAAAAGTGAAATGGACCCTAAACATGAATACAGACAGTTTAAGAGGGGACTCACAAATCTCTCCAGTTCCAGCAGGGCCGGCCTCTCTGTGTTGCTCTCTTGACTCTGCAATGGAGACACAGACACATCAGGGCCAGTGATTGACATGCACAGCTCAACACAGAAGCTGAGCGGTATAATGCTGACACATTCTGTGTGCTATAATCTGGAATCCATCTGTGTTCCTACAATACTGTGTATTGTTTGTCTTACACAACGTCACTTCCCTTCACACTGTCAGAGTCAGATACAGAACACGCCTCCCTGACAAGACTGACAGTGTCCCAATACTCTTCGTCTCCCTCCTTTCCACTGCTACGTGGGTCTAATATATTGAAATGGAATACCTGATAATCATATCCAGACTTATCTGTAGTTCCCTATGTGTAGTTATGAGCGAGAGAAGACAAGGAAAAAAAGAGAGTCATGGCATATGGCTTTGCTATACACCATGGATCTTGAACCATAGCCATCAACATCCAGACAGGATCATATCCTCACCTGTCGGAGTCTCTCCAGCTCCACTTTGCTCTGGCTGAGCAGCAGCGCCGTCTCCTCCAGCTTGTCTTTGAGCAGGCCGTTCTCTTGGAGCACCGACCTGTACAGCTGGGGGGGGTGGGGGGGGGGAGACACCAAACAGGGATTCGGTCAAATGCAGAGGACAACAGCCTGGATATAGCCTAGCCACTGCAGTTCTAAATAGATTCAGTTTAAAGTGGTTTAAACTCCTATTTCCCAGCTAGTCAGCTGCATCCATTCATTCCCCTCAGAGCATGTTTTTTTCTCACTTATTAAAACATTAGCTACCATCTTTCAAGTGCCTGAAGAACGTGTGTATTTAAATCATTGGGAGTTGTCGACAATACCATACCATTTTGTAGTCTGGTGAAGAATCTCCCAACTGAGGCTCACTGCAAATATGGAGTACATGATTTACTCAATATAAAAAAAGAGGTTTAGTAATTCAGTATACTGTAGTATAGAAATTAAAAGCACTTACCTGGGTGAACTATGATGGTGGTTCTCATCCTGTTGGGCTTCATCCATTGCATCCAAATGTTCATTCTTATAAAAATATAAATAAATAAATAAACAAATAAATAAATACATACACACACAGTGTATAATGAACATTGTCCGGCCTACATTATAAAGCAGTCAAAATACAGAAATATAGCAATTACACAACTGAAAAAGAGGGAAAAAAAGAACATTTCAGTTCGGGTATGGGGTTCCTGTTCTGAGTATGAGGTTACGAAATACTGTGTCATTTCCTCTTTGACTTTGTAGGACATAACATTTATTTTGTACTTGTGGCATGATGGATGTGGACAAGAAAGAGTTGATAGTCAAATTAAAGTTCAATCAGTTTATACAAAGAGGAAATGGTCAAACGATTAGAAAAAACAGACTTCAAAAGCTCTCGCACGAATCCTATGAATATGTATGAAGGGGTTCCTCCGCTTACCCCTAGCTGAACCACTCCGGTGGAGCGTCTCTCTCTCCTTCCCTTCCGTCGGTCCCTCACTCCGAGCCGCGTCTCTCCCTCAGACCCGACCTCCTTCACTGGGTCAGTGTCTACAATACAATAGGAACAGAATGACATTGCTAGATCACAAAGGCATTCAACAGCACGGCTCGAAACTAACTTTTTCCACCGGTGGAACTGGCGCTACCAACTTTTTCAGTTGACGGCACCAGCACGTGATATGGTCGCACCATTTTTTTGCCGCTGCGTGCCGATAATGACCTGACCTGTGTCTCATAATGTGCCTGCATTCCATACAGAACCGGGCTAATAATGATTAGCCGTCTATAACATTTGCACGCCCTTGCAGTGTTTGACATTCAGATGAATTTGCCAGTGGCACACTGGTCCAATGCCAACTGAAAGTTACTGGCTTGAATGAAAAGAATGCTGGCCAAGGAAAGCAGAGGATGTGTGCGTCAATTCAAATGTTATGTTTAATTTGCAGGCTGCATAAGTAGCCTACAGCAGGGCTCTCCAACCCTGTTCCTGGAGAGCTTCTGTCCTGTAGGTTTTCACACCAACACTAATCTAGAGCACATGATTCTAATAATTAGCTGGTTGATAAGTTGAAAAATCAGGAAAATTACAAATGGGGTTGAAATGAAAACGTCCTGGAACAGGGTCTGAGAGCTCTGGCCTATAATGATCTACCCCCTATAAAAAAATCATCTTTGAGCAATCTCAAAAAGGGTGTTCTTGCTAGCGATTGCAGGGCCCTATAAAATATGTTTTAGTTTTTCACATGCAAAAATCACCTTTTTTTGGCTCAAATTTGATGTTCTCAGAACACAACAATGCTTAAACCACATTGGGAAAACACTCGAGATCTGGGAACATTTATTTATTTAAATTGGAGGGTGTAGTTGCCCTTCAATTCAATTGTGCGCACAGAAAGAGATCCTTGTGTTTGGCTAGCGGTGTTTTTGTACTGTACAATGTAGGCTACATGTGATGGCACAGTTTGATAAACAAATACCCTGCAATTGTCAAATCATCAAGATATCATTCAGCCGGGTATTTATTGGCAAGGTTTTTTTGGGAAAGCCTTTAGAAATGTGCGCATGACTCAATTTTGCGTTGCAAAGATTAAAGCAAGACTTTGGACCGAACTTTATGAATACCTGCTCTGCATACCCATTGTTGCACACCTTTATAATAAAATTTAAAAAGCTGAAAATTGTGAACCAAAAAGTAACATGCCCAGGAGAAAAATATATAAAAATCACTGGCACCCTAGCATCCAATTTAAAATGTGTGTTGCACTGCCAAGTCAAACGGTCGCAAATACGAGTTTTGGTTGATATTTTGAGCCTTTAACAGACACTAAGGCAAGGCATGCATCTGATATTGCCGACTTGATGTTTTCATGACACTAAAATACTTTTAAAACTAGGATTCATAATCCTGTCTTCCTGAATGGCATTACTATTAATAAATGAAAACAGCTCATTTTCCCACCACAGTCCCACTCACCTCTCTCAGCAGGAGTAATGGTGACTGTAGGGCTGACATGCAGAATGTTGCTAGGTGGTGGATCAGCCGGTTTGGCTACGCTCTTCTCTGCCTCCTTCAAGTCAGTGAGCGTCACACCCTGTCACAGGAAACGAGCAAAAATCATGTTTATTATTTATGCTGAAAAATGGTCAGTTATGGTGACAAGATCCATTTTAAGTCCTCTGTAAGAGACGTAAAAGAGATGGTTTATTGTGGCCAGTACCTGTGTGGAGCGGCGAGACTGGCGCATGAGGCGTGATCGTGCTTTCCTCTGAGACTCAGACTCCTCATCTCTTACTGGGGCCTGGAACCTGAGGGGCAAACATCCACACAGCTCCATTAGAACCCTTAGATTCACAATGCTCCAAAAAAATAACCCATCCACACAGCTCCATTAGAACCCTTAGATTCAGAGCCGTAACCAGGGTTGGAGTTTCAGTGAAAGCGGGGAAATATGAGAAATGATTCATACTGACACGTAGCATCAGCGACAGTTCAGTTGTAAAGAGTTGATGATTTTATGCAATTCATCATTACATGGATACCCATTTTCGCAAATTACATAGCGTTTTGGGGCATTACGTTGCGAGGCATTATGAGGCATTAACTAATCAAGCGCCGCACAAACGCACATCAATGGAGCACACAGATGATCGTATTATCACAGTCACATGAATTATTAGCACATTACTTACAATTCTGTATTAACATCAGTGATGTAGTGTTAAAAGAGGTGGGTAATGGGTAAACTATAAACTCCAGTGGGATATCAAGACTAACAAGAGCGTTGGGTCAGTAACCGAAAGGTCGCTGGTTTGAAGAACACATCCACACAGCTCCATTAGAACCCTTAGATTCAGAATGCTCCATAAGAACCCATCCACACAGCTCCATTAGAAGATGTATATTCAGAATGCTCCATAAGAACCCATCCACACAGCTCCATTAGAAGATGTATATTCAGAATGCTCCATAAGAACCCATCCACACAGCTCCATTAGAAGATGTATATTCAGAATGCTCCATAAGAACTCATCCACACAGCTCCATTAGAAGATGTATATTCAGAATGCTCCATAAGAACCCATCCACACAGCTCCATTAGAAGATGTATATTCATTATGCTCCATAAGAACACATCCATACAGCTCCATAAAAGCACATCCACTTAATTTACAGCAGAAGAGACACACTCCTCTACTAAAACCCATTGACAGTGCTTTAACAACTGCCTGTGTTGAGCGTCCTTCATTCATTAGCTCTCATCATCCCTTGCTTTTTATGTGCCACACCCTGCCTCCTGCTACACCAACTATTCACTTATCTTTCCTGTAGTTGTGCCAGGCCACTAAGCTTTAAATGTGTGTTTACTGTGTGTCGTGTGGCTCTTACTTCCGTCGGTCTGGGTTGGTGTTGTTGGGACTATCAGCCACGGGGTCTTTCCTCTGGGGGGTGGGCTGGACCCGGGCTGTACGACTGGCTCTGTCCTGGTCCCGCTCCTCCACATCCTTCTCCTCTGGAATCTGCTGGACCACAGGCAAGACAGGACCACATTAATACAGGGAAATAATAACACTCCTCTTGACACTAATCGATTCATTGTTGCTAGTCTGATGATTCACATTTGTCTTGACGTTCAAATGGAAAGGACATTTTGTGAACATCAACAGCGAAGATAGGAAATAAGGAATAACTAAGTGTGTAAAGCACGACAGACCCAGGTAGACTACACAACATCGACAGTACAGCTTAAGATACATTGAGACATGTCTTACCTTCTCAGCAGGGTTGACGGTGGAGGTGGCACTCTCTGTGTCTGGACTGGATAGAGTGGAGCTTTCTAAGACAGACAGACAGACAGGAGGTGTACTCTGATCAGTGGGTATTCATGACTGGGTACTCATAATTGCCATACCACTTGACCAGAGCATTTTAAAATGTGAACATGTACTTCAATAAGTCTTCATTCTTCATGAAAGCAGATATGTGTGTGTGTGTGTGAGACCAGCCATATTATATACCAGGGCTGCTCTCTTTCTCCTCGCTGAGCTCCAGCCCTTCAGACCGCCTCTCTTTAGACTGGTCTGGCACGTTCATCTTTTCCTTACTGCTCATCCTGCACACCGAGGTCCTGAAACACACACACAGAGATGATTATAATCAGCATTTCACAGAAATAGGCTGCATTCTGATTCTTTACCCTTCTCCCAAAGTGTGCTCTCGTTCACTCCCCTCCGTGCATTGAAAAGCTTTGGATTGGTCCATACATGGGAGGAGATAATGATCGGAATGTAGCCATGAAATTCATTGGAGGAACGCATCCAGTTCTGACACTGTCCAACACAATCCCTGCTATTATCTACAAGGAAGATGCCTTTTTCATAGTCAGCCATCTTTGTAAAATAACATTAGTCAATGAAGAACTACCCAATTCAATCTCAACGAAATTTCTTATGAGGACAAAACCATCTTTCTGCATGAAAATAATACATATATATTTGATACTTGAGGCCAAGCCCACCACATTTACTCCAACTACAGTCTAACTGTAAATTTAATACTACAGATCAGAAGAGGAAAATAAACTATAGAAAATAAGATGCCGTAATAATAAGCCATATACTGACCTCCGTTGTTTGTAATGAGATGCAGTAGTAATAAGGCATATCCGTTGTTTGTAATGAGATACAGTAGTAATAAGCCATATCCGTTGTTTGTAATGAGATGCAGTAGTAATAAGGCATATCCGTTGTTTGTAATGAGATGCAGTAGTAATAAGGCATATCCGTTGTTTGTAATGAGATGCAGTAGTAATAAGGCATATCCGTTGTTTGTAATGAGATGCAGTAGTAAGAAGGCATATCTGTTGTTTGTAATGAGATGCAGTAGTAATAAGGCATATCCGTTGTTTGTAATGAGATGCAGTAGTAATAAGGCATATACTGACCTCCGTCGTTTGTTATCAGCTTTTGCAGCAGTAGAGCCCGCAGGGTTCTGTCTATCCATGATGGACTGCTCATTACGCCACTGTGAAGGGACACTCGGTCATCAGTGACAGAAATATGACCACTATCATTAGATAACACACATAATAATAACAATATTGCAAGGCAAATATAGTAGCAAGAGTCATGACAGCATCACTCATCAGTAAGAGAAACATAGGAAGACTGCCTTTCGCAGAACAGCCCAATATTACATGGCAAATATGGCAACAAGTCAAATGATACTATTCGGAAAAGATGTGAAATCTACAATTAATATTTCACAATCAGGCAGTTTTGTATTGGCCATCTAGGGAAATATTTCGCACACATGAACAGTGACAAAAAAAAGGGAAGTCTCACGTTGGCTTGTTTCTGTGACAGCTCCTCCAGCAGTGACACAACACTCTCATCAGCGACATCAAACGGAGTCTGACCCTGCAGGGTTGATGTTACAAAATGAAAATAGAGCACAAAGGAAGCAGCAAGACAGTACGTGGCATCACACTTCCTACCACATGACGAAGCTATATTAGCCTATCATTTCAAAAAGTAGTAACAAATATTAGAGACCTGGTATACAAGCAGTCGGCAATATTTCGAGGGATATTGAGTAATGTCTTGAGGAGGGCGGGCTCATTGGAATTGGCTGGAATAGAATAAATGGAACGGTATCAAACGCATCAAACATATGGAAACCACACTTGACTCCGTTCCATAAATTCCATTCCAGTCATTACAATAAGCCTGTCCTCCTACAGCTCCTCCGGTATACATGTGTATGGCTCTAGTCTGTCTGTCTCACCCCATTGCTGCAGACCTCCATGTCGCAGAGCTGTTCAGCCAGTATCTTGCAGGCATCTCCCTGCCCCCAGTGTGACGCTGCGTGGAGAGGCGTCCAGCCATCACAGTCCATCTCTGACACGTCCAGACCACACTGGCATAGCAGTCTGAACCCCAACAACACAGAGTGATTTAGCACAGAGAGCAAAGCAGAAAGCCTATGCAATTGAGTTCATTCATTTTGTCTGTTTGTTTTTTAACAATGCCCTGTTTCTCCATAAACTCAAGAGTTATTGAGCTTGTCAGAGTGGCTGTGAGGGAGAGACAAGAAAAATAGGTTTATTGAGAGAATAGGGACACGGTCATGGACACTCACTTGATGGCTTCCAGGTAGCCCTTGGCTGCAGCCACATGCAGGGGAGTGGCCCCAGTTTTGGGGTGCCGTAATTCTGAGGGAGGCCCCTCTGTCAGCCAGGCTCTGGCGTCTTTCATGATCTGCTCCTCCTCCACCCGCTTAGCTGCCTCCACGTCCACACCTGAGACGGGAATGAAATGTATAATCAAAAACTCAACAAGAACGTGTAAAAAGTGGTAGTCAAGAAGCTTCTTCCTCTCTCAACTCCATTGAAATAGGGAGAGCCTTATTCTTGTTGAGCTCGATACGGAACGTTGACAGCATCACAAGCCAAAAATTCGTTAAGAGTGTGCCCTGACTTCCCTTCCTTCTCAGTACCTAAGTAAGTCTTTATAAATCAGACACCACAACACTTATCACCCTGAATCTCTCCTTTGTTTCCTCCCCGTGTTGGTAGCACCGTACTCACCTTGTCTCACTGTGTATTGGTGCAGGAGCGACTCAGTGGCCTCGTCTTCAGCTATGTCTAGGGGGACATCACCATCACAGTTCACAGCAGTGAGAGACGCACCCTGCTGCAAAAGGAAACTGAGATATAGAAAGAGAGTTTGAAACCAGCCACAACTGAGAAACAGGCCACATAATTAAGAGTAAACAAAAAGCAGTTGACCAGCTTTACAGGCCCTGCTGTACCAGACAACAATACAGCATTGTTGAATGGAGAAACAATGGCACAGAAAGGCTTAGGGTACAAAATCAGGTTAACTCAATTGCAACGACTGCCCAACACTATAACACAGGAATGTAGAAAGCTTTCATAGGTAGCCCCTATTCTATTGCCTGATGTTGAAGTGATATACTGTACTGTACATACTCAGTGATCTCCAGGTTCCCACAGGTGGCTGCCACATGCAGCGGAGTCCAGCCCTCACTGTCCACCTGGTTTATGTTGGCACCCTGAGCCAGGAGAAAGACCATCACCTCCATGCTCCCATCTATACAAGCCTACAGTGAATGAGGAGAGAGGGTGATGATATTCATTGCTCCAGTATGACTATAGGTTGTAGAGTCAATACACAGACACTACATTCTACTAATTTACCACAAGTCCTTACCTGATGAAGAGCTGTGATTCCGTCAGCATTGGCACAATTCACAACCTCTCCCCGATAGTCTCCATTCTTGCCTTCTGTCTCTTTTGCATCTTTCAGCATCTCTTGGGCCTCATCTGTGTCACCACTGGCACAAGCTGCCAGGAACTCTGCAGCAGTATCAAACCGCACTCGCCTCCTACAGTAGAGGTCATCATTTAGTGACATTACTCAGGATATTAAAGTGGATATTTTACCAGCACTCCATGGCAGCTATTCAAACCTCATTATTTACATACATGAAAGGCTGATCATATTCCCCTCCTCCAAATAGTCCATGTTAAACCCAGTGGTTGTCAACAACAGTGGTGGACTGTAGTTAACTAGATATGTAGTTAGCTAACTTAACTAGTCAGCCAGCAACATAGTTAACTGCCTGATAACTTTCCAAAAATGACTAGCCAGCCAATGTGGGTGTGTTAGCTACATATCCTGTCGAATATTGTAGAGAACTGTTCTAAATCTACTAACGTTACTAGATAGTAGACAAGCACATATGTATGCATGTGCCATTGTTGTGATCGCAGACATAGATAGTTAGCGAGATAAACATTCAAGTATCAGCAAAGCTAGCTAGCAAGTGCCTAGCCCACGCACAGCATTCCTGAATAGCATCCGGTATAGTATTAGTACAAGCTAGCTAGCGATAACCTAGCTAGCTGGCTAGTTAGTTAGTAATGCATCAATCTGACAATACAGTACCTTCGTTTGAGTAGAAGACTATTGGCTTCCCCGGTGGTCGATCCGCTTCCCCCCACATCCTGAGAACGGTCATTTGAAACGGCGTTGTTTACGGCCTCCGAGCAGCCTGCATCCTCGACATCGCCCCGCCACCTTCGCCTGGGCACAGCCGGTTCTCTGTCGGTGCTAGAACCGGACCAGCGCTTCAATTGTTCTTGCCGTTTATCCTTTGCTGTGTCCCCCATTATTATCCGACGAGGACTTTATTCAATAAAATATATATTCGATAGAAAAGACACACCCTCCATGTGTATAGTTTCACTTCCTTATTCAAAGCACTGGGTGTGAAGCCAAAGATGGTGCATAAATGAAGATGTTCCACTCAGGCCGTTAACCATTGAAAAAAAATGTCACAGTTCCGGTCTACTTAAGGAGTAGGTTAGCTGACAACGAAAACGATGCGTACGCTTCAATGGGGGCAGAAGTCAGTGTGTTGTTGTGATTCTGGTTGGCCAGATAGCAACAGTGAGAAGAAGCTGCCATCTGGGGCATCGTAGGTGGCTCGTTTCAGCTAGTTTAATCTTCTTCTTGATACAATGTCTTGTGTTGAGGTGTTTTGACTGATGCAATGCGTATGCTAATGTGTACTAAAATGTGGACTGAAATGTACTATTGAACAATGTAACTATGTATTTGAGAGACAAGTGCTCATTGTGCAAATGTATTTATGTTTTCAATAAACATTGGAGACAAAATATAGTTTACATGTTGTCAACAATCTAAGCCAACCCTGTCTGTTTTGCCCAATAGTCCGCCACAGTGGACGGGTCATAATACCCATAAAACCTAGCGGTAAAACATGGAAATGGTTTCATACATTTTTCCCATCATGAATTTTGCAAACACTTTAAAATAGTGTGTGTGTTTGGTGTAGGCGTACCTTGCTGTGACGTTTTGATAACCCTTTATCTCTAGGTGAGTTTTATCAATATATTTGCCTCAATATACTCTCACAAATTCAAAAGGCTAATTCACAACAGAGAAGACCTCAGCAAGCACAATCAGAGACCTGTGCCCAATCCATGATGAATACATGTGCTGTATTTAAATTAATTTAATAAAGTGTTGAACTTCTTCCATCCTCTTTCTCTGTCTTAGTTAGCCACTGACTACGCTTTATCTAGCTAGTAAGCAGAGCAGTAGATCAGAACATATTCTTGTATTACTTTGCCTAGATAATTATTTGTACAGTATCTCGACTTTGATGTCTATTTCAGACCTTATAGCATTTTTCAAGGATAAGCATAAGAGCATTAAAAGGGGAGAAAACCCCTATAAGTCTGGCCATGTGTAGAACTACAGCCAGCCAGAGTGAAGGGCAACTTACCGGTTTGGTCAGTGCCAAGAGGGATACAGTTTATCCTGTGTCGGTGAGTTAATTAAGTTTGAGCATCTTAGCAATACAATATGTTTTATACTGCTGTCAACATTCCACACGGAAAGAGCTACTTAATCAATTATACAGTGCATTTGGAAAGTATTCAGACCCCTTGACTTTTTCCACATTTTGTTACATTACAGCTGTATTCTAATAATGATTAAATTAATGTTTTTCCTCATCAATCAACACACAATACCCCATAATGACAAAGCGAAAACAGGTTTCTAGAAATTTGTGCACTTTTTAAAAAACTAACAGAAATACCTTATTTACATAAGTATTCAGACCCTTTGCCAAGAGACTCAAATTGTATCTCAGGTGCATCCTGTTTCCATTGATCATCCTTGAAATGTTTCTACAACTTGATTGGAGTCCACCTGTGGTAAATTCAATTAATTAGAAAGGCACACACCTGTCTATATAAGGTCCCACAGTTGACAGTGCATGTCAGAGCAAAAACCAAGCCATGAGGTTTGTCAGTAGAGCTACAAGACAGGATTGTGTCAAGGCACAGATCTGGGGAAGGGTACCAACAAATTTCTGCAGCATTGAAGGTCCCCGAGAACACAGTAGCCTCCATCATTCGTAAATGGAAGAAGTTTGGAACCACCAAGACTCTTCCTAGAGCTGGCTGCCCAGCCAAACTAAGCAATCGGGAGAGAAGGGCTGACCAAGAACCTGATCACTCTGACAGAGCTCTAGAGTTCCTCTGTGGAGATGGGAGAACCTTCCAGAAGGACAACCATCTCTGCAGCACTCCGCCAATCACGCCTTTATAGTAGAGTGGCTAGACTGAAGCCACTCCTCAGTAAAAAGCACATGACAGCCCGCTTGGAGTTTGCCAAAAGGCACCTAAAGACTGTCAGACCATGAGAAACAAGATTCTCTGGTCTGATGAAACCAAGATTGAACTCTTTGGCCTGAATGCCAAGCGTCACGTATGGAGGAAACCTGGCACCATCCCTACGGTGAAGCATGGTGGTGGCAGCATCATGCTGTGGGGATGTTTTTCAGCGGCAGGGACTGGGAGACTAGTCAGGATCGAGGGAAAGATGAATGGAACAAAGTACAGAGAGATCCTTCATGAAAACCTGCTTCAGAGCGCTCAGGACCTCAGACTGGGTCGACAACGAACCTAAGCACACGGCCAAGACAGCGCAGGAGTGGCTTTGGGACAAGTCTCAATGTTGTTGAGTGGCCTAGCCAGAGCCCAGACTTGAATCCGACCAAACAGCTCTGGAGAGACCTGAAAATAGCTGTGCAGCGACGCTCCCAAGCCAACCTGACAGAGCTTGAGAGGATCTGCAGAGAAGAATAGGAGAAACTCCCCAAATACAGGTGTGCCAAGCTTGTAGTATCAAACCCAAGAAGACTCAAGACTGTAATCGCTGCCAAAGGTATTTCAACAAAGTACTGAGTAAAGGGTCTGAATACTTTGCTTTGTCATTATGGGGTATTGTGTGTAGACTGATGAGAGGAAAACAATATTTAATCAATTTTAGAATAAGGCTGTAACGTAACAAAATGTGGAAAAAAATCAAGGGGTCTGAATATTTTCCGAATGCACTGTATAATCATTAATCAGATTGCCCTGGATACCAGACTTAGATGAGTGATAATTCAGTTCTAGAATGTTGTCATTGATGAGACTGAATCTAAAAATCTATTGACATCCAGAATTCACTTTGTTTAGATGTCCTGCGTGTGTTATAGTTTCAGAACCTGAGACAAATCTTCAAAGGCACAGTATTTATTTATTTATTGGGAGTGGTACATGCATTCACATAGTCTTGATTCTGTCGCCAAAAATGAAACGCTAATTATCTGCTAACGTGACTATCATACAGAACCACAAATGTCTGTCTCAAGTTTCACATCTCACCAGGGCCATGATGATCTGGATGAGACTGCAGGATCGAGGCCAAGGTAAGAATCTCTGAATTAACTGTGTAATGTTAGCTAAATGTAGTAATTCATAAATTGGCTAAAGTTGTTTAAATGGACAATTCTGTGAATTGTCTTGGGCAAGTTTTTAATTGAAAATGCCTGTTATCTGGCTAGGGAGCTCATGGTTAGTTAGTTAGCAACATTAGCCTGGCTAGATGGCTAATAGCAGTCTATTTGCATAGCCATTTAAATGCATGAGAAATTTATAGAAACAAGTTTCTTTCTTTGGCTTTTATAAAACAACAGTCTAGCTTGGTAGAGGAAGCTATGGCTAGGAGTTCTTGATAATGTTTGTTTGTGTCTGTGGGTGAGGGGTGGGTAGCCTACTTCAAGTACTACTTGATTTGTAGCTACTCTAGCTAGGTGGATTATTTTAGTCTGTTTTTTTGAGGTTTCAGAGATGGACTGATTCACCCTCTCGAGTCGCGTGTGTTTACTGTGTGAAAACATTGTTTGCTGTTACCCTCTGGACAGCAGATCATTAGTATGGGCAAGGTTATGTAACCTTTATTTATAATGAATGGTGGAAAAACGATTGTAACCATTTCCGTGTTTGACCGCTAGGTTTTATGGGTATTATGACTCATACTGTGGAAGGCCAATGTATTATGGTGCGTTCAAGACAACTGGGAACTCCGAAAAATACAAGGTGAAATCATGACGTCAGTGTTCTTCAGGTCAGAAAGTCGGAGCTCTAGAAAGAGGCCAGAGTTCTCGAGTTAGAATTCCGAGTTGAATGACTGTTCAAAATTATTTTTCCCAGTCAGAGCTATATTTTTTTCTCGCAAGTTCCCAGTTGTCTTGAACACACTGAAGTTGGAAGTCTGAGATTTCTGAGTTCACAGTTGTTTTGAACGTGGCATTAGCAGTTAGGTCTGTATATTGCTATTGCTATGTATTGGACAATGAGAGGCTTTGAAAGCATCGGTCAGCCATATTGGCACTTCTCAGAAGAAGCAGTCCTCCATAGGAATGAATTGAATTCGACAGTATTTGAATTAAATGTTTCAAGGACAAAATTACATGCATGTAGCTCAGATAATATAATTTAAAAGTATGCATAAGGTGTCTGTAATAGAATAAACGTGGCAAAACAAATGTAGACATGAATAAATTAACTTCTATAGCTTCCAAAACATTTCTCTTTTTTACAATGGTGGTCTGGTCTGCTCCAGCTAGTTAATTGACTATACAGCATATGAAACAGGGAAAAAAAAGGAGCGAGTGAGATGTTTTGCTTGCTCTTTCACCTCTAGTGAAGCTACGGGATGTGTTCGAGAGCATCCCGTCTGCACAGTGCTGCGCAAGAGTTGCCTGACATATTAAACGATCTCTGTTTACATTGTGCAGTGTTATAAGTTGTAGGTTTAAGGCAGCCCCACATCCCTTTCACTTCTTGTCAGAAAACCCCATATTGCACTACACTCAGGTGAGTATGTCCGAAACCAAACCACCACTTTGCATTTAAGAAAGTGACATCTGCTGTGCTTTAGAATGACTTATAGTTCCAGAAGTAAGATTGCAACTTTTAAGGCTTTGGGGCCAATAAGGGGGACTCTGAAATTAAATTGACATGTCAGTGAAGATCTTTGTCTGAATGAAAAGTATTCTAACATAATTATTTTAAAAATGTATATATCAGTAAATTAACATTACTTTTTGTATTATAATTATTTTAGTTTGACTTTGACATCCCAAACTTGAAATGTCTCTCAGAACTTTTACGTTGCTCAGTTTGTCTGGTAAAAAAAAAAAAAAACATGAAAAAACAAGAAGACTAATACCTTTTTCAAAGCTGTAACTCAATGTGACTGATTTTCACATTATTTGCTTAGCCTGTAAACATTACAACATGAGCAAAGGAGCAAATTCCACTTTTCTGGTGGTGTTGTCGGCTTTGAATGTCCTAAACAATCAATAAATCAAAGAAAAGAGGAACATTGTTACCTTTGTTAGTTAATTTGGTGGTAAATAAAAATTCCTCTGTAGCCTATTGTATATCCATATTAATAATTTAATTTGGATATTTGATTTAGTGTATTGTTGAATAGTGTTTAAGTACACAAATATTGTAAACATTACTCTAACATGTGTTGCGGTAGGTCCTGACATGCACATGAGGGGGTATTTTGAGGGGGTAAGAACTTGCACATGAGGGGGTATTTTGGATCAGAGCAAAATGTGATTGGAGATACAGTAATTCCAAAAGGTTTGAGAACTGCTGTTATACACAACCATTGCTGTGGACCAAATGTTATTACAATGGATAATCTCTGCACACAAAATTACTACTATACAACAGACTCTTTTTGTATCAAAAATGCATTTTTGCAAGTCTCTAAAAGAGTCTTCAGTTGATTAGCACATCATAGGTGCCATTTGAGAATGCAAACAGTTTTTTGATGCAACAGGTGCAAGACGCTCGGTCTGAACCTTAACATGCATCGCTTTCAGGAAGGTTTTGGAAGCATAAGGACATTAGCTTTCATATCAGTGAGAAATAATTTTCAAAAAATGAAAGGTTAAATAATACACACCTTAATACACACCTTGATAGGGTTAGTGTTTCCACATGGCCATATCTCAGTGTTACAACGCTTGTTTACGTAAAACAGACTGAAGACGAGGCGACCACCTAATTTATCTATCTACCATGCTCCGAACACCCAGTGGTGGAAAAAGTACTCAATTCTTGTACTTGAGTTAAAGGAAAGATACCTTAATAGAAAATTACAAGGAAAAGTGAAAGTCACCCAGTAAAATACTATTTGAGTAAAAGTATTTGGTTTTTAAATATACTTAAGTATCAAAAGTAAAAGTATAAATCATTGCAAATTCCTTATATTAACCTGTTATGGATAGGGGGCAGTATTTTCACGGCCGGATAAAAAACGTACCCGATTTAATCTGATTATTACTCCTGCCCAGAAACTAGAATATGCATATAATTATTAGCTTTGGATAGAAAACACTCTAAAGTTTCTAAAACTGTTTGAATGGTGTCTGTGAGTATAACAGAACTCATTTGGCAGGCCAAAACCTGAGAAGACTCTGTACAGGAAGTACCCTGTCTGACCATTTCTTGGCCTTCTTGATCATCTCTATCCAAAACAAGGGATCTCTGCTGTTACGTGACACTTCCTACGGCTCCCATAAGGCGGCAAAAAGCTGAATCGTGGCTTTGCAGGCCCTGGCTGAAAAACAGTAGCGCCTTTTGATAGTGGTCGATCAGAGTACAGAGACTGGCGCGCGCGTGCACGAGGCGACCCCCTGTTTTTATTCTTTCGTCTTTGAACGTAAACAACGACTCCCGGTCGGAATATTATCGCTTTTTTTTAGAAAAATAGCATAAAAATAGATTTTAAACAGCGGTTGACATGCTTCGAAGTACGGTAATGGAATATTTAGAATTCTTTTGTCACGAAACACGTCGGGCGCGTAACCCTTCGTCACCCTTGGATAGTGTCTTGAACGCACGAACAAAACGCCGCTATTTGGATATAACTATGGATTACTTTGAACCAAACCAACATTTGTTATTGAAGTAGCAGTCCTGGGAGTGCATTCTGACGAAGAACAGGAAAGGTAATCAAACTTTTCTAATAGTAAATCGGAGTTTGGTGAGGGTCAAACTTGGTGGGTGTCAAAATAGCCCAGCCATCACGGCTAGCTATCTACTCAGAATATTGCAAAATGTGCTTTCACCGAAAAGCTATTTTAAAATCGGACATAGCGAGTGCATAAAGGAGTTCTGTATCTATAATTCTTAAAATAATTGTTATGTTTTTTGTGAACGTTTATCGTGAGTAATTTAGTAAATTCACCGGAAGTGTTTGGTGGGAATGCTAGTTCTGAACGTCACATGCTAATGTAAAAAGCAGTTTTTTTATATAAATATGAACTTGATTGAACAAAACATGCATGTATTGTATAACATAATGTCCTAGGCGTGTCATCTGATGAAGATCATCAAAGGTTAGTGCTGCATTTAGCTGTGGTTTTGTTTTTTGTGACATTATATGCTAGCTTGAAAAATGGGTGTCTGATTATTTCTGGCTGGGTACTCTGCTGACATAATCTAATGTTTTGCTTTCGCTGTAAAGCCTTTTTGAAATCGGACAGTGTGGTTAGATAAAGGAGAGTCTTGTCTTTAAAATGGTGTAAAATAGTCATATGTTTGAAAAATTGAAGTTTGGGGATTTTTGAGGAATTTGTCATTCGCGCCACGCCCGTCATTGGATATTGGAACAGGTGTTCCGCTAGCGGAACGTCTAGATGTAAGCAAACAGCACAATTTTCTTGTTTTTTACATTTATTTACGGATAGCCAGGGGCACACTTCAACACTCAGATATCAAATGTTATTTGTCACAAGTGCCGAATACAACAGGTGTAGACTTTACAGTGAAATGCTTACTTACAAGCCTTAACCAACAATGCAGTTTAATATATAATTATATACTGCTCAAAAAAATAAAGGGAACACTTAAACAACACAATGTAATTCCAAGTCAATCACACTTCTGTGAAATCAAACTGTCCACTTAGGAAGCAACACTGATTGACAATAAATTTCACATGCTGTTGTGCAAATGGAATAGACAACAGGTGGAAATTATAGGCAATTAGCAAGACACCCCCAATAAAGGAGTGGTTCTGCAGGTAGTAACCACAGACCACTTCTCAGTTCCTATGCTTCCTGGCTGATGTTTTGGTCACTTGAATGCTGGCGGTGCTTTCACTCTAGTGGTAGCATGAGACGGAGTCTACAACCCACACAAGTGGCTCAGGTAGTGCAGCTCATCCAGGATGGCACATCAATGCGAGCTGTGGCAAGAAGGTTTGCTGTGTCTGTCAGCGTAGTGTCCAGAGCATGGAGGCGCTACCAGGAGACAGGCCAGTACATCAGGAGACGTGGAGGAGGCCGTAGGAGGGCAACAACCTAGCAGCAGGACCGCTACCTCCGCCTTTGTGCAAGGAGGAGCAGGAGGAGCACTGCCAGAGCCCTGCAAAATGACCTCCAGCAGGCCACAAATGTGCATGTGTCTGCTCAAACGGTCAGAAACAGACTCCATGAGGGTGGTATGAGGGCCCGACGTCCACAGGTGGGGGTTGTGCTTACAGCCCAACACCATGCAGGACATTTGGCATTTGCCAGAGAACACCAAGATTGGCAAATTCGCCACTGGCGCCCTGTGCTCTTCACAGATGAAAGCAGGTTCACACTGAGCACATGTGACAGACGTGACAGTCCGGAGACGCCGTGGAGAACGTTCTGCTGCCTGCAACATCCTCCAGCATGACCGGTTTGGCGGTGGGTCAGTCATGGTGTGGGGTGGCATTTCTTTGGGGGGCCACACAGCCCTCCATGTGCTCACCAGAGGTAGCCTGACTGCCATTAGGTACCGAGATGAGATCCTCAGACCCCTTGTGAGACCATATGCTGGTGCGGTTGGCCCTGGGTTCCTCCTAATGCAAGACAATGCTAGACCTCATGTGGCTGGAGTGTGTCAGCAGTTCCTGCAAGAGGAAGGCATTGATGCTATGGACTGGCCCGCCCGTTCCCCAGACCTGAATCCAATTGAGCACATCTGGGACATCATGTCTCGCTCCATCCACCAACGCCACGTTGCACCACAGACTGTCCAGGAGTTGGCGGATGCTTTAGTCCAGGTCTGGGAGGAGATCCCTCAGGAAACCATCCGCCACCTCATCAGGAGCATGCCCAGGCGTTATAGGGAGGTCATACAGGCACACGGAGACCACACACACTACTGAGCCTCATTTTGACTTGTTTTAAGGACATTACATCAAAGTTGGATCAGCCTGTAGTGTGATTTTCCACTTTAATTTTGAGTGTGACTCCAAATCCAGACCTCGAAGGGTTGATAAATTGGATTTCCATTGATTATTTTTGTGTGATTTTGTTGTCAGCACATTCAACTATGTAAAGAAAAAAGTATTTAATAAGATTATTTCATTCATTCAGATCTAGGATGTGTTATTTTAGTGTACCCTTTATTTTTTTGAGCAGTGTATATATCTAAAAAGAATAAGAAACAAATAATTAAAGAGCAGCAGTAAAATAACAATAGCGAGGCTATATACAGGGGGTACCGGTACAGAATCAATGTGTGGGGGCACCGGTTAGTTGAGGTAATATGTACATGTAGGTAGAGTTATTAAAGTGACTACGCATAGATAATAACAGAGAGTGGGGGGGGGGGGGGGGCAATGCAAATATTCTGGGTAGCCATTTGATTAGATGTTCAGGAGTCTTATGGCTTGGGGGTAGAAGCTGTTTAGAAGCCTCTTGGACCTAGACTTGGCGCTCCGATAACGCTTGCCATGCGGTAGCAGAGAGAAGTCTATGACTAGGGTGGCTGGAGTCTTTGATAATTTTTAGGGCCTTCCTCTGTCACCGCCTGGAATAGAGGTCCTGGATGGCAGGGAGCTTGGCCCCAGTGATGTACTGGGCCGTATGCACTACCCTCTGTAGTGCCTTGTGGACAGAGACCGAGCAGTTGCCATACCAGGCAGTGATGCAATGAGTCAGGATGCTCCCGATGGTGCAGCTGTAGAACCTTTTTGAGAATCTGAAGACCCATGCAAAATCTTTTCAGTCTCCTGAGGGGGAATAGGTTTTGTCGTGCCCTCTTCATGACTGTCTTGGTGTGCTTGGACTATGTTAGTTTGTTGGTGACGTGGACACCAAGGAAGCTCTCAACCTGCTCCATTACTGCCGCGTTGATGAGAATGGGGGCATGCTCGGTCCTCCTTTTCCTTTAGTCCACAATCATCTCCTCTGTCTTGATCACATTGAGGGAGAGGTTGTTGTCCTGGCACCACACGGCCAGGTCTCTGACCTCCTCCCTATAGGCTGTCTCGTCGTTGTCGGTGATCAGGTCTACCACTGTTGTGTCATCTGCAAACTTAATGATGGTGTTGGTGTCATGCTGTCCGTGCAGTCATGAGTGAACAGGAGTACAGGATGGGACTGAGCACACACCCCTGAGGGGCCCCCGTGTTGAGAATCAGCGTGATGGATATGTTGTTACCTACCCTTACCACCTGGGGGCGGCCCGTCAGGAAGTCCAGGATCCAGTTGCAGAGGGAGGTGTTTAGTCCCAGGGTCCTTAGCTTAGTGATGAGCTTTGAGTGGACTATGGTGTTGAACGCTGAGCTGTAGTCAATGAATAGCATTCTAACATAGGTGTTCCTTTTGTCCAGGTGGGAAAGGGTAGTGTGGAGTGCAATAGTGATGCAAATTGGAGTGGGTCTGGGATAATGGTGTTTATGTGAGCCATGACCAGTCTTTCAAAGCGCTTCATGGCTACAGACGTGAGTGCTACGGGTCGGTGGTTACCTTAGTGTTCTTGGCCACAGGGACTATGGTGGTCTGCTTGAAACATGTTGGTATTAGACTCAGACAGGGAGAGGTTGAAAATGTCAGTGAAGACATTTGCCAGTTGGTCAGCGCATGCTCGGAGTACACAAAGTAATTTAGCTCATCTGGTAGGCTCGTGTCACTGGGCAGCTCTTGGCTGTGCTTCCCTTTGTAGTCTGTAACAGTTTGCAAGCCCTGCCACATCCGACAAGCGTCGGAACCGGTGTAGTACGATTCGATCTTAGTCCTGTATTGAATCTTTGCCTGTTTGATGGTTCGTCGGAGTGCATAGCGGGATTTGTATAAGCTTCCGGGTTAGAGTCCTGCTCCTTGAAAGCGGCAGCTCTACCCTTTAGCTCAGTGTGGATGTTGCCTGTAAACCATGGCTTCATTTACAAACAAAGCATTTGTGTTTAGTGAGTCTGTCAGATCAGAGACAGTCGGGATGGCCAGGGATGTTCTCTTGATAAGTGCGTATATTGGACCATTTTCCTGTCCTGCTAAGCATTCAAAATGAAAATGGAGTAAAAAGTACATTTATTTTCTTTAGGAATGTAGTAAAGTAAAAGTTGTCAAAAATATAAATGGTAAAGTACAGAGAAAAACGACTTCAGTAGTATTTTAAAGTATTTTTACTTAAGTACTTTACACCACTGCAAACACCTGTGTGTAAGCGTAACTTGGGAAGTGTAGTTTCATTGGATGGAGGCACCCATAGCTGTATTGATCTATGCAAAACTTCATCAGTAAGTATCTTTTTTATTTGAATGATTCTTTCTCGCTGATGAAAGATCAGGGTCATATGTTTGGAAATGCGTATCGCAAGCTATGATTATTGACGTTTCTAAACGTTAAATCACAGCGTCAGGATTGCAGTTCACGAGGCAGACATGGGCGAAGCTAATGGCTGAGAACTGTGGGGAAAAGGCAGAATGCTGCCTACAGTTTGAGAGCTAAAAGTATCCTAACCTTAAACATACACGTATTAGTCGGAACTTGGAAACTGACATTTCCGACTTGCTAACTGGTTGTAGTTACACAGGTTTAATTTTTTTTATTGCATTTCCTTTAAAAACAGCTCATATTTTTGTACAACATTTTATACGCATAAAAACAGCATAAAAGCATAAAACACAGAATATTACATTTAAGTTTGTTAAAAAGTACATGTTGTTAAAACCAATAGAAACAACCATGAATAAAAGTACTTTTTCTTGTAAAACATCCAATCTGTAAAAGCCATTTAAAATGTGAACAAATGATTTAACAAAAATAAAACATTTAAGACCTGAAAACATGTTAAAAAAAAGTAACTTTGTTAAAAAGCTGTCTTCGGTCCTTTGTACAGGAACGGGGTGAGTCCTTATCAAGCTCCCCTTCCTCCTGCTCTTCCGACTCAATCACCGTCCTGTCCTTCGGGGCCCAGAGGAGACCCCTCCCCTAGGCGCATCGCCCTAGGCGCCGCAGCGCTGTCAGGCCGTGGCCGCCGGGACCTTTGGTGTTGTGGGGGACCCTTCGCCTGGGGTCGAGGCCCCCTTTCTTCTTTACCACCCCAGGGCTTCCGTGGTTACCATGGCCACTGCCTGGGGGGTGGTCTCTACTCGTTTCGCTACCAGCAGGTTGTGGGAGGACCATAGTGCATCCTTCAGACAGGTGTAGTTATACAGGTGCCGCCTTCAAACAGTTAGCAAGTAGGACATTTCGGAGTTTCATAGTTTCCACTAACACTTGAATGCACCATTAGACTTTTCCATGTTCTTATTGCCACTGGTTATCCATTATGTAAATGCTTAACATTTCATATTTTGACATTCGCAGGGCTCTACAGTGCCACCATTTTACTCAATTCAACGCATATAAAATTTTATGCATATTCAACAAAATGTGTGCAAACTGCAAAAGTCATATGAGCACATGTACGAGTTGCGGTTTATACCTGCTGTTTTATATCATGCATGTCCCGCTTACTTTCTGGTTCATGTCCTGTACTGCTTTTGAATGGGCTTCCGGCTTATATAATCAAATTCTTGAAAATGGGGTCATTTCAGAAATGTTAAATAATATTAATTTACCTTTAACCAATGCCTTTTATGAAGGTTTTCAAATACGAAAAAAAACGCAATCAGGTAGAAGAAAATATAATATAGGAATAATTGTACATATCTTAAATTATAGGACAACGTTTTCATGAATTTGATAAGCAAAGATAGTTTAGTTATAAAACAAAGATAGACCACAGCCTGTCGTTTCAAATGGGAACAATTGAGTCATTGTGGGCAGAAAAGCAAATACGTGTGCAGAGCCAAGCATGAGTTAGTGAGTTCCTATTGGCGCCTTCTAGCACATATTTGCATATTTCCGTTAGGGAACGCCTAATCTGAAGTGCGCGTGTGCAATAACTCAATTCGCCTTTGCACTCCTAAACAACGCAAAAAAATGTTTTACTTTGGCAACGGGTAAAGTCTACAAAACTTAGTCCACTCTGTTCGTAACTGATTTTGTTTCGTGAACCGAACTATATTGAGATCAAATGTTTCATCGATGAGAACGTTTGTATAATGTCGGTAAAAATCCATCTGGTAGTGAGTGGAAACGCAAAGCGGATGCTTCATATTGATACATCCGGTAAGATATCTGTCTCATTGTTCTATCTGTGATATAAGCTTGAAGTCCATTAAAAACAGTACGGGCCTTGAACAAGGAAGTAAGCAGGACTTGCCGTATTCAACGCGCAGATCAACGAGCCAATCGTAGCCGAGTTCAAGCTCGTTTAGCTGAACGCGCCAATCATAACCTAGTTAGAGTCTGGAACCGCGAGCCTTTGAGACGAGTACCTTGAGTGCGCCCGTTTTGACTCGCTACTGTAAAGGAGAATGAAGAGCATCCAATTCAATTTTAGGCGACAATGTCAACAGGATCCAGAGGAGGCCGGGTCCGACTCTGTCAGTGATCTTGTCGATATTGATTTTGCTGAGCCACCAGCAACACAAGATGAAGATTCGGCCAGCAGTAGCCTTAACACTGGCGTTGCCCCTGCTTCGCCAACCTCTGCCGGTGGGAAACAATACAAATACAACGCACAGTGGGAGAAAGCTTTCCCGTGGTTGCATTTAGAAGGAAATGTTATGTTTTGCAAATATTGCAAGGCCGAACCACAACTTGCAGGCAAGCTTTCTTCGTTTGTGGTGGGAAATCCTCACTTGAAGAAGGATACTGTTAAAAAACACAACGCGTCGAAAAAGCACATTGAGTGCAGAGATATCCACATCATCAAGAGTACCAACGAATACCCGGTGACAGTTCAATCGGCTCTGAGGAGGCAGGTGAGGATTTTGGAAGATGCTTGATTAGAACATTTCGACCAATGATGGCGTTCTGTTATCTTCAGGTTGTAAAGTCGGAGTTCTAGAAAGATGTCCGTGTTTCCGACTTGGAATTAGGAGTTGGAATTACAGTTCAAAAGATTTTTCACAGTCGGGGCTCGTTTTTCCCCAGTTGTCTTAAACGTGGCAATACCTAGGTCTGGTTCCCAGACGTTACATGTACCAACCAATGGGTTCGTAAGTAACAGTTTTTGCTTCCGTCCCTCTCCTCGCCCCTACCTGGGCTCGAACCAGGGACCCTCTGTACACATAGACAACAGCCACCCTCGAAACATCGTCACCCATCGCTCCACAAAAGCCACGGCCCTTGCATAGCAAGGTCTCAGAGCGAGTGACGTCACCGATTGAAACGCTATTAGCGCGCACCCCGCTAACTAGCTAGCCATTTCACATCGGTTAAACGTACAACGTCATCAACTGACAAATTGCAATAACATGTTTGGTTATTTGAAAAAATAAATGGTTAGCTGATACTTAAAATACTTATCCAGCCGTTGTAAGATATGGCATGCGTAAGCAACGCCTGTGCAGAGGAACGCGCCCATATAGCTCGCCAGCTTCTCCAACAGGGTTTGTGATGGCGGTCTAAATGTCTTAGACTTCACTCTCTTCAATCAGATATCAAAGGTCAACTGGATTAAAAGGTACATAAAAAATCCTCATCGTTTCTGGAATATTATACCTCATTTTGTTTTTCAGAAATTCGGAGGGCCTAATTTTTTTTTACTAAAACTGTAAATTTGATTCTACAGGGATGACAATGAATATAACAATAATTTGGTTAGGGTGTCAGAAGATTTGATCTTTTTACTTTATTTAGTTTGATCAGTAGAATAATTCTCATTCTTAGCAATGGGCTACAATATAGAGTAATTACTGTGCTTTTCAGAAAGAACACTGCTGTTATTCCCCACAGTTATTTTATTATTCCACTTCTACCCAGTTAATCACATATTTGAAATATGATATGCCTACTTGTCTTTGACAATTAATTATATTAGGCTATACATTATTGCTGCCATTCATGGACAGTTTTGAATAAGTCAAACAAATAAGCATTTGATATTAAATGCTCCAGGAATCAAATATTATTTGAGATTTTAGTATTGTGCACATGCTAGGCAGAGATGACAAGGGGACTCACTACTCCTAAACACATCATAGTTGGCATAAACCACCTGAATATTGATATTCATTCGATTTTTAGGGGAGATTGGGTGATTTTTGAGAAATGATTGTTATAACAAGAACATTTTCAAACAACCAACACTTGGGAAACATGGATCAGGGGTGGCCAACCCTTCTGGAGAGAAAGCAGGATTTTCTTCCAGCCCTATTTTTAAAGAGCGAGTTCACTTTAATTACAAAATACTAAATGTTTGTGGCCTTACCTTGAAAGCATTCTATGGACAATGAGACTGCAATCTATGATTTGGTTAACCACTGCCATCAACCATTAATATTACAATTTCCTGTGCAGAGCCTTGGTGCACTGATCCTAGCGGTTGCCTGTCTCCCGGTCTCATTTAATTACTGTCTGAATAATTACTGTCAAACCACCCCAAAAATAGGTACTTTTTTTTTATTAGCATTCTTAAAATTTTATCCCCCAAGAATCTCAAAGTAACGAAGTCGTTGAATTTTGAGTTCATTTTCATTTAATATCCAAAGCATCCTGAATACACTTGACCTGTTAAAAAAAAAAAAAAAAAACCTGGTCCTCGGCCTAAACCATGTCAAAATATGTAGAATTGCAGCAAATTAGATTTAAAACAGTTCAATTTTCTTGGGAAGACTCCCAGTCCTGTACCTAGGGGTTGTGCCAGGTGGCAATGAAATTCAAATGGCAAATCTCACTCCAATCTTTCTTCAAAAGTTGGCAGCCCTGTAATGAGTAGGATTCTGTGTTTTCACCTGCAAAAGTGATTGCTTTGATAAAAACGCTTTATCTGCCTTTTATGGAAAGGCAATGTATATTTCTGAACGATAGACCATGCAGCCTTGTTGACAACATGACCGGAGCAGCGCAGATTACAGTTCGATTTGAGAAGGGCGCTCCTCCCTCACCACTTTTCCCCGTTCACCTCACAGGCCATAGACCGGTGCACCTCGGGTCAGTTTAATCCTTAATCGAACACTGCCATTGCAAAGAGTGCTCCGTAAGCCACGCCCCAGTGGGCAGAGCTAGGCATGTTGCTTGTGCACTGGGACACATTCTATTACTGAGATGGGCCTTTCATTTTACAATGGGTCTGCGGCGGTTCTGTGTAGTTCATCTAATATATTTCAGACCATGTG
This sequence comes from Salmo salar, assembly GCF_965601325.2. NCBI lineage: Eukaryota > Metazoa > Chordata > Actinopteri > Salmoniformes > Salmonidae > Salmo > Salmo salar. The sequence goes on from NC_138292.1 coordinate 56,916,685, forward strand.
TATTGCAGTTCATTTTGTCTATGACTTCATAAGTAAAATATCTTTGAGTAGCAAACAGCGAAACAAGTCCCAGACACTTCTCAATAGAAACTGTTCTGCCTAAGGGGGGTGCTGTTTACCTGAATTCTTTGGATTATCTAGTGACCACCATTCCTCTGAATACATTTTGCTCGTTCACAAGAGACCTGGTTGATATTAAATTCACATTATTGTAATTGACCCTTGTCATAGACACACTTTGTACTTTTCACAACAAAAAAGACAGACATTGTGAATTCATTGTATGTTTTGTACAGTCTGATTTAGAGCAAGTAAAATAAAGACCTACGTGAACTGGAAGTGTGACTAATAGTTACCTGAAGGTTGAGATCTCTTTATATCAGAGATGCGCCTTAAGGCGTCCACATACTTCCCAGCCGAAACAGTTCGGAAGAGTTTGTGCATATATTATGATTCCATTTTGATGTTTGTTTTGAACTTCGGTTTTGTGCCCGAGAACAGCTGAAAAAACCCTTACCGAAGTCTACGCCCCTTTATCGGTGATAGGTCAACAATAGGGTTTTTTCAATAAGTCTTTGTCATTCAACGAGAAATGACTAGTTTTCATGCACATTTCATTGAGAAATACAGCACCAAATATCTTAGATGTAAAATTGCGTGACTTTTTTGACTGAATTTGTTACTGTTTCAGTGGATGCATCAGTAATAAGCAGTGGATGTAGCAACAGGCAGATAGAGGGGGGGGCCAGGCACGTCCAAGTGTAGGCCAGGGTGCCCTCAGCCGTTGTCCTGGGAGATGCAGAGAAATAGAAAGAGGGGTTAGTGAGAACATCCCTAAGATCTTACTTATTAGGTCATAGATAAAATTGACTGCAATGTACTTGACTCAGATATATTAGCATAACTACACAGAACCACCGCAGACCCATTGTAAAATGAGATTCTATCTCCGTGTGATATCTCCTTACTAAAATGTGTCCAAGTGCACGAACAACATGCCTAGCTCCGCCCTCTGGGGTGTGGCTTACAGAGCGCTCTTTGCAATCTGCACTCGTAACTTGTACCAGGTCTCGAGTTATATCACCGCACAGACTGGGATCAGAAATCGGCTCTGGCATTTCTAACACACCAGCCCCCATTGAGGCCCCCACAACGGCCAATTTTTTTCCCTTCGACACTGGCGTTCTTTGTGGTGAATCTTTAACCTGAAGACGGACACTGTTGCAATGCAACAGGTCGAAAAAGCACATTGCGTGCAGGGATTCATTCATACCAGAACTCAGGACATTTTGTAGGGTACAAATAAACTACAAACTGTTAACTATCATCAGTGGATAGCCAGATTTAAAGCACTGGAACTAACCCCTTTCTCCATTCTTAACAGAACAACTTTCCGGCGTCACATTTTACCTCACCTCTCAAGATGACGACTCCTCAGTATGACCTGTCACACACGCTCCCTCCCCACACGCTGACCCGGCTGGCACGGGAGTGGCTGGCAGAGGACACACCAAACTTTGACCCTGCAGGGCTGTGTGTGGGGTCACATGAGGTCGAGGCCAAGTTGTTGTGTAAAACGCCATGCAGCGTGCTGGCGGGCAGGCCTTTCTTCACTGCTGTCTTCACTGAGCTCAGCTGCACTGTGGAATGGGCACACATAGAGGGAGCACAGCTGGGTAAGAGACCAACTATGAGCCTGGTCAAAAAACATGCTGGAGGTTTTAGAGAATACACAGATGGCTCACAAACGTGATGACAATACACCTCAACTCTGATCACACTGCCAAATTCATTTGGAGAAGGTATTGGGGAAACAAGCTTTGAGTTGGCATTCACAAAATTCCATTGGAATAGATTCCAACTGATTACAATCTAACCATTAAATACAGTTCACTCACATGATGTTTGTAATTTTTAGGTAAATTCTACTTTGACCTCACCTCCACCAGGTCCGGATGCAGTGGCCCAGACTGCTGTGGTCAGAGGCCCAGCAAGGTGCGTCCTCCTCGGGGAGAGACCGGCCCTCAACTGCCTGGCCCGGGCCTCGGGGATAGCCACCCGCTGCTCCCAGCTACAGAGCATCGCCAGGGAGGCAGGCTGGCATGGCCATGTGGCTGGCACGCGTAAAACCACCCCTGGGTTCCGGCTGGTGGAGAAGTATGCCATGCTGGTGGGCGGTGTGTCCATGCACAGACAGGACCTGAGTGGGATGGTGATGCTGAAAGACAATCATATATGGGCATCAGGGAGTATCACACAGGTAGGCAGGGGTGGATGTCTCAAACTGTACATTTGACATCAACCTATACTATGTGGTTGTCGATTCCTCTGAAATCCTTTCACAAATGCATGAAAATCAGAGTGCAAGAATACATGTAACTCTTTCATATTCCAAGATGTACCATTAGCTCTGCCATTTTTCTAATATAAGAACTGAAGTTTTCGCCTCTGTGCATTTTGAATAGAGATTAATTTTGCATTCTGATAGAGAACTGATTTGATGTAATACCTACCTGTGGGTCTTCCAGGCGGTGAGGAACGCCCGCTCGGTGTGTGGCTTCAGCAGTAAGATCGAGGTGGAGTGCGGCAGCCGGGAGGAGGGCAGTGAGGCAGCCACGGCAGGAGCCGACATCGTCATGCTGGACAACTTTAAGCCACAGGTGAGACTGATGAAGGACGTTCCAAAGACATCAGGGAAGTAATGTAAAAGAGGTAGAGACGTACTGGAGGGCTTGCGATAAAGCAGAAGACATATTTCCGTTGGACATTCATGTACATTGGACTATCAATTAAGTAATATTCTTCTTCCTCCTGTATGCCAGTGCTGTGCATTTCGTTCAATCTCTTCTTTCCTACACGGTCTCTTCCCGCACTCATCCCTTCCGGCCTCTATTCCTCCTCTGTCCTTTCCTCTCTCAGGAACTCCATGCAGCAGCCCAGCTTCTGAAGGAGGAGTTCCCATCTGTGCTAATTGAGGCCAGTGGAGGGGTGACCCCAGACTCCCTGCCCCAGTATCTCTCCCCCCATGTGGACATCATCTCTCTGGGCTGCATAACCCAGGGCTGCCCTGTGGTAGACTTCTCCCTCAAGGTTCAAAAACCTGTTGCCTTTCCAATAATTTTCCAATCACAGTAACTGTGCCAATTCAGGATTTGTTAATAAAGTGAAAATAAAAAGCAATGGTCAATTTCCTCACTTTTGATCCTGGAGATGATCAAATGGAGAAAAAAAAATCCAGGAATGTTACATGAGATTTAAAACTGACATTCAGAGATGGTGACTGTATAATTTCTATGATGTGTACAACTAATTTAGAAATCATTATTAAAACTGTGAAGTAAGACTGTTCCCTCGGTTTCTTTTGTCCCAAAGTGATCATTATCTATTATATGGGATATGTTTTAGAATCCCAAATCTTTATGATCCACTGGAAGAGAAGATTACAAATTAGTAACTAAGTCACTATACCTTCATATGGATTAAACACACTGCACTTCTTCCACTAAAAGTTAGACACTTAAGTTAAACATGCATAAAATGTCCATCTTTGAATTTCCATTATATAGGCCTAATAATGCCATGCTCAAACCGCGTTCGCATGCCCCATCGTGCGCAAAATGACTTTGTCCCCCTACACCAAACGCGATCACGACAAGCAGGTTGAAGTATCAAAACAAACTCTGAACCATTTGGGGACAGGTCGAAAAGCATTAAACAGCAAGCTAGCTAAATTGCCATAAATGTTTAATGCTTTTCGACATGTCCCCAAATTAATGTAATTGGTTCAGAGTTTGTTTTGATATTTTAACCTGCGTGTCGTGATTGGTGTGGGGAGACAAAATACATTTATGCACGATGGCGCACGCGCGCAGCCGGTTTGGGTTTCGTGTAGTATCGCTTGGCAACGCAGACGCTCGTTGGCGTGCGCGAGCAGTATGGGTGCAACGATTGAATAATATGTATGTGTACATTTTATTTTGCAACGAGGTGTGGTCAGCATGTAACTGTGGAACAAGTTTCAGTTTTGATTATGGTTGATAGGTACCATTTCCCCGATATGACGTGGGTGGCTAGGGCATAAAACACAGGAGGGTTTCAGGAAATCAATCTCTTCCTAAATGGAACTATCTGGCATTATAACCAGAGCTCTTTCAAAACGCGTTGCTTGTTGGTAAGTTAGATGATTTTATTAGCAATTTGTTGTTTTTTCTCACATTTGTAATTATTAAAGTAACAAACTATGAAGTAACCATACATTTTGGAATATATAACTGTACATTTATGTGAAGTTCATGATGGCAAGAAAATCTGTCAATTTTAAACATAGCTTCAATCTGCTTTTGACTTTAGAAACTCAATGTAGATTTTGGCTCCATAAACGTCAAAAGTGGTTTGTATTTTAACTATGGTGAGGTGCTAAATATGATGATACATTTGCAAACAGGAAGATATTTTGGGCTCCGTCTACCTTAAGGCGGTGCTTTTCTGTTTCCTAACCACCAGGAGTGGCATGACATGCAGGAACATAAAGGACAGCTGCATTTAATCCTTAAACTGAGAAAGAAATTGACAAAGTAGATATTTTTCTCCTCTATTGCAGCCAGCTTCATTACAGAAACACCAAGAAGCTCCAATTGACTAGACCTAGAGGAAACCGTGCTATGGTAATCTGAGGCGGCTAGCAGATGTAAAATGAACGGTTCACAACTAAAGTACAGGAAGTATTATGTGATTGATACCAAAGGCTCTATTCAATCTGTATCGTGGAATTGTTACAAATTGAGTGCTAGAAATGTAAAGGTAATTTCCTTTTTGTGACGACATCTGCAGTGTTTACCGTGAATGCAGTCTACGCTATTGCGGGAACATTGCCTTTAAATTTGATATAACACTGAATTGACTCGATAGAGTGAATAGAGCCATAAGAAGAGTATTTTGTGTGTGTTTGTGGTTGTAAAAAACAAGTATTCATTATTTCTGACTATTCTGTTTTCTACTATTTCTCTGTGAGCTTCTCTTTCTACCTTTCTGATGGTCGTAAGGGCGCAAACACGGCTGAAAAGCCACAAACAAACGGCTGAAAAGCCACAAACAAACGGCTGAAAAGCCACAAACAAGCTGCTGAAATGCCACCGATGACTGGCTGAAATGCCACCGATGACTGGCTGAAATGCCACTGATGATCGGCTGAAATGCCACATTCGAATGCCACTGTCAGATAAGTCATCTTCTGTCAAGTATACTTTCACTAATGTTCACACAAAGAAAATAGCATATTTTGTGCATTTATGTCAGACAGTCATAATCAGTCATTTAATGTTAATGACAGGATATAATATGTCCCCAGGATTATGAAAAGAGAGACAACACTTTCCCAGGGGCAATGGAGAAAACGAACAGGGTAAGTTACAGACTAGGTCATGATATACCTTGTCACCATATCAACTGGCCCTAGCACATTCAACAACTAGGGCCTATATTAAAATCACCCAGACTAGTCATTCAAAATAACATGGTCCCTGGTTGTTACCCTAACATTCAATACAACATGAAAAAGACAGTACAGACATATTTGTGAATCTGCTAGTATAAAGGCTGGTCTTTGCCATCTTTTTCATGCAGGACCTTATCGATCTCATCGCTCAATTCCCACATCTACACCTGTGTGGTGGAGATGAGGAGATGGACTGGGTATGTGCAGTCACCACAAGTGTACGTGCGCACACACACACAGGGTGGAATGGACATGACATGAAACTGCTTTTTCTGTTAAAACAGATTGATCAAGAAATGGGAGTGACCTGCTGCCAAGAAGAGGAGCACAATGAGGAAATGGACTGGGTATGATGGACACATTTTGTCTATGAAATTACTTTATTTTATGAATGTGTCAGAAATGTCAGTATTCCTGATTTACCTATACCTTCCATGTCAGTTACAGCTTCAATTAAGAAAAAGGGAATTCATGTCACTTACTTCCGCTTTTAATGCGTTAACATGTTTTTTCTTTTCTTAGGGGGTAGATCAGCTAGATGGTGGCTTCTATCAATGTAGTTGTCTGCATCATTTCCAATCCCCCATATATACTGAACAAAAATATAAACACAACAATTTCAAAGATTTAACTGAGTTACAGTCAATTGAAATACATTCATTAGGCCATAATCTATGGATTTCACGACTGGGCAGGGACACAGCCATATTTTGTTCAGTATATATTTTTTGTAAATATATACAGCACCAGTCAAACATTTGGACACCTACTCATTCCAGGGTTTTTCTTTACTTTTACTATTTTCTACATTGTAGAATAATATTGAAGATATCAAAACTATGAAATAACACATGGAATCATGTAGTAACTAAAAAAGTGTTAAACAAATCAAAATATATTTTATATTTGAAATTCTTCAAAGTAGCCACCCTTTGCCATGATGACAGCTTTGCATACTCATCACATTCTTTAAACCAGCTTCATGAAGAATGTTTTTCCAACAGTCTTGAATGAGTTCCCACATATGCTGAGCACTGGACGGCTGCTTTTTGTTCACTCTGTGGTCCAACTCATCCCAAACCAGCTCAATTTGGTTGAGGTTGGGTGATTGTGGTGGCCAGGTCATCTAATGCAGCACTCCATCACTCTCCTTCTTGGTCAAATAGCCCTTACACAGCCTGAGGGTGTGTTTTGGGTCATTGTCCTGTTGAAAAACAAATGATAGTCCCACTAAGCGCAAACCAGATGAGATAGCATATCGCTGCAGAATGCTGTGGTAGCCATGTTGGTTAAGTGTGCCTTGAATTCTAAATAAATCACAGACAGTGTCACCAGCAAAGCACCATCACACCACCTCCTCCATGCTTCACAGTGGGAACCACACATGAGGAGATCATCCGTTCACCTACTCTGTGTCTCACAGACACGGCAGTTGGAACCAAAAATCTCAAATTTGGACTGAACAAATGACAGATGTCCATTGCTTGTGTTTTTTGGCCCAAGTAAGTCTCTTCTTCTTATTGGTGTCCTTTTAGTAGTGGTTTCTTTGCAGCAATTCGACCATGAAGGCCTGATTCACACACTCCTCTGAACAGTTGATGTTGAGATGTGTCTGTTACTTGAACTCCGTGAGGTGCAATCTGAGGTGTAGTTAATTGCCGATTTCTGAGGCTGGACTTAGGAACTTATCCTCAGATTGCAGAGGTAACTCTGGGTCTTCCTTTCCTGTGGCGGTCCTCATGAGAGCCAGTTTCATCATAGCGCATGATGGGTTTTGCGACTGCACTTGAAGAAACTTTCAAAGTTCTTGAAATGTTCCAGATTGACTGACCTTCATGTCTTAAATTAATGATGCACTGTCATTTCTCTTTGCCTATTTGAGCTGTTCTTGCCATAATATGGACTTTGTCTTTTACCAAATAGGGCTATCTTCTGTATACCACCCCTACCTTGTCACAACACAACTCAAATGAATAAAGGAAAGACATTTCACAACTTAACTTTTAACAAGGCACACCTTAATTGAAATGCATTCCAGGTGACTACCTCATCAAGCTGGTTGAGAGAATGCCAAGAGTTTGCAAAGCCGTCATCAAGGCAAAGGCTACTTTATAAAATATATTTTTATTTGTTTAACACTTTTTTTGGTTATTACATGATTCCATATGTGTTATTTAATAATTGTGATGTCTTCACTATTATTCTACAATGTAAAAAATAAAGAAAAACCCTGGAATGAGTAGGTGTGTACAAACTTTTGACTGGTACTGTATATCTTAAATGTAAAATAAAAAATATTTTCCTTTATTATTTTCCCTTAACTGTACCACCCCTCCCTAATTGGAGTTAACTAATGGACAACAATACTTAGGCGTCTGCTTCCAGCTTCTACATACTATACTGAACAAAGATATAAACGCAACATGCAACAATTTCTAAGATTGTACAGAGTTACAGTTCATATAAGAAAATCTGTCAGTTGACAAATTCATTAGGCCCTAATCTATGGATTTCACATGACTGAGAATACAGATATGCATCTGTTGGTCAGATACCTTAAAGAAAAGGTAGGGCCGTGGATCAGAAAACCAGTCAGTATCTGGTGTGACCACCATTTGCCTCATGCAGCGCAACACATTTCCTTTGCATGGAGTTGATCAGACCGTTGATTGTGGCATGTGGAATGTTGTACCACGCCTCTTCAATGACCATGCGAAGTAGCTGGATATTGGCGTGAACTGGAACACTCTGTCGTACACGTCGATCCAGAGCCTCCCAAACATGCTCAATGGGTGACATGTCTGGTTAGTATGCAGCTTAGAGGAATTGTGTACAGATCATTGCGACATGGGGTCATGCATTATCATGCTGAAACATGAGGTGATGGCGGCGAATGAATGGTACGACAATGGGCTTCAGGATCTCATCATAGTATCTCTGTGCATTCAGATTCCCATCGATATAATGCAATTAGCTTATGCCTGCCCATACCATAACCCAACTGCCGCCATGGGGCACTCTGTTCACAACATTGACATCAGTAAACCGCTCACCCACATGACGCCATACACGTGGTCTGCACTTGTGAGGCTGGTTAGAAGTACTGCCAAATTCTCTAAAACAACGTTGGAGGCGGCTTATGTTAGAGAGATGAACATTAAATTATCCGGAAACCGCTCTGGTGGACATTCCTGCAGTCAGCATGCCAATTGCACACTCCCTCAACTGGAGACATCTCTGGCATTGTGTTGTGTGACAAAACTGCGCATTTTAGAGTGGCCTTTTATTGTCTCCAGCACAAGGTGCACCTGTGTAATGATCATGCTGTTTAAACAGCTTCTTGATATGCCACACCTGTCAGGTGGATGGATTATCTTGGCAAAGGGGAATGCTCACAAACAGGGAGGAAACACATTTGTGCACAAAATGTGAGCAAAATAAGCTTTTTGTATGTAGGGAAGATTTCTGGGATCTTTTATTTTAGCTCATTAAACACAGGACCAATACTTTACATGTTGCGCTTATATTTTTGCTTTAGTGCATACACATTTTATTGACACAGTATATTTTACATTACTTTTTTTGTATTGTTTGTTTTTAGTCCCACCCTTCTGCTACCCTCAACCCCTCCCATCAACTATCCAGTTTTGATATCTAATTCTTCAGCCATTCCTGAACCTGTGACCAAAAACAAGCCACATATGGACAGTACCAATACAAGTGCTCTAATGATTCTGTCTCTTCGCAGCAAAATCTGCAGAGCTGGGATGGTTGTATCCTCCATATTTCTAACATTCTATTGGTTGCAAGAATTTTGCAAGAAAGAGTTTTGAATCCGGCATTGTTTTGTGTATCAGTTCATAAACAATGTGCCATGGAATCGGTACATCAAAAATATCTTCCCAACTATTTTGCAACCTGTATGGCGCAGCTGTACAATTTAAAAAATAGCAATAGCAACCGTTTTATTGGTAAACTACACAGTAATGTAAAGTTGTATTTCTTAGCGATCTAATATGTAATATGGTGCATTTATCATAATTATGTTGTGATCCAGAGAGGTTAGAAAAATTATCTAGTTCCTCTGAGGCCATGTAGCGATCCAAATTGCGGATTTAAAAGAAAACAGGAATGTTCAGCATCTTTGTTTTTAAACCCTGGATTTCTAGCCCCTTGATATTATTGTTAGATCTGATTTTAATAGCTAACATTTAGATGGCCATAATAAATAGATTTGCCGATAGTGGACAACCTTGTTTTACTCATCTTGGCAGTATTAAACTTCCTTAGAAATAGCCATTATTTCCTATTTTACACCTGGGGTTAAAATGCATAACTCTAACCCATTGTATAAGAGATTCTCCAAAATTAAATAGTCCAGGTATTTATATATAAATTCCAGTCGTACTTTATGAAAGGCCTTTTCAAAGTCTAATATGACTACCAGGCCTGGTTTCCCAGATATTTCATAGTGTTCTATTGTTTCCGGTACTTGTCTTATATTATCTCCAATGGGCTAACATGTTGCAGTATATAGTAAATTTATGTGTCTTCACAGATCTCATCAAGCAATCCAAATTTCTGCGTCTGGAGAGAAAGAGAAGATGAAGATGATGAAGCCTAAACGGTGTCAACTGGATGGATTGTCATCAAAACATCTTTGCATTAAGGCCAGGAAATTGGTGCACAACGCAGCTGCATTTTGCACCTCCACCCGGTACAGCCAGAAGAGGACTGGCCACCCCTCGGAGCCTGGTTCCCCTCTAGGTTTCTTCCTAGGTCCCTGCCTTCTAGGGAGTTTTTCCTAGCCACTGTGCGTGCTTGTACATTGCTTGCTCTTTGGGGTTTTAGGCTGGGTATCTGTAAAGCACTTTGACAACTCCCTAATGTAAAAAGGGCTTTATAAAATGTATTTTATGGATGCACACTGACTTCAAGTCAAGTGTCGATAGTATATAGTATGATTCTTCTTTGGTCTTTGGCAGTCACATTGAAATGTAGAAATATGTTGTTTTGTGTTTATTTTTCCACTCATCTATGGTTTATTGGCCGAGAGCACAAGTGAACACTGGAGGAACTGGTGTTTTGTTGAAAATGTTGTCTTGTTACCCATTTGAGCCACTAATTTCTTATGGTGGGAGGGATGTCGTTCGTGGCTGTTTAGGGCCACCGGCGATGAAGATTGGTAGAGAGGGGGCGCAAGGGAATGAGATTAGATAGGGACATGTTTTTAGGAGTGCTAGCCCTCACCCCTAATTTATGTTTGGAGCTCATCTGGAAAATCTGCCAAGTACTCTGTTACTCTATTTCTAACCAAAAAGTGAACTCTGCATTAATTTAAAAGATTGCATTAATTTAAAAGATTGTATAATAAAGTCTATCTATTTTTTGTTCATACCATGGTTGTGTCTTGACCATTGACGGACCATAGCGATTCAGTTAATGGTGGTGGCAGCTTGCACACTACTTTACTCAGTCCAGTATTTGGCCCACGATCTTGGATGGTGTTCAGGTTTATTACAGTAGCCTTGGCTCTATCGGTGCACTGGTTTGTTTTTACTTTGTAACCTGAGAAGAAACAAATAAGCATTGAAATAAGTCCTCATCATGGTATAGTTTAAGAGAGAACTGGTTTGAGCTAGCTGAAACATTCATTCAAGTGAAACTTTACATAAAGGTGTACAGGGGTGGATTGGCCATTTTTTAGTTAGGTGGGCTAGTCAAAATTGACACACTCGAAAATATTCTTTTTTTAATGTAAAAAGTGACATAGCAATTTCTGTGTTATAATAATATATACTTAGCGTACAAAACATTAGGAACACCTGCTCTTTCCATGACAGACTGACCAGGTGAATCCAGGTAAAAACTATGATCCCTTATTGATGTCACCTGTTAAATCCACTTCAATCTGTGTAGCTGAAGGGGAGGCGACACCTTAAAGAAGGATTTTTAAGCCTTGAGACAAATGAGACATGGATTGTGTATGAATGGGGTATGGTAGTAAGTGCCAGACGCATCGGTTTGAGTGTGTCAGGAACTGCAACGCTGCTGGGTTTTTCTGGCTCAACAGTTTATCATGTGTATTAAGAGTGGTCCCCAACCAAATGACATCCAGCAAACTTGACACAGCTCTGGGAAGCATTGGTGTCAACACCTAGAGTCCATGCCCGGGGAATTGAGGCTGTTCTGAGGGCAAAATGGGGTGCAACAACCTATGTGTTGTGATAATTGTGTTGTTTGCTCTATAACCTGTTAGTTCATATACCTTGCCACCGTGACGTATAGGCCTAAGGCCGAGCCCGAGACAAGAAGGCACTGTGGCAGAATAAATTCAACCACACCTTTGTTTCGTCAAGAAATGGGAGAGCAACATCTCTCCGGTGAAGTCCACAAAGCATTTGCATGTAACAGTTACATGACCTACAGCATTGTCAAGCAAGTTAATGTTTCCGACATTTTCAGACTACTAAACAACCATTGATTTAGAACCACAGAGAGTTACTACAAGTCACAAAGAAAACTGGAGCTGCCTCCACTATTCCACAACCATTTCAACATCATCAAATCACCTATGCTTAGTTTAATACAGTGACAACTAAAAGATACCAAAAACAATATGTGGCTGTCCATAGTACTGGTGTGTGTGTGTGTGTGTGTGTGTGTGTGTGTGTGTGTGTGTGTGTGTGTGTGTGCGCGTGCGTGCGTGCGTGCGTGTAGAGAAACGACAATGACATCCTCCTCTCTTGATTGTCATACTCTACAAGCTTTTCATTTTGTTGTCCTAGGCTACCTGGCTTAAACGCTTGCTCGCTTGCCTAACTTCCTTTCATGGGCAACTATGCGCCAGGCCAGCTAGTTAACATTAGCTCACTACATCTAGCCACAGATTAAACATCCATCCACTTGGGCCAGGGGCACAATGTATGAATTTATGGTTGGATCAGACTCACCGTTATAATCATTGGCCAGTATGGATAATTAAGTCCAAATACCTATCTCCATCCACGGTTAATTTAGTAAAGGGAGGATTTTAGCCATCTAGTCACCGGAGGACAACGACACAACGAGATGCAAAAATTAAATTTTTTTCTGTAAATTTTGTTCTGCTTTTGATGTGATTGGTGTGAAGGCAAATCCAAACTGGCTTCCTTTAACACTTTTTTTGGTGCGCCAGGACCAATCACCATTGAGCTCACTGAGTTTAGCTCAACGCTGATTGGCTATATATATATATTTTTTTTATCAAGGGACACCAAATGCTTGCTGTGTCCCTAGCATTCAATGCTACGGGCGGCAACAATGTTATACTATTTCTGACCAGACAGCATCAGATAGATGGGCTACACTTATTGAGAAAGAGGGGAGCTGTTTCGCTCGCTCAAATTCTTTCTCCTGTGAGATACATTCAGCCCCTTGTGAATTGAAGGGAAATTATGAAATACAGAGAGACTAAAGATTATTTTTGATGTCTTCACTTTTTTCCCCGTATTGACTGACCTTCATGTCTTAAAGTAATGATGGACTGTTCTTGACATAATATGGACTTGGTCTTTTACCAAATAGGGCTATCTTCTGTATACCACCTCTACCTTGTCACAACACAACTGATTTTCTCAAACGTGTTAAGAAGGAAAGAAATTTCACAAATTAACAGGCACACCTGTTAATTGAAATACATTCCAGGTGACTACCTTGTGAAGCTGATTGAGAGAATGCCAAGAGTGTGCAAAGCTGTCAAAGGCAAAGGGTGGCTACTTTTTTAGCTTACTTCATGATTCCATATGTTATTTCATAGTGTTGATGTCTTGACTATTATTCTACAATGTAGAAAATAGTAAACATAAAGAAAAACCCTGGAATGACTGCTACTTATATATTATTTTTTTTAGGTGAATTTTGCAAAACAAAATGTTTTTTTTTCTTCTTGTTAATCATGAGTACACGCCACTGCATTATCCTCACGTTTGCTGTAATGAAAGTGTCTGCCCTGCCCTGTGCCTGTTTCTCTGGGGCTTGCTGATGTGATGAGCGAGGCACTCTCCTCCCCCCAGCGCGCTAGAAAAATGTGTTCTGATTGTATAACATTTCAAAATGCAATTGCGGGAAAAACAAGGCTTTGAAAGCTTTATCTTCTTGTCCCCGTCGAAGAGAGGAGGGTCTGCATTTAATATTATTATTTTTACATAACTATGGGAATTAATTTCCCCTTTTAATTCTTGAAGGTAGGCAGTATTTCCCTGATATGACGTGGCTGGCTTATGTAAAGTCTGTGCTGGCTGGAGCATAAATACCTGTACACAACAGGTTTGAGCAGGTGATCTCCTTATTGTCACTGGTAAATTCATTTACTGGCTAAGCTTGTTTCTTGCATTATGTCAAATTATACAAATGTGATCTGTAAAGTCATGTTGCTTACAGTTGCTTGCATTGTTTATGGATTCTAGACAATTAAATGGATATGGCTCAATAGAATTGTTTATAACTTCAAAGAGTGTCTGGATAAGAGTGTCTGCTAACTGGCTAACATTTTAAATGTAAAAGAGTGGTGCTAGAGAGGAGGATATACACAAACGAAAGATGTATTTGGTTAGACAACTGACACATACAACATTACTGTGCAACCATGATGGTTCCAAATCCAGGCTGGCGGGAAAGGAAGTTGCTAAACCTAACCATAACCCTAACCCTAACCCATTGAAATATGGGAAAATAATTAAAGGGCTCTATTCAATCTGTAACGCTGAAGCTTTACAGATTCCGCAATAGAAATGTAAAGGTCATTTCAGATTGAGCAGACATATGCAGCGTATACCGTGAATGCAGTCTCTGCTAAAGAGGGAACATTGCCTTTAAATTTCAATCACGCTGTAAAGCTGAACTTCCTTGATGCGGATTGAATAGAGCCAGAGCCCTAACAGAATAGAAAATCGGAGTACCTGTACTTATTGGAATGCTAGTCTCTAGTGACCAACAGTTAAAATAAATGTATTTTGTTCTAGCAGGAGAAAGAACAGACTCTTAGTGTTACTGTCTAGTGTTTCCAGATTTCTATGAAATATGAACAATATTAATTACAATATGAGTGAAATATTCTTCCTTCCAATTTTTTTTAAAATTAACTATGTTGAAAAGCAGTAGACCACTGATTGGCCAGCTCATTCTCCTCAGGAGGATGACATCATCCTCTATGATGAAAGCAATCATTTTTGAAACGTCTGTTTGAGATGCAAGTTTGAGGTGGTATTTTTGAAGTGTGTTTTTTCTCTCCAATTTATGCTTTGGCCACAAATAAGAGTATAGGATGAGTCAACAACATTATTTGGGTATAATTTAACAGAATATTAACTTTTAAAAGTGAGATTTTCACTGGACATTTACTTTAATGTCTGCACCAGAGTTGTTTGAAAAAAAGGGGAAGACAAAATAACAAAATAATACATTAGCTTAGGCCTAGCTGAGAATGGCATTTTATCTACATTGCAGCTTCAGTTGACAACATCAAGAAGCTCCTACAACACCTTGAAGAAAATAACACCATTTGCAGCTAAATCACGATGGTAATCTGTGGCAGTTCACCGTTGGACAAAGATCAAATCAATATTCAAGAATTTTCAAGGAGTTATTTAGATTTTCTGAATTTGCTTAAACTAATGTAAAAAACAAAAACTCTTCAAGTGAAAATTATATAGTTGATGATGTATTGAGTTCACTAATGTTTATATGACCCTTCTCCTCTCCTTTGTGAGTGTCTCTCACCCACCTCTGGCCGAAAGGGAGGGAACAAGCTAGAGGTCGAAGGATTAATCGGCATGGCCGATTAATTAAGGCCGATTTCTAGTTTTCATAACAATCGGTAATCAGCCTTTTTGGCCGCCGATTATGGCCGATTACATTGCAATCCACGAGGAAACTGCATAGCAGGCTGACCACCTGTTACACGAGTGCAGCATCAAAAGGACCTTGTGGCTGCAAGGAGCCAAGGTAGTTGCTAGCTAGCATTAATCTTATCTTAGAAAAAAACAATCAATCTTAACATAATCACTAGTTAACTACACATGGTTGATGATATTACTAGGTTAACTAGCTTGTTCTGCTTTGCATATAATCAATGCAGTGCCTGTTAATTTATCATCGAATCACAGCCTACTTCAAGTTGATGATTTAACAAAAGCGCATTCGTGAAAAAAGCACAATCATTGCAATAATGTACCTAACCATAAACATCAATGCCTTTCTTAAAATCAATACACAAGTATATATTTGTTATACTGCATATGCAGTTAAAAGAAATTCATGTTAGCAGGCAATATTAACTAGGGAAATTGTGTCACTTCTCTTGCGTTCAGTGTAAGCAGAGTCAGGGTATATGCAGCAGTTTGGGCTGTCTGGCTCGTTGCGAACTGTTGAAAGACCATTTATTCCTAACAATGACTGTAATTAATTTGCCAGAATTTTACATAATTATGACATAACATTGAAGGTTGTGCAATGTAACAGTAATATTTAGACTTAGGGTTGCCACCCGTTTGATAAAATACGGAACAGTTCCGTATTTCACTGAAAGAATAAACGTTTTGTTTTCGAAATGATAGTGCCGGATTTGACCATATTAAGGACCAAAGGCTTGTATTTCTGTGTGTTTATTATCATTAAGTATATGATTTGATATTTGATAAAGCAGTCTGACTGAGCGGTGGTAGGCAACAGCAGGCTTGTAAGCATTCATTCAAACAGCAGCTCTTAGCAATGCTGAGATGCACAGCGCTGTTTATGACTTCAAGCCTATCAACTCCCGAGATTAGGCTGGCCATACTAAAGTGCCTATAAGAACATCCAATAGTCAAAGGTATATGAAATACAAATGGTATAGAGAGAAATAGTCCTATAATTCCTATAATAACTACAACCTAAATGTCTTAACTGGGAATATTGAAGACTCATGTTAAAAGGAACCACCAGCTTTCATATGTTCTCGTGTTCTGAGCAAGGAACTTAAATGTTATCTTTTTTACATGGCACATATTCACTTTTAATTTATTTTCCAACACTGTGTTTTTGCATTATTTAAATCAAATTGAACATGTTTCGTTATTTATTTGAGACAAAATAGATTTTATTTATGTATTATATTAAGTTAAAATAAAATTGTTCATTGTTCATTCAGTATTGTTGTAATTGTCATTTATTACAAATATGTATATATATAAAAATTGTCCGATTAATCAGTTTCGGCTTTTTTTGGTCCTCCAATAATCGGTATCGGCGTTGAAAAATCATAATCGGTCGACCTCTAGAACAGGCTGTATGTTGCCTTATAACATACAAACCAACACTGATGGGTGGTGCCATCGACGTAATCCGTAGGTCAGTGACGTGGTCCATGATTAATGACAGTCAACGATAATCGTGGGTCAGTGACGCGGCCCATGTCCAGAACAGTCAGCTTTCTCTTATCTTCCATCTTCTCATATAAATTACATATGTTTTGTGCACTTATTGCAAGAAATTGTATATCTATTCATAAAGTAGGCTATTACCTTGTATTTGTAAAATCAAGTAACATTCTACAATTTCATTTAATTGATAAGACATCAAATGTTTCCTTTATATAAGTTATGTATGGAAACATTTCAGGGCAAAAGTCAATTACTAACTATTATGAATAATTTCCCCAGAATAATGAAGTGACAGATTTACCCTGCAGCAAAGGACAATGTGGATGGAGTAAGTTGTATACAATAATATGTCATACACATCTTTTTACCATGTCTCTGTCCACATCAGCATGCTTTCTCCATCAGAACGTGTACAGTTTAAAGCCAACAAGAACTACACTCAACACTAGTTCAAAATGAACAGTAATATTCTTTGCTTTTGAGTAGGCTATGTCGAACCAGATAAATCTGCCATATTAAAAGTGATACCACATTCAAGTGAAGCAGATAGGGTGTACTTCAATCCACAAAACACAATATTTAATGAAGATTTTCAGATTTTTGATATTTTCTCGTCGTCCAGGATTTTACAGATCTCATCAAAAACTTCCACCATCTGAACATGTATGGAGATGAAAAGATGGACTGGGTACGTGGTTGATTATTCTTCACTAGGGTACACATCACACACACACGTGCGCGCCAAAGGATGCGGTTATGGAAAATATATGACAAGCCGCTGTTGTCTTGTCTGTCTAAACAGGCTGATCAGGAAGTGGGAGGGACCTGATGCCAGGAGGAGGAGCACAATGAGGAAATGGACTGGGTATGACGGCATACAATTTATGTTATTAATATCAAATTATGAAATCACTTTTTTTTGTGTCAGTAATGGAACAGCCCCTTATGAAAAAGAGAGAACATGCAAAACTACCGTTTAAACCATTTACAACTAAGATCAAGAAGAATGGCACTGGTCCTCCTATGTCAAAAATGTCAGAGCTAAAGGGATTTATAATGTACATCACGTGTCTGCACATTTGTAGAACTTGCACTAACAGCTTTGGGGACAATCACTCACTTCTTCAAATATTTGCGCAAACATATGGTGCAAACACTGTCATCTGGATGTCTTTACAGATCACCTCAAGAAATCTCAACTTCTGCATCTGGAGAGAAAGAAAAGATGATGAAGACAGTCTTCATTTATAGGCTGTCTTTAAACGAAGACAGCCTTTAAAATCGTCATTAGCTACCCATCTGTTGGGTGGCTTGGTCATCAAAACATTGGCCTAGTTCACACTCCTGTTGTACAACACATCTCACACATCAGTTGTGATACAATTTAAGGCTCCTTTTAATGGGCACACAAACAAATCGGCAATAGTTGTGTAAAGATTTTTGTGCATACAAACTTACCCACATCAGTTGTATCACCTCAGTGTGAACTAGGCCACTGTAGCCTAAATATGGCATTGGTACATTCTTAGGATTATGTAAATACTGCACAGTAGGCTATATGATTATTTATTCTAGATTTAAATGTAAATATGTTGATGTGTATTTATTTTCTCACATCTGTCGTTTGTTGGCCTCTTGGTATAGGTGTAGTATAGGTGTAGCCAAAGAGGCTTTAGTAAGTGTAGATGTTTGTAAGTCGCTCTGGATAAGAGCGTCTGCTAAATGACGTAAATGTAAATGTAAATGTAATGTTGATATATACACTGAGTGTACAAAACATTAAGAACACCTGTTCTTTCCATGACATAGACTGACCCGGTGAATCCAGGGGAAAGCTATGATCTCTTATTGATGTCAGTTCTGAAATCCAGCTGCACCGGTTTGTATCAAGAACTTCAACACTGCTGGGTTTTTCACACTAAAAAATGTCCCGTGTGTATCAAGAATGGTTCACCGCCCCAAATGACATTCAGCCAACTTGACACAACTATGGGAAGCATTGTTGTCAACATGGGCTAGCCTCCCTGTGGAACGGTTTCGACTTCTTGTAGAGTCTATGCCCCGATGAATTGACGGTGTTCTGAGGGCAAAAGGGGGGAACTCAATATTAGGAAGGTGTCCCTAATGTTTTGTACACTCAGTGTATATATTACCCCACAACATTCACTCTTCCCATTAGTCCTTGGATGTATTTTTGTGTAGCTAATTCTCCTCAGAAAGGTACATCTGCTGTCTATTTGTTTGTCAATATTTATGTGTTCAGTGTCTTGTCTCCTTGTCAAATGAGTGTCTGTCAATTTAGTTGTATTTCTGTATCACATGAAGTTATCCTTCGAACAGGGAAAGGGTGGTGCCTAGTGGGGGTAGAGGGGTAAAATAAATCAACACAAACTATGAAATACTGATTTTCATTGATGTGCATAAAATGACTCTTAGACTGTAAATTACATTGTTATTGGCATTGATTCTTTTGTTGTTGATTTTATTTGACCATTTTAAACTATACAACCACTGTGGTGCTCTTGGAAATACACGAAAACAAAATATACACAAGATTATAGCATATATAAAATACATCTCATCAATAAGGAGGAAACAGTAAAATAGATGACCAAGTAGCGTTCATTGATACAATTATACTTATAACTGCACTTTAGCATGTGCAGTTTTAAAGCATGTTGCCCATAAACTATTAAGGTTTATCTTAAAACTAGCGTAGGATGGATTTTATACACACTACCGTTCAAAAGTTTGGGGTCACTTAGAAATGTCCTTGTTTTTGAAAGAAAAGCACATTTTTTGTCCATTAAAATAACATAAAATTGATCAGAAATACAGTGAAGACATTGTTAATGTTGTAAATGACTATTGTAGCTGGAAACGGCTGATTTTTTAATGGAATATCTACATAGGCGTACAGAGGCCCATTATCAGCAACCATCACTCCTGTGTTCCAATGGCACGCTGTGTCAGCTAATCCAAGTGTATCATTTTAAAAGGCTAATTGATCATTAGAAAGCCCTTTTGCAAGTATGTTAGCACAGCTGAAAACTGTTGTTCTGATTAAAGAAGCAATAAAACTGGCCTTTAGACTAGTTGAGTATCTGGAGCATCAGCATTTATTGGTTCGACTACAGGCTCAAAATGGCCAGAAACAAAGAACTTTCTTCTGAAACTCGTTAGTCTTTTCTTGTTCCTAGAAATGAAGGCTATTCCATGCAAGAAATTGTCAAGAAACTGAAGATCTCGTACAATGCTGTGCACTACTCCCTTCACAGAACAGCGCAAACTGGCTCTAACCAGAATAGAAAGAGGAGTGGGAGGCCCCGGTGCACAACTGAGCAAGAGGACAAGTATATTAGAGTGTCTAGTTTGAGAAACAGACCCCTCACAAGTCCTCAGCTGGCAGCTTCATTAAATAGTTATATAAGCCATATTTCAGACAATAAAAATAAAAGATTAAGATGGGCAAAAGAACAAAGACACTGGACAGAGAAACTCTGCCTAGAAGGCCAGCATCCCGGAGTCGACTCTTCACTATTGACGTTGAGACTGGTGTTTTGAAGGGTATTATTTAATGAAGCTGCTAGTTGAGGACTTGTGAGGCGTCTCTACCCCATGTAGATGTCTGCACTGTATTTCTGATAAATTGGATGTTATTTTAATGGACAAAAATTAGCTTTTCTTGAAAAAACAAGGACATTTCTAAGTGACCCCAAACTTTTGAACTGTAGTGTAGTTAGGTACACCATTCAGTTCCTCTGCACAAGTGTTAAGGAAATAGCTTTTTTTTGTTGGCAACAATGGCTCTGGTGTGATGACAGAGTCTCTAATGAAATTAAGATAACCATACAGGTAACTGGGGGCAAGGTCATGTATAACTTTAAAAAACATAAACAGTTTGATCTGTACATCCCGGAAATCAATCAATCAAACCCGTTCAGTTCCCTGAAATGACTTGGACCAATATTCATCCTAGGGCTGAGTTTAAGTATAATTCATCTGCAGGTTTGGGTAGGTTACTTTCTAAATGTAATCAGTTACAGTTACTAGTTACCTGTCCTAAATTGTAATCAGCAACGTAACTTTTGGATTACCCCATCTCAGTAACGTAATCTGATTACTTCCCCCTTAAAGAGACATTAGAAGAATACAAAAATGTACACTACCGGTCAAATGTTTCGGAACACCTACTCATTCAAGGGTTTTTCATAATTTTTTACTATTTTCTACATTGTAGAATAATAGAAGACATCAAAACTATGAAATAACACATATGGAATCATGTAGTAACCAAAAAAGTGTTAAACAAATTCTTCAAATAGCCACCCTTTGTCTTGATGACAGCTTTGCACACTCTTGGCAATCTCTCAACCAGCTTCACCTGGAATGCTTTTCCAACAGTCTTGAAGGAGTTCCCACATATGCTGAGCACTTGTTGGCTGCTTTTCCTTCACTCTGCGGTCCGACTCATCCCAAACCATCTCAATTGGGTTGAGGTCGGGGTGATTGTGGAGGACAGGTCATCTGATGCAGCACTCCATCACTCTCATTCTTGGTCAAATAGCCTTTACACAGCTTGGAGGTGTGTTGGGTCATTGCCCTGTTGGAAAACAAATGATAGTCCCACTAAGCCCAAACCAGATGGGATGGCGTATCGCTGCAGAATGCTGTGGTAGCCATGTTGGTTAAGTGTGCCTTGAATTCTAAATAAATCACAGACAGTGTCACCAGCAAAGCACCCCACACCATAACACCTCCTCCTCCATGGTTTATGGTGGGAAACACACATGCAGAGCTCATCCGTTCACCCACACCGCGTCTCACAAAGACACGCCGGTTGGAATCAGGTGTTCTAAAACTTGACTGGTAGTGTATATTACCAATTGAATGACATCTATTGCAGGATAAATCAATGTTTGAGTTTACATTGCGTGGCCATAAATGGATGATGCATTTTACATTATGGGTTGGTTATGTAGGCTTCTTCTAACCCAAAAAGTACCTAATTGTCATACTTGAGTAAAAGTAAAGTTACCTTAATAGAAAATGACTCAAGTGAAAGTGAAAGTCACCCAGTAAAATACTACTTGAGTAAAATATTCTTAAGTATCAAAAGTAAAAGTATGAATCATTTCAAATTCCTTATATTAAGCAAACCAGACAGCACCATTTTCTTGTTTTTTAAATTTACAGACAGGCAGGGGCACAACACATTTAGACACAATTTAAAAACAAAGCATTTGTGTTTAGTGAGTCCGCTAGATCAGAGGCAATACGGAGGACCAGGGAGGTTTCTTAATAAGTCTGTGAATTGGACCATTTTCTGTCCTGCTAAGCATTCAAAATATAACAAGTACTTTTGGGTGTCAGGGAAAATGTATGGAGTACATTATTTTCTTTAGAAATGTAATGTTGTTAAAGTTGTTAAGTCGTTAAAAATATAAGTACAACATGCAACAATTTCAAAGGTTTTACTGAGTTATAGTTCATTTGAGGAAATCAGTCAATTGAAATAAATTCACTAGGCCCTAATCTATGGATTTCACCTGACTGGGAATACAGATATGCATCTGTTGGTCACAGACACCTTAAAAAATGATGGGCATCACAATGGGCCTCAGGATCTTGTTATGGTATTTCTGTGCATTCAAATGGCTATCAATAAAATGCAATTGTGTTTGTTGTCCGTAGCTTATGCTTGCTCATACCATAATCCCACCACCATGGGGCACTCTGTTCACATCAGCAAACCGCTCGCCCACACAACGCCATTCACGTGGTCTGCAGTTGTGAGGCGGGTTGGATGTACTGCCAAATTCTCTAAAACGACGTTGGAGGTGGCTTATGGTATTGAAATGAACCTTCAATTCTCTGGCAACAGCTGTGGTGGCAGGGGCGAAAATCTGATATCAACTTTGGAGGGGACAATTACGTGACATTTTCTCAAGAGCAATTCCTGAGGGGGACACCAAAAGTAGTACACAAAAGTAGTACATAGCCTACATTGTAATATGGTAAATGTATATTGAGGAACCAAAGAAATAAGGTGTTTGCCGTACTCCTAACTACGGGTACCCAAAACTACACAACTAATCACAACAGCAATACAATTGCCTTTAACAAATCTTAGTTCAGTCACCAGTTTAAGTTGAGAGTGGGGGTATCCATGGCATTTTCCAATTATGTTCCTATTTAACAAGTCACAAAAATGGAGAACCTTTCATAATGTTGCCAAACAAAGACTCAACAAACTTACCTGAGACTCCCTGTCTCTGCCAGTCTGTCCCTGCATATCTGTCCCCAACTCTGCTGTCTGTGTGCCATCTGTTGCCTGCTCTGCCTAATGACATCATTGTGAAACATTTCCATTAGAATTTCATTTCTTTCTTATGAACATTTTATCAACTAGTCTTTGAGATATTAGGCTACTAGGGTTCTTACTTTGCGTTTTGGTGTACTGAAAAATACTCTGATGTCCGTCTTTTATTTTTCTGCCATAGGTTATTTACAGTAGGAGATGGGCTTCTATCATCTTATCTTTTATCATTCTATTTGGGCTTCGATCTAAAAGGTAGCTAGCAAATGTGAAACGGATTAAAATGACAAGAGTTGACAGCTGTATGAGTTCACCATTTACACAACATATGCTGCAACCTTTTGTAATTTTAATAGTTTGTTTCATATTGGCTGGCTTCCAACAATAGCTGAATTTGCAAAGCTAGCGAGCACCAATTCCGTTTCAGTGGTGTTTGCTATAATCTTTGCTACTGTCGGGTCGCGTCAATTCAATCTGGTATTGGAACAGTTAACTCAATAGAATTCCTTTAGTTATGTATTTAATGAAGCAAACATTTAAATGGTAAATATGAAGTTCGTATATACGGGCTCACTGTGACACCATGCAGGGCAGACAGAGAACTGGAATGACATCAGAAGTTTTTCTTTAAATACTTCTTGACAGACTTAGTTCCCTCTCCCTGAGGGCCTGTCATAGTAGAGGCTTGGGTGTGGTTTAGACTTACTCCAGCCTATCGTTGGCGTGCAGGCTGGTCCCAGCCTCTAGACGCATCTTTGTTGCCAGGCATAGTTGTCTTCTAGCTTATCTTCGTGTATGTAACCGAGAGTCAGACACTCAAGGACAGTGTTTTTATGCTACAGTTAGGACAGTTTCTGCTTTTGTGCTACAGCTATCTTCCATTCTACCAGCCCCTCCCGTACACCTGTCCTTGAGCGGCCCCACAACCAGGCATTGTGTGTGTGTGTCACGAGTCTACTCAGCCTACACTCCTACTAGCCAGCAACCCTCCAGTTAGTCATGTCTATTATATGTTGCTCAATCTATGTTAATATAATATAAACCTCTTAGTGCATTACAGTCCGTTCATACTTAGGCCTACATCTACTGTAAATGGTAATGCATCACATCTAATAAGTGAAATAAAACCCAACACTACCCAGGTTAAATAAAGGTGAAATAAAATAAATAAAAGTTCCCATGCGACAATTTAGCTTTTGCAACGAGACCATTAAATATATTTAAAACAATGGTAGAAGAGAGTGTAGTTCTGTTCAGTTTGGACTTCAATTTATCGCTAACCTTATCACAGGGACTTTGAAGCACTAACTTACATCATCTGCATGCTGATCTTGGAATAAATTGACGATAGCAAAGATTCCATCTTTGACGAGGCCACATAAATGGAATAGGTACTAGCTAGCTTAATAGTTAATATTTGCGCGCTAGCTCTGCATATTCAGCTAGTGTGTGTGCGCGATTGACTGGATTAACCTCACGTCAGTTACGTTCATTGAGTGCCTTTCAGACAGTGAATACGACCCCTCTGTTACCTTGCCAACTAAGGAACTGGCAGTGGATCAAACCATTGTGAGGCAAAGGGTGGGGGGGTCGCAATCTTTTGAAACTTAAAAACGTGCTATTAAGTGTCTATAATCAGCACAATTGCTTTCATTGCGTATTATTAATATTATTTAAATTACATAGTTATGTTTCAGTGATATATTGGGGGGGACAAATCATATTTTTACCAGGATGGGGGGGTTGTGTCCCCCCCGTCCCCCCCGGGATTTCCGCCCCTGTCTGGTGGGCATTCCTGCAGTCAGCATGCCAATTGCATGCTCCCTCAAAACTTGAGACTGTGCCATTGTGTTGTGTGACAAAATTCCACATTTTAGATTGGCCTCATATTAGTTTTATTTGTATTTATTTGCACCCAAGAAAACAAGTGATAGACAACAATACAGATAAAAATTAAACAAAAAAAACCTGTCGTGCATGTATTATCCCCAATACAAGGTGCACCTGTGTAATTTGTATTTATTTAACTAGGCAAGTCAGTTAAGAACACATTTTTATTTACAATGACAGCCTAGGAACAACAGGTTAACTGCTTTGTTCAGGGACAGAACAACAGATTTTTAACTTGTCAGCTCAGGGATTCGAGCTAGCAATCTTCTGGTTACTGGCCCAACGCTCTAACCACTAGGCTAAATGGCACTCTGTAATGACCATGTTGTTTAATCAGCTTCTTGATATTTTAAACCTGTCAGGTGGATAGATTATATTGGCAAAGGAGAAATGCTCACTAACAAGGATGCAAACAAATTTGTGAAATAAGAAATAAGATTTTTGTGCCTATGGAACATTTCTGGGATCTTTTATTTCAGCTCATGAAACATGGGGCCACACTTTATATTTTAATATTTTTGTAGTAAAGAACAGATAGTAACTTAATTAGTACTTGAAATTATTTTTACTTAAGTACTTTACACCACTATACTACAGATAATAATACGATTGGGTTATATCTTTACATAAAAAACGAAGTCTGTCAGATTTCCAGTCATTCCAATGAATTGAATACCCCTTGATCTTCAAGAATAGGACTTGGAACTGTAGATTACCTAAAGTGTTTTACCTGAGCATAACCCCAAAACTAAGGACTAATTAGCCTGCCCTACTCTGTTGCATAGTATTTTTCTGTCATGGAGGACTGATTGGGCTCACTGCTTGGAGTTGAAAAAAAAATCTGCTGACGATTTGTACGCTATTCAGAAGAGGACTGCGCGAGGAGGTCCAGAAGGAACTGGCCTGTCAAGACGACAGCCTCTCTTTGGACACACTCATCGCAATGGCCATCCGTCTGGATAACCTACTTCGGTAGTGTCGGTACTCTCATTGCTTCTCACCCTCCCTCAATGAACACTTTGGATCAGAGCCTGAACCCTTGGAGGTAGGGGTCACACGTCTCCCCGTGGCGGACCGACGCAGGAGACAGCTGGGGCGCTTTCTCTATTGTGGTCAAGGAGGGCAACAGCTCCAGCCGTGTCTGGCTCATTCCGCTTCCATCCGCATTCCATCATAGTCCTCCCTGCTGTAGTTGGAGTAGGACGCTCACACCCCTCTTTGCCCTCCGGTGGAAGATGGAGGATACCACTGAACAGAGCCATGAAGTAGTGTCTTGTTCACGTGATCTTCCACCTCCTTGGGCAGGTGTGAGCATCCCCTCTTCATCACTTTCTGCCAAATCCTTTTTGGTGTCGATCACACTTGTTGACTGTCCCTCATGTACTGTTTCTACAGTGTTAGTGAATTCTGGTGCCGCGGGAAACTTAACATCACCTCATACCTGCTCTCCTCTCCTTTCCTGGTTCAAGCCCTCGATAATCGCCCACTAGGTTCCGGGACCATCACACACATCACCAAACGCGGTCAGGTCATGGCCAGTCCCAACCACATTAAAGGAGTTACTACGTTTTTTGGGGTTTGCCAACTTCTACCGCCGTTTCATCAGGATTCCACGATACCTTTAGTGGTGGAGGTGTACATTTCAGAGGTGGGCGTGGGGGCATTTCATCTTCGCCATCCGGACCGTCCCACTCCTCGTCCTCGGGTCAGTCCCTCTGTCCGGTGCCGTCCTGTGGCTGGGGGGGTACTGTCACGTCTACTCCTGCTCCTCCCCTCCGGCGTTCAACGTCACCTATTTACTTACCACTGGTCCTGGCAACCATCATTACGCACACCTGGCATCAATCATTACACGCACCTGCGCTTCATCATGAGGCACACCTGGACTCCATTACCTCACTCATTACCTCCCCTTTATCTGACAGTCCGTTAGGTTCTTTCCCCAGGCAGTATTGTTTCTGTGTTTCATGTCATACTCCTATGTTGTATCGTTCCATGTTCTTTGTTATATTAAACTTACCACCTGCTTCTCAACTCACAGCGTTTATGTTACATTTCTCTAAAACCGATATAGGCTACATGTGCACCACCAAGTCAGAACAGTGGGCGACAGTTAAGTGTGGAAAATAGACCAAATTATTAGGGTCAGGCGCATGGGCTACTAACAGCTTATCACACAACATACACTTAGTATTACCTTCTTAGCTACAGTATACATGCAGTACCTGTCACGACTTCTGCCGAAGTCGGTCCCTCTCCTTGTTCGGGCGGCGTTCGGCGGTCGACGTCACTGGCCTTCTAGCCATCGCCGATCCACTTTTCATTTTCCATTTGTTTTGTCTTTGTTTTACACACCTGGTTTCAATTCACCAATTACATGTTCATTATTTAACCCTCTGTTTTCCCCATGGTTTTTGTGCGTGATTGTTTTATGAATGTTCGGTCTGTTATTGTGGGCTCGGTATTACGACATGTTATTGGAATATTTGAGTAAAGTTACTTGTGTTACTCATCTCTGCTGTCCTGCGCCTGACTCCTCTGCACCAGCTACACCCAGACCACTACAGTACCAGTCAAAAGTTTGGACACACCTACTCATTTAAGTTTTTTATTTTTATTTTTTTTACTAGTTTCTACATTGTAGAATAATAGTGAAGACATACAAACTATGAAATAACATATATGGAATCATGTAGAAACCCCCAAAAGTATTAAACAAATCAAAATCTATTTTATATTTGAAATTCTTCAATGTAGCCACCCGTTGCCTTGATGACAGCTTTGCACTGTCACGCCCTGACCTTAGAGAGACATTTCATTTCTCTATTTGGTTAGGTCAGGGTGTGATGTGGGGTGGGCATTCTATGTTGTCTATTTCTTTGTTTTGGCCGAGTGTAGTTCCCAATCAGAGGCAGCTGTCTATCGTTGTCTCTGATTGGGAATCATACTTAGGCAGCCTTTTCCCACCTGTGTTTTGTGGTTAGTTATTTTCTGTTTAGTATCTGTTACCTGACAGGACTGTTCGCTTTTTGTTTTGTTACTTTGTTCGAGTGTTTCGTTAATCAATAAAAATCATGAACACTTTCCACGCTGCGTTTTGGTCCACTCATTCCGACGAGAACTGTTACATGCACACTCTTGGCATTCTCTCAACCAGTTTCATAAGGAATGCTTTTCCAACAGTCTTGAAGGAGTTCCCACATATGCTGAGCACTTGTTGGCTGCTTTTCCTTCACTCTGCGGTCCAACTTGAACCAAGTCTCTCAATTGGGTTGAGGTTGGGTTATTGTGGAGACCAAGTTATCTGATGCAGCACTCCATCACTCTCCTTCTTTGTCAAATAGCCCTTACACAGCCTGGAGGTGTGTTTTGGGTCATTGTCAAATCAAATCAAACTTTATTTGTCACATGCGCCAAATACAACAAGTGTAGACCTTACCGTGAAATGCTTACTTACAAGCCCTTAACTAACAGTGCAGTTCAAGAAGAGTTAACTAATCTGTACCCCTGCATACTGACTCGGTACCGGTACCCCCTGTATATAGCCTCGTTATTGTTCTTTTATTGTGTTACTTGTTTTTATTCTTTTTTTTCTAAATCTTTTTTTACTTTAGTTTATTTGGTAAATATTTTCTTGAGGTAATTTGTACATGTAAGTAGGGGTGAAGTGACTATGCAGACAATAAACAGCGAGTAGCAGTAGTGTACAAAACCAATGGGGGGGGGGTCAATGTAAATAGTCCGGTGGCCATTTGATGAATTGTTCAGCAGTCTTATGGCTTGGGGGTAGAAACTGTTAAGGAGCCTTTTGGTCCTATACTTGGCACTCCGGTACCACTTGCCATGTGGTAGCATAGAAAACAATCTATGACTTGGGTGACTGGCGTCTCTGGCAATTTTATGGGCTTTCCTCTGACACCGCCTATTATATAGGTGCTGGATGGCAGTAAGCTTGGCCCCAGTGACGCACTACCCTCTGTAGCGCCTTACGGTCAGATGCCAAGCAGTTGCCATACAAGGTGGTGATGCAACCGATCAGTATGTTCTCGATGGTGCAGCTGTAGAACTTTTTGAGGATCTGGGGACCCATTCCAAATCTTTTCAGTCTCCTGAGGGGAAAAGGTTTTGTTGTGCTCTCTTCACGACTGTCTTTGTGTGTTCGGACCATGATAGTTTGTTGGTGATGTGGACACCAAGGAACTTGAAACTCTCGTCCGACTCCACTACAGCCCTGTCGATGTTAATGGGAACCTGTTAAGCCCGCCTTTTCCTGTTGTCCACGATCAGCTCCTTTGTCTTGCTCACATTGAGGGAGAGGTTGTTGTCCTGGCACCACACTGCCAGTTCTCTGACCTCCTGCCTATAGGCTGTCTCATCGTTATTGGTGATCAGGCCTACCACTGTTGTGTCGTCAGCAAACTTAATGAAGGCGTTGGAGTCGTGTTTGGCCACGCAGTTGTGGGTGAACAGGGAGTACAGTAGGGGACTAAGTACAAACCCCTGAGGGGCCCCAGTGTTGAGGATCAGCGTGGCAGATGTGTTGTTGCCTACCTTTTCCACCTGGGGGCGGCCCGTCAGGAAGTCTAGGATCCAGTTGCAGAGGGAGGGGTTTAGTCCCAGGGTCCTTAGCTTAGTGTTGAGCCTCGTGGGCACTATGGTGTTGAACGCTGAGCGGAACAGCATTCTCACATAGGTGTTCCTTTTGTCCAGGTGGGAAAGGGAAGTGTGGAATGCGATTGAGATTGCGTCATCTGTGGATCTGTTGGAGCGGTATGCGAATTAAGAGTGGGTCTAGGGTATCAGGGAGGATGCTGTTGATGTGAGCCATGACGAGCCTTTCATTTAGGCCTGTTGAAAAACAAATGATAAGCGCATACTAGATGGGATGGTGTATTGTTTCAGAATGCTGTGGTAGCCATGCTGGTTAAGTGTTCCTTGAATTGTAAATAAATCACAGACAGTGTCACCAACACATCACACCCCCTCCTCCATGTTTCACTGTGGGAACCACACATGCAGAGATCATCTTTTCAGACACGGCAGTTGGAACCAAAAATGTCTAATTTAAAAAAATCTGACCAAAAGACAGATTTCCACTGGTCTAATGTCCATTGCTTGTGTTTCTTGGCCCAAGCAAGTCTTTTCTTATTATTATTGTCCTTTAGTAGTGGTTTCTTTGCAGCAATTCGACCATGAAGGCCTGATTCATGCAGTCTCCTCTGAAAAGTTGATGTTGAAATGTGTCTGTCACTTGAACTCTGTGAAGCATTTATTTGGGCTACAATTTCTGAGGCTGGTAACTCTAATGAACTTATCCTCTGCAGCAGAGGTAACTCTGGGTCTTCCTTTCCTGTGGCGGTCCTCATGAGAGCCAGTTTCATCAAAGAGCTTGATGGTTTTGGGACTGCACTTCAATAAACTTTCAAAGTTCTTGAAATGTTCCAGATTGACTGACCTTCATGTCTTAAAGTAATGATGGACTGTCATTTCTCTTTGCTTGTTTGAGCTGTTCTTGCTATAATATGGACTTGGTCTTTTACCAAATAGGGCTATCTTCTGTATACCACCCCTACCTTATCACAACACAACTGATTGGCTCAAATGCATTAAGAAGGAAAGAAATTCCACAAATTAACTTAACAAGAAACACCTGTTACAGTTTTTGACAACTGCTTACACATGATTTCTGAAACTATGGCTCCTTCTCTCTAGACACAAAACCCCAAAACACACACACAACATGCAAAACGTCACAGAACTCTTGCAAAACCAAACACTTAATTCAAAACTATTTTAACTCTTCTCAAAATTGTGTTTTTGCATCAAAAATCTACACACAAACCATCAAATGATTAGCTGTTATACACGGCAATTACACACGGATGTGACAAATATAAAACACTATCTTGTGTCTTTTGCATGTTCAGTGGAGTCCACGGCAGTTTGTCATAGCACTCAGGCATACAAATATAAATATATACAGTATATAAGTATATAAATATATACAAATATATACAGTAGGTATGCATATTCAGTATATATACTGCTCAAAAAAATAAAGGGAACACTTAAACAACACATCCTAGATCTGAATGAAAGAAATAATCTTATTAAATACTTTTTTCTTTACATAGTTGAATGTGCTGACAACAAAATCACACAAAAATAATCAATGGAAATCCAATTTATCAACCCATGGAGGTCTGGATTTGGAGTCACACTCAAAATTAAAGTGGAAAACCACACTACAGGCTGATCCAACTTTGATGTAATGTCCTTAAAACAAGTCAAAATGAGGCTCAGAAGTGTGTGTGGCCTCCACATGCCTGTATGACCTCCCTACAACGCCTGGGCATGCTCCTGATGAGGTGACGGATGGTCTCCTGAGGGATCTCCTCCCAGACCTGGACTAAAGCATCCGCCAACTCCTGGACAGTCTGTGGTGCAACGTGGCGTTGGTGGATGGAGCGAGACATGATGTCCCAGATGTGCTCAATTGGATTCAGGTCTGGGGAACGGGCGGGCCAGTCCATAGCATCAATGCCTTCCTCTTGCAGGAACTGCTGACACACTCCAGCCACATGAGGTCTAGCATTGTCTTGCATTAGGAGGAACCCAGGGCCAACCGCACCAGCATATGGTCTCACAAGGGGTCTGAGGATCTCATCTCGGTACCTAATGGCAGTCAGGCTACCTCTGGCGAACACATGGAGGGCTGTGCGGCCCCCCAAAGAAATGCCACCCTACACCATGACTGACCCACCGCCAAACCGGTCATGCTGGAGGATGTTGCAGGCAGCAGAACGTTCTCCACGGCGTCTCCAGACTCTGTCACGTCTGTCACGTGCTCAGTGTGAACCTGCTTTCATCTGTGAAAAGCACAGGGCGCCAGTGGCGAATTTGCCAATCTTGGTGTTCTCTGGCAAATGCCAAACGTCCTGCACGGTGTTGGGCTGTAAGCACAACCCCCACCTGTGGACGTCGGGCCCTCATACCACCCTCATGGAGTCTGTTTCTGACCGTTTGAGCAGACACATGCACATTTGTGGCCTGCTGGAGGTCATTTTGCAGGGCTCTGGCAGTGCTCCTCCAGCTCCTCCATTGCACAAAGGCGGAGGTAGCGGTCCTGCTGCTGGGTTGTTGCCCTCCTACGGCCTCCTCCACGTCTCCTGATGTACTGGCCTGTCTCCTGGTAGCGCCTCCATGCTCTGGACACTACGCTGACAGACACAGCAAACCTTCTTGCCACAGCTCGCATTGATGTGCCATCCTGGATGAGCTGCACTACCTGAGCCACTTGTGTGGGTTGTAGACTCCGTCTCATGCTACCACTAGAGTGAAAGCACCGCCAGCATTCAAAAGTGACCAAAACATCAAAACGTCTGTGGTTACCACCTGCAGAACGACTCCTTTATTGGGGGTGTCTTGCTAATTGACTATAATTTCCACCTGTTGTTTATTCCATTTGCACAAATCAAATCAAATTTCAAATCAAATTTATTTTTTTATAGCCCTTCGTCCATCAGCTGATATTCTCAAAGTGCTGTACAGAAACCCAGCCTAAAACCCCAAACAGCAAGCAAAGCATGTGAAAGAAGCACGGTGGCTAGGAAAAACTCCCTAGGAAAAACTCCCTAGAAAGGCCAAAAACCTAGGAAGAAACCTAGAGAGGAACCAGGCTATGAGGGGTGGCCAGTCCTCTTCTGGCTGTGCAGGGTGGATATTATAACAGAACATGGTCAAAATGTTAAAATGTTAAAATGTTCATAAATGACCAGCATGGTCAAATAATAATAATCATAGTAGTTGTCGAGGGTGCAACAAGCACGTCCGGTGAACAGGTCAGGGTTCCATAGCCGCAGGCAGAACAGTTGAAACTGGAGCAGCAGCACGGCCAGGTGGACTGGGGACAGCAAGGAGTCATCATACCAGGTAGTCCTGAGGCATGGTCCTAGGGCTCAGGTCCTCCGAGAGAAAGACAGAAAGAGAGAAAGAGAGAATTAGAGAGAGCATATTTAAATACACACAGGACACCGGATAAGACAAGAGAAATACTCCAGATGTAACAGACTGACCCTAGCCCCCCGACACATAAACTACTGCAGCATAAATACTGGAGGCTGAGACAGGAGGGATCAGAAGACACTGTGGCCCCGGACAGGGCCAAACAGGCAGGATATAACCCCACCCACTTTACCAAAGCACAGCCCCCACACCACTAGAGGGATGTCTCCAACCACCAACTTACCGTCCTAAGACAAGGCCGAGTATAGCCCACAACGATCTCCGCCATGGCACAACCCAAGGGGGGGGGGCGCCAACCCAGACAGGAAGACCACGTCAGTGACTCAACCCACTCAAGTGACGCACCCCTCCCATGGACGGCATGGAAGAACACCAGTAGGCCAGTGACTCAGCCCCTGTAAAAGGGTTAGAGGCAGAGAATCCCAGTGGAAAGAGGGGAACCGGCAAGGCAGAGACAGCAAGGGCGGTTCGTTGCTCCAGCCTTTCCGTTCACCTTCACACTCCTGGGCCAGACTATACTTAATCATAGGACCTACTGAAGAGATAAGTCTTCAGTAAAGACTTAAAAGTTGAGACTGCGTCTGCGTCTCTCACATTGGTAGGCAGACCATTCCATAAAAATGGAGCTCTATAGGAGAAAGCCCTACCTCCAGCCGTTTGCTTATAAATTCTAGGGACAATTAGGAGGCCTGCGTCTTGTGACCGTAGCGTACGTGTAGGTATGTACGGCAGGACCAAATCGGAAAGATAGGTAGGAGCAAGCCCATGTAATGCTTTGTAGGTTAGCAGTAAAACCTTGAAATCAGCCCTTGCCTTAACAGGAAGCCAGTGTAGGGAGGCTAGCACTGGAGTAATATGATCACATTTTTTGGTTCTAGTCAGGATTCTAGCAGCCGTATTTAGCACTAACTGAAGTTTATTTAGTGCTTTATCCGGGTAGCCGGAAAGTAGAGCATTGCAGTAGTCCAGCCTAGAAGTAACAAAAGCATGGATCAATTTTTCTGCGTCATTTTTGGACAGAAAATTTCTGATTTTTGCAATGTTACGTAGATGGAAAAAAGCTGTCCTTGAAACAGTCTTGATATGTTCTTCAAAAGAGAGATCAGGGTCCAGAGTAACGCCGAGGTCCTTCACAGTTTTATTTGAGACGACTGTACAACCATCCAGATTAATTGTCAGATTCAACAGAAGATCTCTTTGTTTCTTGGGACCTAGAACAAGCATCTCTGTTTTGTCCGAGTTTAAAAGTAGAAAGTTTGCAGCCATCCACTTCTTTATGTCTGAAACACAGGCTTCTAGCGAGGGCAATTTTGGGGCTTCACCATGTTTCATTGAAATGTACAGCTGTGTGTCGTCCGCATAGCAGTGAAATTTAACATTATGTTTTCGAATGACATCCCCAAGAGGTAAAATATATAGTGAAAACAATAGTGGTCCTAAAACGGAACCTTGAGGAACACCGAAATTTACAATTGATTTGTCAGAGGACAAACCATTCACAGAGACAAACTGATATCTTTCCGACAGATAAGATCTAAACCAGGCCAGAACTTGTCCATGTAGACCAATTTGGGTTTCCAATCTCTCCAAAAGAATGTGGTGATCGATGGTATCAAAAGCGGCACTAAGATCTAGGAGCACGAGGACAGATGCAGAGCCTCGGTCTGACGTCATTAAAAGGTCATTTACCACCTTCACAAGTGCAGTCTCAGTGCTATGATGGGGTCTAAAACCAGACTGAAGCGTTTCGTATACATTGTTTGTCTTCAGGAAGGCAGTGAGTTGCTGTGCAACAGCTTTTTCAAAAATTTTTGAGAGGAATGGAAGATTCGATATAGGCCGATAGTTTTTTATAATTTCTGGATCAAGATTCGGCTTTTTCAAGAGAGGCTTTATTACTGCCACTTTTAGTGAGCTTGGTACACATCCGGTGGATAGAGAGCCGTTTATTATGTT
Organism: Salmo salar; assembly: GCF_965601325.2. NCBI lineage: Eukaryota > Metazoa > Chordata > Actinopteri > Salmoniformes > Salmonidae > Salmo > Salmo salar. The sequence goes on from NC_138292.1 coordinate 56,951,768, forward strand.
CAACATAGGAGGGCCAAGCACAGGAAGCAGCTCTTTCAGTAGTTTAGTTGGAATAGGGTCCAGTATGCAGCTTGAGGGTTTGGAGGCCATGATTATTTTCATCATTGCGTCAAGAGATATAGTACTAAAACACTTTAGTATCTCCCTTGATCCTAGGTCCTGGCAGAGTTGTGCAGACTCAGGACAATGGAGCCCTGGAGGAACACCCAGACTTAAAGAGGAGTCCGTAATTTGCTTTCTAATGATCATGATCTTTTCCTCAAAGAAGTTCATAAATTTATTACTGCTGAAGTGAAAGCCATCCTCCATTTGCGAAGGCTGCTTTTTAGTTAGCTTTGCGACAGTATCAAAAAGAAATTTCGGATTGTTCTTATTTTCCTCAATTAAGTTGGAAAAATAGGATGATCGAGCAGCAGTAAGGGCTCTTCGATACTGCACGGTACTGTCTTTCCAAGCTAGTCGGAAGACTTCCAGTTTGGTGTGGCGCCATTTCCGTTCCAATTTTCTGGAAGCTTGCTTCAGAGCTCGTGTATTTTCTGTATACCAGGGAGCTAGTTTCTTATGACAGATGTTTTTAGTTTTTAGGGGTGCAACTGCATCTAGGGTATTGCGCAAGGTTAAATTGAGTTCCTCGGTTAGGTGGTTAACTGATTTTTGTCCTCTGACGTCCTTGGGTAGGCAGAGGCAGTCTGGAAGGGCATCAAGGAATCTTTGGGTTGTCTGAGAATTTATAGCACGACTTTTAATGCTCCTTGGTTGGGGTCTGAGCAGATTATTTGTTGCAATTGCAAACGTAATAAAATGGTGGTCCGATAGTCCAGGATTAGGAGGAAAAACATTTAGATCCACAACATTTATTCCATGGGACAAAACTAGGTCCAGAGTATGACTGTGGCAGTGAGTAGGTCCAGAGACATGTTGGACAAAACCCACTGAGTCGATGATGGCTCCGAAAGCCTTTTGGAGTGGGTCTGTGGACTTTTCCATGTGAATGTTAAAGTCACCAAAAATTAGAATATTATCTGCTATGACTACAAGATCCGATAGGAATTCAGGGAACTCAGTGAGGAACACTGCATATGGCCCAGGAGGCCTATAAACAGTAGCTATAAAAAGTGAGTGAGTAGGCTGCATAGATTTCATGACTAGAAGCTCAAAAGACGAAAACGTCATTGTTGTTTTTTTTTTTGTAAATTGAAATTTGCTATCGTAAATGTTAGCAACACCTCCGCCTTTGCCGGATGCACGGGGGGTATGGTCACTAATGTAACCAGGGGGTGAGGCCTCATTTAACACAGTAAATTCATCAGGCTTAAGCCATGTTTCAGTCAGGCCAATCACATCAAGATTATTATCAGTGATTAGTTCATTGACTATAACTGCCTTGGAAGTGAGGGATCTAACATTAAGTAACCCAATTTTGAGATGTGAGGTATCACAATCTCTTTCAATAATGGCAGGAATGGAGGAGGTCTTAATACTAGTGAGATTGCTAAAGCGAACACCGCCATCTTTAATTTTGTCCAACCTAGATCGAGGCACAGACACGGTCTCAATGGGGAAAGCTGAGCTGACTACGCTGACTGTGCTAGTGGCAGACTCCACTAAGCTGGCAGGCTGGCTAACAGCCTGCTGCCTGGCCTGCACCCTATTTCATTGTGGAGCTAGAGGAGTTAGAGCCCTGTCTATGTTCGTAGATAAGATGAGAGCACCCCTCCAGCTAGGATGGAGTCCGTCACTCCTCAACAGGCCAGGCTTGGTCCTGTTTGTGGGTGAGTCCCAGAAAGAGGGCCAATTATCTACAAATTCTATCTTTTGGGAGGGGCAGAAAACAGTTTTCAACCAGCGATTGAGTTGTGAGACTCTGCTGTAGAGCTCATCACTCCCCCTAACTGGGAGGGGGCCAGAGACAATTAATCGATGCCGACACATCTTTCTAGCTGATTTACACGCTGAAGCTATGTTGCGCTTGGTGACCTCTGACTGTTTCATCCTAACATCGTTGGTGCCGACGTGGATAACAATATCTCTATACTCTCTACACTCGCCAGTTTTAGCTTTAGCCAGCACCGTCTTTAGATTAGCCTTAACGTCGGTAGCCCTGCCCCCTGGTAAACAGTGTATGATCGCTGGATGATTAGTTTTAAGTCTAATACTGCGGGTAATGGAGTCGCCAATGACTAGGGTTTTCAATTTGTCAGAGCTAATGGTGGGAGCCGTCGGCGTCTCAGACCCCACAACGGGAGGAGTAAAGACCAGAGAAGTCTCGGCCTCCGACTCCGACTCGCTTAATGGGGAGAACCGGTTGAAAGTTTCTGTCGGCTGAATAAGCGACACCGGTTGAGCATTCCTACAGCGTTTCCCTCCAGAAGCCATGAGAAAGTTGTCCGGCTGCGGGGACCGTGCGAGGGGGTTTATACTAACGTTACTATCTGTACTTACTGGTGGCACAGACGCTGTTTCATCCTTTCCTACACTGAAATTACCCTTGCCTAACGATCGCGTCTGAAGCTGGGCTTGCAGCACAGCTATCCTTGCCGTAAGGCGATCGTTCTCCTGTATATTATAAGTACAACGACTGCAATTAGAAGGCATCATGTTAATGTTACTTAGCTTCGGCTGTTTGAAGTCCTGACGAACCATGTCCAGATAAAACCTCCGGGGTGAAAAAGTTGAATGAAAAAAGTTGAGTGAGGGAAAAAGTAAAAATATACGGTAATGAAAAAGTAAAAAACCATCAGGTATCAGAGTAAGATCGGCAACAAAAACGCACAGCAGCGTAAACAAGTCTGCAAGTTGTGACCGGAAACAGGAGCATGAGCACAACAGCATGTGAAATTCATTGTCAATCAGTGTTGCTTCCTAAGTGGACAGTTTGATTTCACAGAAGTGTGATTGACTTGGAGTTACATTGTGTTGTTTAAGTGTTCCCTTTATTTTTTTGAGCAGTGTATTTACACTATAAACAGAAATGCAAGGGGGGAAAAATTAAATGTATTTCTTTCTCAAAACATTGTATTTTCATCCAGATTTCGAGATGAACAGAAACAGACAAAACAAATACAGTAGAAGATAAACAAATAGGCTTGTCCTTGTAGTCCTCCTCCTCGTCCTCCTCCTTGTCCTTGTCCTCTTCCTCCTCCTCCTTGTCCTCGTCCCCCTCTTACTCTCACTCTTCTTCCTCCAACTCTCTCCAAAATTGTCCAAACCAAGAAAGCCAACCTGAAGCCTATTTATAGTACTCAAGCTCTGATTTCTAAGTGAAGAAATTCGCTGTAAGTGTTTTCACACGTGAGCACTGGGTGTAGGTAATCGGTAAAAGAGTGTGGCATTTGGAATGGCAGTGTTTTCCAAACGAAACTCAAGACCTGTTAGTTTTGAATGATGTGTCTAATGTAGAGAACTGTGTTTAGTGTTTTGTGTAAAGCTGATAATGTGCTTGCAGTTTTGCAGACTTTGTCTGAAGATTAGGTACATAAGTTAATGGTTTCACTGAGTGTGCCTCAAGTACCACTTTTAGTGTGTAAGCGATTGTAAAAAACTGTAATTGAAACCATTCCAGGTGACTACCTCATGCATCTAGTTGAGAGAATGCCAAGAGTGTGCAAAGCTGTCATCAAGGCAAAGGGTGGCTACTTTGAAGAATCTCAAATATAAAATATATTTTGATTTGTTTAACACTTTTTGTTGGTTACTACATGATTCCATATGTGTTGTTTCATAGTTTTGATATCTTCACTATGATTCTACAATGTAGAAAATATAAAAACTGGTACTGTATCTCCCTGGCATATTACATCATTTATGCAGCAGCATACAATATATTTTTGGACTCACCTTGTTGTGCTGTGCTCATTGTACAGGAAGGAGACATGGCGGTCCTTTGTGGGTGTCACAAAGTTCGTCGTCTGAGGAGGAGAAATCATCGGACCAATATGCAGCGGTTAAGGTGCTCATCTTCTTTTTATTTAGAAGGGAAAAGAAAACTCATACAAAAACAAACGACAAAAAACAGTCCCGTAAGGTGCTCAGACTATACGAGGAAACAACCACCCACAAACACAAGTGAAAACAAACACACTTAAATATGGCCTCCAATCAGAGAAAACAACAAACAGCTGCCTCTGATTGGAGGTCATTGACAAAACTAACAGAGACATAGAAAAAATAGAAAACCCACATAGAAATAGAAAACATAGACATCAACCAAAAACCCCGAAACACACTAAAACAAACACCCCCTGCCACGCCCTGACCAAACTACAATAACAAACAACCCCTTTTACTGGTCAGGACGTGACAGTGGGCAAATTTTGTCATCAAACTTCAAACTTTGTCATCAAATTTGGCATTCTCTGGATTTATGGTACTTTATGGTACTTTCAAGATAACTGGGAACTCAGTAAAAAAAAAGGTAGAATCATGATGACGTCAGTGACCTTCAGGTCGTAGCTCTAGAAAGAGGCCAGAGTTCACAACTTACAATTCAGAGTTGGATGACCGTTCCAAAAAGTTGGATGACCATTTTCCTAGTTGGAGCTAGTTTTTTCCTGAGTTCCCAGTTGTCTTGAACTCACTTAAGTCAGATGTCCCAGTTCTGAGTGAACAGTTGTTTTGAGTGGGCAGAAATCTTGCTGGATTGACAGCATGGCCAATGTTGAATGTTTATCATTTTAAGCTTGGAAAAGAGACCCTGAAACCGAGAATTGGGACCACAAACACTCCACTGAATAGCAGGCTAGTGATTGCTTTGCAATGCTTGCAGATAGCCACTGATTCCTTCCAAACCACTCATTGTTGAATTTGCGATTTCCAACTTGTGTAATGTTTATGTCCAATGGCCGATGAGCACTGATATGTTTTATTGATAAGATAATTTATCTGTTTAAGGTTTTGACTAAAGTATTCCACTCTGAAACCATACAACTTTGTGAAATGTATTAGAATTATAAGGCTATAATAATGTGTTAAAGACTATAATCCAATACTGTGTGTGAGTAGACTTTTTAAGACTAGGACACTGTTACTATTTCAAAATGAGCAGGGCATAGTTGATAAGACGACCTTGTGAAAGGAACAGGAAAAGGGGCCTCCCTGAGTTAGGGAGGGGAACAACTGCCCGAAAACGGCTAGGCGGGCAGACGATTAGGAGACAGGTGGCAGAAGTGTGATAAAGAATGTATGTGTACTCTGGAAAAATACAGCCGCCTAAAGCGGGGTGGAGTTCTTTACTGATGTGAGTTCATTTGTGTGTGTGTACATATAAAAAGAGTGTCCTCCTTTTTAAGCAGAGCTCTCGTGAATAAACATAGTTGACTATTGTAAGCTGGGCCTCCATCTGTGTCTTTTAACCAGAATCTTATAAACTCTGGGGTGCAGACTGAGTAGTTTAATTGAAGTTCAGTTTATGAACATTGGGAACAGAATTCTCATAACAATTTGGTCCTTCGAGCCGGATTCCAATACCTGTCCCTGTCGTCCAAAGGTGACACACCGAAAACCGTGCACGGGTGGGTCTTTGACCCGTAAATTAAAGACCTGACTCATGACATTGGGGTTCCATAACAGGCCGGCATATATCTAAGGTCGACAGAGACGGTGATGGAATCCAACCAACATTGCTTTTCCCAGCCTACAAGATGAAGGTCAGTAAATCTTTATTCACGAATTTGGGGGAATAATTTAAGATATCTTGGATTTGATGTTCTAAATACTTGGAATTTATCAATAATAGGAGCTTAGTTATTCTACACAGATTCACTAAGGTGTTTTTACTTTGTGTATTAACAAAATCGATAAGGGAGCAGGTCCGTGAAGACCTGAGGTACATGTGCACTACCATAAATAAAACTAGCTTAAGAGAGAAAAAAAATTGACAGGATCAGACGATAGAAAATGTTTCAATTGCGATGAGACAGGACATCTCGCCCGGGAGTGTAAGGCTCCCTGTAAACATTGTGACCGAGTAGGACACAACCACCGAAATTGCAAACATAAGGGGAAGGATAGGCGTGACAATCGGGAGAGAAAGAGAGAGGCAGAGACAACGAGAGCGAGATTAAGGAGAGTAATCGCAGGAGAAAGGTTTAGACCTTTAAATTAGGGCTATTTTCTGGAAATTGTATCGGTAGTACGTGCCTAATTTTACGACTACAGACAATTATAAATAGGGTTATAAATAGGGTTATTTGCGAGGAGTCTCCATCATTTCAATAGCGTTGGTGGTCCAGTGGTAGAATTCTTACCTACCACGTGGGAGACTCGGGTTTGTTTCCCAGCCTATGCACCAGTGGATTAAAGTTTGAGTTACTGATTGTAATTCAACTATTGGTATGTTTTGCCTGGAACGATACGGTTGTTAGTGGTTGTTAAAGATATAAACTGAATGTTTTAATAGATTGTTTAGGTTAAATTGAAAGACTAATTCATTCAAAATAATGGGCTATATATTGGCTGTAAAGCGATTCAGGTTTGGATAGTTGAATCGTAAAAGTTTTGTGATAGTTTCTGGTTATTGATTCTTGGTTTGATTGTTTAGGTAACACCAGTGAATTTGAACATGAAGTTAATGTATTCTAACATTATAATCTGTTTCCATTACGTGGATCAATGTCAGGTCAGTAAAGTGGATTGCAGGTTGAGTTAATTTTATTTTACAGGGACAGTGCACATTAATCACAGTTGTGTCTGTATAATGACAGGGTATTCCTATCAAACACTTTGAGAGCCTGTTTGCAGACAGACTGAAGGGGTTTTAATGTTGTAAAGCAAGCTTGGCCCAAATTAGTATATTAAGTAGGGGAGTTTCATAGATTTGAAGTACAGTATTGTATCCAAGGGTAGCGCATGTTCAATTAAATACAAATAACCATTGAGGAAGTTTAAAACTAATGATTTGTAAGGGCTGTCGTGAGAGAGAGACCAAGGTGCAGCGGAGTTAGTGTTCATCATAAAAGGTTTTAATGATCAACAAACACTATACAAAAAGAAACCAAAAAACAACTAGCAACAGTTCTGTTAGGAACACTAAACAGAAAACAATTACCCACAAAACCCAAAGGAAAAACATGCTCCTTATGTGTGACTCCCAATCAGCAACAACGAGCTTCAGCTGTGCCTGATTGGGAGCCACACACGGCCCAAAACAAAGAAATACAAAAACATAGAGAAAGGAACATAGAACGCCCACCCAATGTAACACCCGGGTCTAACCAAAATAAAGAACAAAAAACCCCTCTCTATGGCCAGGGCGTTACAGTACCCCCCCCCCCCCCCCAAGGTGCAGACTCCAGCCGCAAAACCTGACACTGAAAGGGAGGGTCCGGGTGGGCCATCTTACGGCGGCGGCCCAGGTGCGGGACGTGGCCTCTGCTCCACCCTTGGCGTCGCCCTCTTAGGCGGCGCACCTGGCCGCGCCGAAGGTCTGGCGGGCGACCCTGGTTGCGCCCGGCTGGCGGGCGGCGACGGCTGCGCCCGGCTGGCGGGCGACCCTGGTTGTGCTGGCTGGCGGGCGTCCCTGGCTGCGCCCGGCTGGCGGGCGTCCCTGGCGGCTCCGGCGGCACTGACCCAGGATTCACCAGGCTGAGGAGACATGTAAGAGGCCTGGCCCTAGGCGTAGGCACAGGACTCACTGGGCTGGCGGGCGGCTCTGACTGCTCCGGACAGGCGGGCGGCTCTGGCGGCTCCGGACAGGCGGGCGGCTCTGGCGGCTCCGGACAGGCGGCGGCTCTGGCGGCTCCGGACAGGCGGGCGGCTCTGGCGGCTCCGGACAGGCAGGCGGCTCTGGCGGCTCCGGACTGGCGGGCGGCTCTGGCGGCTCCGGACTGGCGGGTGGCTCTGGCGGCTCCGGACTGGCGGGCAGCTCTGGCGGCTCCGGACTGGTGGGCAGCTCTGGCGGCTCCGGACTGGCGAGACCCACTGGAGGCCTAGTCCTAGGAGGCGGCACAGGACGGACCAGGATGGGGAGACCCACTGGAGGTCTAGTCCTGGGAGGTGGCACAGGACAGACCAGGATGGGGAGACCCACTGGAGACCTGGTCCGTGGAGTACCACGCTGCTTCCGGTAAGCACGTGGAGTTGGCTCAGGTCTACCGCCTGACTCCGCCAATCTCTCCGTGTGCCTCTCGTGTCTGCTGCGCTCCCTTTCCTCATACCAGCGCCTCTCAGCTCTCGTCACCTCGATCTCCCACTGCGGGCGGCGATAATCCCCAGCTTGAGCCCATGGTCCTTTCCCGCCCAGGATTTCCTCCCAGGTCCACGAATCCTGAACGCTCCTCTGATGGCGCTTCTCCTTCCTCCGCTACTTGGTCCGTTGTTGGTGGGTAATTCTGTAAGGGCTGTCGTGAGAGAGAGACCAAGGTGCAGCGGAGTTAGTGTTCATCATAAAAGGTTTTAATGATCAACGAACACTATACAAAAAGAAACCAAAAAACGACTAGCAACAGTTCTGTTAGGAACACACTAAACAGAAAACAATTACCCACAAAACCCAAAGGAAAAACATGCTCCTTATGTGCGACTCCCAATCAGCAACAACGAGCTTCAGCTGTGCCTGATTGGGAGCCACACACGGCCCAAAACAAAGAAATACAAAAACATAGAGAAAGGAACATAGAACGCCCACCCAATGTAACACCCTGGCCTAACCGAAATAAAGAACAAAAAACCCAACTCTATGGCCAGGGCGTTACATGATTGGAAGGAGTACAATGGAATTATAAGTGTTATTAGGTTTTGTTTGTAGTTAACGTTTGGGTTTCTGAATCGGTGTAGGATAATGAAATGCTGACCAAGTGGTTGTTTTTTTTGGGGAAAAGGAATGCTTCATTGTCTCTCTTTGGAATGTTTCCTAGAGCCACAATTTCTTAAAGGGGTATACACACATAAGGAATCTTAGAAGTTACACACACATGGAATTGTTGAAGTTTTGTTTTCTGAGTTTTAATTAAACACGTGAAGTCTTTTGATAAGGGAAATGTTCTGGGAACTTGGGATCCAACATGTGGAAAATGTGTGATGGTTTTTCCTTCATTCTAATGTTGTAAGAAAGACTGTTTTGAAAGGGTGGTATGATTTTTGACCTCTATCATGGCTTTCCTTTGTGGTCTGATCAGCCTCATTGAAAAGCCATTTGGATAGTGAATTTAAGGTAATTTATAATACTAATTTTAAGGAAATAACTGATAATGATGGTAGAGTTTAAAGTTCTTAGACATATTTGTAATTTGAACTAATGAGAAGACTGAAAGGGCAAAGCCTTAGACTAAGGGTAGGCTTCCTTAATAAGTCTATTTTCCTAGAACCATAAGGGTACAATGATTTTTCTTTGTGGAATTGTTCAGATTAGTGATTTTCATCTGATTATGTTATTTGAATATCTTTTGACCAGTAGTAGTATTTCTATACATTATCTAGCTAAGTTTATTTTCACTTAGGTAGTCAGCTGTTGTTGTATGCAGAGTAAGAAATGTAACACAACAAGGCTGTGAAATTAATATAATAGTATTATTAGATTTTGTTGTTGAAAAAGGTTATAATCTTAGCAAGAAAAGTTGAATAATGGTAAGACAGGTTAAGTATTTAGGACATATTCTAAGCCAACAGGACAGGGATATATGACATCTGTGGTGATCCTGTCACGTCCTGACCAGTAAAAGGGGCAGCTTGTTATTGTAGTTTGGTCAGGGCGTGGCAGGGGGTGTTTGTTTAGTGTGTTCAGGGTTTTTGGTTTATGTTCTGTTTTCTATTTCTATGTGGTTTTTCTAGTTTTTCTATTTCTATGTTAGTTCTGTCAATGACCTCCAATCAGAGGCAGCTGTTTGTTGTTATCTCTGATTGGAGGCCATATTTAGTTGTGTGTGTTTTCACTTGTGTTTGTGGGTGGTTGTTTCCTGTTTAGTCTGTGCACCTTACGGGACTGTTTTCGTTGTTTGTTTTGTATAAGTGTTTTTTTCCTTCTAATAAAAAGAAGGTGATCAATATACCCGCTGCATTTTGGTCTACCTACAACGACGCTTGTTACAGATCCAGGATCACTGAGAGTATCAGATAAACTTACTTAACTATGCAATAATTTTGATATTACTACCATAGACATGTTGATTTTCTAAAATCCAGAAGTGCAACCAGGGAGACAGTGAGACAGTTAGTCAATAAGTGGAAACAGAACCAATATTTGACACTGACTGTTATGAGAAAGAGCGACAGACAGATAGAAGGAAGGGCAGACGGAGAAGTCCTCCCCTGCACTACTGAGACCTTGATGGTTTGGGAATAGTAGGAAGAAAGGAGGGGGGCCAGGAAGAGAAGATAGAAGTGACACAGAAGGGTTAGATAACAGTTACTGAGTGGAGACCAGCATAGTTAAATTATAAACAGGATTAGATGGCAGAGTATAAGGCTCTCCCGAGAAATGGGGGACAGAAATAATACCGTGACAGACAGAAAAGACAGAATAAGAATAAAAGGGGAAGAGAATTTGGTTCGCTTAGCTTTAGGATAGTAATTCATGGAGAGACTATCGGCTCCATTGGTTTTAAAAAAAAGGAAAAGTTAGGAGGAGAGGCATGTATTTTAGTTTTGATTTTCAGTTTATGTTTGGTAAATTCGCTAGGAAGAGATATGATGATTTTGTTGAAAGTAGTTGTTACCCTAACTAAATGGGGAATGAAAGCTTAGTTGGTTTCAGGAACGAAGGTGTTAGACAATGAACCATTGCCCAGACACTATTCTGCACAGCAGGCCGAAATAGTAGCATTGACTAGAGCCTGCGAAATAAGAAAGGATAGAAATGTTACTATTTACACAGACAAGCACATAGGCATTTAAAACCACACAAAGCAGCACAGATAAATCTTAAAGAAGATAAAACAGGACACTGGACAGAGAATTGTTACAGGATAGCCAAGAACGAACGCCCCAGGGAGAATTGGACATGTGGAAAATGAAAGGGGCAATCCTACAAGATAAGGTCTGACATAGAGATAATTTACTAATCTTACCAAAGACACTGTTTAGATATACTGTAATATTGACACATGGGCAGAGCCAGGTGTCAACAGGGAGGAAGGATGGTAGAGCAGGTAAGGAAACACTGCAGGTTAGGAAAGACTTAGTGGCCTAGACGATAATTACTTTAAAAAATAGTTTGTAGAATATCCATTCCAACATTTGGAAATTGACCTTATTGAACTATTCTGAAGTGAGGGGAAGAAGGGGTGTTTAACAATAATAGATAAGTATAGCAAATGGGTAGAAGCGTTCCCAACTTACTTGATGGACACGATTATGGCAGCTAAAATATTAGGTCAAGATATTATCCCTAGAGTTGGTTTACTAGGATCTATCTCTTTAAATGATGAATTACATTTCGCTAATCAGGTAGAAAAAATAGAATGCCAGAGTTGGGGAGACCAGAACAGATAGACATAGAAGTTGAAGATATACTAGCAGGGCACATGAGAAGACTGTTTGTTAACCAAACCCGTAGGTCCAAGATTTTGTGTCCAACAGGTGAATTACAGGAGAAGGTGATTCACTCAATCCAACCAGGAGACTGGGTGTGGATCCAGTCCCTGAGGAGAAAAGACTGGAAGCAGCCCCGATGGGAAGGCCCATACCAGGTTCTGTTAAACCACTGCCTTTAGAAAAGCTGAGAGAGTCACTTGGGTCCACGTTACCCACTGCAAAAGGGTATGTACACATACAAGCACTGCTGCTCACACACAGAGTTAGGAGAAGAACTGAGTACCAGCAGGGTCCGGGGGTTACCTCCTTAACCTGTTGGGGCTAGGGGGCAGTATTTTCATGGCTGGATAAAAAAACATACCCGATTTAATCTGGTTACTGATCCTACCCAGTAACTAGAATATGCGTATACTTATTATATATGGATAGAAAACACCCTAAAGTTTCTAAAACTGTTTGTATGGTGTCTGTGAGTATAACAGAACTCATTTGGCAGGCAAAACCCTGAGACATGTTCTGACAGGAAGTGGATACCTGATGTGTTGAATTACCTTTAAGCCTATGCCATTGAAACACACAGGGGCTGATTAATGTTTTGGCACTTCCTATTGCTTCCACTAGATGTCACCAGCCTTTACAAAGTGTTTTGAGTCTTTTACTGTGAGATCTGACCGAACAAGAGCCTTGGAACGGTGATGGCCGATTAGACTCTGGCGCGCGAGTTCATGTTGGGTACCCTCGTTCCAATACGTTTTAAAAGAGAATGCATTCGTCCACCTTGAATATTATTCATGTTCTGGTTAAAAAAGGCACTAATGATTTATGCTATACAACGTTTGACATGTTTGAACGAACGTAAATATATTTTTTCCCCTCGTTCATGACGAGAAGTCCGGCTGGTTTAGATCATGTGCTAACAACACGGAGCTTTTTGGACATAAATTATGAGCTTTTTTGAACAAAACTACATTCGTTATGGACCTGGGATTCCTGGAAGTGACATCTGATGAAGAGAATCAAAGGTAATGGATTATTTACATAGTATTTTCGATTTTAGATCTCTCCAACATGGCTGTTTGTCTGTATCGCAAAGCGTATTTTTCTGGGCGCAGTGCTCAGATTATTGCAAAGTGTGATTTCCCAGTAAGGTTATTTTTAAATCTGGCAAGTTGATTGCGTTCAAGAGATGTAAATCTATAATTCTTTAAATGACAATATAATATTTGACCAATGTTTTCTAATTTTAATTATTTAATTTGTGGTGCTGACTTGACTGCCGGTTATTGGAGGGAAACGATTTCCTGAACATCAACGCCATAGTAAACCGCTGTTTTTGGATATAAATATGAACTTGATAGAACTAAAAATGCATGTATTGTCTAACATAATGTCCTAGGAGTGTCATCTGATGGAGATTGTCAAAGGTTAGTGCATCATTTTAGCTGGTTTTATGGTTTTGGTGACGCCTGTCTTTGAATTGACAAAACATTACACACAGCTATTGTCAATGTACTCTCCTAACATAATCTAACTTTATGCTTTCGCCGTAAAACCTTTTTGAAATCGGACAACGTGGTTAGATTAAGGAGATGATTATCTTTCAAAGGGTGTAAGATAGTTGTATGTTTGAAAAATTAGAATTTTGACATTTATTTGGTTTCAAATTTGCCGCTCTTGAAATGCACCTGCTGTTGATAGGGTGCACCACGGGTGGCACGCTAGCATCCCACATAGCCCCAAGAGGTTAACGAAGATTCCCTATCCCGACCGTTCATCACTGTGTGTGCTCCTAGAGGTGTGAGTATGGGGTGGTACCTAGCAGACCGACTAAGGGCAGGAGAGGGTTGGCGGTTTTTGGGAAGAGTAGGGACTCTGAGCTGCATCATAGTCTTGGTAATCTTTCTGATACATCCAGATCCACCACTTTCCAATACTAATCATCCGACACTGTTGTCATTGATAAGAAGTAAAAGATAAACTATATAATACACTGATGAGTGACATAGAATAAGGAGTCAAAGAAGATCAAGATGTAGGGTTTAAGGTAAACATTAAACAATTCCCTAGGAAAGCAAATAACTTTACAGGGATTGGGTTGGCCAGATTGAAGTACTTGGCCAACCCACCTCGGTTCACTTTAACTCCTGATGAGTACCAGTGTTATAGATACAAGAATGGCACCGAGAACTTAGATGATTTTAAGGGTTGAAAGGTAATCGTTAATGTGACTGACTTAGGTTTAGAAGTACAGGAGAAAATTCTTAACCTCACAGCACCTATAACTGATGTAGGGTGGGCTAGTACACAAAGGACACATACGACAGAAACTACCAAAAAGGGTGGTTAGGAACTTGCACCCCGGGGTTATTGGTCCAACCAGTTCGAGTTAGTCATCAGAGGCCAGTTATAGGAGGCTAAAGTAGGCACAGGAGGAGTTTTGACTCTCATTTCCAGGGCTCTGGAGAGATCGATGACGGAGCAGATGGTGAGATACGGACCGATTCCAAGTTCAGACCAGTGGGATGACAAATACCTACCGCCGAGCCTGGTGGAGGATTCATTTAATTACGAGGAGCCCATGTTAGATGAGACTATCTTTAAGGATTATCCAGAGTGACTTACAGTAGTGAATATATACATTTCATACATTTGTTTTCTCCGTAGCCCAAGCACACATCTAATATATGGTAAATTTGCCAGAAATTCTATATTTTGCAATGGCCATCTCAGTCTCCTGTGGTTTGAATTGAAGAGGGCGGTCCATACACGCAGACAAAGGATATCAAGGATCGAGAAAGATTCTGTATGAAGGAAAGGTCTAAGATCCCTCCCAACATGTTCTGCAATCTCAGAAATAATTTTATAAAAGGCTCAGTGTAGAGTAGTGTCTTTGTAGAAAATCAAAGGTGATGAATTAAAAATAAATAAAAGGTGTCTCTTTGATAAGAGAGGTCAAGGAACACGCAGCACTTGTCTGTAGATACATTTGACCTATCACAGGAAATATTGATACCAACGTTTTTTTCCACGGTGAGAGACTTGTTTTTAGAGAGGTGGATTTTTAAAAGTAGAAGTTCAAATTGTTTGGGTACAGACCTGGATAGTAGGACAGAACTCTGCAGGCTATCTCTGCAGTAGATTGCAACACCGCCCCCTTTGGCCGTTCTGTCTTGTCTGAAAATGTTGTAGTTAGGGATGGAGATTTCAGAGTTTTTGGTGGTCTTCCTAAGCCAGGATTCAGACAAGGCTAGGACATCCGGGTTGGCAGAGTGTGCTAAAGCAGTGAATAAAACAAACTTATGGAGGAGGCTTCTAATGTTAACATGCATGAAACCAAGGCTATTATGGTTACAGAAGTCATCAAAAGAGAGCGCCTGGGGAATAGGAGTGGAGCTAGGCACTGCAGGGCCTGGATTCACCTCTACATCGCCAGAGGAACAGAGGAGGAGTAGGATAAGGGTACGGCTAAAAGCTATGAGAATTGGTCGTCTAGGATGTCCGGAACAGAGAGTAAAAGCAGCAGGTTTCTGGGGGCGATAAAATAGCTTCAAGGTATAATGTACAGACAAAGGTATGGTAGGATGTGAATACAGTGGAGGTAAACCTAGGCATTGAGTGATGATGAGAGAGATATTGTCTCTAGAAACATCATTGAAACCAGGTGATGTCATCGCATGTGTGGGTGGTGGAACTGAGAGGTTGGATAAGGTATAATGAGCAGGGTTAGAGGCTCTACACGGAAATAAGCCAATAAACACTAACCAGAACAGCAATGGACTAGGCATATTGACATTAAGGAGAGGCATGCTTAGCCAAGTGATCAAAAGGGTCCAGTGAGTAGTGAGGTCGGTTGCGGTCACGGCGATTCAGACAGCTAGCCAGCTACTCTCTTCATTAGTTTGTTTTGGGCCCTTTTTGATTTGTCCTTCAGATTTGTTGTTATGTCACTGAACCACGAGATACAAGAATAGTCATAGTGTGTGGTAGCATACTATAGGAAGAGAGAGACTGTAGATTCATCTTACAACAACTTTATTATAAGATTTGCAAAAATGAAGCAATCAACCATTACCAAGAATGTTTCAGAGTTGAAAGCTTAACAAACATAGTCGGGTCTCTGCTTTTATAGAAAAAATACAATCCCTTTTTGTATGTGTAGGTCAACAGATAGTGTGTAAAAGGCAATTCGTTTTAAGATAGATGGTTGAGCCCTCGGTCTATCAACCTCATGCTAACTGCATTCACAACAGAAAACACAATAATGTGCTCCTTTCTGCAAATATAATATACTTGTAATATACTTGTAGATAATAAACCCATGGGATGTCGCATGCTGCGGTCACACCCAAAACGGCTCAGCTGTAAGCCCAGTCTTATGACTAAATCACAGAAAGACAAGTTTGTATCAGTTTAGAAAAAAACTATCATATAACAAGGCAGTAAAAAATGGGATGGCATGACTAATTACGTAATTTTTACATAATCAGTTTGTGCTTCTAGCTCCGACAGTGCAGTAATATCTAACAAGTAATATCTAACAAATTACACAACATATACCCAATACACGCAAATCTAAGTAGGAATGAATTAAGACTATATACATATGGACGAGCGATGTCAGAGTGGAATGGACTAAGATACAGTAGAATAGTATAGAAAACAGTATATACATATGAGATGAGTAATACAAGATATGGAAACATTAAGTGAATGAGATAGTATAGAAAACAGTAAATACATATGAGATGAGTAATGCAAGATATGTAAACCTTATTAAAGTGACTAGTGTGTTCCATTTCTTAAAG
Source organism: Salmo salar (assembly GCF_965601325.2). NCBI lineage: Eukaryota > Metazoa > Chordata > Actinopteri > Salmoniformes > Salmonidae > Salmo > Salmo salar. The sequence goes on from NC_138292.1 coordinate 56,968,039, forward strand.
TGGCCAGTGATTTCTAGTCCATGCCTATAGGCAGCAGCCTCTAATGTGCTAGGGATGGCTGTTTAACAGTCTGATGGCCTTGATATAGAAGCTGTTTTTCAGTCTCTCGGTCCCAGCTTTGATGCACCTGTACTGATCTCGCCTTCTCGCCTTCTGGATGATAGCGTGGTGAACAGGCAGTGGCTCGGGTGGTTGATGTCCTTGATGATCTTTTTAACCTTCCTGTGACATCGGGTGCTGTAGGTGTCCTGGAGGGCGGATAGTTTGCCCCCGGTAATGCATTGGGCAGAGCGCACCACCCTCTGGAGAGCCTTGCGGTTGCTCGATGTGCAGTTGCCGTACCAGGCGGTGATGCAGCCCGACAGGATGCTTTCAATTGTGCATCTGTAAAAATTTGTGAGGGTTTTAGATGACAAGGCAATTTCTTTTAGCCTCTTGAGGTTGAAGAGGTTCTGTTGCGCCTTCTTCACCACACTATCTGTGTGGGTGGTCCATTTCAGTTTGTCAGTGATGTGTATGCCAAGGAACTTGAAGCTTTCCGCCTTCTCCACTGCAGTCCCGTCGATGTAGATAAGGGGATGCACCCTCTGCTGTTTCCTGAAGTCCACGATCATCTCCTTTGTTTAGTTGACGTTGAGTGAGAGGTTGTTTTCCAGGCACCACGGTACCAGAGCCCTCACCTCCTCCCTGTAGGCTGTCTCATCATTGTTGGTAATCAAGCCTACTACTGTTGTGTTGTCTGCAAACTTGATGATTGAGTTGGAGGCGTGCATGGTCACGCAGTCATGGGTGAACAGGGAGTACAGGAGGGGGCTGAGCACGCGCCCTTGTGGGGCCCCAGTGTTGAGGATCAGCGGAGAGGAGGTGATGTTTCCTACCTTTACCACCTGAAGGTGGCCCGTCAGGAAGTCCAAGACCCAGTTGCACAGGGCGGGGTTCAGACCCAGGGCCTCGAGCTTAACCTCTTACATCTAGATGTTCCGCTAGCGGAACACCTGCTCCAATAGCCAATGATAGGCGTAACGCGAATTACAAATTCCTCAAAAATCCCAAAACTTCCATTTTTCAAACATATGACTATTTTACACCATTTTAAAGACAAGACTCTCCTTTATCTAACCACACTGTCCGATTTCAAAAAGGCTTTACAGCGAAAGCAAAACATTAGATTATGTCAGCAGAGTACCCAGCCAGAAATAATCAGACACCCATTTTTCAAGCTAGCATATAATGTCACAAAAAACAAAACCACAGCTAAATGCAGCACTAACCTTTGATGATCTTCATCAGATGACACGCCTAGGACATTATGTTATACAATACATGCATGTTTTGTTCAATCAAGTTCATATTTATATCAAAAAACAGCTTTTTACATTAGCATGTGACGTTCAGAACTAGCATTCCCACCGAACACTTCCGGTGAATTTACTAAATTACTCACGATAAACAATCACAAAAAACATAACAATTATTTTAAGAATTATAGATACAGAACTCCTTTATGCAATCGAGGTGTCCGATTTTAAAATAGCTTTTCGGTGAAAGCACATTTTGCAATATTCTCAGTAGATAGCTCGCCATCACAGGCTAGCTATTTAGACACCCACCAAGTTTGACCCTCACCAAACTCAGATTTACTATAAGAAAAATTGGATTACCTTTGCTGTTCTTCGTCAGAATGCACTCCCAGGACTTCTACTTCAATAACAAATGTTGGTTTGGTTCCAAATAATCCATAGTTATATCCAAATAGCAGCGTTTTGTTGTGCGTTCAAGACACTATCCGAAGGGTGACGAACGGTTACGCGCACGACGCGTTTCGTGACAAAAAAATTCTAAATATTCCATTACCGTACTTCGAAGCATGTCAACCGCTGTTTAAAATACATTTTTATGCGATTTTTCTCGTAAAAAAGCCATAATATTCCAACCGGGAAACCCTGTTTTCGTTCAAAGACGAATGAATAAAAACATGGTGTCGCCTCGTGCACGCGCCTCAGTCTCATGGTTCTCTGATCGACCACTATCTAAATGCGCTACTGTTTTTCAGCCTGGGCCTGCAAAGGCATCATTCAGCGTTTTGCCGTCTTCTGAGAGCCTATGGGAGCCGTAGGAAGTGTCACGTTACAGCAGAGATCCTCAGTTTTCAATAAAGAGAGTGTAGAAGGCCAAGAAATGGTCAGAGTGCGCACTTCCTGTAAGGAATCTTCTCAGGTTTTGGCCTGCCAAATGAGTTCTGTTATACTCACAGACACCATTCAAAGAGTTTTAGAAACTTTGGAGTGTTTTCTATCGAAAGCTAATAATTATATGCATATTCTAGTTTCTGGGCAGGAGTAATAATCAGATTAAATCGGGTACGTTTTTTATCCGGCCGTGAAAATACTGCCCCCTATCCATAACAGGTTAATGATGGCAGAGGTGAGTGCTATGGGGCGATAGTCATTAAAGTCAGTTACCTTGGCCGTCTTGAAGCATGTGGGGATAGCAGACTGGGATAGGGAGAGATTGAATATGCCCGTAAACACACCAGCCAGCTTGTCTGTGCATGCTTTGAGGACGCGGCTAGGGATGCCGCCTGGGCCGGCAGCCTTGTGAGGGTTAACTCTTTACTCACTTGTGAGGGTTTAAATGCTTTACTCACATTGGCCACGGAGAAGGAGAGCCCACAGTCCTTGGTAGCGGACCGCGTCGGTGGCACTGTGGTATCCTCAAAGCGTGCGAAGAATGGGTTTAGCCTGTCCGGAAGCAAGACGTCGGTCTCAACGACGTGGCTGGTTTTCCTTTTGTAGTCCGTGATTGTCTGTAGTTCCCGCCACATACATAACGTGTCTGAGCCGTTGAATTGTGACTCCCCTTTATCTCTATACTGACATTTAGTTTGTTTGATTGCGTTGCGGAGTGAATAGCTACACTTTTTTTATTCTGCCATATTACCAGTCACCTTGCCCTGGTTAAATGCGGTGGTTCGCACTTTCAGTTTCGCATGAATGCTATCATCTAGCCACAATTTCTGGTTAGGGTAGGTTTTAATAGTCACAGTGGGTACTACATCTCCTATACACTTCCTTATGAACTCAGTCACCGTATCTGTGTATGCGTCTAGATTATTTTCACAAGCTACCCGGAACATATCCCAGTCCACGTGATCAAAACAATCCTGAAGCGTGGATTCCGATTGGTCAGACCAGCATTGAATAGTACGAAGCACGGGCACTTCCTGTTTGAGTTTCTGCCTATAGGACGGGAGGAGCAAGATGGAGTCGTGGTCAGATTTGCCAAATGGAGGGCGGGGGAGGGCCTTGTAAGCATTCCGGAAGTTTGAATTGCAATGGTCGAGAGTCTTAGTTCGCGCGAGTAGGACAGTCAAGATGTTGATAGAACTTCGGCAGCCTAGTCCTCAGATTTGCTTTGTTAAAATACCCAGCTAGAATAAATGCAGCCTCAGGATATGTGATTTCCAGTTTGCATAAAGTCCAGTGAAGTTCTTTGAGAGCCGCCAATGTTTCGGCTTGAGGTGGGATGTAACATCCGTGGCGATGACGGAGGAGAATTCTCTTGGGAAATAATATGGTCAGCGTTTAATTGTGAGCTATTCTAGGTCGGGTGAACAAAATGTCTTGAGTTCCAGTATGTGCCCAGAATTACACCATGAGTCATTAATCATGAAACACAGACCTCCGCCCTTCTGCTTTCCGGAGAGATATTTATTCCTCTCTGCATGATGTACTGAGAATCAGAGATGTTGTCAGGGTCCTCATAGTCTCTGTATCCAGGAACTTGGTGTCTATTTCCAGGAACTTTGTCCTGTAGTGAACCTTCCCAATGACTTTCAGAACCATGAGTTCACCTGTCATGTGTTGGTCCAGATTACATCCCAAGTATGTAATGCAGCATTTCTCCTTCACCGCTAGACCATTACACTTGACCGAGAAGTTGGAAGAGTTTCTCACTTTGTGTTTGGAACCAAACAGGATACATTCTGTCTTGCCTAAATGCAGAGACAGTTTGTTGTCGGATAACCACTTACTGACTTTAGTCAATTCATTGCTTAGGGTCTTTTCAATGGTCTCCTTATTCTTTTGTGAAACCAGTCATCCACATACTGGAACAGAGGGCATGAACAGGCTGAATCCATGTCATTTATGTAGAGCAAGAATAGGAGTGGATCCTGTTACAAAAAGAAGAATCTCACCCAGTCATAACACATGGTATCCAGTATAGCATAAATACCCCACAGGGAACAAAACACAATTTTAAGCAAAACAAAGACACAAATAGCATACAAATAAAGTGGAAAGACAGGATTAAAGTTGCCACTAGTATCAATACAACTGGAGGAGAAAGTTATGCAAGCCAATGTTGGGTAGCATGGTGGTTTCATTCGGTGGCCACATCAACTTTGATAAAATAATATGGTGTATAGGCTTCTTAACCTATAAGAGAAAACATTGGGATATCAATAAGGCTACCAAATAACTAGGAAAATGCAGAAGTTCCAGAAATAGAATGGCACTACTAATTTCTCTTGCTTCTAACCAGATCAGTAGAGCTGTTAATAATACTTAAGAGTCTAAACCGAATAGCACATTCATGAATTGCAAATAAAACAGTAAAAAATAAATCAAAAGGAATAAGGCTTTAAAATGTCTGTCCCATTTCTAGGAGATACTGTATAAGAAAGCTCTGGATGTTGTTGTTATTGGACACACATTGAACCCCATTTTTTGGGTAGGCACAAACTACCTCCATACTTCCATTAATCTTTTAAACTGGTACCGGTTACCTTCAGACGAGTCCTCTGACAATTGTGGGGGTCGTAGTGTTCTCCGTTTTGCTCTATATTTCCATAAAGTGGCCATACAAGCCAAACCGTCCGAACGATACAGTTGTTTTCATGAGAAGACCAATTTTCAGGATGTTTCATGGTTTTTCAAAAAACGCTGTAGCTCGGCAATCTTCCACCACAGATGCAGAAGGCCGCCATAAGCGGATTCGGTGGATTTAGCCACAGCCCATGCAAAAAAACAGATATCTATAGCTTAAACTGACTGATTTTGATAGGAATTTTTGTATTACATGACTTAGACTGACTCTTCGGAGCGTCAATAGAGTCTAGAGCAGTGGTTCCCAAACTTTTCATAGTCGCGTACCCCTTCAAACACCTCCAGCTGCGTACCCCCTCTAGCACCAGGGTCAGCGCACTCTCAAATGTTGTTTTTTGCCATCATTGTAAGCCTGCCACACACACACTATACAAAACATTTATTAAACATAAGAATGAGTGTGAGTTTGTCACAACCTGGCACGTGGGAAGTGACAAAGAGCTCTTATAGGACCAGGGCACAAATAATAATATAATCAATAATTTTACTCTTTATTTAACTATCTTACATATAAAACCTTATTTGTTCATCGAAAATTGTGAATAACTCACAACTAGTTAATGAGAAGGGTGTGCTTAAAAGGATGCTCATAACTCTGCAATGTTGGGTTGTATTGAAGAGAATCTGTCTTAAATCATTTTCCACACACAGTCTGTGCCTGTATTTAGTTTTCATGCTAGTGAGGGCCGAGAATCCACTCTCACATAGGTACCTGGTTGCAAAGGGCATCAGTGTCTTAGCAGCGCGATTTGCCAAGGCAGGATACTCTGAGCACAGCCCAATCCAGGAATCTGGCAGTGGCTTCTGATTTAAATTCAATTTTCACAGCACAGCTTGTTGCAATTTCGATGAGGCTCTCTTGTTCAGATATCGGTAAGTGGACTGGAGGCTGGGCATGAAAGGGACAACAAATCCAGTTGTTTGTGTCATCCGTTTTGGGAAAGTACCTGCGTAATTGCACACCAAACTCACTCAGGTGTTTCGCTATATCACATTTGTAAGCTTTAGTTCATTTGCACACAAAAAATCATACAATGATTACAAGACCTGTGTCCTTGTTAATGCAGACAGAGTAGAGCTCCAACTTCTTAATCATAACCTCAATTTTGTCCCACATATTGAATATAGTTGCGGAGAGTCCCTGTAATCCTAGATTCAGATCATTCAGGCGAGAAAAAACATCACCCAGATAGGCCAGTTGTGTGAGAAACTTGTCATCATGCAAGCGGTCAGACAAGTGAAAATTATGATAAGTAAAGAACTTTAAGCTCGTCTCTCAATTCAAAAAAGCGTGTCAATACTTTGCCCCTTGATAACCAGCTCACTTCTGTATGTTGTAAAAGCGTTACATGGTCGCTGCCCATATCATTGCATAGTGCAGAAAATACACGTTCAGGGGCCTTCCTTTAACAAAGTCAACCATTTTCACTGTAGTGTCCAAAATGTCTATCAAGCTGTCAGGCATTCCCTTGGCAGCAAGAGCCTCTCGGTGGAGGCTGCAGTGTACCCAGGTGGCGTCAGGAGCAACTGCTCCATCAGTGCAGATACCAACACATCTTGACCACCAAAGTCCATTTGATGTCACAAAGCTGTCCGGTACTTAAAAAATATCCTCTTCTGTTGTCCTATTTCCAGTGGTTTGCAGAAGAGGATGTCTTCCTTAATTTACCCCCCATAAACGTAACGGACATATACCAGAAACTGTGCCAGGCCCGCCACATCTGTTGACTCATCCAGCTGTAATGCACAGAATTCACAGGCTTGTATGCGAAGCAGTAATTGTTTCAAAACATCTCCTGCCATGTCACTGATGCGTCAGGAAACTATTGTTTGATGATGACATTGCCTGTATAGTTTTTTGGGCCTTTTCCCCCAGAATTGTCCCAGCCATATCCGCGGCAGCTGGAAGAATTAAGTCCTCCACAATAGTATGGGGCTTGCCTGTCCTAACTACTCGGTAGCTCACCATATAAGACTCTTCTAGCACTTTCTTATTAATGGTACCTGTTGTTTTTATACGTCTTACTACTCGAAAGTCGTCTTAATTCTCGCTCAAAAAACTCCTGTGGCTTATTTTTCAAATTGGCATGTTTTGTTTCTAAATGTCTGCGCAAGAGTGAAGGTTTCATAGAGTTGTGAGATAGTACTTTTGCACATATAACACACTGTGGCTTAGGAAAGACACTACTTCCAATATAAGTGAACCCCAAATCAATGTAGTTCTCATCATATGTGCGCCTCTTCGATGGTCCAACGTCCCTGTCTGTTGTTCTGTGCTTTCCCGGGTAAGGGGGCAGTAGCTCTTCGGCTGCATCAGATTCACAACCGTCAGTGTCCATGCTAGCTGAGCTAACAACAAATGTAGAATTACTGATGCTAGCATTAGATGTGCTCGTGGAAGCAGAACAACTTGTGTCGTCAACAGGTGCAGGTGTAGTACTGCTGGTAGTAGTGTAACCGATGTGAAATGGCTAGTTAGTTAGCGGTGGTGCGCGCTAATAGCGTTTCAATCAGTGACGTCACTCGCTCTGAGACTTGAAGTAGGGTTTCCCCTTGCGTTGCTTTTGTGGCACGGTGGGTAACGATGCTTCGTGGGGTGTCAGTTGTTGATGTGTGCAAGGGTCCCTGGTTCGAGCCCAGGTTGAGGCGAAGAGAGGGACGGAACCTACACTTTTACAGTAGCAGTAATACCAGTAGAGCTGGTATGTGTCTCTATGGACGCGGACCTTAGGAAATGGACTGTTTGAAAATGTGAATTTATTTTATATATATAAAAAAAAAATTATAGATGTGAATCACATTTTAATTTGGCTTACCCCCGACGGCATTGCCCCAGTTTGGGAATACCTGCTTGAGGGTTTTAAACCAGTGGCAAGTATGTAGGCAGTTCTGCAATTAATAATTTGCAGAAATTAGGCTTTTCGTTTAATACATATTATTATATATTGCTTTTCTAAAACCCAAAGATGCTACATAAGCAACTATAAGGAAAACCAACACAAAAAAGCAACAAATTACCTGGGATAGGGTAGAAGAGGAGGCAGGAAGAAAGAGAAAACACAAACAAAAACTTCTAGATGGTGTGTCAAAACAGAAGTGAAATGTTGCAATCACCAGAGGACATCCTCTGAACTTTGCACTCTACAATACACTGCAATAAGTCATGCAGTGACAGTCCAAACACATAGGGGGTTCCCAACACTAATGTAATATTTCTTATATTTAACCTTATTTTGACAGGGAGTCATATTGTGACCAATGTCTCTTTTGCAAATGAGACCTGTAATTACAAAGATACACACATCAAATACAATTATGATATGCAAAACAGCACAAACAGCAAACATTAAGGTGTTGAAACATTTCACACTGTGCAAGTGTGAAACTGATGTCACTGCATAGCCAAAGAGCATTGTGGTTAAAAAGGTACCAACACCCTTCCCCTGACAGACATTTAGCAACTAGCTAACTATTTATCTTATTAGAGCAAATGTCAATGTGTACAATGTGGCAATTAGGACAAAATTTGATTAAAATTATTAAGTAAAATTGAAGCAAGGAGAATCTCAATCAAACTGGTATCCAGAAGTGTCTGAGGTTAGACAAAGTAACTGTTCTTGCGCTGCTGCTAGGCCTATGTGATTTCAAACACAATTAATAAAACGAAACTATAGTCATACGTGAAATAAAATGAAACTCAACTGAATAGCCAAATAAGCTTTCTCATATGTTTGTTGTTGCCTCTGTAGTATTGTGGTGGATGAATCAGAATTAGTTGGGTAACATAGATGATTAAGCTGTTTTATTAGTATAATATGCTTATGTGAGATACTTGTCATTAGAAAGTGTCCTTTGCACTCTGGTATGTTTCAGTTGCACGTTTCCCTTAGCTGGGGCTCAGTCACTTGGGGCCCAGAGAGGGGGAGAGGTCAGACTTGTCTTTTATATGTGAATGTGTCTTTACCTATTCTTAAACCATGTGAAGGGATGGCGTGATTAATGGGAAAACCAAAGACTTGTCTCCACAATGTCTGTGAGCAAGTCACTCCCTCCTTTTCTTTATTGTGGGGAGGTTTATGGTAGTGTCTGGGACCATTGTATGTCCTCTCTTAGATCTTGCACTTATCCTGTGATAGTATATGGCCTAGAGGCTCACTCCCCCCAGTGAGCCTGTCCAGGAGTGGGAACAAGAGGTGTTTTACTGAGGATGGGCCTCTATGAGATAGCACTGACAGAGGAGATTTATGATGTATTTTGATAAGAACGCCTAAAAAGCATTCCAGAGGACATGAGCTAATCGTTCTGTTCAATACCGTACCAGGGAGGGACGGTTCTAAGGGGACCAGATACTGGGCTATATAATGAACCCTGTTGATATAGCAGTTACTGCCTGCTGTGTGGATATCTGTCATACAAAACTTAACCTTGTGACCCATTCTATGTATCTGTGGTTTGTCATGTACGTTGAGAGGGGTGGACCTTGAGTATAAAAACTCTTTGTATTGAGGTGTAGGCACCTTATTCAATGGTTCATTCGAGAGAATGCATTATTGAAGGTCAAGTGCTTTTGCAAAAGTATCTTAAGTATTAAAGATGTAGTTTAACTCAGACTGGTGTGTTTGTAACTCTCCTCATTTGGTAATGCAGAAATTAGCCACCACAGTATGTACTCTGTACCGGTTTTCTTGACAGGGTTCTCACATTTGATACTTATAAGGTATTTTCACTGGGGAAGTATAAAAGAAGGGGATGGGGCAATGTACCAATACCAATAGTGCAAAAGAGGAAATTGCATAAAACATGTACATCCACTTTCTCACCCAAATGATAATAATCCACCGCAGCTACTTTGCAGCTACTTTCGTGAGTGGAGACACTCTCATATAAGACGAGGCACACAGGAAACAAAGTGCAAGAATACAAGTCATTTTCATTTGCAAAGGTTGAGTGGTGCAATATTTTCCTCACCTCATGCTAGTGAACAAAGTGAGGGAGAAGATGTCCAGGCAGGGACCCCTCTGCCTGCTCACCTGCATGGCAGCCATGGGTAAGCGCTGACTATCAGGATTTCACTCAGCTTAATATTCAATTACATATTAAAGTGGTTGGAGAAAACCTCAGCTGAACTCGTAAAAAAGTAAATGACTTACATATTTTAAATTACAGTTTATTTTTTGGGGAGCTGAGTATGAAATACTGAAGTATGTTGAACCGTTCACACCATTGTAACCAATAAGTATAGTTGAAGTAGAGGAGGATATGTTTTCAAATGGATGCTTAACTTGCACAGGGATCATTTATGAATCTTCCACTAACATGGTTCTGTGGCAATGCACCACATAACCAATAAGCAAAGCATTAACAATGAAGGTTCCAACACACACTGGACCAGAGCCATTTATTTGGGCTGGACTAACCAATTATGGGACCCAGGGCAAGAATGTATTTAACCAACTGTTAGCCTAAATGTAATTCAGAACACAGTGCCATGTTGTAACGATTTGGGAGAAGCCCAGGTAACGTATAGGCTAACCTGGGAATGTACATCCACATACTCACCCAAATGATAGTGAACTACCACAGCTACTTTTGGGGGTGGAGACACCTCATATAAGAAGAGGCACACAGGAAACAAAGTGCAGGAAGACAAGTAAGTTTCATTTGCAAAGGTTGAGTGTTGCAATATTTTCCTCACTGCATGCTAGTGAACAAAGAGAAATAGAAGATGTCCAGGCAGGGACCCCTCTGCCTACTCACCTGCATGGCAGCCATGGGTAAGCGCTGATTATCAGGATTTCACTCAACTTAATATTCAATTACATATTAAAGGGGTTGGACAAAACATCATTAGCTCAAATAGTAAAAAGAAGTAAATTACTTTCAATATTACACGTTTTAAATTACAGTTTAGTTTTAGTTTTGCTATTCCTGACTAAATCTAAATATGTTGAACTGTTCACACCATTGCAATCAGTAGACAAACTTGAAGTACTGTAGAGGAGGATATGTTTTCAAAATGGATGCTTAACTTGCACAAGGATAATTTATGTAAAAGGAAGGTGCCTAATGTTGCCATTGCCATCGACTAATGGGGATCAAAAATTCAATGCTCTGAATTTAATTTACTTGTTAGATGCTCCATTGTCACTATTTGGGGGCTTTTTAGAAAACAGAACTAGTCATACAGTATCTTGTGGTTTCAAGTCAATAACGGTAACCGACTTCCACTTTTTTAAATTTAAGGCAGTAGTTGGTTGGGACCATAGGTCACTTAACCTTTTAAACCTAGATACAACTTCCTTGTCGATTCATGTGTTTTAGTCACTCAATGATAAGCATTAACTTTTGGCCATTTATCACACATTTTTCATAGTGAAAAAGTTATAAAGAAGTTATTTACAATGTTACAGCTACATTAACTATTGATGGCAGTTCTGGTTGAACCACAGTAGCCTATAGCACACCTATGTTCAGTCAAAAAAATGTAAATGATGATTCCTCAAAATACGTTTATGCACCTTTTCATCCATGTGCACATCTTACACATTGAACCTTTACTTGTTTTCACCAGAGCCTGCGCCAGACTATGATCAGCTGGGGGTATTTATTATGAAGAGCTATATGATATTTAAATCTGTCTCTGGTGGATATTCTATGACCCGGTCTTACATAGCACAGGTCAGGGGGTATGGCAGCCTAGGCCTACGAATGATTGATTAATATATGAATTACCCAAATTTGTAACACATCTCTGTCTTCACTATTCCCGTCTTGCGCAATTCACGCATCTCTGCAAGCATCGGCTCCACTGGCCTCTCTCTCTTCCCCTCTCCTCTCTCTATTGATAATAGCTCTTGTACGAGTATCCTAGCTCAATGCAAGTCCCAGGAATAGCAATATAGTTTGGTCACTTATTTTGAGCAATTTCTTTTAACTAATAGGGAGAAGCAGCTTGCTCTTGCTTGTTGAGTATAAAATAGGCTACAGGGTTGGCAATGAACTGGCGGGCAGTTTGACTGGCTAGAGCATGTAGCTCTGGTGTAGTAATATTTATATCAATAAATGACTGTATCCAAATGTTGATAGAAGGTTTTTTGGGTGGGCACAAAAGTCAAAAGTCAAAGTCATTGCCCCCCGCCCCAATGCCCCCATAGTGCCGGCACTGGTTTTCACTGACCACAATCTAAAATATGAAAATATGCCAATTTCCTGTGTTGTAGGGAAGATCGGATATCGAACATTTGTGTGAAATGCTGTTTAGATGACGTATTTTATTGTAAATCGTGGATTAGGCCTTATAGACAGCAAATATTAAAGAATATAATTTTTATGCATCTAACCCAAATAGTTGTGTCTATCATCCGATTGTACCCTTCTTTATTTTCACTCGCCAGCTGTCTCTTCAATGGCTTTCAACATCGATGAAGCAAACCCAAAAATCTACAAGGGGGCAGAACAGGATTTCTTTGGATACAAAGTCCTGCAATTCATATCTGGCAAGGAGAAAGGGCAAGTGTTACTGTTATCGTCATAGTGAAAAATGCTAAGTATTACAAACTTAATCTGCAAAACAATATCACAAACCTGAGGAAACAAAAATGACCAGAAAAATGCACCTGTATCTGCAAACATGCACTATATATATCCATAGCTATGTATTTAGAAATATATATATGTTTCTGTAAGCTCCAAAAGTATTGGGACAGTTACACATTTTTTGTTGTTTTGGCTCTGTACTCCAGCACTTTGGATTTTAAATGATATAATGACTATGAGGTTAAAGTGCAGACTGGCAGCTTTAATTTGAGGGTATCTTCATCCGTGTCTGGTGAAGCGTTTAGAAAGTACAACACCTTTTGAGTGTTAGACGTACAAATATCACACCCCAAGACATGCTAACCTCTCACCACTACAATAACAGGGGAGTTTATGCCTCTGTAACTTTCTCACTCATTGTTATTCAAGACTCATTGAGGATTATCCTTTCATGGTAGCATCCACATATTATATTCTTCTTTCGTTTCTTAAATGATGTGAGCTGCATCCAATGCCCATGACTAATGTGCATCAGTGTATTAGTTATGCATACGTTGATGGAATGGAAATTCTGACTTGTGTTCCGTCAAATCACACCTCTGACAACATCCTGCTTTCCTCCTTCACCATGCCGTTGCTATTCTAACCTTAGTAACCAAAAGAAAACAGATATACAAAAGTAATTTACCACATTGTCAGAAATGTTATGCAACCATTCTTGATCTAAAGTTTGTCATATGTATAACAAGTGTATGCAGTCTCATCTAAATTGGCCAAACTAACCTTTTTATTTTTCGCACACAGGGTAATGGTCAGTGCGCCACATCAGAAGAACGGATCTGGTGGAATCTGTAGATGTGCTCAAGACCGAACAAACTGTACAGACTGTTACACTCCTCAAGGTAGAGATGGATGTTGATGATGCACTATACTGTACTTACTGGACTGCAATTTAGAAAGGTGGCTACCTTAACAAAATGAATAATTATAAGTATTATTAGAACATGTAACACCTATCACGGTAACCATGGCTAATCGAGTATTAAAATATTGTTGAAATGTCAACAAGATCTTGAAAATGAGAAACACTAGTTGATTCTGCAAGTCTGCCTTTTCCCTTCCAACAGAAACTGACACAATCAAGTACATTGGACTGTCTATGGCTGGACAATCTACTTCTCCTCCAACGTTCACTGTAAGATAACCACCAAACATTTAATTTGATCATGTTCTTGTTTTCAAATACTCCATATGTAATATGTTTGGCAGCATTTACATAGGCAGCCCAATTCTGCATTTTTCTTCACTAATTGGTCTTTTGACCAATCAGATCAGCTCCACCAATTAGTGGAAAAAAGATCAGAATTGGGCTGCCTGTGTAAACCTGAATGACTTGTTTCACTTGAGTTATAAAACAATAGCTAAGCAATCTAAAAATGATCATGCCAAATTCCTGTAACTCTCTCTTTTGAAGACATCTGAGGTCCACCAGAAAATCCATTATTTTATCACATTTACAATGACGTATTCTCCTCATTCAGGCCTGCAGCCCTGGCCTGGCACACGAGTGTGATGGGAACTCCTATCTGAACAGTATCTGTTATCAGTTCAACAGCCAGCTCCACATCACCTCGAACTTCACACCTGCCTTCCAAGGTATAACAGTGAAACTTGAACATATCTGTAGATAAAATAACCTAAGATTTTTTGGTATATATTGACTGTTTATTCATGTCATGCTAAATTACATTAGGATTAGGTCACAAAATATTAATTGTGAATGATAAGATCTGGATTCCTGAATATGTGAAGAATGTTGTGAGTGTTGTACATCATATAGACTTATGTAATTCACTTTCTCTAACAGAATGTACTAAGAAAATAGTGGACCTCGTTTTCCTCTTTGACGGATCAGGAAGCATGACAGCGGATGAATTTGATAAGAACAAAGGTTTCATAAACAATATCATGACAACCCTAAAAAACTCCTCAATCAAGGTATTCTTCCCTTTTAAAGTTCATAACTTAAATCATGCTCGTGAGGTTGCTGAACATACATCTGTTTCTCTACACTCTTAGAAGTAAAGGTGCCTAGAAGAACCATTTGGGTTGCCATTCCGGCGGAACCTTTCCAGTTCAAACAGGTTCCTTGAGGAACCTCTTCTTAAAAGGGTCTTGGAGGAACCCCTGTGTAAAGGTTCAAACCATAACCTTTTTCTGATGGGAGGAGTTACATTTTGAACCTTTTTAATAATATATTGTAGTGGTGGCAGCCTATCAGATTGGAGCCGTGGCTTTCAGATAGGCACTTTTTGGACACCCGTTAGCGTAAATGTCATTCCTGTTCATCATGTTAAGTTTCACACTGCAAACTAAATCCTTTAATATTTATACATATTATATATTTCAATAAAATTGTAATAATATTAATTCTGTTCACATATAGTAATAAAGTGGCAACTATTCCCATTTTGGAAGAGCACAGGCTCTTGAGGAACACCTCTGTAAACCTCATTGACAATACAAAAATATTATTGTTTAACCTTCACATGTGATGACAATACAGCAGAACAGATAAACAGGAGTGACATTTACTCTTACGGGTGGCCTACAAAATATATACTGTATCTTAAAGCCACGCCCATACTAAGCCACGCCTCTACTCCAGGGTTCCTCCACGAACCCAATGCCACATTGAACCATTCAAAGTTCCTCCAAGAACCCCTCAACTAACCAAAGGTGCAAATATGAACCACTTGACTAGCAATGGTTCCTTGAGGAACTCCAGGGGTTCCTTGAAGATCTTCAGGGTTCCTCAAGTCACCACTAATTCTAAGAGTGTATGTGCAATGGAAAGTATGGTATTATGGTAAAGTATGGTATTAGTCAATATTAGTCATCTTTTCCTCTTTTGTAAACGACAGTTCGCAGCGGTTCAGTTCTCAACAAACACCAGGACAGTTTTCAACTTCAGAGACTACCAAGAGGAGAGAGCCTTGACTAAACTTTGGGAAGAAAAGCACATGGCTTATCTAACCAACACACATAAGGCAATAGACTTTGTCTTGTAGGTCCCAGTTGATAATTATTAATCAGTTTTACTTTCAAAGTTCTAACCGAATACTCTGAATCTGATCAAAGAGGAATGTGGTGTAGGAAAGATAGCTTGATCTGTTGTTTGAATACATCTATTTCAGGAACAACATTTTTGAAGACCAAGCTGCCGGCGCCACCGCAGATGCAACTAAAGTACTGGTCATAATAACAGATGGAAATCCCAGTGATAATGATAGAAGGTTAAACTCTATCAGAAGAAGTGATGAGAAAAACATCATCCGCTTTGTCATCGGGGTAAGTCCTATAATACCTATAATACCCCCTACACAACACCACACAATTGTATGACTTAATTCAATTACAACTGTTCATCCTCATGTTAGTTAGCTAATGCTAAAGCAGCAGTATTTTTATCTTCTCCATTTACCATAAACTGTTGTGGGATAATTAGGAGTACAGCAACACCTTCCATCCCTGGATTGAGATACATTTTCAAATTGTTTCACTTGAAGTTCACCGAGGTGCAAATATATTGGCATATGGCCGTTTCGACTAGTTGATCACCAGTGTATACCAGTGTTAGTGCTTTTAATGTATGATTTCAATGTATGCTGCTTACATTCATGTGTGTTTCCCAAATATTACACTAGTTGGGAGTTTTTTAAAGCTGCAATGTATGTACCTTTTTGGGCCACCTGACCAATTTCACATAGAAATGTGTGTTATAGATCTGTCATTCTCATTGAATGCAAGTCTAAGAAGCGGTAGCTCTGGTAGATATCTTCTATGTGCGCTATTTCTATGCTCCCCGTTTTTAAGTTTCGATTTTATATCTTTTACTTTCAGCTTTGTACACCAGCCTCAAACAGCTGAAAATACAATATTTTTGATCATGGAAACTATATTCTACAGCGGTTTGATTCTCCACACTTGCTTGTTTTGTCACAAACTGAAATTAAGCGAACTATTAGAAGTTCATCAACCAGGAAATATCAGAGTGATTTCTGCATAGTGCATCTTTAACCTATTAGAATCCTTTAACATTGTGGTACATGCCACAGGGCCTACACACAACAAAGGCCATACTCTTGATCTCGTGCTGTTCTATGGTCTGAATTTTGATAACTTGGAAACTATTGATGTGTGTGTCTCTGACCATCTCAGTATTGTTTTTAAAATGCTTTCTCCTCCACCTAAAAATGTGTCTGTTCCCACTCCCTCACCCATCAATACCTCCACAACTGCTAGTAAATTTACAAATGCTTTTTAATCCTCTACTAAGGATCCTGTTCTGTGTCATCACACTGATGATTTGCTGAACAGGTTCAATTACATACTGTATGTCAGGCTACGTTTGACTCAGTGGCACCAGATATAACCAATAATAAACTGTCTGCCAGAGTCTCATCTTGGTTAGATGACCACACTCGTTACCCTTAAAAAGGGTTTAAAAAAAATGCTGAACGTGAAAGGAAAGCCTGCAAACTTCAAGTATTCTATGAGATAATGAAGGATCTGATGATAAATTACAATGTTGTGGTTAAAGATGCAAGAGCAAACTACTTCTCTACCCCTGATCTCTGAGAACTCCCACAACTCGAAAATTCTGTTTAAGACAATTGAACATATTGTTTGTGCCAATCGGGCTTCAGCTCACTTCACAGCACTGAAACTGGTTTATTGAAAATCAATAATGAAGTGCTGTGGTGGTCAGGACATTTTGTCATACAGTTATTGTCATGCAAAAGGATTTAAGTAGTTCGCTCTTGAGAAGTAGTTTGCTCTTGCATCTTTAACAACATATATATAATTTGAAACATGTTGTAACGAGTGCACAGGGAGACGGGAAGCAAGTTCAGGAGAGCATAATTTAATAAACAAAACAATAAACACGAACAACGCACAGACAGGAAACTGAAACAGAAACAATAACGCCTGAGGAAGGAACCAAAGGGTTCCAATGGGTGTATATGTGTGTGTGTGTGTGTTTATATATATCAAATCAAATGTATTTATATAGCCCTTCTTACATCAGCAGATATCTCAAAGTGCTGTACAGAAACCCAGCCTAAAACCCCAAACAGCAAGCAATGCAGGTGTAGAAGCACGGTGGCTAGGAAAAACTCCCTAGAAAGGCCAAAACCTAGGAAGAAACCTAGAGAGGAACCAGGCTATGAGGGGTGGCCAGTCCTCTTCTGGCTGTGCCGGCCGGGGTGGAGATTATAACAGAACATGGCCAAGATGTTCAAATGTTCATAAATGACCAGCATGGTGAAATAATAATAATCATAGTAGTTGTCTAGGGTGCAACAAGTCAGGAACTCAAGAGTAAGTGTCAGTTGGCTTTTTCATAGCCGATCTTTGAGAGCATCTCTACCGCTCCTGCTGTCTCTAGAGAGTTGAAAACAGCAGGTCTGGGACAGGTAGCACGTCCGGTGAACAGGTCAGGGTTCCATAGCCGCAGGCAGAACAGTTGAAACTGGAGCAGCAGCACGGCCAGGTGGACTGGGGACAGCAAGGAGTCATCATGCCAGGTAGTCCTGAGGCATGGTCCTAGGGCTCAGGTCCTCCGAGAGAGAGAAAGAAAGAAAGAAAGAAAGAAAGAAAGAAAGAAAGAAAGAAAGAGAGAAAGAAAGAAAGAAAGAAAGAAAGAAAGAAAGAGAGAATTAGAGACAGCATATTTAAATTCACACAGGACACCGGTGTCGTGTCTTTGGGGTACCATTACACTGAAGATATGTTTATCAATTAGCTCCCTGTAATTATTATCACGCGATTAAACTGATTAATCGTTTAATTGTAATTAACTAGGAGATCGGGGCACCAAGGAGAATATTCAGATTACAAAGCTATAATTTTCCTAATATAACTTTCCTGTACTATAATATTCTATTCTATTATAGTATAGGCCGATTATCTTCTTGTTGAATGGTGTATGTTGAATGGTGTATTTTACCTCCAGTCCAGTCTCATTCCAAACGTCGTAAATTGTTGTATCTGCACGAACCCAGTCTTTACTGAAATCATCCATACATCAATTGTCTTAAAATCATTTATTTACTACACTAAGTAATTAACAGAAAAACATACACACAGTAATTATCGTCACAAAGGATTGGTATAGTAATGTGCCCTACTGGCTAACAAGCATGGCTGGTCTGTTAGACAATGGGTCATAAACGGTCAGCTGAGAAGTTTACACAGAGTTCATTAATATTAACAATTGACAATTGAAGGCTCACTCATTCGGGAACAATTGCAATCAATATATATATTTACGCTCATGTGTCGTCGTGATCCTTGTTCGAGAGTTCTGTTCTGTTGGGGAGTTTTGTCCGCGTTCTCTTTCTCTCTCTCTCTCTCGGTTAGAATGGATCTTTCAGAGCGACATTCATTAATGTCGTCATAGAATGGTTGTTTCGTTGGTCTTCGCGTTTGATGATATAATTTACTTAGCTGCAGACTAATAATTAATATCAAAGACTTGTTCTTATTCTGTCGGTATCAATAGTCTAAAAGTTAACCACGTGGTATGGTTCACTTTCAGTAGAGGAATTGGAAGGTAAAACCTATTAGCCAACGGAGTGTAGGCCTGGTCTGGGGAAATGTAAATCAAGGGGTGTTTTATAGTGCCCATAGAACAGCTTGTCAAATGACGCCTGGTCCTGTATGGGTCCCTGGGGGCGTGCCTATGGCTGAGTTAGATTTGGTTACAGAAATACAATTCTATCACATTACATCAGTACATAGCATCTCAATGTCTTACAAAAGCTTTATCCTTATTAATACATTCTATACAACCATTATGATGCTATTATATAAACAGTTTTATGGTAATATGGCTATATTGTCTCTTCTGAGTATCACAAAATTGTACCAAGCGGATCAGTTCGTAGCTGGATTCTTCACCAATCTTCCATACCTTCTCCAGAACACAAAATGTCGCTTGGCTTTCCAATTCTATGAGTTGGAAGAATTTCCTGTGTCTCTCTATGGGCCAAGTGGCCAGAGACTCTCCTGGAATTTTAGAGTTTTTACAACCCTTTACACACAGGGTGGATTGGGGTGGGAGGTAGGTTGGGTGGTGGTGCAACAGGGAGGGGGGGGTCAACTGTCCTCCCTGTACCAAAAGAGGCCAACGTCATGACATACCCCCTGGTGGTTTGGATCTTGTTTATCCTGCAAGTTACAAATCAACATAAAATCATGATCACGTGATGTCCCATTGGTAGATCATCGTTGCAGTCCTCTCTGGTGGTTGAACTTGGTAGGCTCTCTGAAAGCGGAGCCGTCCACCACAAGGATGGGCAGTTGATGTCCGGTTGGTGATCGCCGTTGCGGTCTCCTCAATTGGTGTACCTTGGTAGGTTCCCTGGAAGCTGTAAAGTACCCCAGGAAGGGCCAGGGGATGTCCTGGTTGGTGATTGCCGTTGCGGTCCCCCCCTCTGGTGGTTTACCTTGGTAGTCTCTCCGGATTTGGGGTCGCCGTTCCGGACCCGTCGTCCAGACTGGAAGATCTGGGCAGTAACTTAGGCAGATGTTAACAACGCACACACACTCATGAAATATATATAATTACATTCATTCCCCAATGAGCGGCGTTGTGGCACTAAGTGATGGTTGTATGGGGAAATGTTTATGGCTCTATCACTTCCTAAGTGTCAAAGGAACTGAACCGAAAAGGAATGAAAGCATAAACAAAACAAAAATATACAAAATATAGTTCACACAAAAAATCATCTAATTGGACTGTATTCTATATACGTCCAATGTTCTGGCAAAATGATTATCATGGCATTGTCTCTAATGACATATCTAGGGTTTTTCCTACTTGGTGTGTTGCTTAGGCGCTATCCTAAGTTGATAACTATATGATAAGTCTACAGCTGTAATGCACCAGTTTTGGGCAGTCTACAGGTATGACCTACGGACTTCTGGGAAGAAAACTGGTGAGTGCTGTAGAGTCAAAGGCCTAGAAGTAAATGTTCAACTTTACTAAGGCTGGTATATTGCTTGGGCCCTTAAGTGGTCCTAGCATAAATCCTAATTGGATGTTCCGTTGTGCATGTGCGCTTATGCTTACACAAGCGCGCATGTCAAGGGAAGAAAACCAAGTATCCGGGCAGATTACAACTTGTTCAGAATGAGTCTGACGTAGTCAGGTAATTTTCAGGTCAATGCCTGGAGGTCAGTCAGAATTGGTGTCAAGGGAGTCTGTAGTAGTTTTTCTACAAGTCACTGTCTTCCCCTATTGTAGTGGCGATAGGTATGAAGTCTATTTCATAGCTATGTTATCCACGGAGGAGCTAACCTCACGACGGAAGTACTCTTTAAGTATTGGACCAGTCATACGTGGTGTGATCGTGGTTCATGACTTCTAATAATTTTACTCCTGAATGGAGGGTCCTATTTATTAGTGACATGTGTGTTAACCATTGGAAGAGTGCACTGGAGATTCCCCTCCACGTGTTGCACTCTGAGTGACTCCTATGTCGCTGTTGTCAATGGTAATTTGATTGGTTAAGTCTCTAACCTTCTTACTGATTGTAGCTGGACTGACTGTTGCTCGTATTGGTACTGGTACTCAAGGGGACCAGTTATCCTACCGATTTATTCTGAAATATTATCTACCGGAACACATGATTGGAGCATTTTACTAGTTGTATCGTAGTGGAACCTACGCATGGCAAAGAATGATTATTGATGCCATTAGTTTTGGAGGTGGACAAGTCCACTGGACTTCCTTTACGACCAGTGTGGTACACCTCAGTACTATCTTAGATGTCTTCTAAGATAATCCCCGTCTAGGGGCCTGTCTGCTCCTCACTGTTCTCATAGGAGAGTTTACAACTAGATTTGATGTATGCTCTGGCGGCCTCGTACGGTGTTGTCCGTAGTCTTGACCCCCCCACCGGCCTCGATGAGGCTCATCATGGGTCTGGGCTACTATTCCCCCCCTTTGTGCCTCGGGACCCCCCCACCAGCGGTTGGTGTTGGTGTCCGATGCGCAAACGAGAAGATCGGACCCTACGTACGAGTTTTCAGCAGCCGCGTTGTTATGAGAGTGGCTGTAACCTTTCAACCAAATCTCCTGGTGTTTGTGCTTCAAAACGCTCAGTGGCTGTCGAGGCATGTCAGTCACCACCGCGTCCGCGTGTGGCAACCTCTTCATTACCTGCGAACTGAGACGAGGATATCGGTCTGTGATATCGCAAAGTGTTTCACAAGTGGGAGTCATCGGGTCAGTTGCTGGACTGACGCCATTAGTGTCATTGTAAGGGGTGACAGTCCCCCCAAAGCGGAAGGTGTATCATCGGAAGCAGAGTATACTCTGCGCATCAATGTTTTTCTTGCTGGGACGGCCGCAGTGCTTGTGGAAGTGTCCAAAGGGAAAGAAAAGTTCATCTCAACTACCGTATTACATGACTGCAAGGAGGAGGGAAGTTTCTTATTCACAGAGACAGCTGTCTCGAAATCATGAAAAGAATGGTCAATCAGGTTGGCTGATGGAATGTGTTGAGATATCGTACTATCTCCGTGGATTGGATTTTGTACCAAGAGGTTTCTAAACGTCTTTTTCTCAAGGGGTGCTTTCGACAGATACCCCTCGTGAAGGACTGCGTTGCAGCTAGCGTTAGGGGGAGACGGTGTGGTCAGTGGAGAAGGCACTGTGGCCTGTGACCATACCTGGTTGGTTTTCCAATCCATCAATGGGAGTAACCGATCCATCAAGTCTGCGCCAAGTAGCAGGGTTACAGTTTCGAGGCTGGTAACATACACAGGGTGAACGAGCGATACGTCCTGGAAGTGTAGTTTCAGCATGACTCTCAATGTGAGAGGCGAGGTAGTCTGAGTGACCCCTCGAAGTTTAGTGTCGCATCATTCCACTTTTAACCAACGTTTAGTTGGTTTCAAAGCCCTTTTGAGATCATCAAACAATGTTTGAGTGATGAGTGATATTGTCGCACCCGAATCAATTAGCGCATGACAAGCTAAACAGTCCTCCAGGACTGTTTCCAGGTATGGCCGTTTAGATTCGTGGTTAGTGGACATATTCCCCACAAAGTGGAGTGGTCGTTCGCAACGACGTGATGTGCCATGTCTGTTCAAGATGGAAGCAGATTGACTTTTCCGATTTTGAGTGGGCTTGGCTTTAACGAAGCGTTTGACCTTTTTCTTCGCAACTTCTGTATCAGAGTCTATAGACAGAGCCCGGGGGCTTGTTTCTTGATCAAGCGGGCCCTGGATAGGGTTTTGAATGAGAGCGGGAGAAATTTGAACTTTAACGTCCATGCTATGGGTGTTAATTCCTGCGGACCTGGTGTCCGGTAATTCCCCGTCTAGTCCTTGTGACTTATCTTTTACCCTTTTCTCAAATTGTTCTCGCTTAAGTTCTTCCCGTAATGGGACTTCTGGAGAACATTGGTCTACGTTTTGATCGTCCTTCAACCCTTTGTTACCCTTGTGCTCTGACACTTTTGGTGGGTTGGGTGCAGGAACGTAGCGAACGGGTCGATTGTAGCGGTAGTCATGTTGATGGCTACGTACTTTACAGTTATTTCGACCGCGGAGGTTATTGGAATCATGGTTTCGTGGTAGAAACTGTTGTTGTGCGTCATCTCTCGACGCTCCAATACCTGATAATGCACCCTCTAACTGGAGTGAGTGCTCCTGGTTAAACTTCAAAACTGAGTGGTCAGGGCTCTTAGCGTTGTGAACTTTTGATGCCTCAAAAGCTGAGCTTGCAAGCTCTCTGAGTTGTAAGATAGGCAAGCCAACGTGGGCTGCAGGGCCCAAGTAGGTAATGAAGGTGGGATACATGTTCGACAGAAACCGTTGTTTGAATGGTAACAGCTCTTCCATTCCTGTTTCTGTGAGTAGGCCAAAGTAAGCTGAACGAAGCCTATGATAGAAAGCTTGTGGGTGTTCGTTCCGAGCTTGTTTGACGGTGTTAGCCAGCGAGCTATCGTGTTTGCGAGTCGCAGAACCACTGAATTCTAATTTCAAAGCTGTGGCAAGTTTAGCATAGTCATTTAGCACGTGTTGCTGTTGTAGACGAATGGACCTCGTCACGTGTCTATTCGACGTTCGCTTCAACAGGTAAACCCTGTCAGAACCCGTAGCGTTCGGGTAGCCACCCAACGCGTCCTCTATGTCAGCTAGGAACGTCTCAGTATCGTTTGGCTGACCTGGAACGGGGTCAAAGGTGGGGAAATTCTTGACGAGTTTGTCAAGGTATTCCGCGCCAAGCGGGCGGAGAGGGTTGGCTTTATCCTGTGGAGAGATTGGGGCCGAAAGGCCAAGAGAAGAAGCCAAGCCTTGTTGTTGTTGGCCAAGAGGCGCCATATTACTCAGTGCCAAAGGGCCAAGAGGAGAAGACTGAGGGACACATGAGGGAGGCAAGGTCTGAAACCTATTGTCTTCACTCCTGTGAGTACAGGGCTCCGGTTGCTTGGATGGGAAGTCGCGCTGTAGAGCGTGACCATTCTGGATTTCCTCCAGATGGTACCTAAGGGTGGAATTCTGCTGCATTGCAGAGTCCACTTGAGCGCTTAGAGTACTGATTTTGGACACGTGAGTGTCACACCTGCTCCTTTCGGTCTCAAACTTATCTGTCATGGTTTGCAGATAGAGGTCTTGAGTACGGAGCGAGAGATTCAGTGATGAGATTTCCTCTGCTTGCTTAGAAATCAATATTTCCAACCTCATCACCTGAGTTCTCTCATCATTCATTTGGTCAGCGACTTCAATAAGTTCTGCTGATTTATCATCCAACTTTGTCATTGTGTTCATTAACTGATCGTCTTTGGTCTGCAGCGCTTTGAGGAGCACCGTGTTATTTTGAGTAACATTCAACAAAACAGCATGCATGTTGTCAAGTTGAGCGCTCCTGTTTGTAGATAACTCTTCAGATTTATCTAGTTTGGCATGGACATCATCGTATTTAGTATTGGCTAAATCGAGTTGTTCCTGTAGAAAACGATTTTGTTGAAGAGCTTGTGCTTGTTCATCGTCATACGTTTTTGCAATTACATTTAATTGTTCAGTTTTCGAACGCAGTTCCATAGCTAGCAGAATTTTTCCCTTTTCTGCATTTGTCATTGGTTTCCCGGTTCTCTCCACCTGTCCCTTTATGTCTACCGTTACCTGCTCGTGCTTCAGCTGTGCACTGCGGTATTGGACAGATGGCAATCTCGGATGGCAAGACATCAGAGCTAGACTGGAGAGAACCTTTACGAGGCCTGCGCCCGATGGTTGATTTTGGAAAACATTGTTGTCTGCTTTTCCACTAATGGCATAATTAGGGTTGTTATCGCTGCTGAGGTCAGAGATCAATCCATTTACGGGTGGAGGTTCACTAATTAGCGGGCAAGTGGGAACCACCCCCTCTGATAGCTTGCACATTATTAGAACATTTGAAAGGAAAAATGTTTTTCCTAATTTTCCAAAATTTGGTTTTGGAATGTGGAAAACTGCAAAGACGATTTTAATCTATTTATAGACGTTAATGAACCATCAGTACTGTACAGTACTGTGGAAGTTGGACGTGAATGAATTTGCAAAAGCAAATTGAATTAATCAATGCCAATGATTAGTCCTACCTGGGTAGGCTATCTGGGTATTAAACTTGAATTACCTGAGAGGTTGCTTCATCAAGGTTAATATGCAAAGTTTAAGTTGTCTCATTTAATTGGAAGAACCTAGAAAGGTATGTTCGACAATTTAACTAAATAAATTGAATGAGACGATAATCCATACAATCTCCATTGATTGGATATCATAAGTGTAAACCTTAGTTCAAATGTTGGGACCCTTCACCACTAGGGTACGCTCCTCCCTGGGGCTGAGCCACATGGGATTCACTCCCGTCAGTAATGGGTTTGGTGAATGTGCTTTGCTAAAGCAGATTTTACTGATTAATCTATTTATGATATATCAAACCTGTATAGGCTATTAACCTGAGAGCATTGCTTCATCTAAGTTAAGTTTGGAAAAAGTTAATCATGTCTCATTGTAGACGCCCAATCAATTTTGGATATTATTTGAAAGATCCACTTGAAAAGGTAAATCTGGCAATTTCACTTGTTAGTTAAATTGAATGAGACGTCATATCCAGTCAATTGTGATTGTCTGGATATGTTACCGTGCTCCACGTTTGGATTTCCCCTAGAGATGTACTGGCAATTCTTCACCACCAGGGTGCAGAATGCTGAAATTAAACGGAAGTACAAAGGTCGGACTTCCGTCGCGCCAGCGGAGAAATTTTAAACGTGTTACGGTGGAGGGTAAAATGTTCCCTCTCTGTTAGCTTACCCGTAATGCTAAGCTATTGCTACTTGGTTCAGGAGTATCCTTCCAAGCACCCAAATAGGATCCTTTCACTTATGGAAAGGGTGGGTTTTCTAGTGACGTCTCACCTTAACCCCATTCAGCATATTCTGCTGGCGTTTATGTTGACCGGAGCGACACGGTACTTAACTACAAATACGCATACGGTCTGCCCACACTGTCTTAGTGCGGTAGGCAAATTATTCGGCTCGGTTTACCGGACAGTTAACTTGTAATTTCTAACCTTACTCTAGAAGTTAATATTGACCGACAGAAATAGTACCGTTTGGCCTAACGGACTAAATCTGGAATTTAATCCTCACTGCTATCGACATAAGACCAGAGCTACTCTAAATAGCTTCTCTCAATGGAAAATGCACAATCACTTTGTTTACATAGCAGGCTGTTTGTACAATTCTGTTTGCACAATTGATATATAGAATTTCACAGCAAAGTCCAATTCTATCTTAGATTCCTCGCACGGGGGCTCCAAATGTCGTGTCTTTGGGGTACCATTACACTGAAGATATGTTTATCAATTAGCTCCCTGTAATTATTATCACGCGATTAAACTGATTAATCGTTTAATTGTAATTAACTAGGAGATCGGGGCACCAAGGAGAATATTCAGATTACAAAGCTATAATTTTCCTAATATAACTTTCCTGTACTATAATATTATATTCTATTATAGTATAGGCCGATTATCTTCTTGTTGAATGGTGTATTTTACCTCTAGTCCAGTCTCATTCCAAACGTCGTAAATTGTTGTATCTGCACGAACCCAGTCTTTATTGAAATCATCCATACATCAATTGTCTTAAAATCATTTATTTACTACACTAAGTAATTAACAGAAAAACATACACACAGTAATTATCGTCACAAAGGATTGGTATAGTAATGTGCCCTACTGGCTAACAAGCATGGCTGGTCTGTTAGACAATGGGTCATAAACGGTCAGCTGAGAAGTTTACACAGAGTTCATTAATATTAACAATTGACAATTGAAGGCTCACTCATTCGGGAACAATTGCAATCAATATATATATTTACGCTCATGTGTCGTCGTGATCCTTGTTCGAGAGTTCTGTTCTGTTGGGGAGTTTTGTCCGCGTTCTCTCTCTCTCTCTCTCTCTCGGTTAGAATGGATCTTTCAGAGCGACATTCATTAATGTCGTCATAGAATGGTTGTTTCGTTGGTCTTCGCGTTTGATGATATAATTTACTTAGCTGCAGACTAATAATTAATATCAAAGACTTGTTCTTATTCTGTCGGTATCAATAGTCTAAAAGTTAACCACGTGGTATGGTTCACTTTCAGTAGAGGAATTGGAAGGTAAAACCTATTAGCCAACGGAGTGTAGGCCTGGTCTGGGGAAATGTAAATCAAGGGGTGTTTTATAGTGCCCATAGAACAGCTTGTCAAATGACGCCTGGTCCTGTATGGGTCCCTGGGGGCGTGCCTATGGCTGAGTTAGATTTGGTTACAGAAATACAATTCTATCACATTACATCAGTACATAGCATCTCAATGTCTTACAAAAGCTTTATCCTTATTAATACATTCTATACAACCATTATGATGCTATTATATAAACAGTTTTATGGTAATATGGCTATATTGTCTCTTCTGAGTATCACAAAATTGTACCAAGCGGATCAGTTCGTAGCTGGATTCTTCACCAATCTTCCATACATTCTCCAGAACACAAAATGTCGCTTGGCTTTCCAATTCTATGAGTTGGAAGAATTTCCTGTGTCTCTCTATGGGCCAAGTAGCCAGAGACTCTCCTGGAATTTTAGAGTTTTTACAACCCTTTACACACAGGGTGGATTGGGGTGGGAGGTAGGTTGGGTGGTGGTGCAACAGGGAGGGGGGGTCAACTGTCCTCCCTGTACCAAAAGAGGCCAACGTCATGACACCGGATAAGACAAGAGAAATACTCCAGATGTAACAGACATACCCTAGCCCCCGGACACATAAACTACTGCAGCATAAATACTGGAGGCTGAGACAGGAGGGGTCAGGAGACACTGTGGCCCCATCCGATGAAACCCCCGGACAGGGCCAAACAGGCAGGATATAACCCCACCCACTTTGCCAAAGCATAGCCCCCACACCACTGGAGGGATATCTCCAACCACCAACATACCATCCTGAGACGGTATATATATATACTATATATATATATATAGTGTATATATGTGTGTGTGTGTGTGTGTGTGTGTGTGTGTGTGTGTGTGTGTGTGTGTGTGTGTGTGTGTGTGTGTGTGTGTGTGTATATATATATATATATTGTGGCAAACCTCTTCAAAGTTAGGAGCGTTTGTCACAAATTAAGTGGGAAACTGTCACCAAAGTCAGCCCAGAATGAAAGTTCTTTCGAACATGACAGTACCTGTGTGTTTGTTTCGCTGTCCTGGTCCACCCGGGCCGCATGTAAGGTCAAGGATAGCAGGGTTCGGTACACAAATCTGGTTCTCGGTAGGTCCAGGTCTAAACACCAACAGGTAAGTCCAAAACAGTCCAGCTCGTACACGGTAAATCCAGCCAATGTAGATTGTCTCTTTCTCTATGGTTCATAGATCCTTCCCGCCCTCTCTCTCTCTTCCTGGTTTTTCTTGACCTTTTATCTGTGGGTCGGCTCCACCTTCTGAAGGTTCCCCTTGCTTCTGGGAATTGTAGTTTTGGCAGTCGGCCATTTTGTGATCTGTAGTTCTGATCGGGGTGGCCATTTTAGTGATCGGGCAGAGCCCGTTTATTAGTTCTGCCCTCACATATCTGCCATTTATCACTCGACCCCCTTCTTTGCCACAATATATATATATATATAGAAGGTAATCAGGGAAGTGATTGAGTCCAGGTGATTCTGATGACGCGCCGCCTGGTGCGCAGCCTGGTGACCTAGAGGCCGGAGAGGGAGCACACGTGACACATGTCCGATAAACTAGATTTATAGTTATTTGGAATCTTTAGTTGTCAATGATACAAACCTTTAGAATGCCTTAGAAATCAAAAGATATATGGGCTGTTGGTGATTTGAGAAAGTCGCAAAAAAATCTTGCGCTCTGTTCATTGTCTCAGGCTGCACACACTCCCATCAAGTGATCATATTTTCGCACATTTAAATATGGTCATTAAATATTTACTTTACTAATATGTCAAATTAGTTTTGATTTAGAATGGCCTATTGTCAAATGGGCAGGAACAGGGGCAAGACAAAAAAGACATGTCATGGGTATGCACTCGAATAGCGAATGGAGGCCACTTTCCCGCTTGTACATTTTTAACTGGCATTGGTCAAGCTACTCCGGTTATTTCACTGCGTGACAGGTGATATTTCACCCAAACTCTGTATGCCATGGGCTCTCCAACCCTGTTCCTGCAGCTACCGAGTGCTTAATTTGGGAAACCAAGTGAAATCTGTTCGGGAACATCGATAGTAACATGTTTTCACAACTAAACATATTTCATTAAACTGTTCAGCCCCTCTCTCTGCACACTTTGTGTTGAGATATTCTGTAGCTAAAGGTTTCAACCTATTCATTTTGAAAATATTTAAAATTCCCTATTACTAGGCCATTCAAAATCAAATACAAATGTGCTATAATTGTAGGCTAACTCTGAATTAGCATCATTAGGCTAGACCAATTATGTACCAATCTTAAATCAGTGTTTTTTAAAAATGTTTTTCTGCCATGTGTAATATGCGGTAGGCTATGTATTGTATACAGTGCCTTCGGAAAGTATTCAGACCCCTTGACATTTTCCACATTTTGTTATGTTACACTAAAATTGATTAAATAAAAAAAATCCTCAGCAATATACACACAATACCCCATAATGACAAAGCGAAAACAGGTTTTTAGAAATGTTTGCAAATGTGTGTGTAATGTGTATATATATGTATTCAGACCCTTTGCTATGAGTCTCGAAATTGAGCTCAGGTGCATCCTGTTTTCATTGATCATCCTTGAGATGTTTCTACAAATTGATTGGAGTCCACCTGTGGTAAATTCAATTGATTGGACATGGGAGAACCTTCCAGAAGGACAACCATCGCTGCATCACTCACCCAATCAGGCCTTTATGGTAGGGTGGCCAGACAGAAGCCAATCATCAGTAAAATGCACATGACAGCCCCCTGGAGTTTGCCAAAAGAGAAACAAGGTTTTCTGGTCTGATGAAGCAAGATTGAACTCTTTGCCCTAAATGCCAAGTGTCACTTCTGGAGGAAACCTGGCACCATCTCTACGGTGAAGCATGGTGGTGGCAGCATCATGCCGTGGGTGTAACGGCTGTCGTCGGGAATAGAGGACCAAAACGCAGCAGGAATGTGGATGCTCATCTTGTAATTTATTTTAAATAAAGAGAACACCAAAATAATAAAACGAAGAACGCACGAACAACAAAACAGTCTTGTCAGGCTCACACAGGCAAAACAAGAAACAATCTCCCACAACACTACACCAAACAATTACCCGTATATAGGACTCTCAATCAGAGGCAACGAGAAAGCACATGCCTCCAATTGAGAGTCCAACTCCCCATTAACCTACACATAGAAATACCACAAACCAGAAAGAACATAGAGATACAAAACATAGAACATAGACCAAAACCCGGAAATAATAAATCAAACACCCTATTACAAAAATCACCACCCCGAACCACATAAACAAAATACCCTCTGTCACGTCCTGACCAAACTACAATAACAAATAACCCTTATACTGGTCAGGACGTGACAGTACCCCCCCCTAAAGGTGCAGACCCCGGATGCACCTCATAACTAACCAAAAAACCCAAAACAACAACAACAACAACAAAAAATACCCCTAAACTAAAGGGAGGGAAGGGAGGGTGGCTGCCGTCACCGACGGCACTTGTGCTACACCCCCCCTCCCCAACCCACCTATACAGGAGGTGGTTCTGGCTCCGGCCTACTGTCCTCCAGAATGCAGACAGACTTGATTAGTTTCGGGCCGTAGGCAGACTCCCCTTGTTCCGGATCGTAGGCAGACCTCTTCCTTTCCACACTGTAGGCAGACTCATTAAATACATAGTTAATCATTTTTAGTTCCGGATCGTCAACTGACTTACTTAGTTCCGGGTTGCTGATAGACTCCTTTGGTTCCGGGTCATAGGCAGACTCACACGGTTCTGGGTCACCGACAGACCCCTTCGGTTCCGGGTCGCAGGCAGACCCCTTCAGTTCTGGGTCGCAGGTAGATTCCCTCAGTCCCGGGTCGCAGGCCGACCCCCTCGGTTCCGGGTCACAGGCCGACCCCCTCGGTTCCGGGTCACAGGCAGACCCCCTCGGTTCCGGGTCGCAGGCAGACCCCCTCGGTTCCGGGTCGCAGGAAGATCCCCTCGGTTCCGGGTCGCAGGCAGACCCCCTCGGTTCCAGGTCGCAGGCAGACTCCCTCGGTTCCGGGTCGCAGGCAGACCCCTTCGGTTCCGGGTCGCAGGCAGACCCCCTCGGTTCCGGGTCGCAGGCAGACTCCCTCGGTTCCGGGTCGCAGGCAGACTCCCTCGGTTCCGGATCGCAGGCAGACTCCCTCGGTTCCGGATCGCAGGCAGACTCCCTCGGTTCCGGATTGCAGGCAGTCTCCCTCGGTTCCGGACTAGACACTGTTGCCGGATACTCTGGACTGCACACTGGTGCCGGATACTCTGGACTGCACACTTTTGCCGGATACTCTGGACTGCACACTGTTGCCGGATACTCTGGACTGCACACTGTTGCCAGATACTCTGGACCGCACACTGTTGCCGGATACTCTGGACAGCACATTGTTGCCGGATACTCTGGACCGCACACTGTTGCCGGATACTCTGGACCGCACACTGTTGCCGGATACTCTGGACCGCACACTGTTGCCGGATACTCTGGACCACACACTGTTGCCGGATACTCTGGACCGCACACTGTTGCCGGATACTTTGGACTGCATACTGTTGCCGAACTCTTGAGGCTGGGCTGACGCACTGGAAGCCTGATGCGTGGTGCTGGTACTGGAGGTATCAGCCTGGGAACACGCACCTCAGGGCTAGTGCGGGGAGCGGGAACAGGCCGAGTCGGACTGGGCTGGCGCACTGGAAGCCTGATGCGTGGTGCTGGTACTGGAAGTATCAGCTTGGGAACACGCACGTCAGGGCTAGTGCGGGGAGCGGGAACAGGCCGAGTCGGACTGGGCTGACGCACTGGAAGCCTGATGCGTGGTGCTGGTACTGGAGATATCAGCCTGGGAACACGCACCTCAGGGCTAGTGCGCGGAGCGGGAACAGGCCAAGTCAGACTGGGTTGACGCACTGGAAGCCTGATGCGTGGTGCTGGTACTGGCGGTCTCGAGCGCAGAACTGGCATCGCTCTTACTGGCTGGATGCCCACTTCCCCCTGGCAAATGCGGGGCGCTGGTATTGCGCGTACCGGCCTAAAAATACTTGGCCTCGCCACAATACCCATTACCCCGAAGCACGGGACCTGTCCATTCACTGGTTGCCCAGAAAAGGTATGGGGATTTGGCCTGGGGCTCACTCCTCGCCCAGCCAAACTACCCATGTGCCCCCCCCAAAAAAATAATTGGGGCTGCCTCTCGGGCTTAAACGCCAGTCGTGTTCCCCGGTAGCGTTCCCGGTCCTCACTAGACTTCCTCCATGGGCCCTCTCTGGCCAGAATCTGCTCCCACGTCCATTTCTCCCGCCAGTCCATATTGAATTGCTCCTTACTCCGCTGCTTGGTCCATTTGTGGTGGGAGATTCTGTAACGGCTGTCGTCGGGAATAGAGGACCAAAACGCAGCAGGAATGTGGATGCTCATCTTGTAATTTATTTTAAATAAAGAGAACACCAAAATAATAAAACGAAGAACGCACGAACAACAAAACAGTCTTGTCAGGCTCACACAGGCAAAACAAGTAACAAGCAAAACAAGAAACAATCTCCCACAACACTACACCAAACAATTACCCATATATAGGACTCTCGATCAGAGGCAACGAGAAAGCACCTGCCTCCAATTGAGAGTCCAACCCCCCATTAACCTACACATAGAAATACCACAAACCAGAAAGAACATAGAGATACAAAACATAGAACATAGACCAAAACCCGGAAATAATAAATCAAACACCCTACTACAAAAATCACCACCCCGAACCACATAAACAAAATACCCTCTGCCACGTCCTGACCAAACTACAACAACAAATAACCCTTATACTGGTCAGGACGTGACAGTGAGGATGTTTTTCAGCGTCAGGGACTGGGAGACTAGTCGGGATCAAGGCAAAGATGAACGGAGCAAAGTACAGAGAGATCCTTGATGAAAACCTGCTCCAGAGCGCTCAGGACCTCAGACTGTGGTGAAGGTTCACCTTCCAACAGGACAATGACCCTAAGCACACAGCCCAAACGCAGGAGTTGCTACGGGTCATGTCTCTGAATGTCCTTGAGTGGGCCAGCCAGAGACCGAACTTGAAAATAGACCTGAAAATAGCTGTGCAAAGACGCTCCCCATCAAACCTGACAGCTTGAGTGGATCTGCAGAGAAGAAGGGGAGAAACTCACCAAATACAGGTGTGACAAGATTGTAGCATCATACCCAAGAAGACTCAAGGCTGTAATTGCTCCCAAAGGTTTTTCAACAAAGTACTGAGTAAAGGGTTTGAATACTTATCTAAATGTGATATCAGGTTTTTATTTTATCTACAATTGCATTATGATATATTTCTTGGCAGGTCAAGAATGTCGATTTGACGAAATTAAAGTCCCTGGCATCAGAGCCAAAAGAGAACAACACTTTCCTCATCGAGGACTACAACGGACTAAAAGGAATCCTTGACAACTTTCAAAAAAAGATTTTCAACATTGAAGGTACAACTCCGGATTCAGATAAACTCTTAGTACTACTTACTTATTTTTCAGCAAAGTCCCTGTCAACTGAAAGTTATTATTCATAAAAAAACACAAAGTGGCACTACTGGTCACTTCCTGAAATATACTACATTTTACATTTTACATTTTAGCCATTTAGCAGACGCTCTTATCCAGAGCGACTTACAAATTGGTGCATTCACCTATAATATCCAGTGGAACAACCACTTTACAATAGTGCATCTAAATCTTTTAAGGGGGGGGGTTAGAAGGATTACCTTATCCTAACCCAGGTATTCCTTGAAGAGGTGGGGTTTCAGGTGTCTCCGGAAGGTGGTGATTGACTCCGCTGTCCTGGCGTCGTGAGGGAGCTTGTTCCACCATTGGGGTGCCAGAGCAGCGAACAGTTTTGACTGGGCTGAGCGGGAACTGTGCTTCCTCAGAGGTAGGGAGGCGAGCAGGCCAGAGGTGGATGAACGGAGTGCCCTTGTTTGGGTGTAGGGCCTGATCAGAGCCTGAAGGTACGGAGGTGCCGTTCCCCTAACAGCTCCGTAGGCAAGCACCATGGTCTTGTAGCGGATGCGAGCTTCGACTGGAAGCCAGTGGAGAGAGCGGAGGAGCGGGGTGGCGTGAGAGAACTTGGGAAGGTTGAACACCAGACGGGCTGCGGCGTTCTGGATGAGTTGTAGGGGTTTAATGGCACAGGCAGGGAGCCCAGCCAACAGCGAGTTGCAGTAATCCAGACGGGAGATGACAAGTGCCTGGATTAGGACCTGCGCCGCTTCCTGTGTGAGGCAGGGTCGTACTCTGCGAATGTTGTAGAGCATGAACCTACAGGATCGGGTCACCGCCTTGATGTTGGTGGAGAACGACAGGGTGTTGTCCAGGGTCACGCCAAGGCTCTTAGCACTCTGGGAGGAGGACACAAGGGAGTTGTCAACCGTGATGGCGAGATCATGGAACGGGCAGTCCTTCCCCGGGAGGAAGAGCAGCTCCGTCTTGCCGAGGTTCAGCTTGAGGTGGTGATCCGTCATCCACACTGATATGTCTGCCAGACATGCAGAGATGCGATTCGCCACCTGGTTGTCAGAAGGGGGAAAGGAGAAGATTAATTGTGTGTCATCTGCATAGCAATGATATGAGAGACCATGTGAGGATATGACAGAGCCAAGTGACTTGGTGTATAGCGAGAATAGGAGTGGGCCAAGAACAGAGCCCTGGGGGACACCAGTGGTGAGAGCACGTGGTGCGGAGACAGATTCTCGCCACGCCACCTGGTAGGAGCGACCTGTCAGGTAGGACGCAATCCAAGCGTGCGCGGTGCCAGAGATGCCCAGCTCGGAGAGGGTGGAGAGGAGGATCTGATGGTTCACGGTATCAAAGGCAGCAGATAGGTCTAGAAGGATGAGAGCAGAGGAGAGAGAGTTAGCTTTAGCAGTGCGGAGAGCCTCCGTGACACAGAGAAGAGCAGTCTCAGTTGAATGCCCAGTCTTGAAACCTGACTGATTAGGATCAAGAAGGTCATTCTGAGAGAGATAGCAAGAGAGCTGGCCAAGCACGGCGCGTTCAAGAGTTTTGGAGAGAAAGGAAAGAAGGGATACTGGCCTGTAGTTGTTGACATCGGAGGGGTCGAGTGTAGGTTTTTTCAGAAGGGGTGCAACTCTCGCTCTCTTGAAGACGGAAGGGACGTAGCCAGCGGTCAAGGATGCGTTGATGAGCGAGGTGAGGTAGGGGAGAAGGTCTCCGGAAATGGTCTGGAGAAGAGAGGAGGGGATAGGGTCAAGTGGGCAGGTTGTTGGGCGGCCGGCCGTCACAAGACGCGAGATTTCATCTGGAGAGAGAGGGGAGAAAGAGGTCAAAGCACAGGGTAGGGCAGTGTGAGCAGGACCAGCAGTGTCGTTTGACTTAGCAAACGAGGATCGGATGTCGTCAACCTTCTTTTCAAAATGGTTGACGAAGTCATCCGCAGAGAGGGAGGAGGGGGGGGGGGGGAGGGGGAGGAGGATTCAGGAGGGAGGAGAAGGTAGCAAAGAGCTTCCTAGGGTTAGAGGCAGATGCTTGGAGTTTAGAGTGGTAGAAAGTGGCTTTAGCAGCAGAGACAGAAGAGGAAAATGTAGAGAGGAGGGAGTGAAAGGATGCCAGGTCCGCAGGGAG
Organism: Salmo salar; assembly: GCF_965601325.2. Lineage (NCBI taxonomy): Eukaryota > Metazoa > Chordata > Actinopteri > Salmoniformes > Salmonidae > Salmo > Salmo salar. The sequence continues at coordinate 57,003,886 of NC_138292.1, forward strand.
GCGAGTTTTCCTCCATTTCCGCTCGGCTGCCCGGAGCCCTGTTCTGTGAGCTCGCAGTGAGTCGTCGAGCCACGGAGCAGGAGGGGAGGACCGAGCCGGCCTGGAGGATAGGGGACAGAGGAGATCAAAGGATGCAGAGAGGGAGGAGAGGAGGGTTGAGGAGGCAGAATCAGGAGATAGGTTGGAGAAGGTTTGAGCAGAGGGAAGAGATGATAGGATGGAAGAGGAGAGAGTAGCGGGAGAGAGAGAGCGAAGGTTGGGACGGCGCAATACCATCCGAGTAGGGGGAGAGTGAGAAGTGTTGGATGAGAGCGAGAGGGAAAAGGATACAAGGTAGTGGTCGGAGACTTGGAGGGGAGTTGCAATGAGATTAGTGGAAGAACAGCATCTAGTAAAGATGAGGTCAAGCGTATTGCCTGCCTTGTGAGTAGGGGGGGAAGGTGAGAGGGTGAGGTCGAAAGAGGAGAGGAGTGGAAAGAAGGAGGCAGAGAGGAATGAGTCGAAGGTAGACGTGGGGAGGTTAAAGTCACCCAGAACTGTGAGAGGTGAGCCATCCTCAGGAAAGGAACTTATCAAGGCGGAAAGGAACTTATCAAGGGGGAGGAGGATTCAGGAGGGAGGAGTACTGGTATTTATTTTTGGTGATAACACCTTACTCAAGAAATTCCACAGTAGAAGTATTAATGTATCGCTAGTTATATCAGTGTCCGTATGTTCTAGGTTCCAAGACTGCTCTGGCTGGAAACTTGACTAAGGAGATGTCTCAGAGTGGGTTCAGTGCTGTCTACGTTGATAAGGTGAGATACACAATAGTATGTCCAGCATGTTTTATCATCTTAAATGTTCATTTGTAATATGTATCAATTGTTTTAAAATGTTTAGTACAATGCTTCTACATTGTTCTGCAAATCCTTGTAAATGCTTAAATATGCATTTATAAATGTAATGACCACCATTGCAGCTAGTTTATAGACACAGTATATAGTTAATGAATGCTTATTAATAATATTTCATACAACATGACCCAATGTTTTATTTCCTCTACAGGACACCTTGGTTCTGGGCTCAGTGGGATCAAACAACTGGCGTGGATCTCTCTTTGAGACTGAGGGTCTGAGATCAGAGGAAAGGGAAATTCAGGACCCCACATTGGACAAAGATTCCTATATGGGTAATGGAATATTAAGCTCAACAAAATTATATTGCTCAAATGTGAATTTGAACAAACACTATTTTCAAGGCTCTGTTAGTTCAGATGTTTCAGTGAAGGGAGTGTAGTTACAATGGACCTACATTTCTTCATTGTTATTACAGGATACTCTGTAGCTGTTGGGAAGAAGAATGAGAACCTTCTATATTTTACCGGAGCACCAAGATCTGAACACATTGGACGGATCCTACTTTTTCACAAGGTTAACAACAACTGGACTGTGGCACAAAAATTGCCTGGAGAACAGGTTGGTAACATTAGCTAATTCTGCAAGCAGTGTGGTATCTGAATCAAGTTATACAATAGGGACAGCATGAAACCAGCTTTTGGGGTTACTTCAAAGGTTGAATCACTCCTCTGATAGTAAAGAGGAACACATGATGTCACTTTTTATGTTTACTTATGAGTTCCATTCAAAACCAGAGGACTTCTTAGAAAATTTCAAAACCATTTTTGTATGAATGTAAGTTTTGATTTTCTCAGATGGGCTCCTACTTCGGGGCAGAGCTGTGTTCTGTGGACATAGACTCAGACGGCAACACAGACTTCCTACTGGTGGGTGCACCAATGTTTCACAAACCTCCGAAAGAGGGCAGGATCTACGTCTACACACTGACTGATAAGGTGGGCTGAACTGTGAACCTCTGAACATTAGATTCAAATGCTGGATTTTTTGGTTGAATATGTTCATCAGGGACAAGGTAATCTGGGAGCCGATATTGATTCATTTGGATATAAATATCCATCATCTTCAATAATAATGCACAAAAAGACAGTGTAATATGGATTTATCTTCATGTGATCTCTCCTCGCCCTTCCGTTATTAGCTGGAACTGAGGATGGAGATGAATGTTTCAGTGCTGTCTCAGGGTAGATTCGGCTCCTCCATCTCGTCTCTCACAGACCTGAATGGAGATGGGCTGAAGGATGTAGCTGTGGGCGCTCCACTTGAGGATGATCACAGGGGGGCCGTGTACATCTACCTGGGTGAAAAGCTAAAGGGGATCCGCCCTGAATTCAGCCAGGTGAGGCAGACGAAGATGGAAATCATTAAAAGAAGCCCTTCATGATCAAAGAAAACAGACATCCCTCCTGGGATATCAATATCAATGGCTTTACATTAAATGTGTATGTCTTCTTATTGCAGCGCATCTCAGCTGTGATGATGAGATCTAAGCTCCAGTTCTTTGGCCAGACGATTGATGGGAAGATGGACCTGGGTGAGGATGGACTGACTGATATCGTTGTAGGAGCGCGTGGCGCAGTTGTTGTCTTGAGGTACGAGTCCAAAAAATGATAAGAAAAGACAGCTGGTTTAAACAGACAGTTGTTTAACCAGTAAAAATATCCCACTAGGGTGCGATCTGCACTGAACGGGGGCTGTGCTCAATGAGGTGTGGGCGGAGCTACCCAACATCGTACAATGTAGGCTAACATCCCAATCTTTATCTCGATCGCTCACAGGTCCAGACCGGTCCTCAGCATCTCTGCTCATCTCCACTTCCATCCCTCGGAGATCAGCACTGATAGATTTGATTGTCTGGCAAAAGAGATCATTTCCCCCGTGGTCACTTTAACAGCCTGCTTTAACATGGCAGAGGCAACAAAGAGTAAAGCTGGTAAGAACTCTCAGAACTTTAGGAACACTAAAGGCTTTGTGCTTTCCAACAGAAATGGAGTCATGATCTGAGACCACATAATTGTGGCCTTGGTGGTCCAGGTCAGAGCCTCGGTGAATAGCTAAATCACTGACCACAATAAGTGTGTCTTGGTCTCTTCCTAGTCTGAAGACCAGTGGAGGCTGCTGAGGGGAGGCTGCTCATAATAATGTCTGGAACAGAGCAAATGGAATGGCATCAAACACATAGAAACTATGTGTTTGATACCATTCCACCTATTCCGCTCCAGCCATTACCACAAGCCCGTCCTCCCCAATTAAGGTGCCACCAACTTGTGGTGAAGATGAAGTCCAAGTGTATCGAAAGGTTGGGCCTTGGTCTGGATCTGGGTCAAAAGAGTTAAGGTCTTGACTCCTAATGGTGTTCATCAGCAGACAACCATGAGGTTCAGAACTTCTCTCCCTGATAAGGAAGACTCTTGTGTACTTTTCCAGAGGTGCTGAGTGCAGGGATGAACGTCTCCTACTCGCTGGATGTGGATCCAGTGAGACAGAGGAGCCGAGCCTTTTACAGTGACACGAACAAAGGGGCCAGAAGTCTTCTCTCTACAGTGGAGCTGAGAAAGGAGCGGACCTGCTTCAACCACTCAGTCTATATGACAGTATGAACAATGACAAACTGTAGCTATGCAACAATACAACAACTATAATGTATCTCGTAAGGAGGGGATTTAATGAATAACATTAAGTTGTTAGGTTGTTGAATTCTTCTTGTGTATTGATCTTATTCAGTGATGAGAAGAATTAGGGTTTTTCAGCACTATGGATAGGGAAATTAATGCCACATTTTATTTTCTTCCAGCAATGCGTGATCGACACATTATCGCCCATAATCATCCAACTTCATTTTTCTCAATCTGAAAGCCAACAAGAGGGTCTTACTGCCATTCTGAATACTGCCAGTCCTACACAGGCTGTGGTCGAGGTACGAAGATACATTCTGGGTCTGACTAAAACCTGTTCACTTACAATGATCAAAAGTACTAGCAATGACTGTGGACTGAGTACTGTAGTTTATCCAAAGACTTGTAAAAACAGGTAATCTAAACACATTCACAGTTGTCTTGAATTCGTCATAGGTGCCCTTTGAAAAGAACTGCAAAGAAAATGAAACATGTGTGGCAGAGCTTGAGGTGGATTTCAACTTTATGTAGGTATCTGATAAACAGAGGCAACATAAAGTAACTTGTTTGTAGCTGTAATAATTACTGACTGCTCAAAAAAAGCATGTTTTCTCTGACTGTATGTATTTTGTCTCTCTTATCAGCACATCAACTTTATTAGTGGTGGACCAGAGTTACTTCAACGTGACTATAAGACTGTCCAATCATGGGGATGACTCCTACAACACCAGTCTAACTCTCCTCTACCCTCCTGGCCTCTCATTCTCCATGATGCATCTTCTGAAGGTAATACCGACACCACTCCATCTATTGTGTAATTCATTCTGATGTTTTCTTCTTGCTCTCATCTAAACCAGTGTTATTCAAACCTGGAAACCTAAAACATGTTCAGCCAATCAAGGTTTTGATGATTAGTTTAATCAGGGGTGTTCCTTCTGGGCTGGAACAAAAGCTTGCCTTGCTCATCTTGTGGGACTGCAGAACCAGGATAGGAGAACGTTAATTTAAACATCAGTTTTCCGACAAACATTTAAATGTTCACTACATGTGCTAATTATTCATAAAATGTAGCAACATATTTAGTGTTGAATTGATTAATTCCTTAAACTGTTAATATGCTTGTTTGTTAATTTTAGACTATGTCACTGACTCAGATGTACAAACCCGGAATTATTTACAAACTTGACATATTGTCTGTATTCCATAGTCTACAAGGAGAACGGTGTTCAGCTGTGGTGGTCTGGAAGGTGAAATGGACAGAACTACATGCAGTGTCAGCCTCCCTGTCTACCGTAGTAAAACTACAGTGAGTGATTACTTAGATATACCCGTAAATAATACTGTGAATCCACTGGTAAAGCTTTTAAAATGTTGTCCTTCGATGATAAAGACTCAGCGCTAAAAGCAGTGACAAAGCAGTAACTCAATGTCATTAAAACAGCTTTGATCTTTGAGTGATACATGCCTTGTGAAGAAAGAATTCAATTTAATCAATTTTGAATTCAGGCTATATAAAAAAAAATCCACTTTCCCAGTTTTTATGATCTCATTTCAAATCGTCTTTATTTTTTCTTCTGAACTATGCCATCTTCCTTCTCAGGCAGTGTTCACCAGTAAATTCCATGTTTTGAATAAATACGACTGGAACGACACAATGGAGATGACCGTCATCGGACTGAGGTAGAAATCTGCTTCCAGTGTGAATATGTTAGAGCAGTAGCTAGACGAGAGATTAGAATCAGTCCAGGAAACACCCTTCCTTTCCCCATGCAGTCGAAGTTTTGAACATTCATTGCTTACAACTAACTCGTTTTATACAACCTCAATACCTTCTACTCAATTAGCTGAAGGACTTCATAGCATTCCATTTATGTACACAAAAAATGCATTTGCCTTTCCTTTATTCACAGTGACAATGGAAACTCAACCAATAGTTCCCTTACCAGGACCATCCCTGTTCAATTTGCAGTTGACCTGGTAGTAAAAGCGTAAGTCTTTACAAGCCTGTACTTAACATTTTGTTTGAGAATGACTGCAAGTTAATTGAATAAAATCAAGGTGACTTATATATCTTGTTGTTGTTGAAGCCTTCCCCAAGACTCCACCACATACATGAACTTTACTCTGGAGGACACATCACCTAAAAGACTGGTGAATGTATATGAGGTAAACAATCAACTGCTATTGCTGTGACTGATATTAAAAGTGTGATTCACACGATGTGGGGGTAATGTTCTGTGTTTTAAACAAAACATACTTTATTGTTACTCAAACCATTTACATACATTCAATAATACGATTATTGTGAATTCTCTGATTAATATAATATTTTGATTAAAATGTATAAATGCATTGCAAAAATAAAAATGTCCCTTAAAATCCATTTTACATGGACAGCTGATAATCAGGCTACCTGATCGGACTGAAATTCTGAAGATCGCCAATCAAAATAAACATTGTATCACAACGATCATATCATTTTTGGGAAGCCCATTAGATTCTTAGTGTACAAAACATTAAAGATATCTTCCTAATATTGAGTGGCAAACACCCCCTTTTGCCCTCAGAACAAGCCTCAATTCGTCAGGGCATGAGCTCTACAAGGTGTCGAAAGCGTTCCACAGGAATCAAATAAAATGTTATTGGTCACATACACGTGATTAACAGATGTTATTGCGGGTGTAGCGAAATGCTTGTGCATCTAGCTCCGACAGTGCAGTAATATCTTACAAGTAATATCGAACAAATTACACAACATATACCCAATACACACAAATCTAAGTAGGACTGAATTAAGACTATATACATATGGACGAGCAATGTCAGAGTGGAAGTGACTAAGATACAGTAGAATAGTATAGAATACAGTATATACATATGAGAAGAGTAATACAAGATATGGAAACATTAAGTGAATGAGAGAGTATAGAAAACAGTAAATACATATGAGATGAGCAATGCCAGATATGTAAACATTATTAAGTGACTAAGATACCGTAGAATAGTATAGAATACAGTATATACATATGAGATGAGTAATGCAAGATATGGAAACATTAAGTGAATGAGAGAGTATAGAAAACAGTATATACACACGAGACGAGTAATGCCAGATATGTAAACCTTATTAAAGTGACTAGTGTTCCATTCCATAAAGTGGCCAGTGATTTCTTTCTTTTTTCTTTTTTTGTATTTTCTCCCCAATTTCGTGATATCCAATTGGTAGTAGTTACAGTCTTGTCTCATCGCTGCAACTCCCGTACGGACTCGGGAGAGGCGAAGGTCGAGAGCCATGCGTCCTCCGAAACACAACCCAACCAAGCTGCACTGCTTCTTGACACAATGCCCATCCAACCCGGAAGCCAGCCACACCAATGTGTCGGAGGAAACACCGTACACCTGGTGACCATGTCAGCGTGCACTGCGCACGGCCCGCCACAGGAGTCGCTAGTGCGCGATGAGACTAGGATATCCCTGCCGGCCAAGCCCTCCCCTAACCCGGACGACGCTGGGCCAATTGTGCGCCGCCCCATGGGTCTCCCGGTCGCGGCTAAAGTGGCCAGTGATTTCTAGTATATGCCTTTAGGCAGCAGCCTCTAATGTGCTAGTGATAGCTGTTTAACAGTCTGATGGCCTTGAGATACAAGCTGTTTTTCAGTCTCTCGGTCCCAGCTTTGATGCACCTGTACTGACCTCGCCTTCTGGATGATAGCGGGGTGAACAGGCAGTAGCTCGGGTGGTTGATGTCCTGATCTTTTTGGCCTTCCTGTGACATCGGGTGCTGTAGGTGTCCTGGAGGGCGGGTAGCTTTCCCCCGGTAATGCATTGGGCAGACCGCACAACCCTCTGGAGAGCCTTGCAGTTCCCCTTGATGTTGGCCCATGTTGACTCCAATGCTTCCCACAGTTGTGTCAAGTTAGCTGGATGTAACTTGGGTGGTGGACCATTCTTGATACACTCGGGAACCCGTGGTGCGTGAAAAACTCAGCAGCATTGCAATTCTTGACACAAGCCGGTGCGCCTGACACCTACCACCATACCCAGTTCAAAGGCACTTTAATATTTTGTCTTGCCCATTCACTCTCTGAATGGCACACACCCAATCCATATCGCAGTTGTCTCAAGACTTAAAAAATCTTTTAACCTGTCCCCTCCTCTTCATCTACACCTATTGAAGTGGATTTAACAAGAGACAAGGGATAAGGGATCATAGAATTAACCTGGTCAGTCTATATCATGGAAAGAGCAGGTGTCCTTTAATGTTTTGTACACTCAGTGTATAAAGTTTGTATGTGAAAAGTAATTATAAGATGCATACGTTAGGATTTTCTGGACTCTCATCACTCGCACCACAGAGGGATGCTCGCGGTGCTCATGATAGCAAATGCGCAGTTCAGATACATCACAGGATACAGATACACCATTAAAGGGATACTGCAAGATTCTTGTTCTACTCACCCAGAGTTGGATGAACTTGTGGAAATAATGTATTTCTCTGCGTGCAGTATGAAGGAAGTTAGTGGTCGTTTTGCGAGCCAATGCTAACTAGCGTTAGCTATCGCAAATACTGGAAGTCTATAGGTACGGTAGCATAGCTCTCTCACAGTGTCCCTTTAAAGGAGTTTACATGTTCCAATAATTTGAAAAGATTGCAAATAAGATGTTTTAATAGGTTTACGCTTACTTCGCTCATGAGCTTACGTCATTTAAGATCATCAGAGAAAGGTGTTTACATGACTAATGCTAAACTTAGTATTGCTATAATCAGTTAAATATTGAATTATTTGTGTGCATATTCTCTGTCCACAGGAGGTTGGTGGAACCTTAATTGGGGAGGACAGGCTCGTGGTAATGGCTGAAGAGGAATCAGTGGAATGATATAAAATACGTCAAACACATGTTTGATGCCATTCCATTTGCTCCATTCCAGCCATTATGAGCCATCCTCCCCTCAGCAGTCTCCACTGCCTCTGTCGCCCTAAGCTTGCTCATTTGGGGGTTTAAGTATATGTTTTGTTACACGTTCTGTGACAAATGCCTTTGTATAGAATCTCAATATAAATGATTGATTGAATGTGTCATTGTTTACAGGTGCAGAACCTAGGCATTATGCCTGTACCCATCACAGTCACCTTCACTTTCCCAACTAAGCTTGAGCACAAATTTGAAATGAAGGACTACCAAATATCTGTCTTACAGGTAAATTGTTCACATTGCTTACGAAAATGCTGACATTTTACTGCCACAATTTATTTCAATAGGAAACAGCCTAATACAAGTTGTGTTTCTTTTTTTATGAAGAACCATACTCAATGTGGAAAGATTATCAATTCAACAACAGAGGTGGGTATTCAAATATGCCCCTCACTCTTGACATTGTTGGTAACCTATCCAATCAGGTTACAACTCAGTATAGTAATCATGTTACTGAAACACACATTTTGTCCTGGCTGTGTTAACAGTACCGCTCTCCAGAAAAATCCATTGAGTGTGAAAGTTTCCTTTTGGAGAAGTTTTCGACAATTACATTTGTGCTGTCTGGAAATGTTTCCTTCAAGGACCTCGATCAAGATGCAAGGGTCTGTATTAAGCCAACTTGAACAAATGATGGTACAGAGTAACAACATGCTAATAATTAACGAGTCTTTGGGACAGCAAACATCCCTCTTTAAATCTTTGTCATGCTTATTATTCATTAGCACGCTACACCATTTAAGCTAGAAACGCCATTCAAACTTTAAAATGTGCAGAGTGGTCAGGACCAGTGTGCTTGCATACAACTTATTGATATATATATATTATACTTTTTAAACTATTGAGCTTTTTGTCCTCCATCTACTTCCATGGGATTTCTTCAACATTCTAAAAGTTCCATTGTTACAGACTCCCATGAATTCCAACATTCTATTATACAAATCAAGAGATTCAGATGTCTTAATAACAGCATCAACTTTATTCACTAAGTTGACTTCCCACTGTTGAGTACGCCATGCAACAGACGTGGCAAATAGCCTAGTAGTTTAAAAAAAACTTTTGTAGGCTTTTGAGTGGTCTTCAATGGGCAAAATTGTAGCGCAATAGTTAATAAACTTGAAGCTCATGCAAAAGACCAGGGATATGAACATGGAAGTATGACGTAGGAACGTGTCACTTGCTTGGCTTATTAACTGCCATAGAACTTTCAAATTAATAGCACTGGGTGAACACATTCTAAGCATGAGACAATGAGTAAACGGTGACTGAAAAATCAGCTACTTTCCCAAAAACTTAGAGGGTATGACATCTTGGTCTACTTCTCTGCTTTTCATGTGTAAAATCAGAACAGAAATATCTTCTACCTATCAAATGATGCCGCTTTGTTAGTAACTGCATCAACTACATTTTCTGTCAACTTTTACAATCTGAAATTTTGACCACATTCCGAACATTTTATACCACAACTTAGACATTATAACATATGGGTCTACTTCTCTGCTATTCAAATCTGAAATCAGACAGCTGTTCTAGTAACCTCAACTATTTTCGTCTAAACTTTTTGAAACAATTGCCGTTTTGACCACTTTCCCAACAAGTTAGACAAAAACATAGAGCTTCATCTAACTTCTCTGCTATTTAAATCTGAATTCAGAACACTTCTTCTACTACCACAAAATACTTTTAAAGAACTGAAGCAAGTAACACAATTTTACTTAATGTAAAATGACCACCTAGTTCTACTAACAATATCTCACTCTACAGAGCTTGTCATTGCCAAAGAAATTCACTGGGGATAGAGAAACAGTCAATTTCATCAGTTTTGTGAAACTCAGCTATGACAAAAAACGATTTGTCCAGACAGCGAGTGACCCAAGGGTAAGTTTCCTGTAAAAAAAAAAAACTTTCTTCAACAAAGATATAAATATTTATTGAGCAAAGATTCACAAAAGCATCAATTTTGTATGTATTTATTTGCTCATTAGGATAACTCTTCAAGCTTCCACCAAACACAGGTAATTCCATTTGTGGAATGAAACTGGTTTACTGTATAAGAATGGTTTTTAAATTGCTTCTTCCATCGTCACTCATTGTCTCAAAATGTATTCCTCCAGATTGATGTTCAGGCTGAGATCATCATTCCTCCCCATAGAGACCTGATAATAGGGACAGGAGTTGGAGTAGGACTCTTCCTCTTGATCATCATCACAATGGTCATGTATATGGTGAGTATCAAAGCTGCGACAGAACCTTTGCTTCTGCATTGTAAGGACCAACACTTTGATTCACATTTTTCACATTGTTTTTCCTTTCTACTCAGCTGGGATGTTTCAAGAGAAAAAGGCCTGTTGATAATGCACAGGAAGATGAGAAAGAAGGGCAACAGTGTGAGCAAGAGCTACAGCCTGAGAGTGGAGCAAAGGAGTCAAACCTTCTCCTTGACGACAGTCAAACAGAAAACAATGGCTTCCCCACTAGTGAGGCGGTAGGGGAGGGACCAAAAGAGAAACAGGATGTGTCAGTCAGAAGCAGGCTAATGGAGTAGAGAAACTCTTTTCACGCCACTTCCATATGGAAGGGACTTTTTAATAGCAGGTTAGGAGAACTTACACAGCAGGTTAAGATAATTAATGCAGCAGGTTAGAGAAAGGAGTAGAGGTCCAAGCAAAAAAAACTTAGATACAGAATAATTGTTAGATTAATTAATATAGAGTCTGACCTGACCACAGAACCATATATATCACTCAATATGTGATTAGGTCTGAAATACTTTTTCAAAAATAGATGTTTCATGGACATTTATGTTTGATAAAACATGACCAAAGTGATTCAGTATTATACACGAGTGGTCCCGTGTGGCTCAGTTGGTAGAGCATTGTGTTTGCAACTCCAGGGTTATGGGTTTGATTCCCACAGGGGACCAGTACGGGAAAAAGAAAATTTATGAAATGTATGCTAAAATCTAAATACTGTTTCAATGTTTATGTCAAGGTAAAAAATATGACTTTGTATGATTGCTGTAATGTCATTAATTGAAATGACTGTGTTCTTGCTAAAGAAATGTACATTATATGTAAGATGTATACTATATATACAAAAGTATGTGCACACACTTTCTAATTAGTGGATTTGGCTACTTCAGCCACACCTGTTGCTGACAGGTGTATGAAATTGAACACACAGCCATGCAATCTCCAAACAGGGCAGTAGAATGGCCTTACTGAAGAGCTCAGTAATTCATAGCCATAACATGATGCAGTCACCACCATTTCTTGAAAATACGACGAGTGGTAGCCAGTGATGTGTTGTGTTGGATTTTTTGCAGTATTTATTTTGCAGTGCCTTATTTCAAGCAGAATGCATGTTTTGGAATATATTTATTTATTCTTCTTTTCACTCTGTACAACATTGTTGAGTCATCCTCAATTCTCTCATATCACAACCATTAATAACTCCAACTGTTTTAAAATCACCATTGCCCTCACGATGAAATCCCTGAGCAGTTTCCTTCCTCTCCGGCAACTGGATGGATGCCTGTATCTTTGTAGTGACTGGGTGTATTGATACACCATCCAAAGCCTAATTAATAACTTCACCATACGCAAAGGGAAATTCAGCGTCTGCTTTAATCATTTTTACACATCTACCAATCTGTGCCCTTCTTTGCAAGGCATTGAAAAATCTCCCTGGTCTTTGTGGTTGAATCTGTGCTTGAAATTAACTAATCAATAAAGTGGTTTTACAGATAATTGTGTGTGTGTGGGGGGGTCCATACAACTTATTATGTGAAAGCACATTTTTACTCCTTAAATCATTTAGGCTTGCCAAAACAAAGGGGTTGAATACTTATTGCCTAAAGACATACATCTACAAACAAACTTCCACTGACATTATGGGTGGTGTGTGGAGATCAGTGAAACACAATATCAATATAATCCATTTTAAAGTCAGGTTGTAACATGTGGAAAAAGTAAATGGGTGTGAATACTTTCTGAAGGCATGAAAACCTTTACGTTCAGTTGTACATGTTACTTGTTTCATTTCAACTTTAAGTGGGTAGAGTATACAGGGGAAGTACTGTATATTCAAGATCTAGTGTATTTGTTAATTGCATACCAATATACTTTAGAGTTACTGTAAATACTAAGTTGAGAAAAATTCATGATCAGATCATAAAAAACAAGTAACATGCAAAATAAACAAAAACTATGAACAAACGTTTAATACTAATCACAGCCAAATCCTGAAAAGGCTCAACATAATATACCTTACTATAAGGAGGGAGAACCAATACATGCTATTTTTTTGTGTATAACATTTTCCTAATAGGAATAAGGACCAGTTGACTGTAATAACACTCCATTGTTCACTCATCGAATAACAGGAAATGTAGTCGGCACGAGTGGATGAAGAGAGAAAGGGTAAGTTGTTACTAGTTTACTGGCTAAGTGTTTTAGTATGTTACTTTCTGCTTTAATCACATTCAATGAACATGATTAGTGTTGATTAATTATATCAAAAAACCTTTCAACATTTTTGTGAGCTGTATGCCTCATCTAACGTAAAATCCCCAAACAATGCACACTGAGACAGACTAGGCTGACTATTACATTTACATTTACATTTTAGTCATTTAGCAGACGCTCTTATCCAGAGCGACTTACAAATTGGTGCATTCACCTATAATATCCAGTGGAACAACCACTTTACAATAGTGCATCTAAATCTTTTAAGGGGGGGGTTAGAAGGATTACTTTATCCTATCCCAGGTATTCCTTGAAGAGGTGGGGTTTCAGGTGTCTCCGGAAGGTGGTGATTGACTCCGCTGTCCTGGCGTCGTGAGGGAGCTTGTTCCACCATTGGGGTGCCAGAGCAGCGAACAGTTTTGACTGGGCTGAGCGGGAACTGTGCTTCCTCAGAGGTAGGGAGGCGAGCAGGCCAGAGGTGGATGAACGGAGTGCCCTTGTTTGGGTGTAGGGCCTGATCAGAGCCTGAAGGTACGGAGGTGCCGTTCCCTTCACAGCTCCGTAGACAAGCACCATGGTCTTGTAGCGGATGCGAGCTTCGACTGGAAGCCAGTGGAGAGAGCTGTTGCTAAGTAAAGATATCAAATCAAATTGTATTAGTCACATGCGCTGAATGCAAGAGGTGTAGACCTTACAGTGAAATGCTTACTTACGAGCCCCTAACCAACAATGCAGTTTAAAAAGAAAACAATACGGATAAGAAATAAAAGTAACAAGTAATTAAAGAGCGGCATCCATCCAGCACGACTACATTTCCTGAAGTCGTGCTGTACTTCGCTTCGCTCCGCAGGTAATATTAAACTTTACCAGCTAGCAGTACTGTATTATTTTAGTCAATAACATTTTTGCAATGTAAGCTTAACTTTCTGAACATTCGAGATGTGTAGTCCACTTGTGTAGCTAGCAGGACTGACTTTGTGTTAGCTAGCCAACGTTTAATTACTTCTGCGTTATGAAAGGAACTAGACACGGACACAAATGATCCATTGGTAATTTGTTGTAACCAAGTATTGGTGCTAACCGTGTGTTATTGGATGCTAGCATGCTAGTTAGCTACGGCGTCATAGGATACGGTGCACTGGGTGGGTTTCACGGAAGAATACTGTACCAAGTTATCTAGCTGAATAAACTAAGTTTGAGCCTATTCCTGGAAACATTGAATCACTGTAGTTTACATCAATTATAATTTCTAAAGTAGAAGTTGGAAGAGTTATATTTGAGTGTTTCAGTGAAAGGTTAGTGAGGGAGGCCCTGCTCTCTCGCTTCCCCAGTTGTTTAGCTAATTTTCATTCCAATCTCCTTTGCATTAGCGTAGCCTCTTCTGTAGCCTGTCAACTATGTGTCTGTCTATCCCTGTTCTCTCCTCTCTGCACAGGCCATACAAACGCTTCACACCGCGTGGCTGCTGCCACTCTAACCTGGTGGTCCCAGTGCGCACGACCCACGTGGAGTTCCAGGTCTCCGGCAGCCTCTGGAACTGCCGGTCTGCAGCCAACAAGGCAGAGTTAGTCTCAGCCTATGCTACCCTCCAGTCCCTCGACTTCTTGGCGCTGACGGAAACATGGATTACCACAGAAAACACTGCTACTTCTACTGCTCTCTCCTCGTCTGACCACGCGTTCTCGCATACCCCGAGAGCATCTGGTCAGCGGGGTGGTGGCACTGGAATCCTCATCTCTCCCAAGTGGACATTCTCTCTTTCTCCCCTTACCCATCTGTCTATCTCCTCCTTTGAATTCCATGCTGTCACAGTCACTAGCCCATTCAAGCTTAACATCCTTATCATTTATCGCCCTCCAGGTTCCCTTGGAGAGTTCATCAATGAGCTTGACGCCTTGGTAAGTTCCTTTCCTGAGGATGGCTCACCCCTCACAATTCTGGGTGACTTTAACCTCCCTACGTCTACCTTTGACTCATTTCTCTCTGCCTCCTTTCCACTCCTCTCCTCTTTTGACCTCACCCTCTCACCGTCCCCCCCTACTCACAAGGCAGGCAATACGCTTGACCTCATCTTTACTAGATGCTGTTCTTCTACTAATCTCACTGCAACTCCCCTCCAAGTCTCCGACCACTTCCTTGTATCCTTTTCCCTCTCGCTCTCCTCCAACACTACTCACTCTGCCCCTACTCAGATGGTATTGCGCCATCGCAACCTTCGCTCTCTCTCTCCCGCTACTCTCTGCTCTTCCATCCTATCATCTCTTCCCTCTGCTAAATCCTTCTCCAACCAATCTCCTGATTCTTCCTCCTCAACCCTCCTCTCCTCCCTTTCCGCATGCTTTGACTCTCTATGTCCCCTAGCCTCCTGGCCGGCTCGGTCCTCACTTCCTGCTCCGTGGCTTGACGACTCATTGCGAGCTCACAGAACAGGGCTCCGGGCAGCCGAGCAGAAATGGAGGAAAACTAGCCTCCCTGCGGACCTGGCATCTTTTCACTCCCTCCTCTCTACATTTTCTTCCTCTGTTTCTGCTGCTAAAGCCACTTTCTACCACTCTAAATTCCAAGCATCTGCCTCTAACCCTAGGAAGCTTTTTGCCACCTTCTCCTCCCTCCTGAATCCCCCTCCCCCCTCCTCCCTCTCTGCTGATGACTTCGTCAACCATTTTGAAAACAAGGTTGACGACATCCGATCCTCGTTTGTTAACCTCTTACATCTAGACGTTCCGCTAGCGGAACACCTGCTCCAATATCCAATGATAGGCGTGGCGCGAATTACAAATTCCTCAAAAATCCCAAAACTTCAATTTTTCAAACATATGACTATTTCACAGCATTTTAAAGATAAGACTCTCCTTTATCTAACCACACTGTCCGATTTCAAAAAGGCTTTACAGCGAAAGCAAAACAGTAGATTATGTCAGCAGAGTACCAAGCCAGAAATAATCAGACACCCATTTTTCAAGCTAGCATATAATGTCACAAAAACCCAGAAGACAGCTAAATTCAGCACTAACCTTTGATGATCTTCATCAGATGACACACCTAGGACATTATGTTACACAATACATGCATGTTTTGTTCAATCAAGTTCATATTTATATCAAAAAACAGCTTTTCATATTAGCATGTGACGTTCAGAACTAGCATACCCCCCGCAAACTTCCGGGGAATTTGCTAACAATTTACTAAATTACTCACGATAAACGTTCACAAAAAGCACAACAATTATTTTAAGAATTATAGATACAGAACTCCTCTATGCACTCGATATGTCCGATTTTAAAATAGCTTTTTGGTGAAAGCACATTTTGCAATATTCTAAGTACATAGCCCAGGCATCACGGGCTAGCAATTTAGACACCCGGCAAGTTTAGCACTCACCAATATCAGATTTACTATTATAAAAGTTTGATTACCTTTTGTTGTCTTCGTCAGAATGCACTCATAGGACTGCTACTTCAATAACAAATGTTGGTTTGGTCCAAAATAATCCATCGTTATATCCGAATAGCGGCGTTTTGTTCGTGCGTCCCAGACACTATCCGAATGGTAAAGAAGGGTCGTGCGCATGGCGCAATTCGTGACAAAAAAAATCTAAATATTCCATTACCGTACTTCGAAGCATGTCAACCGCTGTTTAAAATCCATTTTTATGCCATTTTTCTCGTAAAAAAGCGATAATATTCCGACCGGGAATGTCCATTTAGCTAAACAGAGGAATGAAAACAAACCTTTCGGTCGACGCGGGCACGAGCCTGAGTCTCACAGTACTGTAACCAGCCACTACCCAAACGCGCTACTTTGTTTCAGCCAGAGCCTGCAAAGCCACGATTCCGCTTTTTGCCGCCTTCTGAGAACCTATGGCAGCTGTAGGAAGTGTCACGGGACAGCTAAAATCCTCACTCTTCAATAAACAGAGACAAGAAGAACGACACCTTGTCAGACAGGCCACTTCCTGCATGAAATGTTCTCAGGTTTTTGCCTGCCATATGAGTTCTGTTATACTCACAGACACCATTCAAACAGTTTTAGAAACTTTAGGGTGTTTTCTATCCAAAGCCAATAATTATATGCATATTCTAGTTACTGGGCAGGAGTAGTAACCAGATTAAATCGGGTACGTTTTTTATCCAGCCGTGAAAATACTGCCCCCTAGCCATAACAGGTTAAGTCAAACGACACCCCTATGCTTTGACCTCTTTCTCCCCTCTCTCTCCAGATGAAATCTTGCGACTTGTGACGGCCGGCCGCCCAACAACCTGCCCGCTTCACCCTATCCCCTCCTCTCTTCTCCAGACCATTTCCGGAGACCTTCTCCCTTACCTCACCTCGCTCATCAACTCATCCTTGACCGCTGGCTACGTCCCTTCCGTCTTCAAGAGAGCGAGAGTTGTACCCCTTCTCAAAAAATCTACACTCGATCCCTCCGATGTCAACAACTACAGACCAGTATCCCTTCTTTCTTTTCTCTCCAAAACTCTTGAGCGTGCCGTCCTTGGCCAGCTCGCTTGCTATCTCTCTCATAATGACCTTCTTGATCCAAATCAGTCAGGTTTCAAGACTGGTCATTCAACTGAGACTGCTCTTCTCTGTGTCACGGAGGCTCTCCGCACTGCTAAAGCTAACTCTCTCACCTCTGCTCTCTTCCTTCTAGACCTATCTGCAGCCTTTGATACTGTGAAACATCAGATCCTCCTCTCCACCCTCTCCGAGTTGGGCATCTCCGGCGCGGCTCACTCTCCAGGTGACGTGGCCAGAATCTGTCTCCGCACCACGTGCTCTCACCACTGGTGTCCCCCAGGGCTCAGTTCTAGGCCCTCTCCTCTGGCTATACACCAAGTCACTTGGCTCTGTCATATCCTCACATGGTCTCTCCTATCATTGCTACGCAGACGACACACAATTAATCTTCTCCTTTCCCCCTTCTGATAACCAGGTGGCAAATCGCATCTCTGGATGTCTGGCAGACATATCAGTGTGGATGACAGATCCCCACCTCAAGCTGAACCTCGGCAAGACAGAGCTGCTCTTCCTCCCGGGGAAGGACTGCCCGTTCCATGATCTCGCCATCATGGTTGACAACTCCATTGTGTCCTCCTCCCAGAGTGCTAAGTGTGACCCTTGGTGTGACCCTGGACAACACCCTGTCGTTCTCCGCTAACATCAAGGCGGTGACCCGATCCTGTAGGTTCATGCTCTACAACATTCGCAGAGTACGACCCTGCCTTACACAGGAAGCGGCGCAGGTCCTAATCCAGGCACTTGTCATCTCCCGTCTGGATTACTGCAACTCGCTGTTGGCTGGGCTCCCTGCCTGTGCCATTAAACCCCTACAACTCATCCAGAACGCCACAGCCCGTCTGGTGTTCAACCTTCCCAAGTTCTCGCACGTCACCCCGCTCCTCCGCACACTCCACTGGCTTCCAGTTGAAGCTCGCATCTGCTACAAGACCATGGTGCTTGCCTACGGAGCTGTGAGGGGAACGGCACCTCCGTACCTTCAGGCTTTGATCAGTCCCTACATCCAAACAAGGGCACTGCATTCATCCACCTCTGGCCTGCTGGCCCCCCTACCACTGCGGAAGCACAGTTCCCGCTCAGCCCAGTCAAAACTGTTCGCTGCTCTGGCACCCCAATGGTGGAACAAGCTCCCTCACGACGCCAGGACAGCAGAGTCAATCACCACCTTCCGGAGACACCTGAAACCCCACCTCTTTAAGGAATACCTGGGATAGGATAAAGTAATCCTTCTAACCCCCCCCCCCCCCAAAAAATACAAAAAAAATATGATATAGATGTACTATTGTAAAGTGGTTGTTCCACTGGATATCATAAGGTGAATGCACCAATTTGTAAGTCGCTCTGGATAAGACCGTCTGCTAAATGACGTAAATGTAAAAAATGTAAATGCAGTAAAATAGCAATAGCGAGACTATATACAGGGGGGTACCGGTACAGAGTCAATGTGCGCGGGCGCTGGTTAGTTGAGGTACTATGTACATGTGGGTAGAGTTATTAAAGTGACTATGCATAGAGGATAACAAAAGAGTAGCAGTGGTGTAAAAGAGGGGGAAGGGGGGGCAATGCAAATAGTCTGGGTAGCCATTTGATTTGGTGTTCAGGAGTCTTATGGCTTGGGACTAGAAGCTGTTTAGAAGCTTTTTGGACCAACAGATGAAGTCAGAAATGTACATACACTTATGTTGGAGTCATAAAATCTCGTTTTTTCAACCACTCCACAAATTTCTTGTTAACAAACTATAGTTTTTGGCAAGTTGGTTAGGACATCTACTTTGTGCATGACACAAGTAATTTTTCCAACAATTGTTTAGAGACAAATTATTTCACTTATAGTTCACTGTATCACAATTCCAGTGGGTCAGAAGTTTACATACACTAAGTTGACTGTGCCTTTAAACAGCTTGGAAAATTCCAGAAAAGGATGTCATGGGACCACGCAGCCTTCATTCTGCTCAGGAAGGGGTCGCGTTCTGTCTCCTAGAGATGAACGTACTTGGCTGTGAAAAGTGCAAATCAATCCCAGAATCACAGCAAAGGATCTTGTGAAGATGCTGGAAGAAACAGGTACAAAAGTATCTATATCCACAGTAAAACGAGTCCTATATCGACATAACCTGAAAGGCCACTCAGTAAGGAAGAAGCCACTGCTCCAAAACCGCCATAAAAAAGCCAAACCACGGTTTGCAACTGCACATGGGGATAAAGATCGTATTTTTTGGAGAAATGTCCTCTGGTTTGATGAAACAAAAATAGAACTGTTTGGTCATAATGACCATCGTTATGTTTGGAGGAAAAAGGGGAACACTTGCAAGCCGAAGAACACCATCCAAACCGTGAAGCACGGGGGGTGGCAGCATCATGTTATGGGGGTGCATTGCTGCAAGAGGGACTGGTGCACTTCACAAAATAGATGGCATCATGAGTTAGGAAAATTATATGGATATATTGAAGCAACATCTCAAGACATCAGTCATGAAGTTAAAGCTTGGATGCAGATGGGTCTTCCAAATGAACAATGACCCCAAGCATACTTCCAAAGTTGTGGCAAAATGGCTTAAGGACAACAAAGTCAAGGTATTGGAATGCCCATCACAAAGCCCTGACCTCAATCCCATAGAACATTTGTTGGTAGAACTAAAAAACCGTGTGCGACAAGGAGGCCTACAAACCTGACTCAGTTACACCAACTCTGTCAGAAGGAATGGGCCAAAATTCACCCAACTTATTGTGGGAAGCTTGTGGAAGGCTACTCAAAATGTTTGACCCAAGTTAAACAATTTAAAGGCAATATTACCAAATATAAATTGGGTGTATGTAAACTTCTGACCCATGGGAATGTGATGAAAGAAAAAAAAGCTGAAATAAATCATTCTCTACTGTTATTCTGACATTTCACATTCTTAAAATAAAGTGAGGATCCTAACTGACCTAAGACAGGAAATTGTTACTATGATTAAATGTCAGGAATTGTGAAAACCTGAGTTTAAATGTATATGGCTAAGGTGTATGTAAACTTCCGACTTCAATTGTAGACTTGGCACTCTGGTACCGCTTGCCGTGCGGTAGCAGAGAGAACAGTCTATGACTAGGGTGGCTGGAGTCTTTGACAATTTTAAGGACCTTCCTCTGACACCGCCTGGTATAGAGGTCCTGGATGGCAGGGAGCTTGGCCCCAGTGATGTACTGGGCCGTTCGCACTACCCTCTGTAGTTTCTTGCAGTCGGAGGCCTAGCAGTTTCCGTACCAAGCAGTGATGCAACCAGTCAGGATGCTCTTGATGGTGCAGCTGTAGAACCTTTTGAGGATCTGAGGAACCATGCCAAATCTTTTCAGTCTCCTGAGGGGGAATAGGTTTTGTCGTGCCCTCGTCACGACTGTCTTGATGTGCTTGGACCATGTTAGTTTGTTGGTGATGTGGACACCAAGGAACTTGAAGCTCTCAACCTGCTCCACTGCAGCCCCGTCGATGAGAATGGGGGCGTGCTCGCTCCTCTTTTTCCTGTAGTCCACAATCATCTCCTTAGTCTTGATCACATTGAGGGAGAGATTGTTTTCCTGGCACCACACGGCCAGGTCTCTGACCTGCTCCCAATATGCTGTCTCGTCATTGTTGCTGATCAGGCCTACCACTGTTGTGTCATCTGCAAACTTAATGATGGTGTTGGAGTTGTGCCTGGCGTTGCAGTCATGAGTAAACAGGGAGTACAGGAGAGGACTGAGCACGCACCCCTGAGGGGCCCCCGTGTTAAGGATCAGCGTGGCGGATGTGTTGTTACCTACGCTTACCACCTGGGGGCGGCTCGTCAGGAAGTCCAGGATCCAGTTGCAGTGGGAGGTGTTTAGTCCCAGGGTCCTTAGCTTAGTGATGAGCTTTGAGGGCACTATGGTGTTGAACGCTGAGCTGTAGTCAATGAATAGCATTCTCACATAGGTGTTCCTTTTGTCCAGGTGTGAAAGGGCAGTGTGGAGTGCAATAGAGATTGCATCATCTGTGGATCTGTTGGGGCGGTTTGCAAATTGGAGTGGGTCTAGGGTTTCTGGGATAATGGTGTTGATGTGAGCCATAATCAGCCTTTTAAAGCCCTCATGGCTACAGACGTGAGTGCTACGGGTCGGTAGTCATTTAGGCAGGTTACCTTAGTGTTCTTGAGCACAGGGACTATGGTGGTTTGCTTGAAACATGTTGTTATTACAGACTCAGACAGGGAGAGGTTGAAAATGTCAGTGAAGACACTTACCAGTTGGTCAGCACATGCTCAGAGTACACGTCCTGGTAATCCGTCTGGCCCCACGGCCTTGTGAATGTTGACTTGTTTAAAGGTCTTAGTCACATCGCTTGTCTCGTAGGCTTGTGTCATTGGGCAGCTCTCAGCTGTGCTTCCCTTTGTAGTCTGTAATAGTTTGTGAGCCCTACCACATCCAACGAGCGTTGGAGCTGGTGTAGTATGATTCGATCTTAGTCCTGTATTGACGCTTTGCCTGTTTGATGGTTAGTCGGAGGGCATAGCAGGATTTCTTATAAGCTTCCGGGTTAGAGTCCCGCTCCTTAAAAGCAGCAGCTCTACCCTTTAGCTCAGTGCGGATGTTGCCTGTAATCCATGGCTTCTGGTTGGGGTATGTACGTACAGTCAGTGTGGGGACGACGTCCTCGATATACTTATTGACGAAGCCAATGACTGATGTGGTGTACTCCTCAATGCCATCGGAAGAATCCCGGTAACATATTCCAGTCTGTGCTAGCAAAACAGTCCTGTAGCTTAGCATCTGCTTCATCTGACCACTTTTTTATTGACAGAGTCACTGGTGCTTCCTGCTTTAATTTTTGATTGGAAGCAGGAATCAGGAGGATAGAATGATGGTCAGATTTGCCAAATGTGGGCGAGGGAGAGCTTTGTGTGTGGAGTATAGGTGGTCTAAAGTTTTTTCCCTCTGGTTGCACATGCTGATAGAAATTAGGTAAAACAGATTTAAGTTTCCCTGCATTAAAGTCCCCGGCCACTAGGAGCGCCGCCTTTGGATGAGCGTTTTCCTGTTTGCTTATGGCGGTATATAGCTCATTGAGTGCGGACTTAGTGCCAGCATTGATCTGTGGTGGTATGTAGGCAGCTATGAAAATTACAGACGAAAACTCTCTAGGTAGATAGTGTGGTCTACAGCTTATCATGAGATACTCTACCTCAGGCGAACAAAACCTTGAGACTTCCTTATCCTGCCGATGCAGTGTGTAACCCACCAGCTGTATGTTAATCATGTCGTCGTTCAGCTACGACTTGGTGAAACATAAGATATTACAGTTTTTAATGTTCCGTTGGTAGGATATACGTGCATTTAGCTCGTCCAATTTATTTTCCAGCGATTGTGCGTTGGCCAGTAGTACGGATGGCAAGGGCAGATTAGCCACTCGTTGGTGGATCCTCACAAGGCACCCAGATCTCTTTCCGCGATATCTTTTCCGTCTCTTTCTCCTGCGAATGACGGGGATGAGGGCCTGTTCGGGTGTCTGGAGTAAATTCCTCTAGTCCGACTCATTAAAGAGAAATTCTTTGTCCAGTTCAATGTGAGTAATCACTGTTCTGATGTCCAGAAGCTCTTTTCGGTCATAAGATATGGTAGCAGCAACATTATGTACAAAATAAGTTACAAAAAATGCGAAAAAACTAACAAAATACTATGGTTGGTTAAGAGCCCATGAAACGGCTGCCATCCTCTCCGGCGCCATCTTCCAAGCTGGTTCAGAGTCTATAATTTTTTTTGTACTGTTATTATGATGAAACTTACCACAAATAGCAACAGGTACAGAGAACGTTTTGAGTAAAGTTCAGTAATCAAATGCTGGGTAGGATGGAGGTTTCATTCCATGGCCAGATCACATTTGATCAAATTTTATGGTCTACAGGCTGCTAGACCTATAAGACAAAACGTATTGTTATATCAATAATGCTGCCAAAAGACTAGGAATGACAGGAAATAGAACATAATTAAAAGTGTATGGATTGCACAAAGGATACAGAAGTCACAGATACAGAATGGCACTACTTAGTTCTGTTATTTCTAACCAGATCAGTAGAGATGTAAGCCTGAATGAAACTACAGTTCTGCAATTCATAATTTGTATAAATTAGGCTTTTAGTTTAATACATATACTGCTCAAAAAAATAAAGGGAACACTTAAACAACACAATGTAACTCCAAGTCAATCACACTTCTGTGAAATCAAACTGTCCACTTAGGAAGCAACACTGATTGACAATACATTTCACATGCTGTTGTGCAAATGGAATAGACAACAGGTGGAAATTATAGGCAATAAGCAAGACACCCCCAATAAAGGAGTGGTTCTGCAGGTGGAGACCACAGACCACTTCTCAGTTCCTATGCTTCCTGGCTGATGTTTTGGTCACTTTTGAATGCTGGCGGTGCTTTCACTCTAGTGGTAGCATGAGACGGAGTCTACAACCCACACAAGTGGCTCAGGTAGTGCAGCTCATCCAGGATGGCACATCAATGCGAGCTGTGGCAAGAAGGTTTGCTGTGTCTGTCAGCGTAGTGTCCAGAGCATGGAGGCGCTACCAGGAGACAGGCCAGTACATCAGGAGACGTGGAGGAGGCCGTAGGAGGGCAACAACCCAGCAGCAGGACCGCTACCTCCGCCTTTGTGCAATGGAGGAGCTGGAGGAGCACTGCCAGAGCCCTGCAAAATGACCTCCAGCAGGCCACAAATGTGCATGTGTCTGCTCAAACGGTCAGAAACAGACTCCATGAGGGTGGTATGAGGGCCCGACGTCCACAGGTGGGGGTTGTGCTTACAGCCCAACACCGTGCAGGACGTTTGGCATTTGCCAGACTACACCAAGATTGGCAAATTCGCCACTGGCACCCTGTGCTCTTCACAGATGAAAGCAGGTTCACACTGAGCACATGTGACAGACGTGACAGAGTCTGGAGACGCCGTGGAGAACGTTCTGCTGCCTGCAACATCCTCCAGCATGACCGGTTTGGCGGTGGGTCAGTCATGGTGTGGGTTGGCATTTCTTTGGGTGGCCGCACAGCCCTCCATGTGCTCGCCAGAGGTAGCCTGACTGCCATTAGGTACCGAGATGAGATCCTCAGACCCCTTGTGAGACTATATGCTGGTGCGGTTGGCCCTGGGTTCCCCCTAATGCAAGACAATGCTAGACCTCATGTGGCTGGAGTGTGTCAGCAGTTCCTGCAAGAGGAACGCATTGATGCTATGGACCGCCCGTTCCCCAGACCTGAATCCAATTGAGCACATCTGGGACATCATGTCTCGCTCCATCCACCAACGCCACGTTGCACCACAGACTGTCCAGGAGTTGGCGGATGCTTTAGTCCAGGTCTGGGAGGAGATCCCTCAGGAGACCATCTGCCACCTCATCAGGAGCATGCCCAGGCGTTGTAGGGAGGTCATACAGGCACGTGGAGGCCACACACACTACTGAGCCTCATTTTGACTTGTTTTAAGGACATTACATCAAAGTTGGATCAGCCTGTAGTGTTGTTTTCCACTTTAATTTTGAGTGTGACTCCAAATCCAGACCTCCATGGGTTGATAAATTGGATTTCCATGGATTATTTTTGTGTGATTTTGTTGTCAGCATATTCAACTATGTAAAGAAAAAAGTATTTAATAAGATTATTTCTTTAATTCAGATCTAGGATGTGTTGTTTTTATAGCACTTTTATAAACACAAAGACGCTAAAATAAGGAAAACCAACAAAAAAAGGAAACAAATTATTTGGGATAGTGTAGAAGAGGAGGCGGGAAGAAAGAGAACACAAACGAAAACTTCCATATGTTGTGTAGATAGTTCAAACAGAAGGGAAATGTTGCAATCTGCAGAGGACATCCATGCACTCTGCAACACACTGCAATAAGCTGTGCACTGACAGGTTAAACACACAAGGGGTATCCCAACACTTACTTAAGATTCCTTGTATTATTTCTTATATTTTATCTTTAACCTTACTTGGACAGGGAGTCTTATTGAGACCAATGTCTCATTAGCAAATGAGGCCTGTAATTACAAAGATAGACACATCAAATACTATTATAAAATGCAAAACTGCACAAACATCAAACATGAGGGTATTGAAACTCAGCAACAGTTCACACTGTACGTGTCAGTGTCAAACGGATGCCACTACATAGACAAAGAGCATTGTGGTTAAAATGGTACTTAAACCCTTCCTCCCACAGACTATTTGTGTACTGAGCTATCATACTCTACTTATCTTATCAGAGCAAATTTCAATGTGTACAATGTGCCAATTGGGACAAAATTCGATATATTCATATGTGAAATAAAACGAAACTCAACTGAATAACCAGATAGGCTCAGGGTCACCCTGTTGAAGGCTGTTGTAGCCGCAACGCATCAGTGTTTTTTGTTTATGCCATACATAAGCCATAAGTCTTTAAACATTTTTCCACTACATGAGTGTCTTGAGTTCTTCTGGAAGTTTGTTTGGACAAGCGCTTTCCCGGCATTGTTTACTATCCAGCATCAACTTATTTTTGTTCTATAGTATTTTATCCCATGATCAAAGAGCACCTTGTGGATGAATTCTAAACCACAGAAGCACTCCTCTCCTGTGTCTCTAATCTTTCTCATATGTTTGTTGTTAGCCTCATTTAAAGCATCACTTCCAGACACCTGTTCTGTCTCAAATAAGACATTGTTGTAGATTGGGTGTAGTATGTAATCTGTATGTAGGTTTCTCACATTTAATACTTATACGGTTTTCTCACTATGGAAGTGTAAAAGAAGGGGACGGGGGAATTTACTAATACCAATCATGCAAAAGAGGAACAAGCAAAAAACATGTACTGTGCCTTCAGAAAGTGTTAACAGCCCTTGACTTTTTCCAAATGTTGTTGTTACAAAGTCATTTGTTGTCAACGATCTACAAAAAAACGCTGTGATGTCAAAGTGAAAGAGAAATTTGAACATTTGTAAAACATTAATGAAAAGTGAAACATTTACATTTTAGTCATTTAGCAGACGCTCTTATCCAGAGCGACTTACAGTAGTGAATGCATACATTTCATACATTTTTTTTTCTGTGCTGGCCCCCCGTGGGAATCAAACCCACAACCCTGGTGTTGCAAACACCATGCTCTACCAACTGAGCTACTGGGAAAACACTAATATATCTTGATTAGAATAGTATTCCATCTTGAGTCAATACATGTTAGAATCAGCGATTACAGCTGTGAGTCTTTCTGGGTATGTTTCTAAATAGCTTTCCACACCTGGATTGTGCAACATTTTCCCATTATTATTTTCTAAATTCTTCAGGCTCTGTCAAATTGGTTGTTGGTCATTGCTAGACAACCGTTCTCGGATCTTTTAGTCAAAACAGTAACTCAGCCACTCAGGAACATTCACTGTCTTCTTGGTAAGCAACTCCAGTGTAGATTTGGCCTTGTGTTTTAGGTTATTGTCCTGCTGAAAGGTGAATTCATCTCCCAGTGTCTGGTAGAAAGCAGACTGAACCAGGTTTTCCTCTAGGAGTTTGCCTGTACTTTTTATCCTGAAAAACTCCCCAGACCTTAATGATTATAAACATACCCATAACATGATGCAGCCACCACTATGCTTGAAAATATGGAGAGTGGTACTCAGTAATGTGTTGTATTGGATTTGCCTCAAACATAACACTTTGTATTCAGGACAAAAAGTTAATTGATTTGCCACATCTTTTGCAGTATTACTTTAGTGCCGTGTTGCTAACAGGATGCATGTTTTGGAATCACAGCCAATAAACTCTGTAACTGTTTTAAAGTCATGCTGAAATCTCTGAGTGATTTCTTTGTCCTCCGGCAACTGAGTTAGGAATGACGCTTGTATCTTTGTAGAGACTGGGTGTATTGATACACCATCCAAAGTGTAAGTAATAACTTCACCGTGCTCAAAGGGTTATTTAGTATCTGCTTTTTGTTTCATGTTTACCCATCTACCAATAGCTGGCCTTCTTTGTGAGGCATTGTAAAACCTCTCTGGTTGTCACGGCTCTTTGAAGGATCGGACCAAAATGCAGCGTGTTCGTAGTTCCACATACTTTCTTTATTGTGAAACTAAATGCAATACACGAAAAACACTTGAATACACAACAACAAACCGTGACGCAGAGATGAAAACACACTACACTAAAGATAATAACCCACAAAACAGGAAGAGAAAAACCCCTACTTAAATATGATCTCTAATCAGAGGCAACGAGGATCAGCTGCCTCCAATTAGAGATCAACCCAAACAATCCCAACATAGAAATAGAAAAACTAGAACTTAAACATAGAAATAGAAAACATAGAACAACCACCCAAAACACCCTTGTTACGCCCTGACCACTCTACTATAGAAAATAACAACTTACTATGGTCAGGACGTGACACCGGTGGTTGAATCTGTGTTGCTTGACTGAGAGACCTTACAGATAATTGTATGTGTGGGGTACAGAGATGAGATAGTCACTCAAAAATGATGTTGAACACTATTATTCCATGCAACTTATTATGTGACTTTTTAAGCAAATTTTAAAGCACATTTACGCTTGCCACAACAAAGGGGTTGAATCCTTACTGACTCAAGACATTTCAGCTTTTCATTTTTAATTAATTTTCACATTAACTTTATATGTTCGAATTCATAATCAAATATGCTTCCCAAAAATAACATGGACGCTGTGGAAGAATGTTTAATTTGATTGGTGATGTTCTGCATTTATCAGAGTGCCATAAGGTAGCCTAATTTCAGATGGATCCATTTAACAGGATTATTAAGGAAATTGTTATTCTTGCAAAGCATGTACATGTTTTAATCAAACTGTTATCTTAATCTGAATATCCACAATAATCAAATTATTGTGTGCATGTAACCATACTCATTATGTGGTATTGTATGTATGCCAGTAAAAAAAAAATGTGAAAAAAGTCAAGGGTGTAAATACTTTCTGAAGGCAATGTACATCCACATTCTCACCCAAATGATAGTGAACTACCACAGCTGCTTTTGGGGGTGGAGACGCCTCATATAAGAAGAGGCATCCAGGAAACAAAGTGCAGGAAGACGAGTAAGTTTCATTTGCAAAGGTTGAGTGTTGCAATATTTTCCTCACTGCATGCTAGTGAACAAAGTGAGGGAGAAGATGTCCAGGCAGGGACCCCTCTGCCTATTCACCTGCATGGCAGCCATGGGTAAGCGCTGACTATCAGGATTTCACTCAACTTAATATTCAATTACATATTAAAGGGGTTGGAAAAACATCATTAGCTCAAATAGTAAAAACAAGTAAATTACTTTCAATATTACACGTTTTAAATTACAGTTTATTTTTTGGGGAGCTATTCCTGAGTGTGAAATACTGAAGTATGTTGAACCGTTCACACCATTGTAACCAATAAGTATAGTTGAAGTAGAGGAGGATATGTTTTCAAATGGATGCTTAACTTGCACAGGGATCATTTATGTCAAATGTCTCTAATATCGCCATTAGTGTAGGCTAATGGGGATCCCAATCAAATCTAATGCTCTAAATTTAATTTACAGAACTAGTCATATCTTTACTTGTCGTTTTACATCAATAACAGTAACCCACTTCCACCAAAAACGTTTTGGGTTTTGAGGCAATAGTTGGTTGGAACCATAGGTCACTTCATCTTTTAAACCTAGATAACACTTTATAACGCATTCATGTTTTTGAGATAGTCAATGATGAGCATTAACTATTGGACACATTTTTCATAGTGAAAAAGTCATAAAGAAGTTATTTACAATGTTGAAGATGCATTACCTTTTTGAGGGCAGTTCTGTCTGAACACACCAAGCACACCCATGTTTACTCAAATATGTTGAAATGATGATTCCTCAAATTACATTTGTGCACCTTCTCATCCATGTGCACCTATTATAGACTGAACCTTGTTTACACCAGCGCTGGTGCCAGACTATGATCAGCTGCAGGTCATTTTTTTCTTCAAAGGAGGCCACTCTTTGATGCTCTATTTACAGTTAGGCTATATATAATATATGCCACGAATCTTCCACCAACATGATTCTGTGGCAATACACCATTTACATTTTACATTTACATTTAAGTCATTTAGCAGACACTCTTATCCAGAGCGACTTACAAATTGGTGCATTCACCTTATGATATCCAGTGGAACAACCACTTTACAATAGTGCATCTAAATCTTTTAAGGGGGGGGGGGGGGGTTAGAAGGATTACTTTATCCTATCCCAGGTATTCCTTAAAGAGGTGGGGTTTCAGGTGTCTCCGGAAGGTGGTGATTGACTCCGCTGTCCTGGCGTCGTGAGTGAGCTTGTTCCACCATTGGGGTGCCAGAGCAGCGAACAGTTTGGACTGGGCTGAGCGGGAACCGTGCTTCCTCAGAGGTAGGGGGGCCAGCAGGCCAGAGGTGGATGAACGCAGTGCCCTTGTTTGGGTGTAGGGCCTGATCAGAGCCTGAAGGTATGGAGGTGCCGTTCCCCTCACAGCTCCGTAGGCAAGCACCATGGTCTTATAGCGGATGCGAGCTTCAACTGGAAGCCAGTGGAGAGAGCGGAGGAGCGGGGTGACGTGAGAGAACTTGGGAAGGTTGAACACCAGACGGGCTGCGGCGTTCTGGATGAGTTGTAGGGGTTTAATGGCACAGGCAGGGAGCCCAGCCAACAGCGAGTTGCAGTAATCCAGACGGGAGATGACAAGTGCCTGGATTAGGACCTGCGCCGCTTCCTGTGTGAGGCAGGGTCGTACTCTGCGAATGTTGTAGAGCATGAACCTACAGGATCGGGTCACCGCCTTGATGTTAGTGGAGAACGATAGGGTGTTGTCAAGGATCACGCCAAGGTTCTTAGCACTCTGGGAGGAGGACACAAGGGAGTTGTCAACCGTGATGGCGAGATCATGGAACGGGCAGTCCTTCCCCGGGAGGAAGAGCAGCTCCGTCTTGCCGAGGTTCAGCTTGAGGTGGTGATCCGTCATCCACACTGATATGTCTGCCAGACATGCAGAGATGCGATTCGCCACCTGGTTATCAGAAGGGGGAAAGGAGAAGATTAATTGTGTGTCGTCTGCATAGCAATGATAGGAGAGACCATGTGAGGATATGACAGAGCCAAGTGACTTGGTGTATAGCGAGAATAGGAGAGGGCCTAGAACAGAGCCCTGGGGGACACCAGTGGTGAGAGCGCGTGGTGCGGAGACAGATTCTCGCCACGCCACCTGGTAGGAGCGACCTGTCAGGTAGGACGCAATCCAAGCGTGGGCCGCGCCGGAGATGCCCAACTCGGAGAGGGTGGAGAGGAGGATCTGATGGTTCACAGTATCAAAGGCAGCAGATAGGTCTAGAAGGATGAGAGCAGAGGAGAGAGAGTTAGCTTTAGCAGTGCGGAGAGCCTCCGTGACACAGAGAAGAGCAGTCTCAGTTGAATGCCCAGTCTTGAAACCTGACTGATTAGGATCAAGAAGGTCATTCTGATAGAGATAGCAGGAGAGCTGGCCAAGGACGGCACGTTCAAGAGTTTTAGAGAGAAAAGAAAGAAGGGATACTGGTCTGTAGTTGTTGACATGGGAGGGATTGAGTGTAGGTTTTTTCAGAAGGGGTGCAACTCTCGCTCTCTTGAAGACGGAAGGGACGTAGCCAGCGGTCAAGGATGAGTTGATGAGCGAGGTGAGGTAGGGGAGAAGGTCTCCGGAAATGGTCTGGAGAAGAGAGGAGGGGATAGGGTCAAGTGGGCAGGTTGTTGGGTGGCCGGCCGTCACAAGACACAAGACACCACATAACCAATAAGCAAAGCATTAACAATGAAGGTTCCAACACACACTGGACCAGAGCCATTTATTTGGGCTGGACTAACCAATTATGGGACCCAGGGCAAGAATGTATTTAACCAACTGTTAGCCTAAATGTAATTCGTTCTGAATTAGTGCCATGTTGTAACGATTTGGGAGAAGCCCAGGTAAAATGGTGACACGTATAGGCTAACCTGGGTTATCCAGACAATGTGCCAGCCCAATGGATAAATACAGTCTCATCACAATGCGCAACAACAGAAACTAATTAATTTACTTTAGGAAACTTTCTGAATGGACATAGAGAGAATAAGCAAACTCACACGCATATCCGTCAAAAGGACCCACCATTTAAAGCCACCAGCGCATTTCAAACACACAACAGCAAATCAAATTTCTCCTTTCCTAAAAACGTTGGCTAATAAAAACCTAGGCCTTGGATAATGCTAAAACAATGTAGCCTACCAAATGAATTGACAAGGAAAGTTTGAAGGGGGAGAGAGAGAGCTATGCCTAACATCATCAATATCCAGGCCAACACTACAGGATTTTAATCTATGGGTAGTTTTTGAGCCGATGTCTTTTAAAATGTTCCACAGATTTTGAGGCTGATGTAAGTTGTCATTAACAGCGTCTATGTAGTATTAATTGTGTATCTATCCTGGTTTCTACAGTTAATATAACCATCATAATCTTGTTGTAGACTTTTCCTTCTCAATTTGGCCAGGTACCGATCCCTTTTCCTTATGAGGTCTAAGATCTCAGAAGTGATCCATTTCCTTGACCACTGTTTGATTCTAATTTGTTTCATCGGAGCCAGAGAGTCGAGTGCAGACAAAAACGAGCTTGATCATCACAGTTCAGTACATAAGACCAATCCAAAATTCCAAGTACTTCTACAAAACTTTCCTTTGATTATTGATTCATTAGACCGTACCTTCATGTAGTTATTACATGGCTCAAGTAGAATTTTGGATTTCTTACGGGTACAGTAGGTTACCATATGATCACTAAAACCAATATTTAAGACTCCTGACTGTCAGATGTTCTCTTGGTCTGATACAATAATCAAATCCAAAGTTGATTTACTGTCAGTACACAATGAATTGCAGAATAAATCAGAAACGCCACACAGCCTTAATCCCCGGTATGGAGAACGTTTTTCCGGTCCAAACATGTCCCTTGCATCAATACATGTGCTAAGGACCAGTCCAATCTACTATGCTTGATGAGCACAAACAAAGCAACTGGGCTGAAAACCTTCCTGCAAGATTCATAAAGGATTGTGCTTGTATCAATGCTAAAATGATATTGTAAACCTTTCTATTAGTAGTAGTACATTTCCCAATGATCTCGAAACAGCCCAGGTTGTTCCGCTCCACAAGAAGAGCAGTAAAACAAATGGAGGAAACTACAGGCCTGTGTCGATCCTCAGAACCTTATCCAAAGTTGTTGAGATTCGTTTTTAATCAACTTGAGGGATACCTTCTCGAGAACTTCTTTATGAACTCCAATCTGGCTTTACAACGGC
Organism: Salmo salar; assembly: GCF_965601325.2. Taxonomy (NCBI): domain Eukaryota; kingdom Metazoa; phylum Chordata; class Actinopteri; order Salmoniformes; family Salmonidae; genus Salmo; species Salmo salar. Next base: position 57,036,707 of record NC_138292.1, read on the forward strand.
TCATTCCACTGATACTTGCCTTATCCACCTTTTTGACCACATTAAGCAGGAAAGTGAGAAAGGGAACTATACAGGTATGGTCATGTTAGACTTGCAGAAAGTGTTTGACACTGTGGACCATGATATTCTCCTGATGAAACTGAAATGCATGGGTCTAAATGATGTAGCATTGAATTGGTTTAGGTCTTATCTGACCAACAGAACACAAGTATGTAATGTTGGTGATGTTCTGTCAGAGGCCAAAGAAATATCCCGTGGAGTACTGCAGGGATCCATTTTAGGGCCTCTCTTATTTATTATATACGTTAATGATATGCCAGATACAGTAAAGTGCAAACTCCTGCTTTATGCTGATGACTCAGCCATACTTGTATCAGGGAAGGATACAGTTTACATAGAGGAGACCCTGAGTAAGGAATTGCATTTTGTTAGAGATTGGTTGACTGACAACAAATTGTAAATATATTTCCGAAAAACTGAATGGATTTTGTTTGTAACAAAACATAGATTGCTTAGGGCTGACAAGATAAAGGTAAACTGTGCAGGCAAGGAGATTGAATCTAAAACAAGTGTATCTTATCTTGATTTAGACTTGATTGCTGCTAAAATTCTTTCCAAAATGGTGAACAAATTTAAATGTTTATATCGTAACACGCAATATTTTAACATCAAAGTTAAGAAACTGCTTGTCTCAACCTTGATTCAGTGTTGTTTTGATTATGCCTGCTCTGCTTGGTATAGTGGGCTATCAAAAAATCTGAAAAAGAGAATGCAGGTCATGCAAAATAATGTTATCCGGTATATGCTGAATGTTCCCCCGAGGACCCACATAGGGTTACAGGAGTTCCGGGAGGTGGGCTTGTTGTCTTTGGAGTCCAGAGTGGACCAACTTAATCATATGTTTGACATCTTAAATGATTGTGCCCCAGGTTATATGAAAAACCACGTTGATAAGGTCTCTAACCAAAACAGTTACAATGCCAGAGTAATTGTAAAATCCCAAGAGTAAACAGTACTGCGAAGAGTATGTGTTGCTATACAGGCATTTATCTATGGAATAGCTTCCCCTTGGAGATCAAGCAAAGAAAAAGCAGAAATAGCTTTAAAAAGCAGGCAAAGGTTTTCATTTGGACAAGGTTGCCTAAGTAAGAGAAACCACTCCACTGCCTCTTGTGCCCCCTACTGCTGGTCAGGTGTATTTATTTGAATGATAGGTATGATGTGCAATGAATAGATTGTTTTTAATGTCAAATGAATATGGTTCATTTTTACGGTTAGGGAAAAGTGCAGTGAATAGTGCCACTTTTTAGGTTGTCAATATAAATGAATGTATTTATGGTCGTTTGTAATTTTGTCTTGCCTTTTAATCATTATATGTGTTATTGTTTTTACCATCGAAGACCACTTTGGAAAAAAGCATTTTAATGAATACTTTCAAGTGATATCCTCTGGGTTCACATTGTACATTTTGTTCTACATGTATGTTACCCAAAATAAATTCAATTAAATATGTGATTGTAGGCCTATATTATGAAGGCCTGTATGATGATATCTAAATCTGTCTCTAGTGGATATTATTTGCCTCTGTCTTGCATAGCACAGGTCAGGTGGTATGGCAGCATAGGCCTAAGAATGATAGATTGATATATGAATAACCCTCATTTCTAACACATCTCTGTCTTCAATGTTCCTGTCCTGCACAATTCCCACATCTCCTCCGCTGGCATCATCTCCACTGGCCTCTCTTACCCTCTCCTCTCTCTCTTCCTAATAGCTAGCTCTTGTATGAGTTGCCTAGCTCAATGCGAGTCCCAGGAATAGCAATACATATACACATATATATATATATATATATATACATATACACACACACACACACATACATACACATATATATATATATATATATATTATATATATATATATTTATATATTTTTTTTTTTTTTCAACTAATATTCGAGGGGATAAGCAGCTTGGTTTTGCTTGCTGAGTATAAAATAGGATACCGCGTTGGCAATGAGAACTGGCTGGAAGTTTGAATTGCTAGTTTGTAGCCCTGGTGTAGTGTGATTGGCTGGTGGTGATAAATTGCTAACCTACATTTCTGCACTGATAGATTGCAAACGTAGGCTACAGGACAGTCAGTGATTCATGAATTAATTAATTCACGCAACTCCTGCTGTAGATACTGGTGTGGGTGATGTTTTTTAGTGAAGCGTGATGTCAACATATCCATCGGTGCCTTAAGATCTCAATTGCTTTTGATGGGGGGGGGGGGGGTCTAAATGATCTATTCTGGCTATGATTTTATCATTGTAATTTTAACCCACAAATTCATTTGGAAATTAAAATGTTTCATATTTATATAAATAAATATATATTAAATAGATGATATATTGTGTTTTGGGGGTAGCAAGAAAGTCAATTTAGGGAGGCAATTGCCCCCCAATCGCCCCGGCACTGATTTTCACTGAGCATTATCTAACATATTACATAGTAAATTATGCCAATTTTGTTGTAGGGAATCGTGGGGAATATCTGATATCTGGGTAAAATGAATTATGAGAGAAATCGCTTTTATGCGCAAATATTTATATAATAATCAGCATATTGAAGTAAACTTGGAATCACACGATAAAATGTTGTGTTGTCCTCCCACTACAACTCACCAGGAAAGCATGCGTTAATTAGGCTACTAATTAAATAAATGATGATGAACTTCACAGGGTGGTGAAAGTGCAAGGTGAGGAGCTTGATGATCATTTACAATAAATTCTGTGGGTCTTATTCTTGTGACACGTTCATCAATGCTTGGCTGCCGTTTGACAAGTAAAATGATCTAGGTTTTTATATGTGCACTACGTCATCACGCACAGACTTTTGTCCTTGTCCCATCGCGCTCTAGTGACTCCTGTGGCGGGCCGGGAGCATGCATGCTGACACGGTCGCCAGGTGTACAATGTTTCCTCCGACACATTGGTGCGCCTGGCTTCCGGGTTAAGTGTGCATTGGGTCAAGAAGCAGTGCGGTTTGGCAGGGTTGTGTTTCGGAGGACGCACGGCTCTCGACCTTCGCCTCTCCCGAGTCCGTACGGGAGTTGCAGCGATGAGGCAATACAGTCACCAAAGAGTTGTATAACTAAAACAAGATAGACCACAGCCTGTCATTTCCAATAGGAACAGATTAATCAAAGTGGGCAGAACAAGCAAAGAGGTGGGCACGAGCTAGCGAGATCCTATTGGACCGTTCTAGCAAACATCTGCATATTTCCGTTAGGGAACGCCTACTGTGTGAAATGCGCGTGTGCAATAACTCAATTCGACTTTGCACTCCTAAACAACGCGATTTTTAAAACTTTGGCCAAGGCAAAAATTTACAAAACTTAGTCCACTCTGTTCATAACAGTGTATACTGTTATTTCTCCTCCACAGGGTAATGGTCAGTGTATACTGTTATTTCTCACCCACAGGGTAATGGTCAGTGTATACTGTTATTTCTCACCCACAGGGTAATGGTCAGTGTATACTGTTATTTCTCCTCCCCAGGGTAATGGTCAGTGTATACTGTTATTTCTCCTCCAAAGGGTAATGGTCAGTGTATACTGTTATTTCTCACCCACAGGGTAATGGTCAGTGCGCCATATCAGAAGAATGGATCTGGTGGAATCTGTAGATGTGCTCAAGACCGAACAAACTGTACAGACTGTTACACTCCTCAAGGTAGAGATGGATGTTGATGATACACTATACTGAGTGTTATACATCATATACATTTGTGTAATTCACTTTCTCTTACAGAATGTACTAAGAAAATAGTGGACCTCGTTTTCCTCTTTGACGGATCAGGAAGCATGACAGTGAATGAATTTTATAAGAACAAAGGTTTCATAAACAATATCATGACAACCCTAAAAAACTCCTCAATCAAGGTATTCTTCGATTTTAAAGCTCATAACTTAAATCATGCTCGTGAGGTTGCTGAACATGCATCTGTTTATCTACACTCTTAGAAGTAAAGGTGCCTAGAAGAACCTTTTGAGTTGCCACCCCGGCGGAACCTTTCCAGTTCAAACAGGTTCCTTGAGGAACATCTTCTTAAAAGGGTCTTGGAGGAACCCCTGTGTAAAGGTTCAAACCATAACCTTTTTCTGATGGGAGGAGTTACATTTTGAACCTTTTCAATAATATATTTGTAGTGGGGGCAGCCTATCAGATTGGAGGCGTGGCCAATTGGAGACGTGGCTTTCAGATAGGCACTTTTTGGCCCCACGTTAGCATAAATGTCATTCTTGGTCATCATTTTGAGTTTCACACTGCAGATGAAATCCTTGAATATTTATATATATTATATCGGAAGTTTACATGCACTTAGGTTGGAGTCATTAAAACTAATCTTTCAACATTTCCTGTTAACAAACTATAGTTTTGTCAAGTCGTTTAGGACATCTACTGTTTGCATGACACAAGTAATTTTTCCAACAATTGTTTAGAGACAGATTATTTCACTTATAATTCACTGTGTCACAATTCCAGTGGGTCAGAAGTTTACATAGACTAAGTTGACTGTGCCTTTAAACAGCTTGGAAAATTCCAGAAAATTATGTCATGTCTTGTCACGCCCTGACCGGAGAGAGCCATTTTTCTCTGTTTGGTTAGGTCAGGGTGTGATGTGGGGTGGGCATTCTATGCTCTCTATTTCTTTGTGGTTCCCAATCAGAGGCAGCAGTCTATCGTTGTCTCTGATTGGGAATCATACTTAGGCAGCCTTTTCCCACCTGTATTTGTGGGTAGTTGTTTTCTGTTTTGTATTTCTGTACCTGACAGAACTGTGAGCTTTTCGTTTTGTTATTTTTGTTTGAGTGTTTCATTGTTAATAAAATCATGAGCACTTACCACGCTGCGCTTTGGTCCACTCCTTCCGACGAAACCCGTTACATGGCTTTAGAAGCTTCTGATAGGCTAATTGACATAATTTGAGTCAATTGGAGGTGCACCTGTGGATGTATTTCAAGGCCTACCTTCAAACTCAGTGCCTCTTTGCTTGACATCATGGGAAAATCAAAATAAATCAGCCAAGACTTTAGAAAAAAAAATTGTAGACCTCCACAAGTCTGGTTCATCCTATGGAAGCAATTTCCAAACGCCTGAAGGTACCACGTTCATCTGTACAAACAATAGTACGCAAGTATAAACACCATGGGACCACGCAGCCTTCATTCTGCTCAGGAAGGAGACGCGTTCTCTCTCCTAGAGATGAACGTACTTGGCTGTGAAAAGTGCAAATCAATCCTAGAACAACAGCAAAGGATCTTGTGAAGATGCTGGAAGAAACAGGTACAAAAGTATCTATATCCACAGTAAAACGAGTCCTATATCGACATAATCTGAAAGGCCGCTCAGCAAGGAAGAAGCCACTGCTCCAAAACCGCCATAAAAAAGCCAGACTACGGTTTGAAATTGCACATGGGGACAAAGATCGTACTTTTTGGAGAAATGTCCTCTGGTCTGATGAAACAAAAATAGAACTGTTTGGTCATAATGACTATCGTTATGTTTGGAGGAAAAAGGGGGAGGCCTGCAAGCCAAAGAACACCATCCCAAACGTGAAGCACGAGAGTGGCAGCATCATGTTGTGGGGGGTGCATTGCTGCAGGAGGGACTGGTGCACTTCACAAACTAGATGGCATCATGAATTAGGAAAATTATGTGGATATATTGAAGCAACATCTCAAGACATCAGCCAGGAAGTTAAAGCTTGGTCGCAAATGGGTCTTCCAAATGGACAATGACCCCAAGCATACTTCCAAAGTTGTGGCAAAATGGCTTAAGGACAACAAAGTCAAGGTATTGGAGTGGCCATCACAAAGCCCTGACCTCAATCCTATAGAAAATGTGTGGGCATAACTGAAAAAGCGTGTGCGAGCAAAGAGGCCTACAAACCTGACTCAGTTACACCAGCTCTGTCAGGAGGAATGGGCCAAAATTCACCCAACTTATTGTGGGAAGCTTGTGGAAGGCTCCCTGAAACGTTTGACCCAAGTTAAACAATTTAAAGGCAATGCTACCAAATACTAATTGAGTGTATGTAAACTTCTGACCCACTGGGAATGTGATGAAAGAAATAAAAGCTGAAATAAATAATTCTCTACTGTTATTCTGACATTTCACATTCTTAAAATAAAGTGGTGATCCTAACTGACCTAAGACCGGATATGTTATAAGGATTAAATGTCAGGAATTGTGAAACCATGAGTTTAAATGTATTTGGCTAAGCTGTATGTAAACTTTAACTTAAACTGTATATATTTCAATATAATGCTAATACTATTAACAAATCTGTTTACATATAGTAATAAAGTGGCAACTATTCCCACTTTGGAAGAGCATTTGCTCTTGAGGAACACCTCTGTAAGCCTCATTGACACTACAAAAATATTTGTGTTTGACCTTCAAAGCTGATAACAATACAGCAGAACAGATAAACAGGAGTGAAATTTACTCTTACGGGTGGCCTAGAAAAATATATACAGTATCTTAAAGCCACGCCCATACTAAACCACGCCTCCACTCCAGGGTTCCTCCACGAACCCAATGCTACATTGAACCATTAAAGGTTCCTCCAAGAACCCCTGATCTAACCGAAGGTGCAAATATGAACCATTGACTAGCAATGGTTCCTTGAGGAACTCCAGGGGTTCCTTGAGGATCTTCAGGGTTCCTCGAGTCACCACTAATTCTAAGAGTGTATGCGCAATACCCACGCTGCTGCATGGAAAGTATGGTATGAAATCAATATTAGTCATCTTTTCCTCTTTTTTAAATCACAGTTCGCAGCGGTTCAGTTCTCAGCAACAGCCAGAACAGTTTTCAAATTTCAATGACTACCAAGAGGGGAGAGCCTTTACTAATCTTAGGAAAGAAGAGCAAATGGCTGAACAAACCAACACACATAAGGCAATAGACTTTGTCTTGTAGGTCACAGTTGATCATTATTAATCAGTTTTACTTTCAAAGTTCTGACCGAATACTCAGAATCTGATCAAAGGGGATTGTGGTGTAAGAAAGATAGCTTGATCTGTTGTTTGAATACATCTATTTCAGGAACAACATTTTTGAAAACCAAGCTGCCGGCGCCACCGCAGATGCAACTAAAGTACTGGTCATAATGACAGATGGAAATCCCAGTGATAGTGATAGAAGGTTAAACTCTATCAAAAGAAGTGATGAGAAAAACATAATCCGCTTTGTCATCGGGGTAAGTCCTATAATACCTATAATATCCCCTACATAACACCACACAATTGAATGACTTAATTCCATTTCAACTGTTTCATTTCCATAACTACAGCTTGTTGATCACTAGCCGAAACATGTTGACTAGAAGGTATGCTCTCCTCCTAGTTGAAACAACCAAAGCCTAATATATTTGTGAACTTCAAGTGAAATGGTTTGCAAATGTACCTCAATCCAGGGATGGAAGGTTTCGCTGTGTTGCTACTTATCCCACAACAATCTACGGCGAATGTAGAAGATTGATATACTGCTATTTTTTTATTAAACTGCCTTGTTCATCCTCATGCTAGTTAGCTAATGCTAAAGCAGCAGTGTTTTTATCTTCTCGATTTACCATAAATTGTTGTGGGACAATTAGGGTTGAGGTACATTTTCAAGTTCACCGAGGTGCAAATATATTGGCATATGGCCGTTTCGACTAGTTAATCACCAGTGTATACCAGTGTTAGTGCTTTAATGTATGATTTCAATGTATGCTGCTTACATTCTTGTGTGTTTCCCAAATAATGCACTAGCTGGGGAGTTTTTTTAAAGCTACAATGTATGTACCTTTTTGGGCAATGGACCAATTTCACATAGAAATGTTGGTTATAGATCTGTCATTCTCATTGAAAGCAAGTCTAAGAAGCAGATCTGTTCTATGTGCGCTATTTCTATGCTCCCCGTTTTTAAGTTTCGATTTAGCACCTTTTACTTTCAGTTTTGTACACCAGCTTCAAACAGCTGAAAATACAATATTTTTGGTAATGGAAAATATATTTCACAGCGGTTTGGATGGTACAATGATTCTCTACACTTTATTTGCTTGTTTTGTGACAAACTGAAATTAAGCGAACTTTAAGAATTTTAACAACCAGTAAATGGCAGAGTGATTTCTGCAAAGTGCATCTTTAACCTGTTAGAACATGTAGCACAATGTTAAATTATTCTATCTATAAGCTAGATTTATAGTTATTTGGCAACTTTACTTGTGAATGATACAAACCAATAGAATTTTTTTAAATTGAACCTTCATTTAACTAGGCAAGTCAGTTAATTAAGAACAAATTCTTATTTACAATGAAAGTTAGGAACAGTGGGTTAAGTGCCTTGTTCAGGGGCTGAACGACAGATTTTCACATTGTTCGATCCACCAACCTTTCGGTTACTGGCCCAACGCTCTAACCACTAGGCTACCTGCCGCTATAGGCTATTTGTCATTTGAGAAAGTCGCAAAAATATATATATTTCACAGCGGTTTGGCTGATATAATGATTCTCTACACTTTTGCTACATGCCACAGGGCCTACACACAACAAAGGCCATACTCTTGATCTTGTGCTGTTCTATGGTCTGAATTTTGATAACTTGGAAACTATTGATGTGTGTGTCTCTGACCACATCAGTATTGCTTTTAAAATGCTTCCCCCCACCTAAAAATGTGTCTGTTCCCACTCCCATCAATACCTCCACAACTGCTAGTAAATTTACAAATGCTTTTTAATCCTCTACTAAGGAACCTGTTCTGTGTCATCACACAATGATTTGCTGAACAGGTTCAATTACATACTGTATGTCAGGCTACGTTTGACTCAGTGGCACCAGTTAAAACCAAGAATAAACTGTCTGCCAGAGTCTCATCTTGGTTAGATGACCACACTCGTTACCCTTAAAAAGTGTTTAAAAAAAATGATGAACATAAAAGGAAAGCCTGCTAACTTCAAGTATTCTATGAGATAATGAAGGATCTGATGATAAATTACAATGTTGTGGTTAAAGATGCAAGAGCAAACTACTTTTCTACCCTGATCTATGAGAACTCCCACAACTCGAAAATTCTGTTTAAGACAATTGAACATATTGTTGGTGCCAATCGGGCTTCCGTTCACTTCACAGCACGGAAACTGGTTTATTGAAAGTCAATAATGAAGGGCATAGGCGGGCATGAAATTTTGTCAGACAGTTATTGTCATGCAAAAGTATGCCGGTCTCACGGTAATTGACCATTAATTAGCATAAACATGTTTGGCATCGCCAGGCCTCCACACATACAAGCCATATACAAGCCGCTGATGCGCACCTTTGGAACTTCTACATTTTAAAGTCTAATAAATCAATTGAATATACACCATCACAATAAATACATTGTTTATTTTAGTCAGGTCTAAAGAAACATCATGATATGAAGAAAATGTATTTCAGAATAACAGAATATGAGTTGGCCTACTGTATGTTCTCTGGCTGTAGGCTTGTTCATTTAGGAGACAATATATGCTTAAGTCCCTTGCCATTATTTTATATTATATGATGTTATAGTAAGAATTATATAATTGAACTTAGCAAATTATAATAGAAAGGACATTTTTCCCATTCCAGAGCGAGAGTGCGCATATGAAATGGCTTATATTGAGCTTAAACGTGATCATCTGAAACTTGTACGATAAATTAGATTTGTAGTTATTCGGTAACTTTAGTTGTGAATGATACAAACCGTAGAATGCCTTAGAAACCAAAAGATATATGGTCTACATGATGTGACTATAGGCTATTGATGATTTGAGAAAGTCGCAAAACAAGCTTGCGCTCTGTTCCTTGTCTCAGGCTACAAACGCTGTTCTCTCATCAAGTGATCATATTTTCGCCCCATCAGACTATTCTCAATGAAATATTTTCTTTGCTAATATGTAAAATGAGTTTTGATTTAGAATGGCCTATTGTCAAATGGGCTGGAACAGGGGCAAGAAAAAAAAGACATGTCATCCATATGCACTCAAATAGCGAATGGAGGCCACTTTCCCACTGGTATTTTTTTTCACTCACATTAGTCAAGCTTCCGCCCAAACTCTCTATGCCATGGGCTCTCCAACCCTGTTCCTGCAGCTACCCAATGCTTATTTTGGGAGACCAAGTGAAATCTGTCCGGGAACATAGATATCAACATGTTTTCACAACAAACATATTTCATATTTCACCTACTCAACAGCCAGTGTAATCCCGTGGCGCGATATTCAAATACCCCAAAAATGCAAAAACTTAAATTTTTCAAACATATTAATATTTTACACCATTTTAAAGACAAGACTGTCGTTAATCTAACCACACTGTCCGATTTCAAAAAGGCTTTACAACGAAAGCAAAACATTAGATTATGTCAGCAGAGTACCCAGCCAGAAATAATCAGACACCCATTTTTCAAGCTAGCATATAATGTCACATAAACCCAAACCACAGTTAAATGCAGCACTAACCTTTGATGATCTTCATCAGATGACAACCCTACGACATTATGTTATACAATACATGCATGTTTTGTTCAATCAAGTTCATATTTATATCAAAAACCAGCTTTTTACATTAGCATGTGACTAGCATGTGACTAGCATTCCGACCGAACACTGCCGGTGAATTTACTAAATTACTCACGATAAACGTTCACAAAAAGCATAACAATTATTTAAAGAATTATAGATACAGAACTCCTCTATGCACTCGATATGTCCGATTTTAAAATAGCTTTTCGGTGAAAGCACATTTTGCAATATTCTGAGTAGATAGCCCGGCATCACAGGGCTAGCTATTTAGACACCCAGCAAGTTTAGCACTCACCAAAGTCAGATTTACTATAAGAAAAATGTTATTACCTTTGGTGTTCTTCGTCAGAATGCACTCCCAGGACTTCTACTTCAATAACAAATGTTGGTTTGGTCCCAAATAATCCATTGTTATATCCAAATAGCGGCGTTTTGTTTGTGCGTTCAAGACACTATCCGAAAGGGTAAATAAGGGTGACGAGCATGGCGCATTTCGTGACAAAAGAATTCTAAATATTCCATTACCGTACTTCGAAGCATGTCAACCGCTGTTTAAAATCAATTTTTATGCCATTTTTCTCGTAATAAAAAGCGATAATATTCCGACCGGGAAATCGTTTTCTATTACAAAGAGAGTGAAAGTAAAAGCATGCTATCCCCTCATGCACGAGCCTCAGTCTAATGGCCCTCTGATAGAGCACTTGCCAAACGCGCTAATGTGTTTCAGCCTGGGGATGGAATTACATCGTTCAGCTTTTTCCCACCTTCTGAGAGCCCATGGGAGCCGTAGGAAGTGTCACGTCATGCCAGAGATCCCCTGTATTTGTTAGAGATGATCAAGGAGGGCAAGAAATGGTCAGACAGGCCACTTCCTGTAAGGAATCTTCTCAGGTTTTGGCCTGCCAAATGAGTTCTGTTATACTCACAGACACCATTCAAACAGTTTTAGAAACTTTAGGGTGTTTTCTATCCAAAGCCAATAATTATATGCATATTCTAGTTACTGGGCAGGAGTAGTAACCAGATGAAATCGGGTACGTTTTTTTATCCTGCCGTGCAAATACTGCCCCCTAGCCCCAACAGGTTAACTAGGCAAGTCAGTTAAGAACAAATTCTTATTTACAGTGACGGCCTACAGCGGCCAAACTCGGATGACACTGGGCCAATTGTGCGCAGCCCTATGGGACTCCCAATCATGTCCGGTTGTGATACAGTCTGGATTTGAACCAGGTTGTCTGTAATGACACCTCTAGCACTGAGATGCAGTGTCTTAGACCACTGTGATGTGAATGTTTAAATATCATTCATATTGAAAAGAAAATTAGACATCACTATAATTCCTGTCCTCAAGTGATATATTTCTTGGCAGGTCAGGAATGTCGATTTGACGAAACTAAAGTCCCTGGCATCAGAGCCAAAAGAGAACAACACTTTCCTCATCGAGGACTACAACGGACTAAAAGGAATCCTAGACAACTTTCAAAAAAAGATCTTCAACTTTGAAGGTACAACTCCGGATTCAGATAAACTCTTACTACTACTTCCTTATTTTTCAGCAAAGTCCCTGTCAACTGAAAGTTGCTATTCATTTAAAAAAAAACTGAAGTGGAAATACTGGTCACTTCCTGAAATATACTGGTATTTATTTTTAGTGATAACACCTTACTCAAGAAATTCCACAGTAGAAGTATTATTGTATCGCTAGTTATATCAGTGTCCATATGTTCTAGGTTCCAAGACTGCTCTGGCTGGAAACTTGACTAAGGAGATGTCTCAGAGTGGGTTCAGTGCTGTCTACGTTGATAAGGTGAGATACACAATAGTATGTCCAGCATGTTTTATCATCTTAAATGTTCATTTGTAATATGTATCAATTGTTTTAAAATGTTTACTACAATGCTTCTACATTGTGCTACAAATCCTTGTAAATGCTTAAATATGAATGTATAAATGTAATGACCACCATTGAAACTAGTTTATAGACACAGTATATAGTTAATGAATGCTTATTAATAAATGTCATACAATATGACCCAATGTTTTATTTCCTCTACAGGACACCTTGGTTCTGGGCTCAGTGGGATCAAACAACTGGTGTGGATCTCTCTTTGAGACTGAGGGTCTGAGATCAGAGAAAAGGGAAATTCAGGACCCCACATTGGACAAAGATTCCTATATGGGTAATGGAATATTAAGCTCAACAAAATTATATTGCTCAAATGTGAATTTGAACAAACACTATTTTCAAGGCTCTGTTAGTTCAGATGTTTCAGTGAAGGGAGTGTAGTTACAATGGACCTACATTTCTTCATTGTTATTACAGGATACTCTGTAGCTGTTGGGAAGAAGAATGAGAACCTTCTATATTTTACCGGAGCACCAAGATCTGAACACATGGGACGGATCCTACTTTTTCACAAGGTTAACAACAACTGGACTGTGGCACAAAGATTGCCTGGAGAACAGGTTGGTAACATTAGCTAATTCTGCAAGCAGTGTGGTATCTGAATCAAGTTATACAATAGGGACAGCATGAAACCAGCTTTTGGGGTTACTTCAAAGGTTGAATCACTCCTCTGATAGTAAAGAGGAACACATGATGTCACTTTTTATGTTTACTTATGAGTTCCATTCAAAACCAGAGGACTTCTTTGAACATTTCAAAACCATTCTTTGTATGAATGTAAGTTTTGATTTTCTCAGATGGGCTCCTACTTCGGGGCAGAGCTGTGATCTGTGGACATAGACTCAACACAGACTTCCTACTGGTGGGTGCACCAACGTTTCACCAACCTCCGAAAGAGGGCAGGATCTACGTCTACACACTGAGTGATAAGGTGGGCTGAACTGTGAACCTCTGAACATCAGATTCAAATTCTGGATTTTTTGGTTGTATATGTTCATCAGGGACAAGGTGATCTGGAATCCGAAATATATTCATTTCGATATAAATATCCATCATCTTCAATAATACTGCACAAAAAGACAGTGTAATATGGATTTATCTTCATGTGATCTCTCCTCGCCCTTCCGTTATTAGTTGGAACTGAGGATGGAGATGAATGTTTCAGTGCTGTCTCAAGGTAGATTCGGCTCCTCCATCTCGTCTCTCACAGACCTGAATGGAGATGGGCTGAAGGATGTAGCTGTGGGCGCTCCACTTGAGGATGATCACAGGGGGGCCGTGTACATCTACCTGGGTGAAAAGCTAAAGGGGATCCGCCCTGAATTCAGCCAGGTGAGGCCGACGAAGATGGAAATCATTAAAAGAAACCCTTCATGATTAAAGAAAACAGACATCCCTCCTGGGATATCAATATCAATGGCTTTTCATTAAATGTGTATGTCTTCTTATTGCAGCGCATCTCAGCTGTGATGATGAGATCTAAGCTCCAGTTCTTTGGCCAGTCAATTGATGGGAAGATGGACCTGGGTGAGGATGGACTGACTGATATCGTTGTAGGAGCGCGTGGCGCAGTTGTTGTCTTGAGGTACGAGTCCAAAAAATGATAAGAAAAGACAGCTGGTTTAAACACACAGTTGTTTAACCAGTAAAAATATCCCACTAGGGTGCGATCTGCACTGAACGGTGGCTGCGCTCAATGAGGTGTGGGCGGTGTTACCCAACATCGTACAATGTAGGCTAACATCCCAATCTTTATCTCGATCGCTCACAGGTCCAGACCGGTCCTCAGCATCTCTGCTCATCTCCACTTCCATCCTTCGGAGATCAGCACTGATGGATCTGACTGTCTGGCAAAAGAGATCATTTCCCCCGTGGTCACTTTAACAGCCTGCTTCAACATGGCAGAGGCAACAAAGAGTAAAGCTGGTAAGAACTCTCAGAACTTTAGGAACACTAAAGGCATTGTGCTTTCCAACAGAAATGGAGTCATGATCTGAAACCACATAATTGTAGCCTTGGTGGTCCAGGTCGGAGCCTCGGTGAATAGCTAAATCATTGACCACAATAAGTGTGTCTTGGTCTCTTCCTAGTCTGAAGACCAGTGGAGGCTGCTGAGGGGAGGCTGCTCATAATAATGTCTGGAACAGAGCAAATGGAATGGCATCAAACACATAGAAACCATGTGTTTGATACCATTCCACCTATTCCGCTCCAGCCATTACCACAAGCCCGTCCTCCCCAATTAAGGTGCCACCAACTTGTGGTGAAGATGAAGTCCAAGTGTATCGAATGGTTCGGCCTTGGTCGGGATCTGGGTCACGAGAGTTAAGGTCTTGACTCCATCTCTGCTTTCTACTTTAATGGTGTTCATCAGCAGACAACCATGAGGTTCAGAACTTCTCACCCTGATAAGGAAGCCATTTCAGACTGTTGTGTATTTTTCCAGGGGCACTGAGTGCAGGGATGAACGTCTCCTACTCGCTGGATGTGGATCCACTGAGACAGAGGAGCCGAGCCTTTTACAGTGACACGAACAAAGGGGCCAGAAGACTTCTCTCTACAGTGGAGCTGAGAAAGGAGCGGACCTGCTTCAACCACTCAGTCTACATGACAGTATGAACAATGACATACTGTAGCTATGCAACAATACAACAACCATAATGTCTCTCGTAAGGAGGGGATTTAATGAATAACGTTAAGTTGTTAGGTTGTTGAATTATTATTGAATTATTGTGTATTGATCTTATTCAGTGATGATAAGAATGAGGGTTTTTCAGGACTATGGATAGGGAAATTAATGCCACATTTTATTTTCTTCCAGCAATGCGTGATCGACACATTATCGCCCATAATCATCCAACTTAATTTTTCTCAATCTGAAAGCCAACAAGAGGGTCTTACTGCCATTCTGAATACTGACAGTCCTACACAGGCTGTGGTCGAGGTACGAAGATACATTCTGGGTCTGACTTAAACCTGTTCACTTACAATGATCAACAGTACTAGCAATGACTTTGGACTGAGTACTGTAATTTAGACAAAGACCTGTGAAAACAGGTAATCTAAACACATTCACAGTTGTCTTGAATTCGTCATAGGTGCCCTTTGAAAAGAACTGCAAAGAAAATGAAACCTGTTTGGCAGAGCTTGAGGTGGATTTCAACTTTATGTAAGTATCTGATAAACATAGAGGCAACATAAAGTAACTTGTTTGTAGCTGTAATAATTACTGACTGCTCAAAAAAAGCATGTTTTCTCTGACTGTATGTATTTTGTCTCTCTTATCAGCACATCAACTTTATTAGTGGTGGACCAGAGTTACTTCAACGTGACTATAAGACTGTCCAATCATGGGGATGACTCCTACAACACCAGTCTAACTCTCCTCTACCCTCCTGGCCTCTCATTCTCCATGATGCATCTTCTGAAGGTAATACCGACACCCCTCCATCTATTGTGTAATTCATTCTGATGTTTTCTTCTTGCTCTCATCTAAACCAGTGTTATTCAAACCTGGAGACCTAAAACATGTTCAGCTAAACAAGGGTTTGATGAGTAGTTTAATCAGGGGTGTTCCTTCTGGGCTGGAACAAAAGCTTGCCTTGCTCATCTTGTGGGACTGCAGAACCAGGATAGGAGAACGTTAATTTAAACATCAGTTTTCCGACAAACATTTAAATGTTCACTACATGTGCTAATTATTCATAAAATGTAGCAACATATTAAGTGTTGAATTTCTTAATTCTTTAGACTGTTAACATGCTTGTTTGTTTATTTTAGATTATGTCAGTGACTCAGATGTACAAACCAGATTTATTTACACACTTGACATGTCTGTATTCCATAGTCTACAAGGAGAACGGTGTTCAGCTGTGGTGGTCTGGGAGGTGAAATGGACAGAACTACATGCAGTGTCAGCCTCCCTGTCTACCGTAGTAAAACTACAGTGAGTGATTACTTAGATATACCCGTGAATCCACTGGTAAAGCTTTTAAAATGTTGTCCTTCGATGATAGACTCAGAGCTAAAAGCAGTGACAAAGCAGTAACTCAATGTCATTAAAACAGTTTTGATCTTTGAGTGATATATGCCTTGTCAGGAAAAAATTCAATTTAATCAATTTTGAATTTGTCTTTATTTTTTCTGAACTATGCCATTTTCATTTCCAGGCAGTGTTCACCAGTAAATTCCATATTTTTAATACATACGACTGGAACAACACAATGGAGATGACCGTCATCAGACTGAGGTAGAAATCTGCTTCCAGTGTGAACATGTTAGAGATGTAGCTAGACGAGAGCTTAGATTCTGTTAGGAGTGTGTATTGGAGGCAAAGTCAGGTGCAGGAGAGCATTTACATTTTAGTCATTTAGCAGACACTCTTATCCAGAGCAACTTACAGTAGTGAACACATACAATTCAATTAATTTCATACATT
The DNA here is from genome assembly GCF_965601325.2 of Salmo salar. NCBI lineage: Eukaryota > Metazoa > Chordata > Actinopteri > Salmoniformes > Salmonidae > Salmo > Salmo salar. The sequence continues at coordinate 57,053,634 of NC_138292.1, forward strand.
TTTTTTTTTTTCCTTACTGGCCACCCGTGGGAATCAAACCCACAACCCCAAACACCATTGCAAACACCATGCTCTACCAACTGAGCCACAGGGAGGTTAGTGTAGTGAACAGGTGCACTTTTTACACAGAGTGTAGTGAACAGGCGCACTTTCATTCCGGTCAAACTGACAGCACAAAAATAACATAAAATGTGCCCAAAACACGGAACATAGACAAAAAGTAATGCGCGTAACAATATCCAGAATATCAAAATACACGTAACACAAACAATCCTACACAAAGACATGATGGGGAACAGAGGAATAAATACATATAAATTGATTGGGGAATGAAAACCAGGTGTGCAGGGAACAAGACAAAACAAATGGATACATGAAAAATGGAGCGGCGATGGCTAGAAAGCGGAAGTCGTGCCAGTACCCCCCCCGACATGGTGGAACTCACGCAGTAGTTCAGGGTCTAATACATCCGCCACCGGAACCCAGCACCTCTCCTCCGGACCGTACCCCTCCCACTCCACGAGGTACTGAAGGCCCCCTCCCGATGCCTTGAATCTAGGATGGAACGGACGGAGTACGCCGGGGCCCCCTCGATGTCCAGAGGGGGCGGAGGAACCTCCTGTACCTCAGACTCCTGGAGCGGACCAGCCACCACCGGCCTGAGGAAAGACACATGGAACGAGGGGTTAATATGGTAATCGGGGGGAAGCTGTAACCTGTAAGATACCTCGTTCACTCTCCTCAGGACTTTGCATGGCCCCACAAACCGCGGGCCCAGCTTCCGGCAGGGCAGGCTGAGGGGCAGGTTTCGGGTCGAGAGCCAGGCCCTGTCCCCTGGTGCGAACACCGTGGCCTCAATGCGGTGAATATCCGCGCTGGTCTTTTGGCGCAGCACGGCCTAATGGAGGTGACCATGGGCAGCTTCCCAGGTCTCCTCCACGCGTCTGAACCACTCATCCACCGCAGGAGCCTCGGTCTGACTCCGATGCCATGGTGGCAGAACTGGCTGGTACCCCAATTCACACTGAAAGAGGAAGCAGTTAGTGGAGGAGTAGCGGAGCGAGTTCTGCGCCATCTCTGCCCAGGGCACGAACGCCACCCACTCCCCCGGCCGGTCCTGGCAATAGGACTGCAGAAACCTGCCCACATCCTGGTTCACTCTTTCCACCTGCCCATTACTCTCGGGGTGGAAACCCAAGGTAAGGCTGATTGAGACCCCCAAACGTTCCATGAACGCCCTCCAGACTCTCAAAGTGAACTGGGGACCCCGATCAGACACTATATCCTCAGGCACCCCGTAGTGCCTGAAGACGTGTGTAAACAGGGCCTCCGCAGTTTGTAGGGCCGTAAGGAGACCGGGCAGAGGGAGGAGACGACAGGACTTAGAGAAACTATCCACAACGACCAAGATCGTGGTGGTCCCCTGTAAGGGAGGAAGATCCGTTAGAAAATCAACCGACAGGTGTGACCATGGCCGTTGTGGAACGGATAAGGGATGTAGCTTACCTCTGGGCAGGTGTCTAGGAGCCTTACACTGGGCGCACACTGAGCAGGAGGAAACATAAACCCTCGCGTCCCGAGCCAAGGTGGGCCACCAGTACTTCCCAGACAGACAGCTCACCGTCCGACTGATCCCCGGATGACCAGAGGAGGGTGATGTGTGGGCCCAATAGATCAACTGGTTACGGACAGCAGACGAAACGTACTGAAGTCTGACGGGACACTGGAGTGGAGCGGGTTCAGTACGCAACGCCCGCTCAATGTCCGCGTCCACCTCCCACACGACAGGCGCTACCAGGCAGGAGGCCGGGAGCATGGGAGTCTGATCCATGGGCCGCTCCTCTGTGTCATACAGCCGGGATAGTCCGTCTGCCTTAACATTCTGGGAACGTGGTCTGTAGGACAGGGCAAACACAAAACGGGTAAAGAACATGGCCCACCTTGCCTGACGAGGATTCAGTCTCCTAGCTGCCCGGATGTACTCCAGGTTGCGGTGGTCAGTCCAGATGAGGAAAGGGTGTTTAGCCCCCTCAAGCCAATGTCTCCACGCCTTCAAAGCCTTAACCACAGCCAACAGCTCCCGGTCCCCCACATCATAGTTCCGCTCCGCCGGGCTGAGCTTCTTCGAGAAGAAAGCACAGGGGCAGGGCTTCGGTGGTGTGCCCGAGCGCTGAGAGAGCACGGCTCCGATCCCAGCCTCTGACGCGTCCACCTCCACTATGAATGCCAAAGAGGGATCCGGATGGGCCAGCACGGGAGCCAAGGTAAACAGAGCTCTCAGCTGCCCAAAAGCCCTGTCCGCCTCAACCGACCACTGCAGACGTACAGGACCCCCATTCAGCAGTGAGGTAATGGGTGCAGCCACCAGGCCAAAACCCCGGATAAATCTCCGGTAGTAATTGGCAAACCCTAAAAATCGCTGCACCTCCTTTACCGTGGTGGGAGTCGGCCAATTACGCACGGCTGCTATGCGGTTACTCTCCATCTCCACCCCTGATGTGGAAATGCGATACCCTAGGAAGGAGACGGACAGTTGAAAGAACAGGCATTTCTCAGCCTTGACGTACAGGTCATGCTCCAACAGTCGTCCAAGTACCTTGCGCACCAAGGACACATGCTCGGTGCATGTAGCGGAGTATATCAGAATGTCATCGATATACACCACTACACCCTGCCCGTGCAGGTCCCTGAAAATCTCGTCTACAAAGGATTGGAAGACTGATGGAGCATTCATCAACCCGTACGGCATGACGAGGTACTCATAATGCCCTGAGGTGGTACGAAACGCCGTCTTCCACTCGTTTCCCTCTCGGATACGCACCAGATTGTACGCACTCCTGAGATCCAGTTTAGTGAAGAAGCGCGCCCCGTGCATTGACTCAATCGCCGTGGCGATAAGAGGTAGCGGGTAACTGTACCTCACCGTGATTTGATTGAGACTTCTATAATCAATGCACGGGTGCAGACCTTCATCCTTCTTCACAAAAAAATAAACTCGAGGAGGCGGGTGAAGTGGAGGACCGAATGTACCCCTGACGCAGGGATTCGGAGACATATGTCTCCATAGCCACCGTCTCCGCTTGCGACAGGGGATACACGTGACTCCTGGGAAGTGCAGCGTCTACCAGGAGATTTATCGCACAATCCCCCCGTCGACGGGGTGGTAATTGAGTCGCCTTCTTCTTACAGAAGGTGAGAGCCAAATCGGCATATTCTCGGGGAATGCGCACGGTGGAGACCTGGTCTGGACTTTCCACCGTGGTAGCACCAACGGAAACCACTACACACCTCCCCAAGCACGCTCGCGACCACCCCGTGAGAGCCCTCTGTTGCCAGGAAATGGTGGGGTTATGATGAGCCAACCAGGGAAGGCGTAGTACCAGGGGAAACGCAGGAGAGTCAATGAGAAAGAGACTGATTCTCTCATCATGAACCCCTTGCATCTCCATGGCCAGGGAGATGGTGGCCTCCTTGATTAGCCCGGACCCTAATGGTCGACTATCCAGAGCGTGAACCGGAAAAGGTCTATCCACAGCAATAATGGGGATCCCTAAACTAAGTGCTAACGCTCTGTCAATAAAATTCCCAGCTGTGCCTGAATCGACGAGCGTCGTATCTTCTATGGGACATCTGGGACGCTAGCATCCCACCCACGGTACACACTATCAACAGCCAGTGAAATATCAGGGCGGCAAATTCAAAACAACAAAATCTCATAATTCAAATTTCTCAAACATACAACTATTTTACACCATTTTAAAGATAAACTTCTCCTTAATCGAACCACATTGTCCGATTTCAAAAGGCTTTACGGCGAAAGCATAAAGTTAGATTATGTTAGGACAGAGCCTAAACAAGAAAAACCACACAGCCATTTTCCAAGCAGGAGAGGCGTCACAAAAACCAGAAATACAGCTAAAATTAAGCACTAACCTTTGATGATCTTCATCAGATGACACTCCTAGGACTCAATATTACACAATACATGTATGTTTTGTTCGATAAAGTTTATATTTATATCCAAAAACCCCATTTTACATTGGCGCATGATGTTCAGAAAATATTTTGCCTCCAAAACCTCTGGTGAATGAGCACAACAATTTACAAAAATACTCATCATAAACGTTGATAAAATATTAAACTGTTATTCAAAGAATTATAGATAAACATCTCCTTAATGCAACCGCTGTGACAGATTTAAAAAAAGCTTCACGGGGAAAGCACACTTTGCAATAATCTGAGTACAGCGCTCAGAAAACAACAGCAGGCAATACAGATACCCGCCATTTTGGAGTCATCTAAAATCATAAATAGCATTATAATATTCACTTACCTTTGATGATCTTCATCAGAATGCACTCTCAGGAATTCCAGGTCCACAATAAATGTTGTTTTGTTCGATAAAGTCCATCATTTATGTCCAAATACCTCCTTGTTAGCGCGTTCAGTAAGCTACTCCAAATGAAGGAAGCGCAACGAACATTTCACGACAAAGTCAAAAGAAGTTATATTTACGTTCATAGAAACATGTCAAACGATGTATAGCATAAATCTTCCATAATATTCCAACCGGACAATTCCAATGTCTTCAAAAACGTTATGGAACACAGCGACCTCTCACGTGAATGCGCACCACTGAACTCATGTCACCAATTTCAAGGCCTTCTTGTTCGCTCTCTGTTCACTGCAAAAGCCTGAAACAAGGTTCTAAAGACTGTTGACATCTAGTGGAAGCCCTAGGAAGTGCAAAATGAACCCCAAGTCACTGTGTGTTAGATAGGCAATGACTTGAAAAGACTACAAGCATCAGATTTCCCACTTCCTGGTTGGATTTTTCTCAGGTTTTTGCCTGCCATATGAGTTCTGTTATACTCACAGACATCATTGAAACAGTTTTAGAAACTTCAGAGTGTTTTCTATCCAAATCTACTAATAATATGCATATCCTACCTTCTGGGACAGAGTAGCAGGCAGTTTAATTTGGGCACGTCATTCATCACGAATTTCCGAATACTGCCCCCTATCACTAAAAAGTTATGCTGTGAATGCGGGGAGAACTCAGGGAAACAAACGGGTACAAACAAGTGAACAACAGAGGACTCTGGATCAGAGTGGTGCATACTCACCTGGGGTGACGTCAGAGTGCCCTGCCTGCTGCCTCGACTCCCAGAGGGACCAACCCGGCACCGACCGGCAGTGTGCCCTCTGCGGCCACAGATGGTGCACGTGAAGGCCCCTCCTCCAGCCTCCCTATGCGCAGCCCCTCCCAACTTCATGGGCACCGTAGCGGGAGTGCTGGGAGATATCCACAATAACAATATCCACAATATCAAAATACACGTAACACAAACAATCCTACACAAAGACATGATGGGGAACAGAGGAATATATACATATACATTGATTGGGGAATGAAAACCAGGTGTGCAGGGAACAAGACAAAACAAATGGATACATGAAAAATGGGGCGGCGATGGCTTGAAAGCCGGTGACGTCGACCGCCGAACGCCGCCCAAACAAGGAGAGGGCCGACTTCGGCAGAAGTCGTGACAGAATCAGTCCAGGAAACACCCTTCATTTCCCCATGTTGTCGAATTATTGAACATACATTGCTTAAAACTAACTAGTTTAATACAACCTCAATACCTTCCACTCAATTAGCTGAAGGACTTCATAGCATTCTATTTATGTACACAAAACATGCATTTGCCTTTCCTTTATTCACAGTGACAATGGAAACTCAACCAATAGTTCCCTTACCAGGACCATCCCTGTTCAATTTGCAGTTGACCTGGTAGCAAAAGCGTAAGTCTTCACAAGCCTATACTTGATATTTTGTTTGAGAATGACTCCCAAGTGAATTGAATAAAATCAAGTTGACTTATATATTTTTGTTGTTGTTGAAGCCTTCCCCAAGACTCCACCACATACATGAACTTTACTCTGGAGGACACATCACCTAAAAGACTGGTGAATGTATATGAGGTAAACAATCAACTGCTATCGTGTGATTCACACGATGTGAGGGAAATGTTCTGTGTCTTTATACTCTAAAAACAAAACATACTTTTATTGTTACTCAAACCACTTACATGCATGCAATAATAATTATTGTGAATACTCTGATTAATAATATAATAGTTTGATTAAAACGTTTAAATGAATTGCGAAAATAAAAATGTCCCTTACAATCCGTTTTACATGGACAGCTGATAATCAGGCTACCTGATGGGACTTTGAAAATGTCAGAAAATCGACAATTAAAAAATATGTTCTATCATAGCGATCATATACTTTTTGGGAAGCCCATTTGAATTTGAGTGTACAAAATATTAAAGACACCTTCCTAATATTGAGTTGCACGCACATCCTTTTGCCTTCAGAACAAGCCTCTATTCATCGGGGCATGGACACTACAAGGCATCGAAAGCGTACCACATGGATGCTGGCCCATGTTGACTCTAATGCTTCCCAAAGTTGTGTCAAGTTAGCTGGATGTCCTTTGGCTGGTGGACCATTCTTGATACACACAGGAACCTGTTGTGCGTGAAAAACCCAGCAGTCTTGCAGTTCTTAACACAAACCGGTGTACCTGACACCTACTACTATACTCCGTTCAAAGGCACTTAGATTTTTTGTCTTTCCCATTCACTCTCTGAAGGGCACACACACAATCCATGTCTCAGTTGTCTCAAGGCTTAAAAATACTTTAACCTGTCCCCTCCTCTTCATCTACACCTATTGAAGTGGATTTAACAAGAGACAAGGGATAAGGGATCATAGCATTCACCTGGTCAGTCTATATCATGGAAAGAGCAGGTGTCCTTTAATGTTTTGTACACTCAGTGTATAAAGTGTGTATGTGAAAAGTAATTATAAGATGCATACGTTAAGATTTTCTGGACTCGCATCACTCGCGACACAGAGGGATGCTTGCGGTGCTCATGATAGCAAATGAGCAGATCAGATACACCACAGGATACAGATACACCATTAAAGGGATACTGCAAGATTCTTGTTCTTCTCACCCAGAGTCGGATGAACTCGGGGAAATAGTTGTTATGTCTCTGCGTGCAGTACGAAGGGAGTTACTGTTCGTTTTGCGAGCCAATGCTAACTAGTGTTGGCTACCGCAATGACTGGAAGTCTACAGGTACAGTAGCATAGCTCTCTCACAGTATCCCTTTGAAGGTGTTTACATGATCCAATAATTTGAAACATTGCAAATAAAATCTAGGTGTTTTAATAGGTTTACACTTACTTCGCTCATGACCTTACTCTGATTAAGATAATCAGAGAAAGGTGTTTACATGGCTAATGCTAAACTGAGTATTGCCATAATCAGTTTAATATTGAATTATAAGTGTGCATATAAACATATTCTCAGTCCACTGGAGGTTGGTGGCATCTTAATTGGGGAGGACGGGCTCGTGGTAATGGCTGGAGCGGAATCAGTGGAATGGTTTCAAATATGTCAAACACATGGTTTCCATGTTTGTGATGCCATTCCATTTGCTCCGTTCCAGCCATTATTATGAGCCATCCTCCCCTCAGCAGCCTCTACTGTCTGTCACCCTAGGCTTGCTCTTTTGGGGGCTTAGGTATATGTTAGAAATGTTATTGTTAGGTTGGTTGATTGAATGTGTCATTGTTTACAGGTGCAGAACATAGGATTTACGCCTGTACCCATCACAGTCACCTTCACTTTCCCAACTAAGCTTGAGCACAGATTTGAATTAAAGGACTACCAAATATCTGTCTTACAGGTAAACTGTTCACATTGCTTACGAAAATGCTGACATTTTTCTGCCACAATTTCTTTCAATAAGGAGTTTCCTTTCTTTTCTTTGAAGAACCGTACTCAATGTGGAAAGATTATCAATTCAACAACAGAGGTGAGTATTGAAATATGCCACTCACTCTTGACATTGTTGGTAACCTATCCAAGCAGGTTACAACTCAGTATAGTAATCATGTTACTGAAACACACATTTTGTTCTGGCTGTGTTTACAGTACCGCTCTCCAGAAAAATCCATTGAGTGTGAAAGTTTCCTTTTGGATACGTTTTTGACAGTTACATTTGTGCTGTCTGGAAATGTTTCCTTCGAGGACCTCGATCAACATGCATTGGTCTGTATTAAGCCAACTTGAACAAATGATGGTACAGAGTAACAACATGCTAATAATTAACGAGACTTTGGGACAGCAAACATCCCCCTTTAAATCCTTGTCATGCTTATTATTCATTAGCACGCTACACCATTTAAGCTAGAAACGCCATTCAAACTTTAAAATGTGCAGAGTGGTCAGGACCAGTGTGCTTGCCTACAATTTATTGATATATGTTTTACTTTTTAAACTATTGAGTTTTTTGTCCTCCATCTACTTCCATGGGATTTCTTCAACATTCTAAAAGTTCCATTGTTACAGACTCCCATGAATTCCAACATTCTATTATACAAATCAAGAGATACAGATGTCTTAATAACAGCATCAACTTCATTCATTAAGTTGACTTCCCACTGTTGAGTACGCCATGCAACAGACGTGGCAAATAGCCTAGTAGATTTTTTTAACTTCTGTAGGCTTTTGAGTGGTCTTCAATGGGCAAAATTGTAGCGCAATAATCTTCATCGCAAAAGCATCATGAAATGCATCTGATTTTATGATATAAACTTGAAGCCCATGTAAAAGACCAGGGATATGAACACGGAAGTATGACGTAGGAACGTGTCACTTGCTTGGCTTATTAACTGCCATAGAACTTTTAAATGAATAGCACTGGGTGAACACATTCTAAGCATGAGACAATGAGTAAACGGTGACTGACAAATCAGCTACTTTCCCAACAACTTAGACAAAAACTTAGAGGGTATGACATTTTGGTCTACTTCTCTGCTTTTCATATGTAAAATCAGAACAGAAATATCTTCTACCTATCAAATGATGCAGCTTTGTTAGTTACTGCATCGACTACATTTTCTGTCAACTTTTACAGTCTGACATTTTTACCACTTTCCGAGCATTTTATTCCAACTTAGACATAATAACATATGGATCTACTTCTCTGCTATTCAAATCTGAAATCAGACAGCTGTTCTAGTAACCACATCAACAACTTTTTGAAACATCTGCTGTTTTGACCACTTTCCCAACAAGTTAGACAAAAACGTAGAGCTTTCTCTTACTTCTCTGCTATTTAAATCTGAAATCAGAACACTTCTTCTACTACCACAAAATACTTTTAAAGAACTGAAGAAAGTAACACAATTTTACTTAATGTAAAATGACCACCTAGTTCTACTAACAATATCTCACTCTACAGAGCTTGTCATTGCCAAAGAAATTCACTGGGGATAGAGAAACAGTCAGTTTCATCAGTTTTGTGAAACTCAGCTATGACAAAAAACGATATGTCCAGACAGCGAGTGACCCAAGGGTAAGTTTCCTGTAAAAAAAAAAAAAACTTTCTTCCACAAAGATATAAATATTTCTTGAGCAAAGATTCACAAAAGCATCAATTTTGTATGTATTTATTTGCTCATTAGGATAACTCTTCAAGCTTCCACCAAACACAGGTAATTCCATTTGTGGAAGGAAACTGGTTTACTGTATAAGAATTGTTTTTAAATTGCTTGTCCATTCATCACTCATTGTCTCAAAATGTATTCCTCCAGATTGATGTTCAGGCTGAGATCATCATTCCTCCACAAACAGAGCTTATAATAGGGACAGGAATAGGAGGAGGATTCTTTCTCCTGATCATCATCACAATGGTCATGTATATGGTGAGTATCAATGCTGCGACAGAACCTTTGCTTCTGCATTGTAAGGACCAACACTTTGATTCACATTCTTCACATTGTTTTTCCTTTCTACTCAGCTGGGATGTTTCAAGAGAAAATGGCATGTTGTTAATGCACAGAAAGATGAGAATGAAGGGGAACAGAGCGAGCAAGATGATGCTGCTCAGCCAATGTTAATATATCAGAGATAAAGCTACAGCCTGAGAGAGATCCTGAGAGTGGAGCAGTGGAGTCAAACCTTCTCCTTGACGACAGTCAAACAGAAAACAATGGCTTCCCCACTAGTGAGGCGGTAGGGGAGGGACCAAAAGAGAAACAGGATGTGTCAGTGTCAGAAGCAGGCTAATGGAGTAGAGAAACTCTTTTCTTGCCACTTCCATATGGAAGGGACTTTTTAATAGCAGGTTAGGAGAACTTACGCAGCAGGTTAAGATAATTAATGCAGCAGGTTAGAGAAAGTAGTAGAGGTCCAAGGGAAAAAAACTCAGATAGAGATGAATTGTTATATGAATTAATAGAGTCTGACCTGACCACAGAACAACGCATATCACTCGATATGTGATTAAGTCTGAAATACTTTTTCAAAAATAGTTGTTTCATGGACATTGATGTTTTAATAAAATGTGACCAAAGTGATTCAGTGTTATATCTAATATATACTGTTTCAATGTTTATGTCAAGGTAAACTTTTTTATTTATTGTATGATTGCTGTAATGTCATTAATTTAAATTACTATGTTCTTGCTAGAGAAATGTACATTGGCAAAGAGCTTAATTATTTTGTGTTTCACATTATACTGTAAGATGTACACTATATATACAAAAGTATGTGCACACCCCTTCTAATTACTGGATTTGGCTATTTCAGCCACACCTGTTGCTGACAGGTGTATAACATCGAGAACACAGCCATGCAGTCTCCATAGACAAACATTGGCAGTAGAATGGCCTTACTGAAGAGCTCAGTAAAGCATATTCATAACATGATGCAGTCACCACCATTTCTTGAAAATATGACGAGTGTTAGTCAGTGATGTGTTGTGTTGGATTTTTTTGCAGTATTCCTTAAGTGCCTTATTTCAAGCAGAATGCATGTTTTGGAATATTTTTATTCTGTACAGGCTTCCTTCTTTTCACTCTGTCATTTAGGTTAGTATTGTGGAGTAACTACAATATTGTTGATCCATCCTCAATTCTCTCATATCACAACCATTAACAATTAAACTCTGTAACTGTTTTAAAATCACCAATGCCCTCATGATGAAATCCCTGAGCAGGTTCCATCCTCTCTGAGTTAGGAAGGACGCCTGTATCTTTGTCCAGGACTTGGAGGGGGAGGGAGAGGGGAGAAAGAGGGGAGAGGTCCTCAGGGATCAGACCAAGTCCTGGGCAAAGATGGGCCGTGGCAGGGTGATGTCAACCTGGAGATGGTGGTGAGGGTTGCTGAGTGGCACACAAGGTACTAATGATTCTAATGGAATCACCAACGGCTCCGCTCGCTCACTCTCCAACTCCTCAACCTCCTCCTTAATCCCCCTCTTTGGAGAAGGGTGTAATTGCGGCCCTCAATTTTGGGCGCTCCTGCATGTGGGCATTCCAGCATCTGCAGGAACCCATCTTTATTATTTTATTAGTACATTTTTTTAGCAAGGACTCCGGTACACAGGCAACACCGCAATGTCATTCACCGCTGCCTGTCGAACACTGCTTTCCCGCAGTTCGGTTAACGTTACAGCGAGGGCATCTGTGTCTGTTTATTTACTACATAACTTCCTCCCAGCTTTGATATAGAGAGGGGTGGGGTGGCTGGTATATCTGTTATATCTGCTATCCAATGCATCAACATATTACACATACATTTTAAGCTAAAACATTGCACATTAATTATATTACAATGATGACACAGCCTAAACGAAAAACTTGAGTAATACTTTTATTTTCGTATTGACCCACATTTTAAATGTGGGTCAGGGGAGGTTGTCTGGCTGATGGGGCCTGCGAAGAAGCTGTGAAAGGGTTTTTCCACTGGCTTATCAGACAACTCAATGGCATCCTTAGGACCTAATGTAGCGCTGGGTGAATCTGGTTAGTTCTGTGTTGGAGGGTGGGGAGTGGTGGTCTGAGTGATGGGGCCTGCAAAGAGGCTGCGAAAGGGTTTCTCCAGGGGCTTGTGGGGCTCAAGCCCCTGGAGAGAACCTGGTTCCTTACGGCTTTGGAAGTTTATTGGCGGGCTCTGGAGGCCTCTGACAGGGAGGACAATTCTGATTTAGAATATATTCTTGTCTTCCAGGATCTTAAAGATCTCATCACAAACATCAACCATTTGAACAGATAAGATGAACTGGGTAAGGGATTGATTATTCATACTTTACTAGTGTACACACTAGGACAGACCCCATTTAGTCGGCTGATCGATTGTTTGGTTGATAGGTTGTTGGTCGACAGCTTTTTTTAGTCGAGCAGTCGCAATATAATAAAAAAAATGGCATGGCACATGAGACACAAGTCTGATTCGCTCCTGTCTCAGTGGACTAATCCCATTGTGAGGGGCACAGGGATGACACAGTGTCACATCTGTTCCTGCCACGCCCTCTAGTGTTCATCCGGTGTCTCCTTGACCTGCAGGCACTCCCCCAGTACACTCTCTCTCTTCCTCTCCCTCGCTCTCTGTGTATGTGATTGTGTGGTTGGAGACAGGTGCACTGGAGTCGGAGCAGATCCCCACCAGCTGCAACCCGTTCCATAATCAAGACCTCTACAAATACTCAGTCCTGCCACTTCCACTCTGCCAGATCGTAATCTCTATTCAGTCAGTCATGCGTTTAGCTATTTGTTATTATTTAAGATCCTGTGTCCTGCTGTGCCTGTTTCCCTGCCTGATGCTGTTTATCCTCTCACTGCAGTTTTGCCGCTCTGACTCTGGTTCCTGTCTCCTGTTCCACATCTCACCACCCTGCTACCCTGTTCTGGACTCACCACACCACCACTCCCTTGGATTCCCCTCCGGACCTGTTTACCCTGTCCCAACCCAGCTCACTCCAACCTCGGCCTCCACATCTGGTTTTCTGCAACCCATCTGAACTTCCTCGGGCCTGCACTCCATCTCTCCCTGTGTTACAATAAATACCTTGGTTCATTCATCCCTGTTTCCTTTTCTGAGTCTGCTCTTTGGTTCCCCTGTGCTGCTCCACCTAACACACAGTCCATCGATATAAGACAGGCATCTGCAACATAAGGCACGCGTGCGGGTACTTGCCAGGGGCACGCCAAACAATTTGATAAAACTGAGAAAATAAGTTAAATTTCTATAATTTCAAAATTACATTGTTTTTCCAGAAATGGCTACTGCTTTGGACCTGACACTGTTTGTGAGAGTATTCCTTAGGCTTACAGTATGTGTGAAGATAATGTGTCTTGTTAAGGGGAGTGTGACTTAGACGCACAAGGCCCGTCTCTCTTTTCAGAATGCACCAATTTGTGCACATTCATTGTTTCGTAACTTCATTCTGTGAATTGTTTGCCCTTTGATTGTTAGTGTCTATCAATTCTCCATTACATATATCCACTGGCGTAACGCCGTTTCTCGACTGGATTTACCACCGTAGATAAAGCTGAGGAGATGGCGCCGCAGAAGAGGTGTGAGAGTGTGGAACAGACAGAGACAATGCAAGTCTTACCTTCCGTCTATTATCATGGGGAACGTGCGCTCACTGCCCAACGAGGGAGATGAGCTGTCCGCGAACCAATGGGACTTTCGTGATGGGAGCTTGTTTTGTTTCACAGAAACTTGGCTTGGAGAGGATACACCTGTTGAATCAGTAACTTTGGACGGGGTTTCTCTCGTGCGCTTCGATAGACTGCCACAGTAAAGGTAAAAAGGTGGAGGGCAGAGTCTGTTTTTATGTCAACACCAGATGGTGTAATGCTGGACATATCACAATCAAAAAGACATTATGCACTCAGACCATCCTTCCCTTCAACTTGAGTTCACGGTGCCATGGATAGTATACAGGCAATCGGTTCTCCCAAACAACAGGCAATTTGTTTAATGCCCCACTCGTAATGATAAGACTATTGAAGTGTTGTATGCTAATGTAAAGGATGCATACTTATTCAGTGCCCTCCCCCCTTTAGGGCAGGCTAACCACAATATGATTCACCTCCTACCCAAGCACAGAACAACGCCAGAAGCCCAAAACCATCATGGTACGGAAATGGTCACAGGAAAGCTGTGAAACGCTGAGGGGATGCTTTGAGTTTACCGAGTGCAATACATTCATTGATGCCTCTGGTGGTCATATAAATCTTCTATCCAACATTCTGACTATATCATCTTCTGTGTGGACAATGTCGTTCTACAGAGAGCTGTGAAGTGCTACCCAGATAACAAACTATGTATTACAAGAAACACTAAGAACACACTATGAAAAAAACAAGCATTCCTGAGGTGTGACATTGTCAATGTGGAAGGGATACAGAAGGAACTAAAACAAATTATCTGGGCTGGTAAGAAGTACTACAAGAACAAGATTGAGCAACAGTTTGCTCGCACCAACATCGGGGAGGTGTGGAAGGGGATGTAGCTCATAACTGGATATGCTGGGCGTTCAGCTGAGGGAATTGTGGAGGCACCAGCTAATGAGCTCAACCAGTTCTTTGCACGCTTTGACTGTGATTTCTCCACAGAAAGACATACTTTATATCTGGTATTAGTTGTTTAAGTTTACACTGAAAGCGTTGTTCCGTCCCCAAAATGTTATAAGAAAAAATAAACATTTTTTTTACACTGTTTGGATTTAGAAGACCCAAAAAATCTGCCTAAGGCTTTCAATGGCAACAGAAATCCCTGGATAATAAACAAATTCTAATGTATAACATAAATGGTGTGCTGTTCTGGTAACTTTTTTTTACTAGGACCACTGCTTACTACCTACTGTATTGTATAGTTTTTTGTTAAACATCAGTTATTTGATTAAGGGAAAGGGAACGGGAAAGGGGGATACTAGTCAGTTGTACAACTGAATGCATTCAACTGAAATGTGTCTTCCGCATTTAACCCCTCTGAATCAGAGAGGTGCGGGGGGCTGCCTTAATCGACATCCACATCTTTAAGTGAGGGTTATCAAGAAATATGGTTGTATAAATCCCATTCGATTTATTTAAAGCCACAATCTGGAGTTTCAGCAAAGAGCGATCCCGCCACTTAAATGAGGATATCCCCCATTTCGACTTATACCTGCTTTAGCACTTACCTACTGTTGTTTGATATCCCAGATATGGATATAGTTTGTGGTCCATATCCCAGAAAAAGATACTTTATAGGCATATCATGTTATGCCATTTCCCAATATGATCCCATTCAATGAAGAAATTAATCTAAAATACCTTAGAACCACACTTATCCACATCCTAATACACCAACATTACCTGTAAAGACCTTGGAGAAATAACTTTTTTTTTTAAATGTCACTTTCTACGCTAAAGTCCACTTTTTCCTTTTGAAAATATATGCACTTAATTACAGTACATATACTTACCGTAAAACTGCAATTAAACGGAGATTCTCAAATAGCCAGGCAACGGCACACATTTCAGCAAATTAACACCTGTTTCAAATAAATGCTGGGTCTAAATTATTTGTTTACTAGGTTACCATGGACACAGCTCTGATTTTCCCACGGTCACGTGCATTAAAACATTAAAAAAAATGTTTATTCTCTCATCGTTGCTAGCCATGGCACCAACAAAAAGAAAACACGACATCAAGAAGTGCAAAATCGTGGGTGTATGATCGGCAGCCTAGTTTTGCAAGTCTGATCTGTGATGGATTTGTTATTATAATGTATTAAATGGTCACAATAAACATTGTGGTAGTGTTTTCAACATTTTATTAAGCAAAAAATGTGTGCATTAAGGAAATTTCAAATAGAAGCCCGCTTTGAACAAGTGCTGGTTGTGTTCAGTGATTGAAGCAAAGGAGGTGAGGAAAGGAAGGAAAGGGATCATGGAATGGAAGCCAGGATAGAAGGAATGGAAGATAGGAAAGATCAAGGAAAGGAAGCTAGGAAAGGAGGAGAGGAAGCCAGGGAAGGAAAGGGAGCAAGTGAAGGAGGAGAGGAAAGGAAGCTAGTGAACAAGGACTGGAGGAAAGGAAGCTAGGATAGGAGGAAATGAAAGGGAGTTAGGAAAGGATAGGAGGAAAGAGAGCTAGGAAAGCAAAGAAGGGGAGTAATGGAAGGAAAGGAAGATAGGATACACCAAAAGGATGCATTTCTAAAAGTAATTGTGATATATTAATTTTTATCTTATTTTCATGAGAACAGAGGATGTGCTAATATGGATTCCATATCTTAAATCTGCACAAACTGATCTGTAAAACGCAACTCACAAACATGTGGAACAACTCACAAATATAATCATAAATATGTAAAATGTTGGTCACAAATATGATCTATGTAGTCACAAATGTCATATTCACAAAAACATATTTGACCACTGTTTGGTTTGCAAATTAAGAAATATCTTTGTAAAATGTGCTGTGAAAAACCCTGTCTGGTGTCGAGACCCCTTGTGTAGCCTATTACTGGCAACTTCAGGAGTGTGAAGGCAGAATCTGCAAAGGCCAGCAGGAGCAGCAGGAGGAGAGTCAGAAACAGTTTTATTCTGGTTATCTTGAGCTCTGGCTTCCTCTTGAGTCGACTGTGTGTCTCAATTATTTAATAAAACAGTGCGCTTAAAGCATCAGACAAGCTCAGTGCATATTGTGGATTTTAATATCAAATCATATCATCAAATAACATTTTATTTGTTACATGCATCGAATCAAACAGGTATTAATATCAAAATAACATGGAAATCAGGCAAGGCCGCAATTTAATATCACATTTTAGTATTTTATTTGTATTTATTTTTGCTAAAAATGTGATGCTCTGCCACACCTGCCCTAAATGATGGGTCACCACTGTGTACAATGCATCTCATTCATCAGTTGTGATACAATTTAAGGATCCATTTATTGGGTTTGTCTTTGTAACGGGTGTCTTCGTCGTCAGATGAAACAGAGAAGTCATCGTCGGAAAAGGTGGACCAATACGCAGCGGAGTGAGTGTTCATATTCAATATTTAATTAATAGAAACACTTTAAACAAAACACGAAAATGAACGACAGCCTACAGTTCTGCTAGGTACAAAACTAAACAGAAACAATTACCCACAAAACCCAAAGGAAAAACATGCTCCTTATGTGTGACTCCCAATCAACAACAACGAACTTCAGCTGTGCCTGATTGGGAGCCACACACGGCCCAAAACAAAGAAATACAAAAACCCTAGAAAAAGAACATAGAACGCCCACCCAATGTAACACCCTGGCCTAACCAAAATAAAGAACAAAAACCCCTCTCTATGGCCAGGGCGTTACAGTCTTAGAAAAAAAATCCACAATTGTTATGTAAAGATTTTAGTGCATACAAACTTAACGCATGAACCAGGTCATTGTAGCCTAAATAAGACATTGGTACACTGTTGGGATTTTGTAAATACTGCACAGTAGGCTATATTATTATTTCTTCTACATTTAAATGTAAATATGTTGATGTGTATTTATTTTCTCACATCTGTCGTTTGTTGGCCTCTTGGTATAGGTGTAGTATAGGTGTAGCCAAAGAGGCTTTAGTAAGTGTAGATATTAAAATACACTACCCCAAAACATTTACCTCTCCCATTTGTCATTTGATGTATTTTTGTAAATTGGATGTAAATCTCCTTAGATGGGTTGATATGATGTCTATTTGTTTGTAAATATTTATGTGTGTCCTCAGTATCTTGTCTCATTGTCAAACTAGTGTCTGTCAATATAGTTGTATTTCTAAATCACAATAAGTTGGGCTGGATGTATGCACAACAAAAAAGTTATCCTTCAAACATGGGAAAGGGTGGTGCCTGGTGGCGGTGTAAAGTAAATCATCACAAACAATGAAATACTGATATTCATTGATTTGCACAAAATTACTCTCAATGTAAATGCAATTCATATTGGCATTGAAAATGTGTTCCTTTATGTTATTAAGCTAGCTTAAAGTTGCACAGATAATTAGCCTTTAACTCAACAGGCCTTGTGGCACCCAGAGGTAGCACTGTCTGTGTGACCCTTTGTCAAACTTACAACACACAAAAGTACACCACTTGTCAGAATTCTGCAATTCCTCTTTTCTGCAACGTTAGGTGGCTCCTGTTAGAAAAATAAGAAACCCACCCAGTCATAACACTTGGTATGCCCACAAGTTACTCGATTCCCACAGGGGACCAGTATGAAAAAAGTATGAAAATGTATGCATTCACTACTGTAAGTTGCTCTGGATAAGAGCGCCTGCTAAATGACTAAAACGTAAATGTAACAATGTTTGCAGTATAGCATAAAAGCCCCACAGGGAACAGAACAGAATTTTATGCGAAACAAACACACACAAAGCACAAAAATCTAGTGGAAAGACAGGATTCCAAGCTGGTCCAGAGTCTATAATGTTTTTTGTACTGTTATTATGATGAAACTTGCCACAAATAGCAACGGGTAAAGAGAAAGTTTGAAGTATAGTTCAGTAATCAAATGTTGGGTAGGATGGGGGTTTCATACGGGAAGAGACAATACAAACAAAAACTACTAGATGGTGTGTAGATAGTTCAAACAGAAGGGAAATGTTGCAATCTGCAGAGGACATCCTCTGAACTTCAACACACTGCAATAAGCTGTGCACTGAAAGATCAAACACACAAGGGGTATCCCAACACTTATGTAAAAATGTATTGTATTATTTCTTATATTTTATATTTAACCTTATCTGGACAGGTAGTCTTATTGAGACCAAGGTCTCTTTTGCAAATGAGGCCTGTAATTACAAAGATAGACATCAAATAGAATTATAAAATGCAAAACTGCACAAACATCAAACATGAGGGTATTGAAACTCAGCAACAGCTCACACTGTACGTGTCAGTGTCAAACGGATGCCACTACATAGACAAAGAGCATTGTGGTTAAAACGGTACCTGAACCTTTCCTCCCACAGACTATTTGTGTACTGAGCTATCATACTCTACTTATCTTATCAGAGCAAATGTCAATGTGTACAATGTGCCAATTGGGACTAAATTTGATATATTCATATGTAAAATAAAACGAAACTCAACTGAATAACCAGATAGACTCAGGGTCACCCTGTTGAAGGCTGTTGTAGCCGCAACGCATCAGTGTTTTTTGTTTATGCCATACATAAGCCATAAGACTTTAAACATTTTTCCACTACATGAGTGTCTTGAGTTCTTCTGGAAGTTTGTTTGGACAAACGCTTTCCCGGCATTGTTTACTATCCAGCATCAACTTATTTTTGTTCTATAGTATTTTATCCCATGATCAAAGAGCACCTTGTGGATGAATTCTAAACCACAGAAGCACTCCTCTCCTGTGTCTCTAATCTTTCTCATATGTTTGTTGTTAGCCTCATTTAAAGCATCACTTCCAGACACCTGTTCTGTCTCAAATAAGACATTGTTGTAGATTGGGTGTAGTATGTAATCTGTATGTAGGTTTCTCACATTTAATACTTATACGGTTTTCTCACTATGGAAGTGTAAAAGAAGGGGATGGGGGAATGTACCAATACTATTCATGCAAAAGAGGAATGAGCAAAAAACATGTACAGCGCCTTCAGAAAGTGTTAACAGCCCTTGAATTTTGTTGTTACAAAGTGGGATTCAAATGGATTTACTTGTCATTTGTTGTCAAAGATCTACAAAAAAATACGCTGTGATGTCAAAGTGGAAGGGAAATTTGAACACTTGTAAAACCTTAATGAAAAATGAATAACTAATATATCTTGTTTAGAAAAGTATTCCATCCCGAGTCAATACATGTTAGAATCACCTTTGGCAGCAATTACAGCTGCATGTGAGTCTTTCTGGATACGTTTCTAAAGAGCTTTCCACACCTGGATTGTGCAACATTTTCCCATATGTAACGGCCGTCGTATGAAGTGGAGCAAGGCGCAGCGGGTTGAGTGCTCATTTTAACTTTTATTAGAACACATATGAAACAAAACAAGAACATTAACGGATGACAAACAGTCTTGCAGGCTACACACAGCTATGCAAAAACAACTTCCCACAAGGGACATGTGAAAACAGGGCTACCTAAGTATGACTCCCAATCAGCAACAACGATGTACAGCTGTTCCTGATTGAGAGCCATACCAGGCCAACACAAAGAAATACACAACATAGACAGATCATAGAAATACAAAATATAGAACATAACCAAAAACCCCTGGAATACTCTAAACAAACACCCCTCTACATAAATACATATCCCAACAAACCCCGAACCACATAAAACAAACACCCCCCTGCCAAGTCCTGACCAAACTACAATAACAAATAACCCCTTTACTGGTCAGGACGTGACACCATTATTATTTTCTAAATTCTTCAAGCTCTGTCAAATTGGCTGTTGGTCATTGCTAGACAACCGTTCTCGGATCTTTAAGTCAAAACAGTAACTCAGCCACTCAGGTACATTCACTGTCTTCTTGGTAAGCAACTCCAGTGTAGATTTGGCCTTGTGTTTTAGGTTATTGTCCTGCTGAAAGGTGAATTCATCTCCAAGTGTCTGGTGGAAAGCAGACTGAACCACGTTTTCCTCTAGGAGTTTGCCTGTACTTTTTATCCTGAAAAACTCGCCAGACCTTAATGATTATAAACATACCCATAACATGATGCAGCCACCACTATGCTTGAAAATATGGAGAGTGGTACTCAGTAATGTGTTGTATTGGATTTGCCCCAAACATAACACTTTGTATTCAGGACAAAAATTTCATTGATTTGCCACATCTTTTGCAGTATTACTTTAGTGCCGTGTTGCTATAAGGATGCATGTTTTGGAACCACAGCCATTAAACTCTGTAACTGTTTTAAAGTCGTGCTGAAATTCCTGAGCGATTTCTTTCTCCTCCGGCAATTGAGTTAGGAGTTAGGAATGACGCTTGAATCTTTGTAGAGACTGGGTGTATTGATACACCATCCAAAGTGTAAGTAATAACTTCAACAGCTCAAAGGGTTATTTATTTAGTCGAATACCTATTGACTCAAGACATTTCAGCTTTTCATTTTTAATTAAATTTCACATAAACTTTATATGTTCGAATTCATAATCAAATATGCTTCCCAAAAATAACATGGGCGCTGTGGAAGAATGTTTATTTTGATTGGTGATGTTCTGCATTTATCAGAGTGCCATAAGGTAGCCTAATTTCAGATGGATCCATTTAACAGGATTATTAAGGAAATTGTTATTCTAGCAAAGCATGTACATGTTTTAATCAAACTGTTATCTTAATCTGAATATCCACAATAATCAAATTATTGTGTACATGTAACCGTACTCATTATGGGGTATTGTATGTATGCCAGTAAAAAAAAGAAAATACTCTATTTAATACATTTTAAATTCAACAAAATGTGGAAAAAGTCAAGGGGTGTGAATACTTTCTGAAGGCAATGTACATCCACATTCTCACCCAAATTATAGTGAACTGCCACAGCTACTTTTGGGGGTGGAGACACCTCATATAAGAAGAGGCACACAGGAAACAAAGTGCAGGAAGACGAGTAAGTTTCATTTGCAAAGGTTGAGTGTTGCAATATTTTCCTCACTGCATGCTAGTGAACAAAGTGAAATAGAAGATGTCCAGGCAGGCACCCCTCTGCCTACTCACCTGCATGGCAGCCATGGGTAATCGCTGATTATCAGGATTTCACTCAGCTTAATATTCAATTACATATTAAAGTGGTTGGAGAAAACATCAGCTGAACTCGTAAAAAAAGTAAATGACTTACATATTTTAAATTACAGTTTATTTTTTGGGGAGCTGAGTATGAAATACTGAAGTATGTTGAACCGTTCACACCATTGTAACCAATAAGTATAGTTGAAGTAGAGGAGGATATGTTTTCAAATGGATGCTTAACTTGCACAGGGATCATTTATGAATCTTCCACCAACATGGTTCTGTGGCAATGCACCACATAACCAATAAGCAAAGCATTAACAATGAAGGTGCCAACACACACTGGACCAGAGCCATGTATTTGGGCTGGACTAACCAATTATGGGACCCAGGGCAAGAACGTATTTAACCAACTGTTAGCCTTAATGTAATTCAGAACACAGTGGCATGTTGTAACGATTTGGGAGAAGCCCAGGTAAAATGGAGACACGTATAGGCTAACCTGTGTTGTCCAGGCGATGTGCCAGCCCATTGTTTAGCTGTTTTGTGCGTCTCCGCGGTAGGAGTGGCAATATCAGGACAATGGCCAGAGGCCAAGCGCTCGGCCAAAATGATAACACAACAGTCTAATCACAATGCTCAACAACAGATATGAATGAATTTACTTTAGGAAACTTTCTGAATGGACATAGAGAGAATAAGCAAAGTCACACGCATATCCGTCAAAAGGACCCACCATTTAAAGCCACCAGCGCATTTCAAACACACAACAGCAAATCACATTTCTCCTTTCCTAAAAACGTTGGCTAATAAAAACCTAGGCCTTGGATAATGCTAAAACAATGTAGCCTACCAAATTAATTGACAAGGAAAGTTTGAAGGGGGAGAGAGAGCTATGCCTATTATTAGAGCACATGTATTGATGCAAGGGACATGTTTGGACCGGAAAAACCTTCTCCATACCGGGGATTAAGGCTGTGTGGCGTTTCTGATTTATTCTGCAATTCATTGTGTATTGACAGTAAATCAACTTTGGCTTTGATTATTGTATCAAACCTAGAGAACGTCTGACAGTCAGGAGTCTTAAATATTGGTTTCAGTGATCAAATGGTAACCTACTGTACCCATAAGAAATCCAAAATGCTACTAGAGGCAGGTAATAACTACATGAAGGTACGGTCTATGAAACAATACTCCAAGGAATGTTTTGTAGAAGTACTTGGAATTTTGGATTGGTCTCATGTACTAAACTGTGATGATGTTGATCAAGCTTGTTTCTGTCTGCACTCGACTCTCTGGCTCCGATGAAACAAAGTAGAATCAAACAGTGGTCAAGGAAATGGATCACTTCCGCGATCTTAGACCTCATAAGGAAAAGGGATCGCTACCTGGCCAAATTCAGAAGGACAAATCTACGACAAGATTATGATGGTTATTTTAACTGTAGAATCCAGGAATGATACAAAATGGATGAGGCCAAATCCCAACATTACATAGATGCTGTTAATGACAATTTACTGTACATCAGCCTCGTAAACTGTGGAACATTTTAAAGGACATTGGCTCAAAAACTCCCCATAAAGTAAAATCCTGTAGGATTGGCCTGGATATTGATGATATTTTATGCACTGACCAGGCAAAGGTTGCAAATTATTTTTACAATTTTTTGTACCGCTATAGCTTAATCTCTAGTTAAGAAGTTACCGAGCTGCTCTGGACACTATGGCCCGTCTTTCAATAAGAACCGTTACCATAGCAAAGGTATCACAAATTATTTGTTTGAGCTGTGCATGGTAACAGAGGACAAAGTTTCCAATCTACTATGCTTGATGAGCACAAACAAAGCAACTGGGCTGAAAACCTTCCTGCAAGATTCATAAAGGATTGTGCTTGTATCACTGCTAAAATGATAACGCATATTGTAAACCTTTCTATTAGTAGTAGTACATTTCCCAATGATCTCGAAACAGCCCGGGTTGTTCCGCTCTACAAGAAGAGCAGTAAAACAAATGTAGCAAACTACAGGCCTGTGTCGATCCTCAGAACCTTATCCAAAGTTGTTGAGAGATTAGTTTTTAATCAACTTGAGGGATACCTTCTCGAGAACTTCTTTTTGAACTCCAATCTGGCTTTACAACGGCTCATTCCACTGATACTTGCCTTATCCACCTTTTTGATCACATTAAGCAGGAAAGTGAGAAAGGGAACTATACAGATATGGTCATGTTAGACTTGCAGAAAGTGTTTGACACTGTAGACCATGATATTCTCCTGATGAATGCATGGGTCTATATGATGTAGCAGTGAATTGGTTTAGGTCTTATCTGACCAACAGAACACAAGTATGTAATGTTGGTGATGTTCTGTCAGAGGCCAAAGAAATATCCTGTGGAGTACCACAGGGATCTATTTTAGGGCCTCTCTTATTTCTTATATAAGTCAATGATATGCCAGATACAGTAAAGTGCAAGCTCCTGCTTTATGCTGATGACTCAGCCATACTTGTATTAGGGAAGGATACAGTTTACATAGAGGAGACCTTGAGTAAGGAATTGCATTTTGTTAGAGATTGGTTGACTGACAACAAATTGTTGCTACATTTGGGAAAAACTTAATCGATTTTGTATGGAACAAAACACAGATTGCTTAGGGCTGACAAGATAAAGGTAAACTGTGCAGGCATGGATCTAAAACCAACTTATATTGGTGTGTCTCTAGATCAATCCCTTTCTTGAGACTTGATTGCTGCCAAAATTCTTTCTAAAATGGTGAACAAATTGAAATTTTTATATCGTAACACTAGATATTTTAACATCAAAGTTAAGAAACTGCTTGTCTCCATCTTGATTGTGTCATTTTGATTATGCCTGCTCTGCTTGGTATAGTGGGCTATCAAAAAAGCTGAAAAAGAGAATGCAGGTCATGAGAAATAATGTTATCAGGTATATGCTGAATGTTCCCCCGAGGACCCACATAGGGTTACAGGAGTTCCGGGGGTGGGCTTGTTGCCTTTGGAGTCCAGAGCAGACAAACTTAAACTTAATCATATGTTTGACATCTTAAATGATTGTGCCCCAGGTTATATGAAAAACCACGTTAATATGGTCTATAACCAACACAGTTACAATACCAGAGCTAGTGTTGTCTTGTAAAATCCCAAGAGTAAACAGTACTGCGAAGAGTACGTTTTTCTATACAGGCATTTATCTATGTAATAGCTTCCCCTTGGAGATCAAGCAAAGAAAAAGCAGAAATATCTTTAAAAAGCAGGCAAAGGTTTTCATTTGGACAAGGTTGCCTAAGTAAGAGAAACCACTCCACTGCCTCTTGTGCCCCCTACTGCTGGTCAGGTCCATTTATTTGAATGATAGGTACGATGTGCAATGAATAGATTGTTTTTAAATGTCAAATGAATATGGTTCATTTTTACGTTTGGGAAAAGTGCAGTGAATAGTGCCACTTTTTAGGTTGTCAATATAAATGAATGTATTTATGGTCATTTGTAATTTTGTCTTGCCTTTTAATCATTATATGTGTTATTGTTTTTACCATCGAGGACCACTTTGGAAACAAGCATTTTAATGAATACTTTCAAGTGATATCCTCTGGGTTCACATTGTACATTTTGTTCTACATGTATGTTACCCAAAATAAATTCAATTAAATATGTGATTGTAGGCCTATATTATGAAGGCCTGTATGATGATATCTAAATCTGTCTCTAGTGGATATTATTTGCCTCTGTCTTGCATAGCACAGGTCAGGTGGTATGGCAGCATAGGCCTAAGAATTATAGATTAATATATGAATTACCCTCATTTCTAATTTACACATCTCTCAATCTTCATTGTTCCTGTCCTGCACAATTCACACATATCCGCTGGCATCATCTCTTCCCTCTCCTCTCTCTATTCCTAATAGCTCTTGTATGAGTTGGCTAGCTCAATGCGAGTCCCAGGAATAGCAATATAGTTTGGTCACTTATTTTGAGCAAGTTTTTAAAACTAAAATTCGAGGGGATAAGGGGGGACTTTACAGGGTGGTGAAAGTGCAAGATGATGAGCTTGATGATCATTTCCAATAAATATCGAAGGTCTTATTCTGGTGACACGATCATCAACGCTTGGCTGCCATTTGACAAATAAAAATAATCTAGCTTTTCATGTGCACTACCTCATTACGCACACAGTTTAATCCTCAACAAGTCAATTCGATCTCTGGTGAGAAAGAGTGCATATTGTTTTTATGGAGATTTTTGAATATTCGCATGAAAATCTGTCACCAATTGGATGGACACCTAGCTAATCATCTGATTGTGCTTCTCTACCCTTCTTTGCCAGCTGTCTCTTCAATGGCTTTCAACATCGATGAAGCAAACACAAAAATCTACAAAGGGGAGGAACAGGATTTCTTTGGATACAAAGTCCTGCAATTCATATCTGGCAAGGAGAAAGGGCAAGTGTTACTGTTATCATATTAGTGAACAATGTCAAGCATTATGTTACAAACTTCATCTGCAACAGTATTGCACACTTGAGGAAACAAAAATGACCAGAAAAATGTCTGCAAACATGCACTATATACAGTACCAGTCAAAAGTTTGGACACACCTACTCATTCAAGGGGTTTTCTTTATTTTGACTATTTTCTACATTGTAGAATAATAGTGAAGGCATCAAAACTATGAAATAACACACATGGAATCATGTAGTAACCAAAAAAGTGTTAAACAAATCAAAATATATTTTAGATTTTAGATTCCTCAAAGTAGCCACCCTTTGCCTTGATGACTGCTTTGCACACTCTTGGCATTCCCTCAACCAGCTTAATGTGGAATGGTTTTCCAACAGTCTTGAAGGAGTTCCCACATAGGCTCAGCACTTGTTTGCTGCTTTTCCTTCACTCTGCCGTCCAACTCATCCCAAACCATCTCAATTGGGTTGAGGTCGGGTGATTGTGGAGGCTAGGTCATCTGATGCAGCACTCCGTCAGTCTCCTTCTTGGTCAAATAGCCCTTACACATCCTGGAGGTGTGTTTTGGGTCATGATCCTGTTGGAAAACAAATTATAGTCCCACTAAGCGCAAACCAAATGGGATGGCGTATCGCTGCAGAATGCTGTGGTAGCCATGCTAGTTAAGTGTGCCTTGAATTCTAAATAAAATCACAAACAGTGTCACCAGCAAAGCACCCACTACACCATCACACCTCCTCCTGCATGCTTCCTGTGGGAACCACACATGCGGAGATCATCCCTTCACCTACTCTGCGTCTCACAAAGACACGGCGGTTGGAACCAAAAATATCCAATTTGGACTCATCAGACCAAAAGACAGATTTCCAACGGTCTAGTGTCCATTGCTCGTGTTTCTTGGCCCAAGCAAGTCTCTTTTTCTTATTGGTGTCCTTTAGTAGTGGTTTCTTTTCGACAATGAAGGCCTGAGTCACGCAGTCTCCTCTGAACAGTTGATGCTGAGATGTGTCTGTTACTTGACCTCTGTGAAGTATTTATTTGGGCTGCAGTCTGAGGTGCAGTTAACTCTAATGAACTTATCCTCTGCAGCAGAGGTACTCTGGGTCTTCCTTTCCTGTTGCGGTCCTCATGAGAGCCAGTTTCATCATAGCGCTTGATGGGTTTTGCGACTGCACTTGAAGAAACTTTCAAAGTTCTTGAAATGTTCCGGATTGACTGACCTTCATGTCTTAAAGGAATGATGGACTGTCGTTTCTCTTTGCTTATTTGAGCTGTTCTTGACATAATATGGACTTGGTCTTTTACCAAATAGGGCTATTTGCTGTATACCACCCCTACCTTGTCACAACACAAATGATTGGCTTAAACACATTAAGGAAAGAAATTCCACAAATTAACTTTTAACAAGGCACACCTGTTAATTGAAATGCATTCCAGGTGACTACCTCATGAAGCTGGTTGAGAGAATGCCAAGAGTGTGCAAAGCTGTCATTAAGGCAAATGGTGGCTACTTTGAAGAATCTCAAATATAAAATATGTTTTCATTTGTTTAACACTTTTTTGTTGACTACATGATTCCAAATGTGTTATTTCATAGTTTTGATGTATTCACTATTATTCTACAATATAGAAAATAGTAAAAATAAAGAAAACCCCTTGAATGACTAAGTGTGTCCAAACTTTTGACTGGTACTGTATGTCCGTAGCAATGTATTTAGAAAATATATGTCTCTGTATATGTCTATATTCTTCAGTGCACATTTACTTACGTTTCTTAAATTATGTGAGCTGCATCAAATGCCCATGACTATTACACAGTGAAACTACCTAATGTGCATCAGTGTATTAGTTATGCATATGTTGATGGAATGGAAATTCTGAACTGTGCTTCTTCAAATCACACCTCTGATAACATCCTGCCTATGCTTTCTTTCATCCTTCATCATGCAGTTGTCATTGTAACCTTAATAACCAAAATGAAACGGATGTACAAAAGTAATTTACTACATTGTCACAAATGTTTTGCAACCACTCTTAATCTAAAGTTTGTCATACACTCAGTGGCCTGTTTATTAGGTACACCACCCTGTTCACGAAAATGGATCGCTCCTATAGACAGTGAGTCTCGTGGCCTTGGCTTGCTATATAAAGCAGGCAGACAGACATCGAGGCATTCAGTTACTGTTTAGTTGAATGTTAGAAAGGACTAAAAGAGTGACCTAAGCAACTTTGAGCGTGGCATGATCGTCGATGCCAGGGGTGCTGGATCCAGTATCTCAGAAATGTTTTCCCCCCTGGGCTTTTCACAGTGTCTAGGGTTTACTGAGAATGGTGCTACAAACAAAAAACATCTAGTCGGCGGCAGTCCTGTGGGCGAAAAAAGCTTGTTAATGAGAGAGGTCGAAGGAGAATGGCAAGAATCGTGCAAGCTAACAGGCGGGCGGGCCACAGACAGACAAATAATGTCGCAGAACGGCATCTCAGAACTCGTCAATCCTTGTCATGGATGGGCTACTGCAGCAGACGACCACACCAGGTTACACTCCTATCAGCTAAAAACAAGAAGAAGCGACTCCAGTGGGCACATGAAGCAACAGGAACCGTGATTCATCGGACCAGGCAATGTTTTTCCACTCTTCAATTGTCCAGTGTTGGTGATCATGCTGATGGCAGAATCAGGATTTGGCGTAAGCAGCAAAAGTCCATGACTGGTATAAAGTCCACCTGCCTGGTATAAACGGTACAGGCTGGTGGAGGTGGTGTACTGGTGTGGGGAATGTTTTCCTGGCACACGTCAGGTCCCATGGTACCAATTGAGTAACAAACGTTTCTGACACCTTAGAATCCATGCCCCGAACAATTCAGGCTGTTCTGGAGGTAAAGGGGGTCTGACCCGGCACTAGATGGGTGTACCTAATAAACTGAGTATATATATAAGTAGTGACACAGGCTCATCTAAATCGACCAATCTA
Source organism: Salmo salar (assembly GCF_965601325.2). NCBI lineage: Eukaryota > Metazoa > Chordata > Actinopteri > Salmoniformes > Salmonidae > Salmo > Salmo salar. Next base: position 57,082,666 of record NC_138292.1, read on the forward strand.
TACTGTTATTTCTCACCCACAGGGTAATGGTCAGTGTATACTGTTATTTCTCACCCACAGGGTAATGGTCAGTGCACCATATCAGAAGAATGGATCTGGTGGAATCTGTAGATGTGCTCAAGACCGAACAAACTGTACAGACTGTTACACTCCTCAAGGTAGAGATGGAAGTTGATGATACACTATACTGTACTTACTGGACTGCAATTTAGAAAGGTGGCTACCATAACAAAATGAATAATTATAAGTATTATTAGAACATGTAACAGCTATCACGGTAACCATGGCTAATTGAGTATTAAAATATTGTTGAAATGTCAACAAGATCTTGAAAATGAGAAACACTAGTTGATTCTGCAAGTCTGCCTTTTCCCTTCCAACAGAAACTGACACAATCAAGTACATTGGACTGTCTATGGCTGGACAATCTACTTCTCCTCCAATGTTCACTGTAAGATAACCACCAAACATTTAATTTGATCATGTTCTTGTTTTCAAATACTCCATGTGAGTGTACTGTGCATATGTAATATGTTTGGCAGCATTTACATAGGCAGCCCAATTCAGAATTTTTCTTCACTAATTGGTCTTTTGACCAATCAAATCAGCTCCACCAATTAGTGGAAAAAGAATCAGAATTGGGCTGCCTGTGTAAACCTGAATGACTTGTTTCACTTGAGTTATAAAACAATATCTAAGCAATCTAAATATGGTCATGGCAAATTCCTGTAACTCTCTCTTTTGAAGACATCTGAGGTCCACCAGACAATCCATTATTTTATCACATTTACAATGACGTATTCTCCTCATTCAGGCCTGCAGCCCTGGCCTGGCACACGAGTGTGATGGGAACTCCTATCTGAACAGTATCTGTTATCAGTTCAACAGCCAGCTCCACATCACCTCGAACTTCACACCTGCCTTCCAAGGTATAACAGTGAAACTTGAACATATCTGTAGATAACATAACCTAAGATTTTTTGGTATATATTGACTGTTTATTCATGTCATGCTAAATTACATTAGGATTAGGTCACAAAATATTAATTGTGAATGATAAGATCTGGATTCCTGAATATGTGAAGAATGTTGTGAGTGTTATACATCATATACATTCATGTAATTCACTTTCTCTTACAGAATGTACTAAGAAAATAGTGGACCTCGTTTTCCTCTTTGACGGATCAGGAAGCATGACAGATGATGAATTTAATAAGAACAAAGGTTTCATAAAGAATATCATGACAACCCTAAAAAACTCCTCAATCAAGGTATTCTTCCCTTTTAAAGTTCATAACTGAAATCATGCTCGTGAGGTTGCTGAACATACATCTGTTTATCTACACTCTTAGAAGTAAAGGTGCCTAGAAGAACCTTTTGAGTTGCCACCCCGGCGGAACCTTTCCAGTTCAAACAGGTTCCTTGAGGAACCTCTTCTTAAAAGGGTCTTGGAGGAACCCCTGTGTAAAGGTTCAAACCATAACCTTTTTCTGATGGGAGGAGTTACATTTTGAACCTTTTTAATAATACACTGCTCAAAAAAATAAAGGGAACACTTAAACAACACAATGTAACTCCAAGTCAATCACACTTCTGTGAAATCAAACTGTCCACTTAGGAAGCAACACTGATTGACAATACATTTCACATGCTGTTGTGCAAATGGAATAGACAACAGGTGGAAATTATAGGCAATTAGCAAGACACCCCCAATAAAGGAGTGGTTCTGCAGGTGGGGACCACAGTCCACTTCTCAGTTCCTATGCTTCCTGGCTGATGTTTTGGTCACTTTTGAATGCTGGCGGTGCTTTCACTCTAGTGGTAGCATGAGACGGAGTCTACAACCCACACAAGTGGCTCAGGTAGTGCAGCTCATCCAGGATGGCACATCAATGTGAGCTGTGGCAAGAAGGTTTGCTGTGTCTGTCAGCGTAGTGTTCAGAGCATGGAGGCGCTACCAGGAGACAGGCCAGTACATCAGGAGACGTGGAGGAGGCCGTAGGAGGGCAACAACCCAGCAGCAGGACCGCTACCTCCGCCTTTGTGCAAGGAGGAGCAGGAGAAGCACTGCCAGAGCCCTGCAAAATGACCTCCAGCAGGCCACAAATGTGCATGTGTCTGCTCAAACGGTCAGAAACAGACTACTTGAGGGTGGTATGAGGGCCCGACGTCCACAGGTGGGGGTTGTGCTTACAGCCCAACACCGTGCAGGGCGTTTGGCATTTGCCAGAGAACACCAAGATTGGCAAATTCGCCACTGGCACCCTGTGCTCTTCACAGATGAAAGCAGGTTCACACTGAGCACGTGACAGACGTGACAGAGTCTGGAGACGCCGTGGAGAACGTTCTGCTGCCTGCAACATCCTCCAGCATGACCGGTTTGGCGGTGGGTCAGTCATGGTGTGGGGTGGCATTTCTTTGGGGGGCCGCACAGCCCTCCATGTGCTCACCAGAGGTAGCCTGACTGCCATTAGGTACCGAGATGAGATCCTCAGACCCCTTGTGAGACCATATGCTGGTGCGGTTGGCCCTGGGTTCCTCCAAATGCAAGACAATGCTAGACCTCATGTGGCTGGAGTGTGTCAGCAGTTCCTGCAAGAGGAAGGCATTGATGCTATGGACTGGCCCGCCCGTTCCCCAGACCTGAATCCAATTGAGCACATCTGGGACATCATGTCTCGCTCCATCCACCAACGCCACGTTGCACCACAGACTGTCCAGGAGTTGGCGGATGCTTTAGTCCAGGTCTGGGAGGAGATCCCTCAGGAGACCATCTGCCACCTCATCAGGAGCATGCCCAGGCATTGTAGGGAGGTCATACAGGCACATGGAGGCCACACACACTACTGAGCCTCATTTTGACTTGTTTTAAGGACATTACATCAAAGTTGGATCAGCCTGTAGTGTGGTTTTCCACTTTAATTTTGAGTGTGACTCCAAATCCAGACCTCCATGGGTTGATAAATTGGATTTCCATTGATTATTTTTGTGTGATTTTGTTGTCAGCACATTCAACTATGTAAAGAAAAAAGTATTTAATAAGATTATTTCTTTCATTCAGATCTAGGATGTGTTGTTTAAGTGTTCCCTTTATTTTTTTGAGCAGTATATATTGTAGTGGTGGCAGCCTATCAGATTGGAGCCGTGGCTTTCATATAGGCACTTTTTGGACACCCGTTAGCATAAATGTCATTCCTGTTCATCATGTTAAGTTTGTACACTGCTTTAAAAAATCTTGAATATTTATGCATATTATTTATTCTAATATAATATGAATAATATTACAATTTCTGTTTACATATAGTAATACAGTGGTAACTATTCTAACTTTGGGATTTGCGGAGGCTCTTGAGGAACTGTAAGCCTCTGTAAGCCTCATTGAAGCTACAAAACTGTCGGTGTTCAATCTTAACATGTGATTACAATACAACAGATCAGATGAACAGGAATGACAATTACTTTAAAGGTGACCCCAAAAATATCTACGTTATTACCAAACCCCTACTACGCCGCACCTCCATTCCAGGCTTCATCCAGGAGCCCAATGCTACATTGAACCATTAAAGGTTACTCCAAGAATCCCTCAACTAACCGAAGCTGCAAATATGAACCATTGACTAGCAATGGTTCCTTGAGGAACTCCAGGGGTTCCTTGAGGATCTTCAGGGTTCCTCGAGTCACCACTAATTCTAAGAGTATATGTGCTATACACCCACGCTGCTGCATGGAAAGTATGGTATGAAATCAATATTAGTTCTCTTTTTCTCTTTTTTAAATCACAGTTCGCAGCGGTTCAGTTCTCAACAAACACCAGAACAGTTTTCAACTTTCATGACTACCAAGAGGGAAGAGCCTTGACTAAACTTTCGAGAGAAGTGCACATGGCTGATCTAACCAACACACATAAGGCAATAGACTTTGTCTTGTAGGTCACAGTTGATCATTATTAATCAGTTTTACTTTCAAAGTTCTGACCGAATACTCCGAATCAGATCAAAGGGAATTGTGGTGAAAGAAAGATAGCTTGATCTGTTGTTTGTGTCTAATTCAGAAAAAACATTTTTGAAAACCAAGCTGCCGGCGCCACCGCAGATGCAACTAAAGTGCTGGTCGTAATAACAGATGGAAATCCCAGTGATAGTGATAAAAGGTTAAACTCTATCAAAAGAAGTGATGAGAAAAACATCATCCGCTTCATCATCGGGGTAAGTCCTTAAAAGGGGATCCTGCATAACCCCAACACAACACCACACAATTGTATGACTTACAGTGCATTCGGAAAATATTCAGATCCCTTGACTTTTCCACATTTTGTTACGTCACAGCCTCATTCTAAAATGTATTAAATTGTTTTTTTCCCTCATCAATCTACACACAATACCCCATAATGACAAAGCAAAAACAGATGTAACTTTAATTTAGCAAAAAAAACATGAAATAACACATTTACATAAGTATCTAGACCCTTTACTCAGTACTTTTTTGAAGCACCTTTGGCAGCGATTACAGCCTTGAGTCTTCTTGGGTATGACGCTACAAGCTCGGCACACCCGTGTTCTTCCATTCTTCTCTGCAGATCCTTTCAAGCTCTGCCAGTTTGGATGGGAAGCGTCGCTGCACAGCTATTTTCAGGTCTCTCCAGAGATGTTCGATCGGGTTCAAGTCTGGGCTCTGGCTGGACCACTCAAGGACATTCAGAGACTTGTCCCGAAGCCACTCCTGAATTGTCTTGGCTGTGTGCTTAGGTTCATTGTCCTGTTGGAAGGTGAACCTTCACCCCAGTCTGAGGTCCTGAGCACTCAGAAGCAGGTTTTCATCAAGGATCTTTCTGTACTTTGCTCCGTTCATCTTTCCCTCGATGCTGACTAGTCTTCCAGTCCCTGCAGCTGAAAAAAATCCCCACAGCATGATGTTGCCACCACCATGCTTCACCGTAGGGATGGTGCCAGGTTTCCTCCAGACATGACACTTGGCAGTCAGACCAAAGAGGTCAATCTTGGACCAAGGCCCTTCTCACCTGATTGTTCAGTTTGGCCAGGAGGCTAGCTCTAGGAATAGTCTTGGTGGTTCCAAACTTCTTCCATTTAAGAATGATAGAGGACACTGTGTTCTTGGGGATCTTCAATGCTGCAGCAATTTTTTGGTACCCATCCCCAGATCTGTGCCTCGACACAATTCTGTCTTGGAGCTCTACGAACAATTCCTTCAACCTCATGGCTTGGTTCATGCTCTGACATCACCATCAACTGTGGGACCTTATATAGACAGGTTTGTGCCTTTCCAAAACATGTTCAATCAATTTAATTTACCACAGGTGGACTCTAACCAAGTTGTAGAATCAATGGAAAAGGGATGCACCTGATCTCAATTTCGAGTCTCATAGCAAAGGGTCTGAATATTTATATAAATACGGTATGTCTGTTTCTTAATTTTGAAACATTTGTATAAAATCTAAAAACCTGTTTTTGCTTTGTCATTATGGGGTATTGTGTGTATATTTATGAGAAAACAAATGTATTTAATCAATTTTAGAATAAGTCTGTAACGTAACAAAATGTGGAAAAAGTCAAAGGGTCTGAGTACTTTCTGAACGTACTTTAATTCCATTACAACTATTTAATTCCCATAACTACAGCTGGCTGATCACTAGCCAAAACATTTTGACTAGAAGGTATGCTCTCCTCCTAGTTGAAACGACCAAATGCCAATATATTTGCATCTCTGTGAACTTCAAGTGAAATGGTTTGCAAACGTACCTCAATCCAGGGATGGAAGGTTTCGCTGTAGTCCTACTTATCCCACAACAATTTATGGTGAATGGAGAAGATTTAAATAGTGCTAGTTTTTTATTAAACTGCCTTGTTCATCCTAATGCTAGTTAGGTAATGCTAAAGCAGCAGTATTTGATCTTCTCCATTTACCCTTGTGGGATAATTAGGAGAACAGCAACACCTTCCATCCCTGGATTGAGGTACACTTTCAAATCGTTTCACTTGAAATTCACAGAGGTGGAAATATATTTGCAAATGGTTGTTTCTCCTCCTAAAAATGTGTCTGTTCCCACTCCCATCAATACCTCCACAACTGCTAGTAAATGTACAAATGCTTTTTAATCCTCTACTAATGATCCTGTTCTGTCATCACACTGATGATTTGCTGAACAGGTTCAGTGGCACCAGTTAAAACCACAAATCAACTGTCTGCCTTGGTTAAATGACCACACTATTGCCTTAAAAAGTGTACTAGGAATGCAGAACGGAAATGGAAGGCCTACAAACGTCAAGTATTCTATGAGATACTGAAGGATCTGATGAAAAATTACAGTGTTGCGGTTAAAGATGCAAGAACAAACAACTTCTCTACCCTGATCTCTGAGAACTCCTACAACTCGAAAATTCAGTTTTAAAAAAGCATGCTGTTGGTGCCCCCCTAACAGGGACAGGCTCGCATCCCCTGATCTCTGCAAACAGTTTTTACGATTCTTTACAGAATTGTAAAAAAGTTGCCCTCGACTGGTGCAGGTCATATCTATGTGGCAGACGTTTCTCAGTGAGCATGGGTGCTTCAGTATCGACCCCAGCACCTATTCACTATGGCATCCCTCAGGGGTCAATTCCGGGCTCCATTTTTTCCCTCTGTACATGCTTGGTGACATCATCCGCAATCATAATATTCAGTTTCACTGCTTTGCAGATACCTTTATTTAAATAATCAGACCCAGGATTCTACTAGGCTAACATATGGAATTGTTTTAAGGTGGTCATACCATGGATTATTTAGCTATTTTTCTTTTAGCTATCCCAAAAAACAAAACTAAAATAATTTGATAAAATATTGAATTTGGCCTTTACTACTATAGACCATAGCAACAGTTTGAATAACACATTCGTGAATTGCAAAAGAGACAGTCAAAAAAGAAGTCCGAAGGAATAAGGATTTGAAGTGTCTGTCCTATATCTAGGAGATATAACAAAGCTCAGGAAATATTCATGTTTTTTGGACACATATTTAACCCCTTATTTTTGTTGGCACAAAACTACCTCCATACTTCCATTAATTTGTATGGGTCTCCTTCATTGTGTTTGTAAGAGACTCATCTTTCCATAGAGTGGTCATAAAGCACCTCCTCCCAGCTGCCCACTGCACTGAGGCTAGGAAACACTGTCACCACCGATAAATCTACGATAATGGAGAATTTCAATAAGCATTTTTCCACGGCTGGCCATGCTTTCCACCTGGCTTACCCCTACCCCGGTCAACAGCTCTGCACCCCCCACAGCACCTTGCCCAAGCCTCCCCCATTTCTCCTTCATCGACCTGGCCAATGCTTTCTACTCTGTCAATCACCACATTCTTATCGGCAGACTCAACAGCCTTGGTTTCTCAAATGACTCTCACCTGGTTCACCAACTACTTCTCAGATAGAGTTCAGTGTGTCAAATCGGAGGGCCTGTTGTCTGGACCTCTGGCAGTCTCTATGGAGGTGCCACAGGGTTCAATTCTCGGGCCGATTATTTTCTCTGTATACATCAATGATGTCGCTCTTGCTGCTGGGGATTCTCTGATCCACCTCTACGCAGACGACACCATTCTGTATACTTCTGACCCTTCTTTGGACACTGTGTTAACAAACCTCCAGATGAGCTTCAATGCCATACATCACTCCTTCCGTGGCCTCCAACTGCTCTTAAATGCAAGGAAAACTAAATGCATGCTCTTCAACCATTCGCTGCCCGCACCCGCCTGCCTGTCTAGCATCACTACTCTGGACGGTTCTGACTTAGAATATGTGGACAACTACAAATACCTAGGTGTCTGGTTAGACTGTAAACTCTCCTTCCAGACTCACATTAAGCATCTCCAATCCAAAATAAAATCTAGAATTGGCTTCCTATTTCGCAACAAAGCATCCTTCACTCATGCTGCCAAACATACCCTCGTAAAACTGACTATCCTACCGATCCTTGAATTCGGCGATGTCATTTACAAAATAGCCTCCAACACTCTACTCAGCAAATTTCATGTAGTCTATCACAGTGCCATCCGTTTTGTCACCAAAGCCCCATATACTACCCACCACTGCGACCTGTATGCTCTCGTTGGCTGGCCCTCGCTTCATATTCGTCGCCAAACCCACTGGCTCCAGGTCATCTATAAGTCCAGGTCACCCAACCGTAGCACGTGCTCCAGCAGGTATATTTCACTGGTCATCCCCAAAGCCAACTCCTACTTTGGCCGCCTTTCCTTCCAGTTCTCTGCTGCCAATGACTGGAACGAATTGCAAAAATCACTGAAGCTGGAGTCTTATATCTCCCTCACTAGCTTTAAGCATCAGCTGTCAGAGCAGCTTACCGATCATTGCACCTGTACACAGCCAATCTGTAAATAGCCCACCCAACTACCTCATCCCCATATTGTTATTTATTTTTACTCCTTTGCACATTCATCTTCTGCACATCTATCACTCCAGTGTTTAATTGCTAAATTGTCATTATTTCACCACTATGGCCTATTTATTGCCTTACCTCCCTAATCTTACTACATTTGCACACATTGTATATAGACATTTCTATTGTGTTATTGACTGTACGTTTGTTTATTCCATGTGTAACTCTGTGTTGTTTGTGTCGCACTGCTTTGCTTTATCTTGGCCAGGTCGCAGTTGAAAATGAGAACTTGTTCTCATCTAGCCTACCTGGTTAAATAAAGGTGAAATATATAAACGTCCCCTTTTCAGGACCCTGTCTTTCAAAGATAATTCGTAAAAATCCAAATAACTTCACAGATCTTCATTGTAAAGGGTTTAAACACTGTTTCCCATGCTTGTTCAATGAACCATAAACAATTAATGAACATGCACCTGTGGAACGGTTGTTAAGACACTAACAGCTTACAGACGGTAGGCAATTAAGGTCACAGTTATGAAAAACTTAGGACACTAAAGAGGCCTTTCTACTGACTCTGAAAAACACCAAAAGAAAGATGCCCAGGGTCCCTGCTCATCTGCGTGAACGTGCCTTAGGCATGCTGCAAGGAGACATGAGGACTGCAGATGTGGCCAGGGCAATAAATTGCAATGTCCATACTGTGAGATGCCTAAGACAGCACTACAGGGAGACAGGACAGACAGCTGATCGTCCTCGCAGTGGCAGACCACGTATAACACCACCTGCACAGGATCGGTACATCCGAACATCACACCTGCGGGACAGGTACAGGATGGCAACAACTGCCCGAGTTACACCAGGAACGCACAATCCCTCCATCAGTGCTCAGACTGTCCGCAATAGGCTGAGAGAGGCTGGACTGAGGGCTTGTAGGCCTGTTGTAAGGCAGGTCCTCACCAGACATCACCGGCAACACCGTCGCTGGACCAGACAGGACTGGCAAAATGCGCTCTTCACTGATGAGTCAAAGTTTTGTCTCAGCAGGGATGATGGTCAGATTCACATTTATCGTCGAAGGAATGAGCGTTACACCAAGGCCTCGCGATCGATTTGGAGGTGGAGGGTCCGTCATGGTCTGGGACAGTGTGTCACAGCATCATCAGACTGAGCTTATTGTCATTGCAGGCAATCTCAACGCTGTGCGTTACAGGGAAGACATCCTCCTCCCTCATGTGGTACCCTTCCTGCAGGCTCATCCTGACCCTACAGCATTACAATACCACCAGCCATACTGCTCGTTCTGTGTGTGATTTCCTGCAAGACAGGAATGTCAGTGTTCTGCCATGGCCAGCGAAGAGCCCGGATCTCAATCCCATTGAGCACATCTGGGACCTGTTGGATCGGAGGGTGAGGGCCATTCCCCCCAGGAATGTCTAGGGACTTGCAGATGCCTTGGTGGAAGAGAGGGGTAACATCTCACAGCAAGAACTGGCACATCTGGTGCAGTCCATGAGGAGGAGATGCACTGCAGTACTTAATGCAGCTGGTGGCCACACCAGATACTGACTGTTACTTTTGATTTTGCCCCCCCTGTTCAGGGACACATTATTCCATTTCTGTTAGTCCCATGAATGTGGAACTTGTTCAGTTTATGTCTCAGTTGTTGAATCTTGTTATGTTCATACAAATATTTACAAATGTTAAGTTTGCTGAAAATAAACGCCGTTGACATTGAGAGGACGTTTCTTTTCGGACGCTATAGACGTTTTCGCGAGAAGACCGATTTTCAGGATGTCTCATGGTCTGACAAACAACTGTGGTCCCGCCACTGTCCACTGCAGATGCGGAAGGCAGACATTGGCGGATACGGCGGATTGTGACGCACGCAGCCCATGCAAAAAAAAAAAAAACAACAGCTCGCTATCTTAAATTGACGGATTTTGATGGGGACTTTTTTATTGTGTTACTTAGATTGACACACGGGGTCAGTCAATAGATAATGAAATCCCTGCTGAATACGCTTTTATAAAGAAGCTTTTAATGTATGATGTTAATTTGCTTTCTTTTTTCATTCTTCTTCCTCCTGTCTTTGTTAATTTGTTAGTACTTTTATTTTATGATGTGAAGCACTTTGTTACTTGTATTGAAAAGTGCTAAAAAGTATAGTTATTATAATTGTTGTTATTATTACTAGTCTCAAGGGTCCAGTCCAACTTCCCAGTTACAATGTGAATGTTTAAATATTGTTCATATTGAAAAGGAAATTAGACTTCACTATAATCCCACAAGCATTTCGCTACACCACAAGCATTTCGCTACACCCGCAATAACGTCTGCTAATCACGTGTATGTGACCAGTACAATTTGTTTTGAATTGATTTTATATTTCTTGGCAGGTCAAGAATGTTGATTTGACGAAACTAAAGTCCCTGGCATCAGAGCCAAAAGAGAACAACACTTTCCTCATCGAGGACTACAACGGACTAAAAGGAATCCTAGACAACTTTCAAAAAAAGATCTTCAACATTGAAGGTACAACTCCGGATTCAGATAAACTCTTAGTACTACTTACTTATTTTTCAGCAAAGTCCCTGTCAACTGAAAGTTGTTATTCATTTAAAAAACCTGAAGTGGAAATACTGGTCACTTCCTGAAATATACTGGTATTTATTTTTGGTGATAACACCTTACTCAAGAAATTCCACAGTAGAAGTATTATTGTATCGCTAGTTATATCAGTGTCCATATGTTCTAGGTTCCAAGACTGCTCTGGCTGGAAACTTGACTAAGGAGATGTCTCAGAGTGGGTTCAGTGCTGTCTACGTTGATAAGGTGAGATACACAATAGTATGTCCAGCATGTTTTATCATCTTAAATGTTCATTTGTAATATGAATCAATTGTTTTAAAATGTTTACTACAATGCTTCTACATTGTGCTACAAATCCTTGTAAATGCTTAAATATGAATGTATAAATGTAATGACCACCATTGAAACTAGTTTATAGACACAGTATATAGTTAATGAATGCTTATTAATAAATGTCATACAATATGACCCAATGTTTTATTTCCTCTACAGGACACCTTGGTTCTGGGCTCAGTGGGATCAAACAACTGGCGTGGATCTCTCTTTGAGACTGAGGGTCTGAGATCAGAGGAAAGGGAAATTCAGGACCCCACATTGGACAAAGATTCCTATATGGGTAATGGAATATTAAGCTCAACAAAATTATATTGCTCAAATGTGAATTTGAACAAACACTATTTTCAAGGCTCTGTTAGTTCAGATGTTTCAGTGAAGGGAGTGTAGTTACAATGGACCTACATTTCTTCATTGTTATTACAGGATACTCTGTAGCTGTTGGGAAGAAGAATGAGAACCTTCTATATTTTACCGGAGCACCAAGATCTGAACACATGGGACGGATCCTACTTTTTCACAAGGTTAACAACAACTGGACTGTGGCACAAAGATTGCCTGGAGAACAGGTTGGTAACATTAGCTAATTCTGCAAGCAGTGTGGTATCTGAATCAAGTTATACAATAGGGACAGCATGAAATCAGCTTTTGGGGTTACTTCAAAGGTTGAATCACTCCTCTGATAGTAAAGAGGAACACATGATGTCACTTTTTATGTTTACTTATGAGTTCCATTCAAAACCAGAGGACTTCTTAGAACATTTCAAAAACATTTTTGTATGAATGTAAGTTTTGATTTTCTCAGATGGGCTCCTACTTCGGGGCAGAGCTGTGTTCTGTGGACATAGACTCAGACGGCAACACAGACTTCCTACTGGTGGGTGCACCAATGTTTCACAAACCTCCGAAAGAGGGCAGGATCTACGTCTACACACTGAGTGATAAGGTGGGCTGAACTGTGAACCTCTGAACATCAGATTCAAATGCTGGATTTTTTGGTTGAATATGTTCATCAGGGACAAGGTAATCTGGAAGCCCATATTGATTCATTTGGATATAAATATCCATCATCTTCAATAATAATGCACAAAAAGACAGTGTAATATGGATTTATCTTCATGTGATCTCTCCTCGCCCTTCCGTTATTAGCTGGAACTGAGGATGGAGATGAATGTTTCAGTGCTGTCTCAGGGTAGATTCGGCTCCTCCATCTCGTCTCTCACAGACCTGAATGGAGATGGGCTGAAGGATGTAGCTGTGGGCGCTCCACTTGAGGATGATCACAGGGGGGCCGTGTACATTTACCTGGGTGAAAAGCTAAACGGGATCCGCCCTAAATTCAGCCAGGTGAGGCCGACGAAGATGGAAATCATTCAAAACGGCCCTTCACAATCAAATAAAACAGACATCCCTCCTGGGATATGAATATCAATGGCTTTTCATTAAATGTGTATGTTTTCTTACTGCAGCGCATCTCAGCTGTGATGATGAGATCTAAGCTCCAGTTCTTTGGCCAGACGATTGATGGGAAGATGGACCTGGGTGAGGATGGACTGACTGATATCGTAGTAGGAGCGCGTGGCGCAGTTGTCGTCTTGAGGTACGAGTCCAAAAAATGATAAGAAAAGACAGCTGGTTTAAACAGACAGTTGTTTAACCAGTAAAAATATCCCACTAGGGTGCGATCTGCACTGAACGGGGGCTGCGCTCAATGAGGTGTGGGCGGAGCTACCCAACATCGTACAATGTAGGCTAACATCCCAATCTTTATCTCGATCGCTCACAGGTCCAGACCGGTCCTCAGCATCTCTGCTCATCTCCACTTCCATCCTTCGGAGATCAGCACTGATAACTTTGACTGTCTGGCAAAAGAGATAATTTCCCCCGTGGTCACTTTAACAGCCTGCTTTAACATGGCAGAAGCAACAAAGAGTAAAGCTGGTAAGAACTCTCAGATCTTTAGGAACACTAAAGGCTTTGTGCATTCCAACAGAAATGGAGTCATGATCTGAGACTACATACACTACATGACCAAAAGTATCTGCTCGTCAAACATCTCATTCCAAAATCATGGGCATTAATATGGAGTTGGTCCCCCCTTTGCTGCTACAGCCTCCACTATTCTGGGAAAGCTTTCCAGTAGTTATTGGAACATTGCTGCGGGGACTTGCTTCCATTCAGCAACAAGCATTAGTGAGGACGGGCATTGATGGGCGATTAGTCCTAGCTTGCAGTCGGCATTCCAATTCATCCCAAAGGTGTTCAATGGGGTTGAGGTTAGGGTTCTGTGCAGGCCAGTCAAGTTCTTACACACTGATCTCAACAAACCATTTCTGTATGGACCTCACTTTGTGCACGAGGGCATTGTCATGCTGAAACAGGAAAGGGCCTTCCCCAAACTGTTGCCAAAAAGTTGGAAGCACAGATTCGTCAAGAATGTCATTGTATTCTGTAGTGTTAAGATTTTTCTGCACTGGAACTAAGGGGCCTAAACTGAACCATGAAAAACAGCCCTAAACCATTATTCCTCCTACACCAAACTTTACAGTTGGCACTATGCATTCAGGCCGGTAGCGTTCTCCTGGCATCTGCCAAACCCAGATTAGTCCGTCGGACTGCCAGATGGTGAAGCGTGATTCATTACTCCAGAGAACGCGTTTCCACTGCTCCAGAGTCCAATGGCGGCAAGCTTTACACCACCCCAGCCAACGCTTGGCATTGGGCATGGTGATCTTAGGCTTGTGTGTGGCTGCTCGGCCATGGAAACCCATTTCATGAAGCTCCCAACAAACAGTTATTGTGCTGACGTTGCTTCCAGAGGCAGTTTGGAACTTGGTAGTGAGTGTTGCAACAGAGGACAGACGTGTTTTACGCATTTCAGCACTCGGCCGTGCCGTTCTGTGAGCTTGTGTGGCCTACCACTTCATAGTTGAGCCGTTGTTGCTCCTAGACGTTTCCACTTCACAATAACAGCACTTACAGTTGACCTGGTGCAGCTCTAGCAGGGCAGAAATTTTAGGAACTGAGCTCTTCAGTCTCTTCTTCTACTTCCAATGTTTGTCTATGGAGATTGCATGGCTGTGTGCTCAATTTTATACACCTGTCAGCAACGGGTGTGGCTGAAATAGCCGAATCCACTACTTTGAATATATATAGTGTAATTGTGGCCTTGATGGTCTAGGTCGGAGCATAGTTAAATCACTGACAACAATAAGTGGATCTTGGTCTCTTCCTAGTCTGACGACCAGCGGAGGCTGTTGACAGGAGGACGGCTCATAATAATGGCTGCAAAGGAGCAAATGGAATGGCATCAAACACAGAGAAACGATGTTTGATACCATTCCACTTATTCCACTCCAGCCATTACCACAAGCCTGTCCTCCCCAATTAAGGTGCCAAAGGTTGTTCCTGGGTATGGATCTGGGACTTGAGAGTTAAGGTCTTGACTCCATCTCTGCTTTCTATTTCAATGCTGTCCGTCAGCAGGCAACCATGAGGTTCTGAACTTCTCTCCCTGATAAGGAGGCCATTTAAGATTTGTGTACTTTTCCAGGGGCACTGAGTGCAGGGATAAACATCTCCTACTCGCTGGATGTGGATCCACTGAGACAGAGGAGCCGAGCATTTTACAGCGACATGAACAAAGAGGCCAGAAGTCTTCTCGCTACAGTGGAGCTGAGAAAGGAGCGGACCTGCTTCAACCACTCAGTCTATATGACAGTATGAACAATGACAAACTGTAGCTATGCAACAATACAACAACCATGATGTCTCTCATAAGGAGGGGATTTAATGAATAACATTAAGTTGCTAGGTTGTTGAATTATTACTGAATTATTGTGTATTGATTTTATTCAGTGATGAGAATAATGAGGGTTTTTCAGGACTATGGATAGGGAAATTAATGCCACATTTTATTTTCTTCCAGCAATGCGTGATCGACACATTATCGCCCATAATCATCCAACTTGTTTTTTCTCAATCTGAAAGCCAACAAGAGGGTCTTACTGCCATTCTGAATACTGCCAGTCCTACACAGGCTGTGGTCGAGGTACGAAGATACATTCTGGGTCTGACTTAAACCTGTTCACTTACAATGATCAACAGTACTAGCAATGACTTTGGACTGAGTACTGTAATTTAGCCAAAGACCTGTAAAAACAGGTAATCTAAACACATTCACCGTTGTCTTGAATTCGTCATAGGTGCCCTTTGAAAAGAACTGCAAAGAAAATGAAACATGTGTGGCAGAGCTTGAGGTGGACTTCAACTTTATGTAGGTATCTGATAAACAGAGGCAACATAAAGTAACTTGTTTGTAGCTGTAATAATTACTGACTGCTCAAAAAAATGCATGTTTTCTCTGACTGTATGTATTTTGTCTCTCTTTTCAGCACATCAACTTTATTAGTGGTGGACCAGACTTACTTCCACGTGACTATAAGACTGTCCAATCACGGGGATGACTCCTACAACACCAGTCTAACTCTCCTCTACCCTCCTGGCCTCTCATTCTCCATGATGCATCTTCTGAAGGTAATACCGACACCACTCCATCTATTGTGTAATTCATTCTGATGTTTTCTTCTTGCTCTCATCTAAACCAGTGTTATTCAAACCTGGAGACCTAAAACATGTTCAGCCAATCAAGGGTTAGATGATTAGTTTAATCAGGGGTGTTCCTTCTGGGCTGGAACAAAAGCTTGCCTTGCTCATCTTGTGGGACTGCAGAACCAGGATAGAAGAACATTGATTTTAACATCAGTTTGCAGCCAAACATTTAAATGTTCACTACATGTGATAATTATTCATAAATTATTCATAAATCACTCCATTTCCTGGTTACTAAAATTGTAATAGCCTAATTTCAGTTTTGACAAAACAAGCAAGTATAGAGAATCACTGTACCATCTAAACAACTGTGAAATATATTTTCCAAAACCAAACATATTGTATTTTCAGCTGTTTGAAGCTGGTGTACGAAACCGAAAGTAAAACACAAAAACAAAATGCAACGGGAAGCACAGTTTTAGGTTCCTAACAAGCAGAGTAAAAAGTAAAACGGACAACTAGAAAAAACACAACCAAGTTTATTCACCCACTGGGTCATACAGCTGCAAAGACAAGGTATGATTACACAAGCACATATTTATAACCTCCCTACAAGGCGGGGTCAACACATACGTTTCTGTTGCAAGGCAGGAACTTAATTGGCTCCTCTCACTGGTGTAGTCATGGCCCTGCCTGATGCTAGAACCTTCGTGGGCGTGGAAGTGTATGTATGTGAGATAGTACTGTAGTAGGAGGGTCTGTGGTGGGCCCCTTTGGCTCCCCTCCCAGACGTTTCTTCTCACTTCATCAGTCCTCCCTAGTTCTGCAGCTGGCCTGCCTTATCAGGAACTGAAGCTAGACTGCTGCCCTTTGCCTTTCTCTGTAGGGACATTGATATTCAACAATAACATCTTTGAACAGAATATTAACTTAATGCACTTCCCCTTGTCTCCCTAACTTTCCATACACCAAATTCCTATACACGTAATCAATACGTTCTAGTATGGTAACATGAATAAGTATATTTGAAGCTAGAATCCAACAGAAATAGCACACATAGAACAGATCTACCCCTTCTCAGACTTGCTTTCAATGAGAATGACAGATCTATAACTCCCATTTGTATGTGAATTTGGTCGGGTCGCCCAAAAACGTACATATTGCGATTTATGCGTGGTGCACCTTTAAGTGTTGAATTGATTAGTTCCGTAAAGTGGTTCATTTTTAACATGCTTGCTTGTTTATTTTAGACTATGTCAGTGACTCAGTTGTACAAACCAGAATTATTTACACACTTGACATATTGTCTGTATTCCATAGTCTACAAGGAGAACGGTGTTCAGCTGTGGTGGTCTGGAAGGTGAAATGGACAGAACTACATGCAGTGTCAGCATACCTGTCTACCGTAGTAAAACTACAGTGAGTGATTACTTAGATATACCCGTAAATAATGCTCAACTGTGAATACACCGGTAAAGCTTTAAAATCTTCTTAAATGATAAAGACAGAGCTAAAAGCAGTAACTCAATGTCTAATTGAGTGACAGCTTTGATATGAGGATACAGTGCCTTCAGAAAGTATTGTGACCCCTTGACTTTTTGCAAATGTTGTTGTGTTGCAGCCTGAATTTAATACCCCATATTGTCAAAGTGGAATTATGATTGACATTTTTACAAATTAACAATGAAAAGCTGAAATGTCCAGACTCAAAATGTTTAACCCCTTAGTTATGGCAAGCCTAAATAAGTTCAGAACTAAAAATGTGCTTAATAAGTCACATAAATTGCATGGACTCACTGTGTGCAATGATGAGTAGAGTAGAGCATTACTTTATTAATCTCAACTTGGGATATTGTTTTATCACAGCATGCATCAATGACAAAATGACAGGACACGCAACAATGACCAACATGATAAAAACCAAACATTAAGACAAAAAGGCACATACACCATATCCCTAAAATAATCTGATTCAAGTGCTGTTTTTTTTTATCCTGCTTTGGGAAAGACAAAAACAAGCAACAACATTTTCTAATAGGAAGGCCTCATAACAGTTAATCAATTACTCATTAAACAGCTGTATGGCTGTTTGGTAAAAAGGACCATCTAAACCTCTCTATGGAACATCTGGGCAGGCTTAACCTGCTACTGAAGCTGCTCCTGTGTTGCATTACAGCCCTGGTGGAGTGGGTGTGTGTGTGTCATTGTCCATGATCATGTGCAGCTTTTTATGAACATGTCTTGCATTGATTCCAGGCTGCTGCCAATTGTAGCACTCTTAATGATTTTGTCAAGCTTGCATAAAAGTCCTCCTAAGGTAAATTCCCTTTCCAGCACAAAATGGCATAGGTCGCTACACTCGCCACGACATTGCTATGGAACATACGAAGCATTTTGTCACATACTTAAAAAAAATCAAAGCTTCCTTAAAGTACATTCTGGATTGGGCTTTTGTAGCCACGGAGAATCCTCCTTCCAGTTCAGTTTGTTGTCGACTGTTACACCTAAGCACTTATAAGTGTCAACAGTGCCAATCTCTTCACCAGTGGCTCAGTTCATTGTTGTGTGAGAAGTTATTTGTGTAAAGGGTAAACACAAAAGGTGACAGGAGAGTCCCCTGCAGCACCCCTGTGTTTGTACAAATCCAATCTGATACTGCCTGGTTCAGTCTTACGAACTGTGGTCTATTTGTCAGGTAGTTCACAATCCATTTGATTGTGTGTGGCTTTTCCAGGTGCTCATATACTCTGGAGGAGACAGAGCAGACCATCTTCAACACCAGTTTTTGGGTGGTAGGTAAATTACAAAGGATCCAGATAGGCTGACACCTCAACTCTTAATAAGGGTATTAAAACCCGCTCAAAAAGGTTATGACTTGTGATGTGAAAGCCACTGGTCTAAAGTCTTTCAGTGCAGTCCCTCCTGATTTCTTTGAGATGGGAACTACGCAGAATGTTTTCCATTTAGTAGGAATATCTGAGCATGTCAGGGACAGGTTGAAAATATGCTGCAGTATGAAAGCCAGTAGATTAGCACACACCTTGAGTACTCTGGCGTTAACTCAATCAGGCCCTGCTGACTTACTGGGATTGGTCCTCTTCAGCTGCCTCACTTGTTTCTTCGAGATGCTCATGGGCTCAGTGCTTCCCAGATCAGAGTCGAGTACCTCCCCTATCTGATGATGCTCTGCTGACAAATCGTACTTATCGAATCTGGTAAAAAAATGTTTAACTTTGTTGTTGTCCGCTGTTGCTGTAACCGGTATTCTTCCTACCATACTAGATATCCTGCATGTGTTTTGCTTGCAGCTTGCGTTCTAACGTCAGTATGTATTCATGTTTTGCTTGGCACAATAATGTCAGTAGAGAAGTTAACATAATCCGTTATGCATTCAGCTACCCTTAAAATCCTCCTCCCAGTCGTCTATAAATAGATTCCAAACTGTACCTTCAAAGCAGCTCTGTAGCGCCTCTCCAGTTTCGGGTGTCCATTCGTGAATCACCGCCTGAGTGACATGTTACTTCTGGACCAGTGGGTGGTACTTTGGTAGCAGCTGGACGAGGTTGTTAGATTGTCCAGTGGAGGCAGAGCAGTAGGCGTCTTCACATTGGTGTAGAGAATGTCAATGGTCTTGTCCAGACGAGTTTGAACTTAAACATACTGTTTTAAGGTAGGAAGTGTTGTGGACAGCAAACAGTGGTTGAAATCCCCAGAGATAACCAAGTAGGGTGATCGATGGAGTAGGTAATGTGGTGACTTCGTGGCCAGTTAAAGATTTGCAGACGGCGGGATGTAGACAATTACTATCACGCTAGGGAACTCTTAGTAAATAGTAGGGTCAGCAGCCCACTGCTAACACCTCCACATGAGGGGAACAGACCCTCTTCACTGACACCATTGACTGTTCACATACAGGCAGACGCCTCCCCCCACTTGACCCCCGAATGTTCCAAGCTCCTGTCAGCTCTGATGATCGTGAAGCCAACCACCTCCACATGGGAAACAGGTATAACCTCCGTTAGCCAAGTTTCCGTAAACCATACCAGACTTGTTTGCCGATGTGATCTCATATACGAAGTTGTTGCCGATAGTACCTCCGTCTTGATTACAAGTGAGCGGACATTTCCCATGATAAAGGATAGGAGATTGAGCTTATTTCCTCTCGTTTGGTAGTCATACGCCTCCCTGCTTCCCCTTGGTTTCATCTCAGGGGGCAGCTCTAGCTGTAGTGGGCTAACTTCACTTGGCTGTAGGGCATGAGGTTCATCCAGGCTGAACGTTACCAAGGTCTCTGCACTATCAGTGTTTGGTGCACTCCACAGTATCTAAACCCAGTGCGGCTAGCAGTAGTAGAATAAAGTAATTTAGCTCGTCTGGTAGGCTCGTATCACTGGGCAGCTCTCGGCTGTGCTTCCCTTTGTAGACTAATAGTTTGCAAGCCCTGCGACATCTAACGAGTGTCAGAGCTGGTGTAGTACGATTCAATCTTAGTCCTGTATTGATGCTTTTCCTGTTTGATTGTCCACAGTAGAATAAATACATACTTCCAGTACTCCATTTTCTTAGTGCCATCAGTACAACCACAAAAAAAAAAAAATACACAAGACAAGAAAATAATTTGCTCACTACAACAGGGTTAGAGCTGCATTTTGAATGACTACCTCATCTCTGAACCCCACACACAAAATGATCTGTAAGGTCCATCAGTCGAGCAGTGAATTTTAAACACCGATCCAACCACAAAGACCAGGGAGGTTTTCCAACGCCTCACAAAGAAGGGCTCCCATTGGTAAATGGGTAAAAATACATTGAATATCCCTTCGAGCATGGTGAAGTTATTCATTACACTTTGGATAGTGTATCAAAATACCCAGTCACTTCAAAGATACAGGCGTCCTTCCTAACTCAGTTGTCAGAGAGGAAGGAAACCGCTCAGGGATTTCACCATGAGGCCAATGATGACTTTAAAACTAATGATTGATAGGAGAAAACTGAGGATGGGTCTACAACATTGTAGTTACTCCATAATACTAACCCAATTGACAGTGAAAATAATGTAGAATGGCGCCGGAGAGGATGTCTGATGTTTCACGTGCTCCTAACCAACTGTGCTATTCAGTTAGTTTTTTTGCTTTGTTTGTAACTTTAAAAAAATATATATTTTGTACGTAATGTTACTGCTCAAGACCAAAAATAACTTCTGGACATCAGAACAGCGATTACACACCACGAACTAGAAGAAGCTTTTTCCTTTAACGAGTCCGACGTGAAGGATATAGTGCTTTCCCGGGAACAGGCCCAAATCCCTGTCATTTGCGTGAAGAGACAGAGAAAAAGGGGGTGGAGGTCAGGCTGCCTTTCGGAGAATTCGTAGGCGAGCGATTAAACCCCCACTGCCATCCATTCTATTGGCCAACGTGCAATCACTGGAAAATAAAATCGATGACCTACAAGCAAGATTAAACTACCAACGGGACATTACAAACTAATATCTTACATTTCAGAGTCATGGCTGAACGAGGACATGAATAACATACAGCTGGTGGGTATACACTATCGTCAGGATAGAACAGCAGCCTCTGGTAAGACAAGGGGTGTTGGTCTATGTATATTTGTAAACAACAGTTGGTGCACGTTATCTAAGAAAGCCACGATATCTAAGGAAGTCTCGAGCTCTCATGATAAGCTGTAGACCACACTATCTACCTAGAGAAATTCTGTATTTTTCGTAGCCGTCTACATAGCAACACAGACCGATGCTGGCACTAAGACCACACTCAATGAGCTATATACCGTCTTAAGCAAACAGGAAAACGCTCATCCTAAGGTGGCGCACCTAGTGGTTGGGGACTTAATGCAGGGAAACTTAACTTCCACCAGCATGTTAAATGTGCAACCAGAAGGAAAAAATATTAATAATTATAAAACTCTAGACCACCTTTACTCCACACACAGAGACTCATACAAAGCTCTCCCTCGCAGTCCATTTGGCAAATCTGACCATAATTCCAACAAAACTTAAAGCAAGAAGCACCAGTGACTCGGTCAATTTTTTAAAAGTGCTCAGATGAAGCAGATACAAAGCTACAGGACTGTTTTGCTAGCACAGACTAGAATATGTTCCGGGATTCTTCTGATGGCATTGAGTACGCCACATCAGTCACTGGCTTCATCAATGACGTCATCCCCCCAGTGACTGTACGTACATACCCCAACCAGAAACCATGTATTACAGGCAACATCCGCACTAGGCTAAAGGGTAGAACTGCAGCTTTCAAGGTGCGATACCGTAACCCGGAAGCTTATAAGAAATCCCACTATGCCCTCCGATGAACCATCAAAAAGGAAAAGCGTCAATACAGGACTAAGATCGAATCCTACTACCCCGGCTCTGACACTCTTCAGATGTGGCAGGGATTGCAAACTATTACAGTCTACACAGGGAAGCACAGCCGAGAGCTGCCCAGTGATACGAGCCTACCAGACGAGGTAAATTACTTCCATGCTCGCTTCGAGGTACGTAACACTGAAACATGCATGAGCGCATCAGTTGTTCTGGACGACTGTGTGATCACGCTCTCCGCAGCCGATGTGAGTAAGACCTTTAAACAGTTCAACATTCACAAAACCGCAGGGCCAGATGGATTACCAGGACGTGTACTCTGAGCATGTGCTGACCAACTGGCAAGTGTCTTCACTGACATTTTTAACCTGTCCCTGACTAAGTCTGTAATACTAACATGTTTCAAGCAGACCACCATAGTCCCGGTGCCTAAGAACACTAAGGTAACCTGCCTAAACGACTACCGACCCGTAGCACTAACGTCTGTAGCCATGAAGTGCTTTGAAAGGCTGGTCATGGCTCACATCAACACCATTATCCCAGAAACCCTAGACCCACTCCAATTTGCATACTGCCCCAACAGATCCACAGATGATGCAATCTCTATTGCACTCCACACTGCCCTTTTCCACCTGGACAAAAGGAACACTTGTGAGAGAATGCTATTCATTGACTACAGCTCAGCGTTCAACACCATAGTGCCCTCAAAGCTCATCACTAAGCTAAGGACCCTGGGACTAAACACCTCCCTCTGCAACTGGATCCTGGACTTCCTGACGGGCCACCCTTAGGTGGTAAGGGCAGGTAACATCTGCCACGCTGATCCTCAACACGGGGGCCCCTCAGGGGTGTGTGCTCAGTCCCCCCCGTACTCCCTGTTCACTCATAACTGCACGGTCAGGCACGACTCCAACACCATCATTAAGTTTGCCAATGACAACAGTGGTAGGCCTGATCACCAATGACGAGACAGCCTATAGTGAGGAGGTCAGAGACCTGGCCGTGTGGTGCCAGGACAACAACCTCTCCCTCAACGTGATCAAAACAAAGGAGATTGTGGACTACAGGAAAAAGGAGGACCGAGCACACCCCCATTCTCATCGATGGGGCTGTAGTGGAGCAGGTTGAGAGATTCAAGTTCCTTGGTGTCCACATCAGCAAACTAACATGGTCCAAGCACATCAAGACAGTCGAAGAGGGCACGACAAAACCTATTCCCCCTCAGGAGACTGAAAAGATTTGGCATGTGTCCTCAGATCCTCAAAAGTTTCTACAGCTGCACCATCGAGAGCCTCCTGACTGGTTGCGTCAATGCCTGGTATGGCAACTGCTCGGCCTCCACCGCATGGCAATACAGAGGGTAGTGCGTACGGCCCAGTGCATCACTGGGGCCAAGCTTCCTGCCATCCTGGACCTCTATACCAGGCGGTGTCAGAGGAAGGCCCTAAAAATTGTCAAAGACTCCAGCCACCCTAGTCATAGACTGTTCCCTCTGCTACCGCACAGCAAGCGGTACCGGAGCGCCAAGTCTAGGTCCAATCGGCTTCTAAACAGCTTCTACCCCCAAGCCATAAGACTCCTGAACATCTAATCAAATGGCTACCCAGACTATTTGCACCCCCCCACCCCTCTTTTACACTGCTGCTACTCTTTATTATCTATGCAGTCACTTTAATAACCATCTACATGTACATATAACCTCGACTAACCTCTACCCCCACACATTGACTCTGTACCGGTACCCCCTGTATACAGCCTGGCTATTGTTATTTTACTGATGCTCTTTATTTGTTACTTTTATTTTTTAAACTGCATTGTTGGTTAAGGGCTTGTAAGTAAGCATGTCACTGTAAGGTCTACATCTGCTGAATTCGGCACATGTGACAAATAAACATTTGATTTGAAGGAGGAAGCCTGTACATAATACAAATATTCCAAAACATGCATCCTGTTCGCATAAAGGCACTCAAGTAATACTGCAAAAACTGTGGCAAAGAAATTCACTTTTTGTCCTGAATACCAAGTGCTATGTTTGGGGCAAATCCAATACATTATCGAGTACCACTCTCCATATTTTCAAGCATAGTGGTGACTGCATCATGTTATGGGTATATTTGTAAATCGTTAACTGGAGTTTTTCAGGATAAAAAAATAAACAGAATGGAGCTAACCACAGGCAAAATCCTATATCCATGGTTGTCTGCTTTCCACCAGACACCAATGAATTCACCTGTCAGCAGGACAATAACCTAAAAACACAAGGCCAAATCTACACTGGAGTTGCTTACCAAGAAGACAGTGAATGTTCCGGAGTGAGTTACCGTTTTCACTTAAATCTACGTGAAAACTATGGCAAGACCTGACAGTGGTCAACAATCAATTTGACAGAGCTTGAAGAACTTAAAATAAAAATGGGCAAATGTTGCACAATGCAGGTGTGGAAAGCGCTTCGACTTACCCAGAAAGACTCACAGAAGTAGTCTGCTAAAGGTGCTTTTACAAACTATTGACTCAAGGGTGTGAATACTTATGTAAATGAGCTCTTTCATTTTCAATACATTTGTTAAAATAATATAAAAACATGTTTTTACTATGTCATTATGGGGTATTGTATGTAGATGGGTGAGATGTTTTTTTTATTTCATCCATTTTGAATTCAGGCTGTAACAAAATGTGGAATAAGTATACAGGTATGAATACTTTCTGAAGGCATGCCTTCCATTTTTTTCCCCCACTTCCACAGTTATGATCAAGTTCAAATCAAGTCTGACTTTGTGAACTATGCCATTTTCCTTTTCAGGCAGTGTTCACCAGTAAATTCCATATTTTGAATACATACGACTGGAACAACACAATGGAAATGACCGTCATCGGCCTGAGGTAGAAAATCTGCTTCCACAATGTGAATGTGTGAGAGAATCAGTCCAAGAAAATCCAATTTCCCCATGCAGTCAAAGTATTGAACATACATTGCTTAAAACTATTTTTATACAACCCCAATACCTTCTACTCAATTAGCTGAAGGACTTCATAGCATTCCATTTATGTACACAAAAAATGCATTTGCCTTTCCTTTATTCACAGTGACAATGGAAACTCAACCAATAGTTCCCTTACCAGGACCATCCCTGTTCAATTTGCAGTTGACCTGGTAGTAAAAGCGTAAGTCTTTACAAGCCTGTACTTAACATTTTGTTTGAGAATGACTCCAAGTTAATTGAATAAAATCAAGGTGACTTATATATCTTGTTGTTGTTGAAGCCTTCCCCAAGACTCCACCACATACATGAACTTTACTCTGGAGGACACATCACCTAAAAGACTGGTGAATGTATATGAGGTAAACAATCAACTGCTATTGCTGTGACTGATATTAAAAGTGTGATTCACACGATGTGGGGGTAATGTGCTATATCTTTTTATACTCCAAAAACAAACTATTTTAATATCTCTGTCACTCTAACCTTGAACTTTTGGTAGTTATGGTCTATGTTTTGTTACAAATTCTGTGACAAATGCCTTTGTATGAAATCTCTATACAAATGTTAGTATGGTTGAGTGATTAAATGTCCCACTGTTTACAGGTGCAGAACTTGGGACTTAAGTCTGTACCCGTCACAGTCACCTTCACTTTCCCAACTAAGCTTGAGCACAGATTTGAAATGAACTACCAAATATCTGTCTTACAGGTAAATTGTTCACATTGCTTACGAAAATGCTGACATTTTACTGCCACAATTTATTTCAATAGGAAACAGCCTAATACAAGTTGTGTTTCTTTTTTTTATAAAGAACCATACTCAATGTGGAAAGATTATCAATTCAACAACAGAGGTGAGTATTCAAATATGCCCCTCACTCTTGACATTGTTGGTAACCTATCCAATCAGGTTACAACTCAGTATAGTAATCATGTTACTGAAACGCACATTTTGCTTTCTGACTGTTTACAGTACTGCTCTCCAGAAAAATACTGCAAGTCCATCGAGTGTGAAAGTTTCCTTTTGGATAAGTTTTTGACAGTTACATTTGTGCTGTCTGGAAATGTAGCTTTCAAGGATCTCGATCAACATGCAAGGGTCTGTATTAAGCCAACTTGAACAAATGATGGTACAGAGTAACAACATGCTAATAATTAACGAGACTTTGGGACAGCAAACATCCCTCTTTAAATCTTTGTCATGCTTATTATTCATTAGCACGCTACACCATTTAAGCTAGAAACGCCATTCAAACTTTAAAACGTGCAGTGTTCAGGACCAGTGTGCTTGCATAAAACCTGTTGACGTATGTTATACTTTTTAAAGTATTGTTTTTTGTCCTCCATCTACTTCCGTTGGATTTCTTCAACATTCTAAAAGTTCCATTGTTACAGACTCCCATGAATTCCAACATTCTATTATACAAATCAAGAGATACAGATGTCTTAATAACAGCATCAACTTCATTCATTAAGTTGACTTCCCACTGTTGAATTACGCAATGCAAGAGACATGGCAAGTAGCCTTGTAGTTTTTGAACTTTTGTAGGCTTTTTTAATGGTCTTCAATGGGCAAAAATTGTAGCACAAGTTATCGCAAAAACGTCATAAAAGGCATCCGATTTTCTGATAAACTTGAAGCCCATGCAAAAGACCAGGAACACAGAAATATGACGTAGGAACTCGTCACTTGCCTGGCTTATTAACTGACAAATAAGCTACTTTCCCAACATCTTAGAGGGTATGACATCTTGGTCTACTTCTCTGCTTTTCAATTCTAAAATCAGAACAGAAATATCTTCCACCCATCAAATGATGCAGGTTTGTCAGTTACTGCATTGACAAAATTTGTCAACTTTTACAAACTGAAAATGTTATCACTTTCCGAGCTTTTTATACCACAACTTAGACGTTATGACATAGGAGTCTACTTCTCTGCTATTCAAATCTGAAATCAGACAGCTGTTCTAGTAACCACAACTACTTTGTCTGAACTTTTTTTTAAACATCTGCCGTTTTGACCACTTTCCCAACCTGTTAAGACAAAAACGTAGAGCTTCATCTAACTTCTCCGCTAATTAAATCTGAATTCAGAACACTTATTCTACTACCACAAAATACTTTTAAAGAACTGAAGCAAGTAACACAATTTTACTTAATGTAAAATTACCACCTAGTTCTACTAACAATATCTCACTCTACAGAGCTTGTCATTGCCAAAGAAATTCACTGGGGATAGAGAAACAGTCAATTTCATCAGTTTTGTCAAACTCAGCTATGACAAAAAACGATATGTCCAGACAGCGAGTGACCCAAGGGTAAGTTTCCTGTAAAAAAAAAAGAAAAACTTCAAAAGATATAAATATTTCTTGAGCAAAGATTCACAAAAGCATCAATTTTGTATGTATTTATTTGCTCATTAGGATAACTCTTCAAGCTTCCACCAAACACAGGTAATTCCATTTGTGGAATGAAACTGGTTTACTGTATAAGAATGGTTTTTAAATTGCTTGTTCCATCGTCACTCATTGTCTCAAAATGTATTTCTCCAGATTGATGTTCAGGCTGAGATCATCATTTCTCCCCATAGAGACCTGATAATAGGGACAGGAGTTGGAGTAGGACTCTTCCTCTTGATCATCATTACAATGGCCATGTATATGGTGGGTATCAAAGCTGCAACAGAACCTTTGCTTCTGCAATGTAAAGGACCAACACTTTGATTGTTGAACTGTTCAACATTGTTTTTTCCTTTCTACTCAGATGGGATGCTTCCAGAGAAAAAGCCATGATAATGAAGAGAATGAAGGGGAATAGAGTGAGCAAGATGACGCTGCAAAGGCTAACAATGTGTATGCTAACGCTTTGGAGAAGCAGCCACAGCCTGAGAGCAGAGCCAAAACCTCTCCTTGTTGACATTCAGACAGTAAAAAATGGCTTCTACGCTAGCAATGAGGGGGTAGGGGAGGGACCAAAAGAGAAACAGGATGTGTCAGAGGCAGGCTAAAGGAGTAGTAGTCTAAGCAACAACAAAAAATTAAACTCAGGCCGATTCAGATTTAGGAAATGTACTTGGTATTCAGACTTATGCACACTGAATACATGTAATTCAACCGCCTAAAAGCCTCCCACTTGTTGGCCAACAGATTTTCTCATGGAGTTTTCAGTACATTTATCTAGTGTAAATATTATCCAATATTTAATGGATTGAACTACTGAATGGCAACTTTCAGGATTAATCAAACCATTATACTGAGAAGGGCATACATTTTCTAAAGGGGCCCGACTCAGATTTAGGAAATATGCCTTTTCTTTTGCACACCTTTCCTACGCACTTCTCAGTAGTTGGTATTCAGACTTAACTTATGCAGCTGTGCAACGGGCTTTGCAGGCGTGGTTTCCTTGGGCACAGCGACTACATTTAATTAAACAGCTGAAAACCTTCCCACTTGCTGGCCAACAGATTTCCTTGTGGAGTTGTCATTCAATAGGGTTCAATACAGTGATCTTAAGCCATCCCTTTAAATATATTGTTGCTTTAATTCGAATTTGTCGACAGACTAGACTACATAGAGAACGTGTTCAGAATATATGGATCAATGAAAGATAAAGATGAATATGCATATAATTAGATGGCTGTTTCAGCACCAACTGGTATATTTAGGGACATTTTTGGGTTAGAAAAGTATGAATCATTAAAAAAAAACTGCTTTAGCGAGCCTTTAGGCACAATATATATATATATATATATTGATGAATGAAAAATAGTGGTTTGATTCATGCTGAAAGTTGTCAAATTCAATCCATGAAATTTGGGAAGGTGTATAAAAAGTGTACAATAAGTTTTGAACAACAGTCCTACCATAATCATGGAGCTGTATGACAACAATCCAGCCGCCGTGCGCCATGCTAGCAAATTATTGCGCAACATGTTGGCTTGGTGGGGGTGGAGGCCCACTTTGTTTTCTTTTCCCGTCAATGCAAATAATAATATGTTCTTAACTGACTTGCCTAATTAAATAAAACATGTATTGTGCTAGATGTTATTACTTGTGCTTTGAGATTATCAAAATGATCAATAATTTGTAGTTATGTGCCTTTTGTAATGTCATTATGGTGTGATAAGTGAAATAAATGATTATAGGTAAATGAGTAAAGAATCCACTCTGAAACTTATCTAATTAGTAATTGATGTAGAATGTGTCATGAATAATTAAAGTACTGAACGTAAGTCCCATAAAGGTCTAGAGGCTGGAGAGGGAGAGAAATGTGTGTGCGTATTAGAGGACCTAAGAGAACTGTAGACATTTGTTCTACCTGACCTAGCAACTTTGAGAGGCTTTGGAGGAAATATGGGAGTAACTCTCAAGGTCTCAGTAATCTCGGGGGAAAGCACAGACAGCGCTGGATAGTGATTAACAGTTGTGAGAAGTCCGGGGAGGGATACTGTTCACCTACTGTTTGTGTGTGCGTAGGTTATCTACTGTTGGTGTGGTGGTTTGTGCGTAAGCGGAGAGAGGATAAAATGAACTTCTTTGTTAATGTTGGGCAGAACGTTCTCTGAATAAACTGTACAGACCTTTTGCAGAAAGCCGAGTCCTTGCCTAATTATTAACCCATTGTCTTACAAACCATGGGAATTAGTCAAGGCTTAGAGTGTTTTTTTTTTACATTTAAGTCGCTCTTATCCAGAGCGACTTACAGTAGTGAATGCATACATTTCATCCATTTTTTCCGTACTGGTCCCCCGTGGGAATCGAACCCACAACCCTGGTGTTGCAAACACCATGCGCTACCAACTGAGCCACACAGGACCAATTGTTAATTATTATCATTGGGATAGAATAATTCCTATGACATGGTGGCAGCCCAGGTGCAATGTATGAAATGGTGAATTGAAAATGTAAAAAAATTGAGAAATGGAAATCAGATTAAAAAGGTATTTATACCCTTTGTAACGGCAAGCCTAAATTTGCTCAGGTGCAATATATATCCTAAACAAGTCAATTTGTTGGACTCCTGATCCTCTTCCAAGCTGTACGAAATTAATAGATCACCTGCCTTCAAATAATCTGTAAGGATAAATACCGCTCTCTCTGTATGGTCCCACAGTATGATAGTGACATTCTAAAGAAAGAGCAAGTCTGATGTGATTATAGAGAAGCACAAATCTGGGGAAGGGTACACGACCATTTTAACGTCATTGAACGTCCCTCTGAGCAGTCTGAGTGGAAAAATTAAAACCACCACGACACTCCCTACATCAGGCACCCACTCTAAACTTAGTTGCCGGACAAGAAAGGAACTTCTTAGGGAAGCTACTGAGGCCAACTGTGACTGAATGAGTTACATTAGTCAGTGGCTGCAATTGACGATGTATCAACAATCTCCAAGGCATTCCACAAAAAGGGTCTTTATGGGAGAGTGGCAAGGACGAAGCCCTGGCTGAAGAAAAGCCTTGTCTGCAAAGAGTTTGCAAAACATCCCCTAGAAGATGCTGCCGTTGTGGCAGAATGTCTGGTGAACGCTAAGCAGGATGTGCGGCTTTTCAGCAAAAGGGACTGGCAATATTGTCAGGATTGATGGAAAGATGAAAGGTGCAAAATACATAGAAATGCTGGATAAAAACTTGCTCCCCTCTGCCAAGAAATGTCCTGTGGAAGTTTTTCAACAGGACAATGACCCAAAGCACACTCCCAGAGCAACACTGGAGTAGCTTAAAGAAAATAGATGTTCTTGAGTGGCCCAGTCAGACTCCTGACCATAATCTCATCAAACATCTGTGGAAAGACCTCAAAATCGCAGTCTACAGTTCCACAACTTGAGGAATTTTGCAAAGAGGAATGGGAAAATATTGCTTTATTACAGTGTGCAAAGTTAGTTGAAAAGACTAATAGCTGCCAGAGGTGGTCCAACCAAGTATTGACCTAGGGGGATGAATACATAAAATGAACTGTCATTACTTTATTGTTTACCATTTTCTTTTGTGTGTGTTGGGGGGGGGGGGGGGATCTGAAGAAGAATGTGACTCAAATAAAATTTCCCAATCTAACGCATCAAAATCCAAGGCTGTGAGACTTCAAATGTGAAAAAGTGATGGAAGCCAAATACTTTTTCAAAGCACTGAAATTAAAACATTCTGAAGTGCATACAGTACAGAAACTCTGCTGGTTCAGCCTTAGAAGCCTAATGCCCGATGCATACGAGTTTTGTTATAACAGATGTCTATGCCGCATTTTCCGTTCCTGACACGTGCTTTGCTTTTCAACTAGCTAAAAGCTAGCTACTTGGAGTGTGTGTTAAATGTTTAACGCATGAAGTACACAGAACGCACCGCAGCCTAGTGCGGCTCACCCCAAAATAGCGTTGCGGACTGCTCCTTTGACAATTAATGACTTCTGCCGGAATGCAAAGAGTTTGATGCATCTGGTGGACTTAAGGCATAAAGTTTGGGTCTCCTATTACAATTGTGAATAACAGCAGAGCATTTTCTGGAGAAGGAGCCACAATACAATCATGTTGACATGATTTTCAGTGTGCTTCCATGACTGATTTCACATTAGTCTCCCAGTGATCATAGGGGGGAAAAAAATCAGCTCAAAGAATTGCCATGTCTTCAAGCGGATTACTCATTTACCTAGCTCTTATCAATTTATACATTACAGTGGATGGAGAACGCTGTTATTTCTATTATTAACAACAAAAAAATCTATTATATGCTTTTCCCACTAAAAACCGGCAGGTTCGCTCGACCTTATACAAGATTCCTCACGCGTAAAGATGGTGGAATTAAGTCAAGGTCAAATACAACTTATCTTTAGACACACGTCCACGACCTGTTGGGGCTACGGGTTAGCAATGAACCCCGAGACGGGATTGCTAACAAGGCTGGAAATTCAAAACATCAAAAATCTAATCATTTCAATTTCTCAAACAATCAACTATTTTACACCATTTAAAAGATAAACATCTCCTTAATCTAACCACATTGTTCCATTTTCAAAGAGGCATTACGGCAAAAGCATAAAATTAGATTATGTTAGGACAGTACATAGCCACAAAAGTACAAACATCCATTTTTAATGAAAGGTCAGGCGTCACCAAAAGCAGAAACCAGCTAAAATTATGCACCAACCTTTGACAATCTCCATCAGATGACACTCCTAGGACATTATGTTATACAATACATGCATTTTTTGTTTCATCAAGTTCATATTTATATCCAAAAACAGCATTTTACAGTAGCGGTGAAATTCAGATTTTTTTCTTCTCTGAAATGCTTCCGGTGAACAACGTTACAATTTACAAAATTACTATTCGAAAACATTGGTAAATTATAATATTGTCATTCAAATAATTATTGTTTAACATTTCGTAAATGCTACTGTATTGCCAGATTTCATAA
This sequence comes from Salmo salar, assembly GCF_965601325.2. Classification (NCBI taxonomy): domain Eukaryota; kingdom Metazoa; phylum Chordata; class Actinopteri; order Salmoniformes; family Salmonidae; genus Salmo; species Salmo salar. The sequence goes on from NC_138292.1 coordinate 57,115,254, forward strand.
TAACTTTACTGGGAAATCACAAGTTGCAATAAACCGGGTGCTGTGCTAAGAACAATAGGCTAGGCTATACAGTTAGCACCATCTTGTAACCAGCTAATATCAATAATACTATCGTCAATAATCCCTTACCTTTGATTATCTTCATCCATTGGCACTTCCAGGAATCCCAGGTCCACTACAAATGTGGTTTCTTTTGACAAAGTTCATAATTGATGTCCAAATAACTCCAAGTTGTTAGCGCTTCGGTGGCTACTAAAAAGTAGCGCGGGGGGGGGGGGTGGGAAGTCACGGCGAAAAGTTACAAAAGTTTTTAAAAAATAATCTATTTACGTTCGTTCAAACACGTCAAACGTTGTTTAGCATCAATCTTTAGAGCCATTTTTAACGTGAAACATCAGTAATGTTTCAACCCGACCTCTCCTGTGTCTAGAAAAACGTTTTTGAAAAGTGTCTCGCGTCACATGATTAATGGAAGTGACAACATCCCAGGGAGGTCAACTTCCCTGCATTCTAATTCGATCTCTGTTCATCATAGACGCTTCAAACAACTTTATAAAGATCGCTGACATCTAGTGGAAGCCGTAGGAGTTGCGAAATGAATCCTTTCTCACTGTGGTATCTATTAAACAATGACCCCAAAAAAATTGTACAGCCACAAAATTCTTTTTTTCTCTCAGGTTCTCTCAGGTTTTTGCCTGCCATATGAGTTTTGTTATACTTAGACACCATTCAAACAGTTTTAGAAAATTCAGAGTGTTTTCTATCCAAATCTGGTAATAATATGCATATCCTAGCTTCTGAGTTGGTGTAGGTGGCAGTTAAAAAAGAGCACATTTTTTTCAAAATTCTCAATACTGCCCCCTAGCCCCAACAGGTTAATGTCTTACATCTCCACTCCGAACAAATAGCAGGTGAATAACCTGCTGTTCTCATGCTTAAGTTATAGGTCAGAATATGCATAGAGAGAGCGCATTAAAGGGAATTAAGTTTGAGTTACGTGCGCTTAACTTGGGTCGGAATCGTCCCCATAGAGAATAACTGCTAAATACATTTAGTCCGACCTGACCACAGAACCAGGAAAATCACTCAATGTGATTACGTCTGAAAGGCTTTTTCAAAAAAGTGGGTAATTAATTTCTCACACTGGGGCATTGGGTGTTGCATAACTTTGTTTATGAAATAAGTAGCAATTGCTTTTTATTAACTCAGGTTCCCTTTACCTAATATTAGGTTTTGGTTGAAGATCTGAAAACATTCAGTATAAAAAAATATGCAAAAGTAGAGGAAATTAGAAAGGGTTGACAAATACTTTTTCACAGCACTGTACCTTACTATAAGAAAAGAGAAGCACTACATGCAGAGCAGAACTGGTGCGGCATTAGTTGAAATAATGACCTTTACCACACGGGAATAAGAATCAGTTGAGTAATAACACTCCATTGTTCACTCATCGAATAACAGGAAATGTAGTCGGCAGGAGTGGAGGAAGAGAGAAAGGGTAAGTTGTCACTAGTTTACTGGCTAATTGTTCCAATAGGTAACTTTCTGCTTTAATAAAAATTAAATAAAATGTCATTCGTTTTTTTAACCTTAAAAATGTACATGATTGATGATTTAGTCTGTAAAAAACACAACATGCTTCATCTAAGAAAATCCCAAAACAATTCTCACCGAGACAGACTAGGCTGACAATTCATCAGTAACATTAGCTGTTGCTAAGTAAAGATATCAATGGGAGTAACACTTTTTATCAAATGGAGTTGAGGGTTGTGTGTAGTGCGCGCGCATAACTGGTGTCCTGCATTTTACACAATCATTTTTTGCAATGAATTGCTGTTCTGATCTGTTAGCGGGAAAATACACTAGAGCAAAAGTGGTCATATGAAGGACAAGTGTTTGTGTAAGTCTTTAGGTGCGTAGTCCATTGACCGACAGTGCATACAATATGAGCCATAGTCCAAATGCAGTTACTGTCCGAAGGGAGATGATGTGGGGTCAAAAGTCTTAAAAAGGTCTTTCAGTGTTTTATTGTCACCCACGTTGCCACTTTTGCACCTCATTTGTCCAGACAGTCTCTTTGGTTGTACATCAGTGTTACGTTGAGTGATCCGTACCATCGCTTGGATTGGTAGGTTGTGAACGCCGGGGGTATCCACCTGGACCTGTCTCCTACCTGAATTCCTGGAGGGAATGAGATGCTCTCCTGCAGCCTCCTGAGAGTTGGAGTCCTGTGGGGAAGGCTGTGGCCCGAGCCCTGCAGGGCTGGACAGTCCAACAGCAGGACCTGATGTTCTCTCAGCAGAGCGGGAGGCCAGAGGGACAGACGGCTGGTGATGGAGTGAGAGGGGAGGAAGAGGGGCAAGGTCTTCAAAGGACCACACCACGTCTTGGGCAAAGGTGGACCGTGGCAGGGTGATATCAGCCTGGCGATGGTGGCGAGGGTCACCGAGTGGCACGTACGGCATTAACGGTTCTAATGGAATCACCAACAGCTCATCTCTCAGAACGCACTCCTCCGGCTCCTCTCGCTCACTCTCCAGCTCATCAACCTCCACCTCCTGGCTCTGCCTCTGCTGTCCTGTGGAAGTAGATCCTCTGGTGATTTCGTCTTCACTGGAACACAGGCCATCACCTCCTGAAAGGGGTCACAACAGGTCTGACACACATCCAACGGTAATGGAGACAATCCTTAATATATTTTGATACACACTAAGACCCAAAACATTCTAATAGTTCAGCCAGAAGTAGGTGAGAAAATAAGAATAAAAAAATTAAGGACAAATGCACTACTTCTAGCATGATGTGTCTGACTATACCTGGATCTCTGCAGCTGTTACTGATTTCCTGCTCCCCTTCCTGGCGACATGGGCTCAGGCGTAGGAAGAGGGTCCTCAGAACAGAATGGGTTGTGGATGGCTCTGGAGGCCATGAAGTGGTGATGAAATGTCAATAATATAGTTGCATTTCCCGCAAAGGGACATTTAAAGTATTGTATTGAGTAAAGCAGGGCCTTACCAGTGAGTGGTGTTGGGTCTGGCTCCTCCTGTTTAGGCTTGACTATGGGGGGATACAGCCGGGTCTGTGTTGGAGGGTCAGGGAGGGTTGTCTGGCTGATGGGGCCTGCAAAGAGGCTTCGAAAGGGTTTTCCCACTGGCTTCTGAGTCTCAAGCATAGCCTCAAGTGAATGAGAAGTGACATTTCTAGGGGAATCTGGTTGGGTCTGTGTTAGATGGCCTGAAGTAAAGGTCTGTGTGAGGGGGCCGGCAAAGAGGCTACGGAATGGATTTTCCATGGACTTCTGGGACTCACTGACAGCCTCAACTGAGGATGTCCGGCTCTTGCAGACTGGAAGAGGCTCAGAAAACCGAATGGGGTCTGGAGGACCAAATGCAGTGCTGGGGGGATTTGGTCGGGTCTGTCTGGGAGGGTGGTTAGTGGATGTCTGGCTGATGGGGCCTGCAAAGAAGCTACTGAAGGGTTTTTCCATGGGCTTTTTAGAAGCTGGTGCCTTACGACCTGGGGAGTTTAGGGACTGTGAGGGAGGGTCGGGAGTGGTCTGGCTGATGGTTCCTGCAAAAAGGCTGCAGAAGGGGTTTTCCACAGGCTTATAGGTCTCAAGCACAGCCGTAACAGAATACGAAGCCGGCCTTTTACAGCCTGCAGGAGGAGCAGAGTCTGAAGGACCAAATGTAGCGCTAGAGGAATCTGCTTGATCCTGTGTGGGAGGTTGGGGAGAGGTCTGGCTGATGGGGCCTGCAAACAGGCTGCTGAAGGATGGTTTTAAAGGTTTAGGAGATCCAAGCACAACTTTAGCTGAATAATAAGCCGGCCTCTTATAGACTGAAGGAGGATCAGGGGGCCTAATGGAGTCTGGAGGATTTAATGTAGTGCTAGGACGATCTAGTTGGGTCTGTATATCAGGGTGGCGAGAGGACTGGGTGATGGGGCCTGCAACGAGGCTGCGGAAGGGGTTTTCCACAGGCTTGTGGGACTTTAGAACAGCCTTAACTGAATAAGAAGCTGGTCTCTTACAGCCTGGGGTGTTGATGGGAGAATTAGCAGAGTTCTGTATGAGAGGTGTAGTGGAGGTCTGGCTGATCGGTCCTGCAAAGAGACTGCAAAAGGTTTTTTTCACCGGCTTCTGGGCCGCAGAGAAAGCCTCAACTGAATAAGAAGCCTGCCTCTTATTCAGACGAGGACCAGACAAACTAATGAGGTCTGGAGAAATGAATGTAGTGCTGGGGGAATCTGATTGGATCTCTGTTGGGAGTGTGAAGGTCTGGGTGATGGATCCTGAAAATTGGCTGCAGGAGGGTTTTTCTACAGGCTTCTGGAATCCAAGCACAGCTTCGACTGAATAAGGAACATTTCTCTTGCCGCATGTAGAGTTTAGGGGTGGATCAGGAGGGTGGATAGAGTCTGGAGGAACTAATGTAGTTGTGAGGGGATCAGGTTGGGTCTGTGAGGTCTGGCTGATAGAGGCTGCAAAGAAGCTGTGGAAGGGTTTTTCCAGGGGCCTATGGGACCCAAGCACAGCCTCAACTGAATAAGAAACCGGTTCCTTAAAGCCAGGAGCGCTTTGGGGAGGATCAGGAGACCGAATGGACTCTGTAGGAGGGGCAATTTCCTTCTCCACGACCTCAGCTGACACTTCATTCTGACATACGGGGGTACTTTCCTCAGCATGTGGCTCAGAGGGGCATGAGCTGTTGTAAAAGTTTGGCCTGAAATCCAGACAAATGTAGCCAATCAATAAAACACTAGTGAATAACTTTAAATTTACTATCAACAGTGTAAAATGTAAAGCTCAACCACATACTATGCTAATACACTCCTGCGGTGTGGGGGTCTTACTATTCTGACACTACTGCGGTGTGGGGGTCTTACTATTCTGACACACTCGTGCGGTGTGGGGCCTTACTATTCTAACACACTCGTGCGGTGTGGGGCCTTACTATTCTAACACACTCGTGCGGTGTGGGGCCTTACTATTCTAACACACTCGTGCGGTGTGGGGCCTTACTATTCTAACACACTCGTGCGGTGTGGGGCCTTACTATTCTAACACACTCGTGCGGTGTGGGGCCTTACTATTCTAACACACTCGTGCGGTGTGGGGCCTTACTATTCTAACACACTCGTGCGGTGTGGGGCCTTACTATTCTAACACACTCGTGCGGTGTGGGGCCTTACTATTCTAACACACTCGTGCGGTGTGGGGCCTTACTATTCTAACACACTCGTGCGGTGTGGGGCCTTACTATTCTAACACACTCGTGCGGTGTGGGGCCTTACTATTCTAACACACTCGTGCGGTGTGGGGCCTTACTATTCTAACACACTCGTGCGGTGTGGGGCCTTACTATTCTAACACACTCGTGCGGTGTGGGGCCTTACTATTCTAACACACTCGTGCGGTGTGGGGCCTTACTATTCTAACACACTCGTGCGGTGTGGGGCCTTACTATTCTAACACACTCGTGCGGTGTGGGGCCTTACTATTCTAACACACTCGTGCGGTGTGGGGCCTTACTATTCTAACACACTCGTGCGGTGTGGGGCCTTACTATTCTAACACACTCGTGCGGTGTGGGGCCTTACTATTCTAACACACTCGTGCGGTGTGGGGCCTTACTATTCTAACACACTCGTGCGGTGTGGGGCCTTACTATTCTAACACACTCGTGCGGTGTGGGGCCTTACTATTCTAACACACTCGTGCGGTGTGGGGCCTTACTATTCTAACACACTCGTGCGGTGTGGGGCCTTACTATTCTAACACACTCGTGCGGTGTGGGGCCTTACTATTCTAACACACTCGTGCGGTGTGGGGCCTTACTATTCTAACACACTCGTGCGGTGTGGGGCCTTACTATTCTAACACACTCGTGCGGTGTGGGGCCTTACTATTCTAACACACTCGTGCGGTGTGGGGCCTTACTATTCTAACACACTCGTGCGGTGTGGGGCCTTACTATTCTAACACACTCGTGCGGTGTGGGGCCTTACTATTCTAACACACTCGTGCGGTGTGGGGCCTTACTATTCTAACACACTCGTGCGGTGTGGGGCCTTACTATTCTAACACACTCGTGCGGTGTGGGGCCTTACTATTCTAACACACTCGTGCGGTGTGGGGCCTTACTATTCTAACACACTCGTGCGGTGTGGGGCCTTACTATTCTAACACACTCGTGCGGTGTGGGGCCTTACTATTCTAACACACTCCTGCGGTGTGGGGCCTTACTATTCTAACACACTCCTGCGGTGTGGGGCCTTACTATTCTAACACACTCCTGCGGTGTGGGGCCTTACTATTCTAACACACTCCTGCGGTGTGGGGCCTTACTATTCTAACACACTCCTGCGGTGTGGGGCCTTACTATTCTAACACACTCCTGCGGTGTGGGGCCTTACTATTCTAACACACTCCTGCGGTGTGGGGCCTTACTATTCTAACACACTCCTGCGGTGTGGGGCCTTACTATTCTAACACACTCCTGCGGTGTGGGGCCTTACTATTCTAACACACTCGTGCGGTGTGGGGCCTTACTATTCTAACACACTCGTGCGGTGTGGGGCCTTACTATTCTAACACACTCCTGCGGTGTGGGGCCTTACTATTCTAACACACTCCTGCGGTGTGGGGCCTTACTATTCTAACACACTCCTGCGGTGTGGGGCCTTACTATTCTAACACACTACTGCGGTGTGGGGCCTTACTATTCTAACACACTACTGTGGTGTGGGGCCTTACTATTCTAACACACTACTGTGGTGTGGGGGGCTTACTATTCTAATACTGTGGTGTGGGGGGGCTTACTATTCTAATACTGTGGTGTGGGGGGGCTTACTATTCTAATACTGTGGTGTGGGGGGGCTTACTATTCTAATACTGTGGTGTGGGGGGGCTTACTATTCTAATCCACTACTGTGGAGTGTGGGCTAGTAAGGACAGTAAAACAAGACATTCTCCTTTGTGGGTACATTTCTCAGGACTATAAGCTTAGGGTTTAGGTTTAAAATTAGGATTAAGGGTTAGGGGAAATGAATGGAAATACATTTTATGTCCCCACAAGGACAGTAAAAGAAACGTGCGCGCACTCGCGTTCTTAACCTTAGGGGATTCAGGAATATATCAATGACAGGCTTTGTCTCCTCAGCGGTCGCCGACTCCGTTGTGGCCACTGGCTCCTCTGTGTGGATTGGCTTGTCCTTTTTAGCCAGTTCCTCAATTTCCTTGTCCCTCTTCAATGCCTGCATAGGAGAAATAAGCCCTAGTTAGTAGATAATGGTAACAGGGAGCAACAATATGTCAGTGTGTAAGGGCAGGAGTGTCATCTCAGGGTAAGACAGTTACTGACTGCCTCCAGTAGCTGTTTGGTGAGCTCAGTCAGGGGTTCATGGGAAAACCTGCACTGGTCTCCTTGGTAGCACTTTTCGTAAGTATGGAAGAACTTGCAGGGGAAACTCTGTGGGTACTTGGTCAAGGAAAGAAAGCAAAAACATCTGCATCTACCCCTATGGCAGCCATTTTGTTGTTAATGCACTATCCGCTATGGGCCGTTAAGTTATTTTTAGACGTTTTTCACAAAATATAACAAGGGGTAGAAGGACAGATACACAAGGAAACAGTATAAAAACAGTACAGTCATTTCCCCCTCACCCACCACACAAGGGACATTTACAATAAGCAGAGAAAAGGATATTGTGCATGTATATGCAGCTCTCTCCTTTCGAACAGGATCCCTGGACGTAGAATTTACACACTTCGTTGATCGAGTAGTTGACGTCCAGAGCATGTTCTAGCTGGCAGTCATCACCCTGCAAACAAAATAAGTTGTCGGGGTCAGGCCACTGACAGTATATACTGTAAAAGATAACATTAACATACCTGACTCATTTGAATATACTGGGTTTAGGTTCAATTTGTCAAGTGCCCATTAATATTGTTACAATTTCTAATCATAAAATATAGAAACCTGCCTTGATGCACTTTCCCCTGAGGAAATGTCGACAGATTAACCTTCCGTCAATCTCCAAAGCATTCTGGTCTTTGAATTCCTTTGTCATGTTCTTCTTCCCCTTTCCTGTCAAAGTTTCCTGGAAGAGGTTGGAATCAGCTGTGAAAATGTACATAAGACTGAAATCACTGACTTGGGTTACTTAGCTGTAACCGAGCACGTCATAAAGCTACAAATGACATTTCTATGGATATCGACAAGGAAGTTTGCATGATTTCATTTTGAATTACCAGTGTTAAACGTCCATCATCTGGGAACTGTCGTCCACCACTAAGTGACCGGTCAGTGCCTCTCTTGTCACAGCCCCGACCTCTATTGCTCCACTCTCCACTCCTGTTGGAACCACCTCCACCCCTAACTCCACCCCTGTTGGAACCACCTCCACCCCTGTTGGAACCACCTCCACCCCTGTTGGAACCACCTCCACCCCTGTTGGAACCACCTCCACCCCTGTTGGAACCACCTCCACCCCTGTTGGAACCACCTCCACCCCTGTTGGAACCACCTCCACCCCTGTTGGAACCACCTCCACCCCTGTTGGAACCACCTCCACCCCTGTTGGAACCACCTCCACCCCTGTTGGAACCACCTCCACCCCTGTTGGAGAAGACTCTGGGCTGGTTAGTTCCGTGTCCACCCATTCCGGTAAAATCCCCACCCCTCCTGGCAGAGTTTCCCCCTCTGCCTCTGGCCTGGTTGTCAAGTCTCTGCTGCTGAGGCTCCCATCGCAGCTTCTTCTGCTCCTGTCCTTTCTTCTTGTTTACACCTTGAACATCCTTGTTCTGATCAGGATCTGTGGAAACAGTTAAATGAAATAAAAATCATACACACCTTTTAAAGTCAATACATTGCTAATAGTAAAGGGTTAATCCATAAAAACACACCCTTGGCTTCTCCGGACCTCCTGTTCTTCCAACCCAACTTCTCTGTAGCATGATCTGGGTATGCACCCTCCTTGCTGTCACTGTAGAAGTCCAGTTCTCTACTGAAGTCAAAGCTTGGTTGCTCGAAATCACACTTCACCATGTTGTAGTCTTGGGCCACAGAGTCAAAGTCTTTATAAGATTGTGGTGGGCATTTATGAAGCTTACTTTTCTTGGCCTGGCCACACTGCTCCTGCAGAAAAACACAAAAAGGGTAACGTCACAACAAAATCAAAAGGGGCAACACCAAATGGTAACGGTTTGCGGCCTATTTCTATACTAACTTTATAATCTACAGTAGGGCTTGCCGACACCGTTCCTGGAGAACTTCCGTCCTGTAGGTTGTCACCCCAACCCTAATATGGCGCACCTCAATCTAATAATTAGCCGATTGATGAACTGAACCAGATCAGTTACAACTGGGATTGGAGCAAAAACCTACAGGAGAGTAGCTCTCCAGGAACAGGGTTGGAGAGGCCTGATCTACAGGTATGTGGTGTGCAATTCGCCTAGTGGTATAAAGCACGGCACAAACGCAAGATAAGCCTAACTAACATAGGCCTATGTCAATGTTTAGCAAAAAAAAAATAATCTCCATTGTGAATTGGCCTACTCAGCATCTGCTTAGTACATGACAAGTTCACCTGTTGGTCCCCCTTTTTCCTCTTCCTGGGGCCACTCTGCTGACCCCTTTGCAATGGCCACTTTCTGGACTGGGCATCCCTTCCGTCCTCCTTCTCCAGTTTAACTGGTTCCAGTTGCCTTTCATCCCTTTGAAATCTGCGAAAAATGGAAGAAACAATCAATTCTAAGTTGGCTATGTACTCCAATTCAAAGCTGAAATACTTGACTAAGTTAGTTAGCTTGTTAAATTAATTCAGCATAGTAGAAGAGAGAGAGTAGAAGTAATTACTATTTGTGTTATAGTAGCTTACCTCTTCATCGGCTCACAAGGCGCCGTGTCATATTCTTTGTTTGGAAGACTTGAAAAAAGGCTGGTGAATGCCATGTCGCTGACCTGCAATGTTGTGTTGGGTAGGCCTACTCCTCTCCTCAAAATAGAAAAGAGTGGTTTTCATTCATGACCACTACAAAATGTGTCTAGGTCATAGTTACATACTGCAGTAGCTAAGCCAGGTAACTTGCTAACGGCTTTAAAAAAAAGTAGCTGGCAAACTGTCGAGGTTATAGCTAAATAATGTAGTGCTAAATGCTCACTTCAGACAACGTTGCACGTGCGTGTTGGTCGTGCACCCGCACCACTCAATCTTGACGCTCGCGCACTTCACTTGCAAACGGTTTGTCTTAGGTGAGCGAACAGCACAAACACGTTTTGGATGTTTCCATGATAACTACTCCCAAAATATAATTTCCACTACGAAAGCCAGTGCTATCACCAGACAAACAGCTCACCAGAGAAAGACATGACGTTTTCCCTGCTTACTTCCGAGCACGTGTGCACTACGTCGCCGCCTACTTGTCCACTGCGTTCCTTCAGAAGTAGTACTGATCGAAGGGCACGTTCTACAGCACACTAGAACATGTTGAGAGATAAATTATCAGTAGTATTCATGACACAATTAGGTCTCTGGGCCAAGCTTTGCCAATGTTATCTTTGAATTTGTTTAATAAGTCATGTGTAGTAATGCAGTGCATTGATTATTTTTCTACCATAATTTGTAAGAAAACTGAATAGTCAACAAGTGTGAAGTACAATTAGTTGACTGTTTCATGCCATAATCACCAGTCTATTGATATAGTCAAAATTGGTGACAGAACATCAGTCTTTATAGGATCATAGTCAAAACACTGAGACCAATATGATTACAACGAAATACATTAACATTACAAACAGATAAATATAGCACACCTTGGGCACCTTTAAAACATAAATACAATCTAGATAGGAGCTGACCTTCGTTCCTCCACAGTGGAGGCTGTCCCGGTGTCTATCTCAAAGTCCAGGTCTGGGGGCCGGTTGACGTGACAGAGTGAGTTGTCTCGTTCCCTGTCTCTCTGTGTTTGTGCTTCTCTCATTCCTCCAGCTGAACTCTGAGGATCGTCAACGCTGTGTCCCTAGCTGCCCCTCCGCTTCTCTGAACCACAATATGACACACTGGGCCTCCCTTGCTCTCCTTCTGGTTTTGAGCCTCTCCATCCAGGGGACCCTCTCCCAGGACGCTGAGGAACCTGCACCAGTGGACCCAAGCCCGGCGGCCCCTGTCGACCCCTCCCAGGCAGAGGATGAGGACGAGTGGGGACTGAACTCCGTGAGGGGAAGCTTTGAAGCCGTCAATGGATACTTTGACTCCGTGCTGGAGCTTATGGGCGGACGCGATGGAGTGTGCCAGTACCGCTGTCGATATGGTAAGAACATGACCAACTCCTCTGGCTAGCCTATCATACATGTATCATATGCGTGGCATGCCAACGATAGTAAGAGGAGTTAGCTAAACAAGCCCACCTAGATCTAGACCAGGCTAGTGATTAGTTAGCCGAGATATTCTGTTTTGTACAGACCGCTTCCATGTGATCCTAAATTCAAATTGTGTAACGATTATCCGGGCAGGTAGAGATCCATTATAGATTAGCGAGATGGTACCCAATGGAGATAAACATGGACATTAAGATTTTCTGAAGTCTTAACACATCCTCATGTTAAAGCCATTTAAACTCTTAAATGCAAGAACACCATATAACTGATTAGGGAGAGCTTATACTAGGAATCCCTTTGACATTACTAATAACCTTTATCACCTCACATCTGATAATGCACATTAGTCAGTGGACTATGAGCAAGAAGAGATAGCTGGCAGAGGTGTCATGAGGTAAAGTGTGAAATACTCAGCGATTCACAGCTAGGCTGTAGTCTTCACTTTTGATATCACATGTCCATGGACTTTACCTGTATTGACCACGGACTCTGTTTTGGTTACCACCATTGATGAACTGAAAATCTTCTCCAACAACGTCTGTTGTCTGACATACAACTTATGGACATCCAACCTCCCACTGGGCACACACTGGTTGAATCAACATTGTTTCCACATCATTTCAATGAAATTACGTTGAACCAATGTGGATTAGACTTTGAATTGACGTCTGTGCCCAGTGGGCTCCCTTTTCTGGGTTGATCAATCAAGTGTGGATGGCAAACAAGGTTGGGTTCAGTTCCATTTCAAGTCAATTCAGTCAATTTATCAAGTAAACTGAAATTCTAGTTCCTACTTTCCTCATTGGATTTTAAAAGAATTTAAAATGTACTTGTGGCATTTCTTGAATTGAAGGGAACTGATGTCTCTAACATTCTTTCTACCTCAGGTAAAGCTGCTCTTCCTCGCCCTGACTACCAGATGCCAGAGCCTAACGGATGCAGCGCCTACTTCCTAGGCCTTCCGGTACCCAATAGTGTATGCATATGTAGATGATTGGATACTCACGCACACCCACACATTAATGCTTGGTGAAACATTTCCACAATCAAGTATTTTTCGACTTGTACATTGGTCATACAACTCCAATAATATACAGATTGAAGAGTATGCATACACTGAGTGTACAAAACATTAGGAACACATGCTCCTTCAACGACAGACTGACCAGGTGAAAGCTATGATCCCTTATTGATGTCACTTGTTAAATCCACTTCAATCAGTGTAGATGAAGGGGAGGAGACAGGTTAAAGTAGGATTTTTAAGCCTTGAGACAAGTGAGATATGGATTGTGTATGTGTGCCATTCAGAGGATGAATGGGCAAGACAAAATATTTAAGTGCCTTTGAACAGGGTATGGTAGTAGGTGCCTGGCACACCGTTTTGAGTGTGTCAAGAACTGCAATGTTGCTGGGTTTGTAAACGGTCAACCGTTTCCTGTGTGTATCAAGAATAGTCCACCACCCAAAGGACATCCAGCCAACTTGAGCATTGGAGTCATCATGGGCCAGCATCCCTGTGGAACGCTTTTGACACCTTGTAGAGTCCATGCCCGACAAATGGAGGCTGTTCTGAGGGCAAAAGTTGGTGCAACTCAATATTAGGAAAGTGTTCCTAATGTTTTGTACACTCAGTGTATAACACCATTATAGCACACCGCACACACACACTCACCACCCATGTCCTGTTCTATCAAGGTTGATCTGGGTATCCCTGCCATGACTAAGTGCTGCAATCAGCTGGACATGTGTTACGACACCTGCGGCTCCAACAAGTACCGCTGCGACTCCAAGTTCCGCTGGTGTCTCCACAGCATCTGCTCTGACCTCAAGAAGAGCCTGGGCTTCATGTCAAAGGTTGAAGGTCAGTCAACCTGATGCAGTGTACATGGAAAGTTCCACAGTCTGAAAAGTGTATAAGCCATCAAGCCCTTGATTCCTCTGTTCCTCAACTCCCTCTCAAAGTCCATTGCAGGAGGCTCCAACGTCCCTCCCCTCAAACTTTCTCCAATGAACTTTGAGGGGATGCAAGGAATTAAGTAAAATTCTAAGATTTGACAGCTTGTACACTTTTCATAGAGCCACAGATTTCACCTACAGCCCTATACCTGAACTTCATTGCACTTTCATCAGGCCTATTGATATTTTGTTCCAAGATGTTTCAATAGGCCTGTAATTAACTCTCATCCCCATGTCCCTCTTTACCTTCTAGCCTGTGAGACGGTAGCAGACACCCTGTTCAACACAGTCTGGACTCTGGGCTGCAGGCCCTACATGAACAGCCAGAGGGAAGCCTGCCTCTGTGAAGGAGAGGAGAGGGATGAGCTTTAAATTAGACATACACACACACTCACGTATGCATGCATGCACACGCACATACAGACAGCTCTCCTATTCACCAAGTCATATGGGATGATACGTCACTCCAAATGACTGCCGGAGATGCGACTCGATTAGGGTTTTTTCAAAAGACTCCTATTTTGGCTATTTGTGTAATTTATTTGGTGTTTTACTTGGTTTTGTTTAACAGAACAAGTGCTGTATATTTGCAACAACTGTTGGGTTATTTTTTAAATCTACAAAAAAAGATGTACTACAATACAATCTTGTATTTGTCTTCTTGAGTTGTGGAAAATATGAGAATGCCATGTGCTTCAGACTGCATCTCTTCCTGAAAACAGGGGAACACAGAATGCACACAAATCTAAAGTTCAAACTATACACCAACTATACAAATATACTGTACATGAATTTACAAAGATGAATGCCAGACATTATCTTCTATTAAATTCAAATGTGTTTTATATCTCGCCATAACTTAATTCATGATTAATTTTTTAATTAACCCCATTAGGTAGAAATTATACATTACTCCACACTTAGTCCTGAGATACAAAAATGCTGTTTATTCAGTTAAATATATACAAAGTGAAACAGGACAGGATCTATAGAAATAGAAGCTTGGGATTGAAAATATTTAGACAGTTTCCTGGCTTTTATAACTAAAACAACCTCCTGGTACTGCCCATGCCATAATGACATAAAAGCAATCTGAACATACAGTACACTGAAAAAAAACGTCAATATGAATCCTCAGAGGATATGGCCAGAAGACAAGCCTATGGTGGTATTATTATACTGAACAAAGATATAATAGCAACATGCAACAATTCCTAAGTTTGTACTGAGTTAGAGTTCATATAAGGAAATAAGTAAATTTAAATAAATTCATTAGGCCCTAATTTATGGATTTCACATGATTGGGCAGAGGTGTAGCCATGGTTGGGCCTACCCACTTGGCAGCCAGGGCCACCCACCACCAGGCTCAGCCAATCACAAATATTTTTTTCCCCACAAAAGGGCTTTACTACAGACAGAAACGCTCCACAGCAACCCCCACGTGGTCTGCGGTTGCGAGGCCGGTTGTGCGTAGACAATTTCTCTAAAACGACGGAGGTAGCTTATGGTAGAGAAATTAACATAAAATTATCTGGCAAGAGCTCTGGTGGACATTCCTGCAGTCAGCATGCCAACTGCATGCTCCCTCAAAACTTGAGACATCTGTGGCATTGTGTTGTGTGACAAAACTGTACATTTTAAAGTGGCCTTTTATTGTCCCCCTGCACAAGGTGCACCTGTGTAATGATCATGCTGTTTAATCAGCTTCTTTATGACAACTGTCAGGTGGATGGATTATCTTGGCAAAGGAGAAAAGCTCACTAACAAGGATGTAAACAAATGTGTGCATATGGAACATTTCCTGGATTTTTTTTTCTTCAGCACTTCAAGTTGCATTTATGTTTTTGTTCAGTGTACAAATCTAGAAATATTCTGGTGGTAGAATGCAATGACATTCCAGGTGGTAGAATGCAATCAGTGGTGGAAAAACTACCCAATTGTCACACTTGAGCAAAAGTAAAGATAGCTTAATAGAAAATGACTCAAGTAAAAGTCACCCAGTAAAATACTACTTAAGTAAAAAGTATTTGGTTTTAAATATACCTAAGTATCAAAAGTAAATGTAATTGCTAAAATATACTTAAGTATCAAAAGTAAAAATAATTTCAAATTCCTTTTATGAAGCAAACCGGGACGGCACAATGTGTTTTCTTAATTTACGGATAGCCAGGGACACACTCCAATACTCAGGCCGCCAGATCAGAGGCCGTAGAGATGACCAGGGATGTTCTCTTGATAAGTGTGTGAATTGGACCATTTCCTGTCCTGCTAGGTATTCAAAATGTAATGAGTACTTTTTGGTGTCAGGGAAATTGTATTGAGTAAAAATACATTATTTTCTTTATGAATGTGACGAAGTAAAAGTAAAAGTTGTCAAAAATATAAATAGTAAAGTAAAGTACAGACACTCCCAAAAACAACTCACTCATCGGCCAGTTTATTTGGTACACCACCCCATTTACGAAAATGGATCGCTCTTACAGACAGTGAGTCACGTGGCCGTGACTTGCTATATAAAGCAGGGAGACAGGGATTGAGGCATTCAGTTACTGTTCCATTGAACGTTAGAATGGACAAAACAACTGACGTAAGTGACTTTAAGCATGTTATGATCGTCGGTGCCAGACACTCCTGTTCTCAGAAATGGCCACCTTCCTGGGCTTTTCAGGCACAACAGTGTCTAGAGTTTACCGTGAATGGTGCGACAAACAAAAAAACATCCATTCTGCGGCAGTCCTGTTGGCGAAAACAACTCGTTGATGAGAGGTCAAAAGAGAATGGCAAGAATCGTGCAAGCCAACAGGCGGGCCACAAACAGACAAATAATGACGCAGTACAACAGTGGTGTGCCGAACAGCATCTCAGAACGCACAACTTGTCGATCCTTGTCGGGGATTGGCTATTGCTGCAGACAACCACACCGGGTTCCACTCCTATCAGCTAAAAACAAGAAGCAGCGGCTCCAGTGGGAACATGATCATCAACAATGGACAATCAAGGAGTGGAAAAACATCGCCTGGAGCATGACAGAAAGTTCAGTTTACTTGAGTGGCCTGCTCAGTCCTCAGACCTCAACCCAGTACAGCATCTTTGGGATGAGATGGAATGGGCTGTTCGCAGCATGAATGTATTGCCGTTCAATCTGCAGCAACTGCGTGATGCCATCACGTCAGCATGAACCAGCATCCCTGTGGAACGTTTCAGACAACTTGTAGAATGCCCCGAAAAATTCTGGCTGTTCTGGAGGAAAAGGAGGATCCGACCCGGTGTGTACCTAATAAACTGTCCGGTTAGTGTATATTAGATAAAGAGAATGTTAGCCAACGGATGTCCACAGGGTCTGGATGGGTCAGCAGCAGGTTCGAAGGGGAGATGAGCTCATGACGCACTGTGAAGATCAGCAGAAAAGAAGAAGACTTGAGATGAATGATGTCATTGCGTAAGTGTCACAAATAAAATATTCTCTAGGTATTATTAGTGACATCTTACTTTTTAAGGTGTGATATGAACACACATTCATTGACATGAAACAGATGTTGTATTTCAAGCTGTTTTACCTACAACAGCCGCCCTTTCAGGTTATGTTGGGGCTTCTGTTGGGCTTCTTTTAAATGCGTTGATTTCTGCTTCATCTTCAGGTTGAACTCGCCAAGCTGGGAAAAAACAACTGAATTATTGTCTTTAAAAAGGCTTTGTCATATTGATATATTAAATCATCACTATTTAATTAGTAGAAAATCAAGAGGGACATATATCAAGGTTTTGGTGTTTCTGCCACTGTCTGGGGATGAAATGTATTAACATTTAGAATAGACGCAGACATGCATTCTTCATAGCCAATAGAGGACATCACAAGTTAGTGAAGTACCTTCATAGCAAAGACAGTACTTTGATTCTTTAGAGCAAATGTAGTCTCGAACTCTAAATGTCACAAACCTTTTTCTTTAATTTCTCCTTCATCTCTTCGTCTGTCTTTTTCTGCTCGATCTCCCAGTCAGGCTTTTTCTCAGCCTCTGGTTCAGAGAGGGCAAATAGGTCCGTTGCAGCCACATTCGCCACAGAGTCTGCAAACAGTCTCTGCCATTCTGTCAATGATTTGTCCTCCGCTTCTGGCTCCGTCTTGGGCTCTGGTTCAGAGGGGACCTCAAGGCCTTTTGCAACTGCTTCTGCCAAACGCAGTTTCCACTTTGTCATATAGGCTCTGTTTCTCATGGATAAACCTTGGTTGAATATACATCCTTTTTCTTCCAGTGTTTTCCCTTTTCTCCATTTTCTATTTGGGAATCCTGTTCTAGAGGGTGCCCCAGAATCATTTGTAGCCACCGGAGGGACCACTAAATGCCGTCTCTCACCTTCTATGACTGCATCTCCTTCTGGCACTTTCTTTGTACCTGGCTCAGAGGGGGGCTCCTTGGCAGCCACCCGAGGAGTTTCTTTAAGCTGTCTCAATTCTTGTAGATTATTGCGATTCCTCAAATTAATCCTATAGCGTTGCCTCTTTAGTTGCATTTTTATACTCAACTGGTTTAGTCTGGCAGGCTTTGAGTCTTGGTTTATGCTGGGATGGACAAGTCTGGGCCACACAGTCTCTATGTCCTGTTCAGGGATGTTCAGGGATGGGTCTGGGTCCTGCACTTGTACATCCATGTTTGTGAACTGGGGGTTTCCAGTGGCCTGTGTGTATGCCTGGAAAAACGTTTCTGAAGTGCCATTATAGTAATAAGGTGGGCAGTTGGGGTACAGTGGATAGGGGGGGCACTGTACCAGGGGGCACGGGGGCACTGTACCAGGGGCACTGGTACAGTGGGGCAGGGGCACTGTACCAGGGGGCATGGTACCAGGGGGCACGGTACCAGGGAACACGGTACCAGGGGGAAAGCCACACCCTGGAGGGAAGGCGCTGGCGTATTGGCTGCTGTGGTATGCCATGTACTGAGAGTACTGCACTGAGTCGGTTGCCATCAAAGATGCATGAGGGTGTGTAGGATCGTTGGAGTACGGGTAAAGCCCCAGGAAGCTTTCCTTGTCCCCTTCCCAGTCTTTGTCTCGCTCCCACCATCTCTCTCTGTCCTTGTCTCTCTCAGATCTGTCTCCATCACCATCTTTCTCTGATCCGTCTCTGGTACTAGATAGTATGTTTCTGTCTCTCTCAGATCTGCTCCTGTCCCACTCTCTGTCCCCGTCTCTAGTACTAGGGCATATTTTCCTTTCTGTCTCCCACCATCTATATCTATCCAGCTCTCTGGTACTAGAGTGTCTGTCTCTCTCTCGGTTTCGCTCAGATCTGCCCCCGTCTCTCTCTCGGTCCTGGTCTCTGGCGCTAGAGCGTCTGTCTCTGTCTCTCTCAGATCTGCCCCCGTATCTCTCAGATCTGCCCCAGTCTCTGTCTCTGTCCTGGTCTCTGTCTCTCTTAGATCTGCCCCCGTCTCTCTCTCTGTCCTGGTCTCTGGTGCTAGAGCGTCTGTCTCTCTCAGATCTGCCACCGTCTCTCTCTCTGTCCTGGTCTCTGGTGCTAGAGCGTCTGTCTCTGTCTCTCTTAGATCTGCCCCTGTCTCTCTCTCTGTCCTGGTCTCTGGTGCTAGAGCGTCTGTCTCTGTCTCTCTCAGATCTGCCCCTGTCTCTCTCTCTGTCCTGGTCTCTGGTGCTAGAGCGTCTGTCTCTGTCTCTCTCAGATCTGCCCTTGTATCTCTCTCTGTTTTTCTCAGATCTGCCGCCGTCTCTCTCTCTGTCCTGGTCTCTGGTGCTAGAGCGTTTGTATTCTGTCGTCCACCGATGGCAAGGGGGGCTGGAGTTGGAGCTATCTGATAACAAGGAAATAGTGTGACATTTACTTGAGCATGCTCTCTCCTCTTTATCTTTCCCTTTCTCGCTCTCCTCTTTCTCCTTCTGTTTATCTTTCTCGCTCTCCTCTTCCTCCTTCTGTTTATCTTTCTCGCTCTCCTCTTCCTCCTCATCTTTCTCGCTCTCCTCTTCCTCCTTATCTTTCTCGCTCTCCTCTTCCTCCTTCTGTTTGTCTTTCTCGCTCTCCTCTTTGTCCTTCTCGCTCTCCTCTTTGTCCTTCTCGCTCTCCTCTTTGTCCTTCTCGCTCACCTCTTTGTCCTTCTCGCTCACCTCTTTGTCCTTCTCGCTCACCTCTTTGTCCTTCTTGCTCTCCTCTTTGTCCTTCTTGCTCTCCTCTTTGTCCTTCTTGCTCTCCTCTTTGTCCTTCTTGCTCTCCTCTTTCTCAACCCCCCACACGCTTTCTTTCTTGCCCCCCTTCTTCTCCAGGTCTCTCTTCTTCCCATACAGCCTCTCCTGGATCCTGTCGTTCAGTTGGCCCAACTCCTCCACCCCCAGATCCATCCCAATAGGCTGCAGCAGGCTCTGGATCAGTCCGTACTTCTGCTCATCCTCATCCTCAGGCCTCATTTTCCTTTTCTCCTCCAGCTGTGGAGACATGGACTTATGCCTCTCTTTCCTCTTCTCCTCAACAGGTGGAGACTTGGACTTATGCCTCCCTTTCCTCTTCTCCTCAACAGGTGGAGACTTGGACTTATGCCTCCCTTTCCTCTTCTCCTCAACAGGTGGAGACTTGGACTTATGCCTCCCTTTCCTCTTCTCCTCAACAGGTGGAGACTTGGACTTATGCCTCCCTTTCCTCTTCTCCTCAACAGGTGGAGACTTGGACATATACCTCCCTTTCCTCTTCTCCTCCACCTGTGTAGATTTGGGCTTTTTGTTTTTTGGGCCATCCATAGCCTGGATGAAGCCCAAGCTAAGGCTATGTTGCCCAATCTCTCTTCCTCCACTTTGTAAGAGACTGCGGTCCTGTGGCAGAACGCAACCTGCTGGGACCACTTCACGCAACAGATCCCCAAGCGGATTGGGCTGAACCCCGAGTAGTGTGGGCTGACCCGAGAGTATATTGAACCAACTTGGCGGGAGCTCATCAAACCGGGAGCGCCTTTTGCGAGAGGGCACCTTCCTCTGACTCTTAGAGGTGGTCTCGGGCTGGCCATCAAGTGGAGGCGGCTGACCTTGTGGCAGCTCCTCTCCCATAGAGGGTAAATCCTTGAAATTGTTGACAATCTTTGAGAGCCTGTCGATGTCCACCCCTTTGTTGAGGACATTGAGGAAGTACTGGAAGCCCTTGGCTGCTTTGTCCTGAACAATGGGATAAGGGACCAAACATGAGGAAACATCAACAAATAACCATCCACTGCAACAGCTATATACATTTTAAATGTGTATGCTGGTCCGCTTCCTTAAGAGTGAGGGGACTCAAAACACAATTGATCCCAGATATGCTACATAGTACATACCTCCTTATTCACCGTGGGATTGCGTCGCTGCTCCAATAAAGCCTCCACTTTGAGTTTCAGAGGATGCTCCTCTTCATGGACGTCCAGGGTAAGGTTGCCCTTCATTATGCTGTCTTTGTGCAGGATGGATTCGTTCATCCTCTCCACAAAGCTTTTGACCACTTTGGGCGGATAGAGAACAAGCTTGGGAGGGACCTGCTGGTTGGCAGCCTCCTGGAGTAAATTGAGGAAAATATTGAATGTACCAGTACCACCAGTATCAGAGAATTAAACAAACTATTCTGACCAAAAAGAAAAACATTTGATTTTGAAACCATTCAATTTTGAGATGGGGGTGAAATACAAAGTTGTGCTATATATTCATTGGCTATGTCATAGATCATTTGTAAATGATAACTATTGATACATTACTAGCTCTAACACTTAATCTGCAAAAATGACAAGTTAGTGGATTATGCTGATTTCGGAACCATAAAACATTGTCCCCCATAATCTGCCATGGGGGTGGTGGATGCCTAGTCTCCCTTACAGCCAGATCAGGTGCCTATATAGTGCACACACCATAGACATACAGTGCCTTCGGAAAGTATTCAGACCCCTTGACATTCTCCAAATTTTGTTACGTTACAGCCTTATTCCAAAATTGGCAAAAAATATATAATCCTCAGCAATCTACACACACAATACCGCATACAAATCTGAAATACCTTATTTACATAAGTATTCAGACGCTTTGCTATGAGACTCAAAATTGAGCTCAGGTGTATCCTGTTTCCATTGATCATCCTTGAGATGTTTCAACAACTTGGAGTCCAGCTGTGGTAAATTCAACAGAATGGACATGATTTGGAAAGGCACACAACTGTCCCACAGTTGACAGTGCATGTCACAGCAAAAACCAAACCATGATGTTGAAGGAATTGTCTGTAGAGCAACGAGACAGATCTGGGGAAGGGTAACAAAACATTTTTGCAGCACTGAAGGTCCCCAGGAATACAGTGCCGTCCATCATTCTTAAATAGAAGTTTGCAACCACCAAGACGTTTCCTAGAGTTGGCCGCGAGGCCAGACTGAGCAATCGTGGGAGAAGGGCCTTGGTCAGGGAGGTGACCACGATGGTCACTCTGACAGACCTCTAGAGTCTCTGTGGAGATGGGAGAAACTTCCACTAATCAGGCTTTTGTGGCAGAGTGGCCAGACGGAAGCCACTCCTCAGTAAAAGGTACATGACAGCCCACTTGGAGTTTGCCAAAAGGCACCTAAAGAAACAAGATTCTCTGGTTTGATGAAATGAAGATTGAACTTTTTGGTCTGAATGCCAAGCGTCACGTCTGGAGGAAACCTGGCACCATCCCTATGGTGAAGCATGACGGTGGCAGCATCATGCTGTGGGGATGTTTTTCAGTGGCAGGGACTGGGAGACTAGTCAGGATCGAGGGAAAAAGATGACTGGCGCAAAGTACAGAGAGAGCCTTGATGAAAACCTGCTCCAGAGCGCTCAGGACCTCAGACTGGGACAAAGGTTCACCTTCCAACAGAACAACAACCCTAAACACACAGCCAAGACAACGCAGGAGTTTCTTCGGGACAAGTCTTTGAATGTCCTTGTGTGGCCCAGTCAGAGCCCGGACTTGAACATCTCTGGAGAGACATGAAAATAGCTGTGCAGCAATGCTTCCCATCCAACCTGACAGAGCTTGAGAGGATCTGCAGAGAAGAATGGGAGAAACTCCCCAAATACAGGTGTGCCAAGCTTGTAGAGTCAGACCCAAGAAGACTTGAGGCTGTAATCGCAGCCAAAGGTGCTTCAACAAAGTACTGAGTAAAGGGTCTGAATACTTATGTAAATGTGATTTCAGTTTTTTTTAATGATAAATTAGCAAAAATGCCTAAACCTGTTTTTGCTTTGTCCTCTTGGGGTATTGTGTGTAGATTGATGAGGAGAAAATTGATTTAATCAATTTTAGAATCAGACTAATGTAACAAAATTTGGGGTCTGAATACTTTCCGAAGGCACCGTATATAATTTACACACACACACAGCTCCAGCTCAGAGAGGCCCAGCTTATGAGCTAAATCAGAAGCATATTTGAATTCAGAATGGAAAATGTATGTGTTTATGCAACAAATGTGAATGTATCAAAACAAATCTATTAATCTCTAATCAAACCGAATCGTTTCAAACTAAACCGTATCGTATCAGAGCCCATGTATCTAGATTAGAGGTCGACCGATTATGATTTTTCGCCGCCGATACCGATTACTGGAGGACCCAAAAAAGCCGCTACCGATTAATCGGACAATTTTTTTTACATGTATTTATTTATTTGTAATAATGACAATTACAACAATACTGAATGAACACTTTTAGTGTAACTTAATATAATACATCAATACAATCAATTTAGCCTCAAATAAATAATCAAACATGTTCAATTTGGTTTAAATAATGCAAAAACAAAGTGTTGGAGAAGAAAGTAAAAATGCAATATGCGCCATGTAAAAAAGCTAACGTTTAAGTTCCTTGCTCAGAACATGAGAACATATGAAAGCTGGTGGTTCCTTTTAACATGAGTCTTCAATATTCCCAGGTAAGAAGATTTAGGTTGTAGTTATTATAGGACTATTTCTCTCTATACCATTTGTATTTCATATACCTTTGACTATTGGATGTTCTTATAGGCACTTCAGTATTGCCAGTGTAACAGTATAGCTTCTGTCCCTCTCCTCACCCCTACCTGGACTTGAACCAGGAACACATCGACAACAGCTACCCTCAAAGCATCGTTACCCATCGCTCCACAAAAGCCGCAGCCCTTGCAGAGCAAGGGGAACAACTACTTCAAGGTCTCAGAGCGAGTGACGTCACCGATTGAAACGCTATTA
Source organism: Salmo salar (assembly GCF_965601325.2). Classification (NCBI taxonomy): domain Eukaryota; kingdom Metazoa; phylum Chordata; class Actinopteri; order Salmoniformes; family Salmonidae; genus Salmo; species Salmo salar. Next base: position 57,138,778 of record NC_138292.1, read on the forward strand.
GCGCGCACCCCGCTAACTAGCTCGGGAGTTGATAGGCGTGAAGTCATAAACAGCTCAATGCTTGAAGCACAGCGAAGAGCTGCTGGCAAACGCACGAAAGTGCTATTTGAATGAATGCTTACGAGTCTGCTGCTGCCTACCACCGCTCAGTCAGACTGCTCTATCAAATATCAAATCATATACTTAATTATAACATAACACATAATAACACGAGCCTTTGGTCATTAATATGGTCAAATCCGGAAACTATCATTTCGAAAGCAAAACGTTTATTCTTTCAGTGAAATACGGAACCGTTCCATATTTTATCTAACGGGTGGCATCCATAAGTATAAATATTCCTGTTACATTGCACAACCTTCAATGTTATGTCATAATTACGTAAAATTCTGGCAAATTAGTTCACAACGAGCCAGGCGGCCCAAACTGTTGCATATACCCTGACTCTGCGTGCAATGAACGCAAGAGAAGTGACACAATTTCCCTAGTTTAATATTGCGTGCTACCCTGGATTTCTTTTAACTAAATATGCAGGTTTAATAAAATATACATCTGTGTATTGATTTTAAGAAAGGCATTGATGTTTATGGTTAGGTACATTCGTGCAACGATTGTGCTTTTTTCGCAAATGCGGTTTTGTTAAATTATCGCCCGTTTGGCGAAGTTGGCTGTCTTTGTTAGGAAGAAAGTATTCACACATTTCGCAACGAGCCAGGTGGCCCAAACTGCTGCATATACCCTGACTCTGTTGCACAGAACGCAAGAGAAGTGACACAATTTCCCTAGTTAAAAGAAATTCATGTTAGCAGGCAATATTAACTAAATATGCAGGTTTAAAAATATATACTTGTGTATTGATTTTAAGAAAGGCATTGATGTTTATGGTTAGGTACACATTGGTGCAACGACAGTGCTTTTTTTGCGAATGCTCTTGTTAAATCACCCGTTTGGCGAAGTAGGCTGTGATTCAATGATAAATTAACAGGCAACGCATCGATTAAATTCAACGCAGGACAAGCTAGATAAACTAGTAATATCATCAACCATGTGTAGTTAACTAGTGATTATGTTAAGATTGATTGTTTTTTATAAGATATATTTAATACTAGCTAGCAACTTACCTTGGCTCCTTGCTGCACTCGCATAACAGGTAGTCAGCCTGCCATGCAGTCTCCTCGTGGAGTGCAATGTAATCGGTCATAATCGGTGTCCAAAAATGCGGTTCACCGATTGTTATGAAAACTTGAAATCGGCCCTAATTAAATCGGTCATTCCGATTAATCGGTCGACCTCTAATCTAGATACATATCGAATCGTCTTGAAAGGGAAAGATGCACATCCCTATTGTATTTATGTATATGTGGTGAAGTTGTACTGTTGAGTTTGTGATGTAAGACAAATATCCTGAAAGGGACACACAAAGAATTATGATGTATGATGCTGATCAAGCCTACGTTGTCCCTGAATACTGATCTAAGGTCAGTTTAGTATTTTTACCTGTAAATAGTTAATGGGACAGGTTTATGGGTAACTGATTGTAGATCTTCACTTGGGGGTTATTCTACTGCCTCTCAGTCTATGTAATGGAACAGAACAGTGCATCAATCATCAGGAAATAAATCTATTCATCAATACAGATGTAACAAGCACATACCTTTGAGCGACATTCATTGGTCCATGCCCGCTTTCTCAAAATGCTATTCAACCTCTCTTTAAGAGTAACATCCTTATTGGAAACATTTTCTGTTAACATCTCAAGGTCCTTGTCCTTCGTCTTCTGTTTACGAATGGCCTTTGATTCAGGTCCAACCAATTCCATAGCAAGAGCAGCTTTTTTGCGGGCAATCTGTTCCTCTATGATCTCCAGCTCCATCCTCTTACGAAGGAGCTCCCGGTCCTCCACACTGAGCTCCACAGGATCTCCATCAACGTCACCATCTGTGTCTGGGGAGAAGGGAGCACCGCTACCCCTCAATGAGTCCTCGCTCCAGTCTCCGGAAGATGGGTCCATGATGTAGCTCATATCAGAGGAAGTACCATACTCCTCCCAACCTTCTCTAGTCCTCCTCATGCTGGAGTATTCACTGTAGGGCTCTCTGGCCATAGCCTGGCCGTTGTCTCTCGTCTCAAGGTCATCGTCCCATTGCCCTGAGCTCGGTTCTCCATACTCCCTCCTCTGACTGCATGTCTCTGGTTCTTCATACACCCTCCACTGACTGCATGTCTCTGGTTCTTCATACTCCCTCCTCTGACTGCATCTCTCTGGTTCTTCATACTCCCTCCTCTGACTGCATCTCTCTGGTTCTTCATACTCCCTCCTCTGACTGCATCTCTCTGGTTCTTCATACTCCCTCCTCTGACTGCATCTCTCTGGTTCTTCATACTCCCTCCTCTGACTGCATCTCTCTGGTTCTTCATACTCCCTCCTCTGACTGCATATCTCTGGTTCTCCATACTCCCTCTGGTGACTGTGCCTCTCTGGATACATTGGGTACATTCTGCCAAGGTGCCTGAGCTGAACTGATACTCCAGGTTCACTGCAGAGAATAAAATGGTGGTGAACTGTACTGTGTGTCTGGGTGACATCTATATAACACTAACGTTAAGCATGTGATGAATATAAACATGTTTGTCGTTGATTATGCTATATTGGATGTTCTTTGCCCAGATATCCATGTTCAAGGCAAGACATAAGGACTCAAAGTAATTAACAGGCTTCTAACAAACAAGTTCCAATATATAGGTAGCTAAATTTGACTTATATAATGCTAACCTGCTTGTAAGATATTGTTTTGAATGTCAGCTGAAATGTGCTAGTTAGTCATCTAATTTTCAGAGCAGGCCCGCATATAGCTTGCTACCTAAATATTGTAAGATGTAAGCATGCCAGGTAGGGGAATATAGACAAATATATAAAATAGCCAAATCTAAAGTCACGTCGTCACTTAAAAGGTTCAAGCGTCGAAAGTAATAATTGTTTACCTCCAGTCTGCGCTAATGCTACCTTCGCGCAGGCCTTTGTGTTCTCCGTCTCGTTCTGGAGCTTGAGGGTTCAGATAACTTGCACGTACACAATCAGAGTCTGAAAAATCGAAGTGCTTTGACTTGGAAATACTATTGTATATTGTTCAATTGTTAGAACGGCAACTGATCAAACAATAAACTCGTTTCCAGGCCCCTACTTCGAATTAAATCATTTCAGCTTCATAGGATCAAAAATCCAACACTGCCACCAATAGGGCAGAATGCGAAAGTGCATGAGATTTTCTAATACAAAACCAATGGAAGTCGTCCCTGAAAAGGAATGTGAAGCTCAATGCGTTGAAGTTACTTTGAAATATGATACACTACACACTTACAATATTAGACAGAATATTTTATTCAATTGCATATTTACAAAGTGAAAGATGATCTATAGAAATAGGATGACTGAATGAACCGGGGAATGAAACAAGGGCAGTTCTTACTTTTAGCTATCAGGCATGAGAACTTACAAACATAATGCCGTCATTAGTCTTTTCATCACATTGATACACATGTACTATGTCTAAGGCCAGGTGTTTTTCCTGACCCCATGACCAGACCAAGTAAACTCCACGCCCTTATTTGGTTTATAACAGGCGAATTGTCTCTGGCAGCCAAATACTCCATCTAAATTGAGGTACGGTTCTAGAAACATAAAGCCATCTACTTTCATATGCAAAATATACATTTACTCTAGTGTTATATAAGCAATAAGGCCAGAGGATGAGTGGTATATGGTCAATATACCACGGCTAAGGACTTCTCTTATGTACGACGCAACACGGAGTGCCTGGACACAGCCCTTAGCAGTGGTATATTGGCCATAATCACAAACCCCAGAGGAGCCTTATTGCTATTATAAACTGGTTACCAACATAATTAGAGCAGTAAAACTAAATGTTTAGTCATACCTGTGGTATACGGTCTGATATACCATGGCTTTCAGCCAATCAGAATTCAGGCCTCAAAAACCACCCAGTTTATAAAACCGGTTTTAACACAGTTGCAGCTGACAGTATTTTTCAGTGATGAGTTTGTGGCGTCCATCATCCGTTTACACACAGGTTTTTGGAGACGCAGATCGCTAATTAGCACAGGTAGTCAACTGTCTTCTGAACGTTTTCCGTAAACAAGCACTGTAACATGGAAATATGGCCGTGTGGGAACCCTAACCCAATAAACGTGCGTTGTATTTCTCCACTGATATGAAAGATAGTTCCTTACGTTTCCAAAATCGTACCGCAAACGATGCGTGAAACTATGCATGTTAACATTTAGTGCAAGTGTCGGGGCTCTTAATAAAACTCCCTAGGCCAGAAGATACTATCGTCAATAGACGCTAAAGGTACTTAGCATATATGAATGGCCTAGGCCCTACCACATACACACAATACCAATAAATTACACTGAAAATAACTTCAATATGAAGCATTTAAGGACAAGGCTCAACTTTAACAAATCCATTGCTAGTGTCATTACAAATCTATAAATGGTTGATAGGTAACAATGTAAGCCAACTGATGTCCATAGGGTCTGGATGGGTCAGCAGCAGGTTCTATTCTAGTGGGAGATGAGATCATGATGCCCAGTGAAGATCTGCAGAAAAGAGAAAGAGTTGAGACGAATGGCTTGCTATGATAGAATACAATCATGTTCTCTTGAAACCGATGTATTTCTGGTGTTTTTACTTACAACAGCTAGCCATCCTTTGAGGCTATGTTAGGCGTGCCCATCTTCAGGTTGAACTCTTCAAGTTGAGGAACATTTAAGAAATTCAATGTCATTAAAAGGCTTTGCCATAACAAGGACAAAATGTGGTTGAATGGTGAACGCCAAGTCATAGGTAGATAAAAGGTCAACATAACCTCATCTTAGTGAAAACATGGGTATTTCAGATAACCAAGGGAGAACTTGTTGTTTCTCCCCTTGTCTCTTTCTCAGCCTCTGGTTCAGAGAGGAAGCCAGGGCCCATTTGCCGCTCCCACAAGGTCTGCTAGCAGTTTCTCGCCATCTTTAATTGCGTTGTCCTCTCCTCCTCGGCCTTTGGTTCCAAGAGGGCCCTTTGCAGACACTTTCTCCACATGATCTGCAAGCAGTTTCTCCTCTTCTAATGTAGTTTCTTCCTCTCTTTCTGGTTCCTTGTTGGGCCCTGGTTCAGAGGGAAGCCCAGAGTCATTTGTAGCCACCTGAGGAACTACTTTCTCTATTGTGTCTACAAGCAGTTCCTCCCCTTCTGTCATTCCTCCCTCCCCTTCCATCTTGGGTGCTGGTTCAGAATTGGCTTCAATGCCTTCAGCATCTGCTTTTGCCTTTGACAGTTTCCCCCTTGTCAAATAGGTTCTGTGTACCCTTGTGAATATCTCTCCTTTTTCCTCTAGTGTTTTCTTATTTTTCTTTTTCTTGGGCTTTGGCTCAGAGGGGTTCCCAGAGTCCTTTGCCTCTAAAGGAGGCACTTTCTCCTTAGTGTCTACCAATGGTCTCTTCCATTTGTACTGGCAAGCCTTGTTCCTCCTCTTTGCAAGATGCTTCTTCTTCCCTTTTATCTTGTACTGATGCCTCTTTAAACATCTGATTAGAATCATCATGAAGATACCTGGATACAACTCTTTTTTTCTTGGGGCACATTTCAGAGGGGGCCACAGGGTCCATTGCAGTCACCTGAGGAGCCACTTTCTCTGCAGTGTCAGCATGTGGTTTCTCACCTTCTGGTTCTTTCTTAGGCCCTGTTTCAGATGGTGTCTCCAAATTCTTTGCAGCTTCCTGAGGGACCACTTCTTTAGCAGTGTCAGCATGTAGTTTCTCCCGATCTATCCTTGCTTCTCCTTCTTGGTCTTTCTTGGGCTCCGGTTCAAAGGGGAAGTGAGGGGCCACTTTCCCTGCTGCAAGCAATCGCTTTCTTTTGCGCTGGTGAGCCATATTCCTCCTCTTCTCAAGCCATTTCATATTATACTGACACTTCCTTAGATGACAGTGATAACTCTTAATGAATATACCTGTGAAGAATATATTGTTTCTCCTCTTTGCTTTCTTCTTGGACCCTGGTTCAGAGGGGGACTTTTTGTCGCTGTCCGAGTGGTCAATACCGCGGGGGACTTCTTTGTCGCCATCTGACAGGACACTTTCACTACGGCTTCTGCATGCTTCTGTGTCTTTTCCTTGTGGTTGCTAGCATGCTGGGTGTATGTGAGATGGTGGTTGCTAGCGGGTTGGATATATGTGCATCTCTGACTTAAGACTGCTGGAGTGCTGGGTAGATGTGAGCTGGAGGTTGCTAGTAGCAGGCTGGGTAGATGTGAGCTGGAGGTTGCTAGTAGCAGGCTGGGTAGATGTGAGCTGGAGGTTGCTAGTAGCAGGCTGGGTAGATGTGAGCTGGAGGTTGCTAGTAGCAGGCTGGGTAGATGAGAGCTGGAGGTTGCAAGTAGCAGGCTGGGTAGATGAGAGCTGGAGGTTGCAAGTAGCAGGCTGGGTAGATGTGAGCTGGAGGTTGCTAGTAGCAGGCTGGCTAGATGTGAGCTGGAGGTTGCTAGTAGCAGGCTGGCTAGATGTGAGCTGGAGGTTGCTAGTAGCAGGCTGGGTAGATGTGAGCTGGAGGTTGCTAGCAGGCTGGGTGTATGCGTATGTCTGGTTTAAGGCTGTGGTTCCATTAGAGTAATATGGGGGGGAGCTGGGGTAGGGTGAATCCCCAGGGGGGTTAGGTAGGAGGGGCTTGTTACCAGGCAGCATGGCACCAGAGGGCATGATTCCAGGAAGCATGGTACCAGGGGACATAATACCAGGAAGCGTGGTATCAGGGGGCATGGTAAGGCAATGGTGTAGGGGCTGCTATGGTATGCCATATACTGAGAGTACTGGGTGGGGGAGTAGGTTACCATCATAGATGCACGAGGAGGATGAGAAACAGGGTATATAGGGTCCATGGAGTATGAGTAGAGCTCAATTGAGCTGTCTATGGACTCATCCCCATACCAATCCCTCTCAGATCTCTCTATGTCCCAGTCTCTAGTAATAGCGTGGTTGTCGGTGTCCCAGTCGCTGTTCCAGTTCGTGGTCCTAGAACGTTCGTCTCCGGTCCTTTGCAGCCACCTGTCTATGTCGTTGTCTATCTCTCGGTTTCTGTCTCTCTCAGATCTGTATCTGTCCCGGTCTCTCTCTCGGCCTCCATCAGTCTTTCTCTGGGTCTCTGTCCCCGTGTCTCTCAGATCTGTATCTGCCCGACTTTCCCAGATCTGTCCCGGTCTCTCTCTTGGCCTCCGTCCCAGTCTTTCTCTGGGTCTTTGTCCCCATCTTTATCTCTGTTCCTTTCTGATCTGTTAGTTTCTCTGACTACTGGTATGTCCTTGTCTCTCTCTCTGGTACTAGAGTGTCTGTGTCCATCTCCCTTTCGGTTTCTCTCAGATCTGTCCCTTTCTCTGACTCGGTCCTTGTCTCTGGTACGAGAGCATCTTTGCCCGTATCTCTCTCTCGCAGGACTGTCCCCTTTTCTGACTCTGTCCTTGTCTTCCTCTGTCCCCGTCTCTGGTACTAGAGTGTCTGTGCCCATCTCTCTCTCCATCTCTTTCAGATCTCTCCATTTCTCTGACTATATCCTCTTCCCCCCCTCTGTCCTTGTCTCTGGTACCAGAGTGTCGGTGCCAGTCCCTCTCAGATCTGTCCCTTTGTCTCTCTATGTCCCATACCCTGTTACTAGAGCTGCTGTATTCAACGGTCATGTTTGAGTGCTGGTTTAGAAGGGGGCTAGGGCTGGCGCGGTCTGATGGTAATGAGGAAGTACTGAGATGTTTAAATGAAGGCTCGCTCTCCTTTTTCTCTTTTCCCTTCTCATTCTTGAACTCTTTCCCTTTCAAGTCTCCCATCTTCCCATACAACCTGTCATTGGTCCTGTCTGTCAGCTGACCCAACTCCTCAACCCCCAAGTCCAGCCCAACGATCTCCAGCAGGGTCTGCATCTGCTCGTACCGCTGCTCATCCTCAAGCCTCACCTTCTTCTCCTCAACTGGAGAAGACTTGGATCTACTGCTGGAGTCAACATGACCCTCGGGCAGAGACGGCCAAACTTGTGGTAGCTCCTTGCCCACAATGAGTAACCCATTTTTGTTGTTGACGATCTTTGAGAGCTTGTTGATGTCCACCCCTTCATTGAGGACATTGAGGAAGCGCTGGAAGCCTGTGGCTGCTATGTCTTTCTCCTGTGTCCTGAGTGAATGAACTGGCCTCTGATTATGCCGTTTATCATTCAGGACCACCTAACAGGAAACATATGATGAAATATCAATGAATATCTAACCACTTCAGCTATAAACAAACTAGTGCTGGGCGATTAACCAACATTTTGGGTATTTTTCTTTTTTTAAACTAATTGACCGACTACGTTCAATTACTGGAATACCACGTCGTACAGTTTTTTTTAGTAGGGAATTAGTAGGGAAATGTAGTTTCCAACAGGCCAGCATGCTTTAGCGCATAACTACAATGACCATAATCCATCTACTTGTCTGGTCTGTTTCTTTTACGCCATCTATTGGAGAAGAATCCACAATTGTGAGGTGATATAGAGAGCAGCTGTTGCTTCGTGAGGCATCTCTACCTGAAAATACATAATCTAGTTGGTATTCAGCAGTCATAAAAGTATGCCTTATTTACTTTGAAGAACTACGAAATAGTGATTTTGTAAGACAGCATAGGCAGAAGCTCTATAGAGATGAGATGATGACTTGGAATGAAATAAGGTCATCAAATAAAACAAATGTAATATACACAAATGAAATATTTTATTAAATTAAAGTAATGTGAATAAATGATGGTTAATAAGTGATAAGCAGTAATTGGCAGTCACTACCATCATGGAACTTTTATTAAATGTTTTACTCTGTTAGAACATCCAACCCACATAATCCACAATGCATTTAATGTTCAAAAATAATAATAATCGAAACCGAAAAAGCACTAATCGCTCAGCACTAAAACAAACAAAATGTGTATGATCTGCTTGCATCATCAACACCGCCCATCAAACGTATCCTTCATTTACGTATCACTTATGTGTTTATCTGAATGTCACAATGAATGCATTTGGTTGCATTTTACTCATATTGACTCATTCGGCAATGATTGGCTTTTAGCTGGCTAGTTATGCTACAAGTTCTCAATGACTGTTCGCATGCTAGGTAGCAATTAATGCATCAGGTGGTTGACAAGGATAACACTAATATAGCGGTGACATTTTAGAAAAAAACTATAGGCCTATAAGAACACAAAAAATATTATGAAGCGTACAATTAAGTAGGCACTTCATATCCTGCCTATTTGGGATGGGTGTCAATCGCAGAAATCAATTGTATAAATTGGGGGCCATGGTTTTCTTGACTTCCTTCTTATGATACTTTTGCAGACCTCTATGTTTTGTTATGGCTACATACCTCCTCATTGTCGGGATAGCGTCGCTGGTTCATTAAAGCCTTCACTCTCAGAGGACGGGCCTCTTCATTTTCTAGGGGAGCACTAATCATCAGCTCCAACGCTCGCATCTTGTTTTGTTTCTTCAGCTTGGCAGGGGTATCCTGGAGGAAAATAGACAATATTTTAGTATGTGTAATGCAGGTCTCAAAACTGATATAAGGTCAGTTTCTGTTTACCTCTTAGACTCTTAATGGCTTTGGGTAACTGATCTTAGATCTGTGTTTGGAGAAAAGGGGGTCTGCTGCTAAGTCCATGTAGCAGAAACAGAATCCAAACATCAGGAAAGATCTGATGGTCACCCTGATGAAGGCTGTTGTAGTCGCAACGCATTGGTGGATTTTTTATTTTTGCTATGCATAAGCCATAAACAATAAAAAGCTTTAAATGTTTTACGCTACACGCTAGTGCCTTGATTGTTTTGGACAAAGGCTTTTTTGGCATTGTTTACTATCCATGATCAACTTCTTTTGGATCTATCAGGGAAGATTTATTCATAACAGTGTTGAGATCAATTCGGAATTTAATTCAATTCAACACATGAATTGAAATTCGAATTTGAATTGTTAACACCCAACAGGAAGCAGATTTTTTTTATAAAGTAGAATTTTAAATAAATTAAACTTAGATATGGACATATGAGTCTCAATCCTTTGACAAATACTTTGCCAAAATCACCTGACACCTCTTACTAAAGAATAGATACCATTTTAAATGTTAGTTTGATTGTAACTCAATGATGTCAAACAGTATTTTGTTTGTATTTTTGTCATGAAATGTTTCTTCCATTTTGGAGTGTTTGACTAAATGCATTCTGAGAAATGTATGTTTTTCTATTATAAACATTTATTAACACGTAAAGTGAATGATTCATAATTAGAGAACCTACATAACTAACTTTGAATATCTCCAGGCCACTGTAATTAGTTTTAGGAGGATGAGTTTAAAAAATGAAATGTTTTAAGAACATGTTTTTCCCAGGGGTCTAGCAGTATAGCATTTTTGTCGCACTGCTTTGCTTTATCTTGGCATAGTCGCAGTTGTAAATGAGAACTTGTCTCAACTGGCCTACCTGGTTAAATAAAGATTAAAAAATAATAATAAAAATAATAATAATAGCACTTACCCACCTTGCGTCTTATTTCCCGACCCTAAACTGTGCCCTAAACTCTTGAACGCGCCGTGCTTGGCCAGCTCTCTTGCTATCTCTCTCAGAATGACCTTCTTGATCCTAATCAGTCAGGTTTCAAGACTGGGCATTCAACTGAGACTGCTCTTCTCTGTGTCACGGAGGCTCTCCGCACTGCTAAAGCTAACTCTCTCTCCTCTGCTCTCATCCTTCTAGACCTATCTGCTGCCTTTGATACCGTGAACCATCAGATCCTCCTCTCCACCCTCTCCGAGCTGGGCATCTCTGGCACCGCGCACGCTTGGATTGCGTCCTACCTGACAGGTCGCTCCTACCAGGTGGCGTGGCGAGAATCTGTCTCCGCACCACGTGCTCTCACCACTGGGGTCCCCCAGGGCTCTGTTCTTGGCCCACTCCTATTCTCGCTATACACCAAGTCACTTGGCTCTGTCATATCCTCACATGGTCTCTCATATCATTGCTATGCAGATGACACACAATTAATCTTCTCCTTTCCCCCTTCTGACAACCAGGTGGCGAATCGCATCTCTGCATGTCTGGCAGACATATCAGTGTGGATGACGGACCACCACCTCAAGCTGAACCTTGGCAAGACGGAGCTGCTCTTCCTCCCGGGGAAGGACTGCCCGTTCCATGATCTCGCCATCACGGTTGACAACTCCCTTGTGTCCTCCTCCCAGAGTGCTAAGAGCCTTGGCGTGACCCTGGACAACACCCTGTCGTTCTCCACCAACATCAAGGCGGTGACCCGATCCTGTAGGTTCATGCTCTACAACATTCGCAGAGTACGACCCTGCCTCACACAGGAAGCGGCGCAGGTCCTAATCCAGGCACTTGTCATCTCCCGTCTGGATTACTGCAACTCGCTGTTGGCTGGGCTCCCTGCCTGTGCCATTAAACCCCTACAACTCATCCAGAACGCCGCAGCCCGTCTGGTATTCAACCTTCCCAAGTTCTCTCACGTCACCCCGCTCCTCCGCTCTCTCCACTGGCTTCCAGTCGAAGCTCGCATCCGCTACAAGACCATGGTGCTTGCCTACGGAGCTGTGAGGGGAACGGCACCTCCGTACCTTCAGGCTCTGATCAGGCCCTACACCCAAACAAGGGCACTCCGTTCATCCACCTCTGGCCTGCTCGCCTCCCTACCTCTGAGGAAGCACAGTTCCCGCTCAGCCCAGTCAAAACTGTTCGCTGCTCTGGCACCCCAATGGTGGAACAAGCTCCCTCACGACGCCAGGACAGCGGAGTCAATCACCACCTTCCGGAGACACCTGAAACCCCACCTCTTCATGGAATACCTGGGATAGGATAAGGTAATCCTTCTAACCCCCCCCCCCTTAAAAGATTTAGATGCACTATTGTAAAGTGGTTGTTCCACTGGATATTATAGGTGAATGCACCAATTTGTAAGTCGCTCTGGATAAGAGCGTCTGCTAAATGACTAAAATGTAAAATGTAATGTAATTTTCCCAAATAGGAGGGAATTTCCATGGTTGGTAGACAGTTGCGTCGCCGAGCAGTGCCCAGGAAAAAATTCAATTGATGGATGCTACCCGCCTCCCATCCAAATCAAACATAGATTCCAATTTCTGTTTTTGCTTTACGCGCACACCTGTGTTTCCCACCTGTTTGGCCTAACTAATCAGCCTCGCAATACGGGCGCGGTGCTGCAACAGACAGGAAGTAGAAATTGAGTGTGTGTGAGCAAACATTTGCGCAAACATTGAAATCCATCATTGATTAATAGTAATTTCAGCGTGACTTTATCTTGAACGCTTCTCCAATGTCAAGCCCCAAGACGGAATGTTAAATAAATTTACTTACACGTTATTAACTGTATACATGACGGCGAGCTGGTACGGCTACAATATGTCAAACACAGTTTTGGTAACCATGCATGATGTCAACATGAACATAATGATGTATGGAATAAATTAAGGGGAATTTGACACAAATCTCGATTTTTGCATGAACTATCCCTTTAATTAAAATGTAATTCTGCTTCCTGTGGAGTATGGCCAATTCAAATCTAATACTTTGATGGGAATTAAAGACCAATTAGCAATTCAGAATTGACCCCAACACTGATTAATAAATACAGCACTAATAGGTACATACCTTACTAAAAATGTCCAGCACCCTCCGTTTAAGAGGTAGGCATATGCGTGAGGACTGGTCCGCGACATTACTGTTGAATGTTGTATTGTTCGCCTTCCTCTGTTCAGACATGGCCTTCGCTGTTGCGTATGCAGTCTGTGTTTTAGGCATGTCCTTAGCTCCGCGTTTAATCTTTTGCATAGCAAGAACAGCTCTCTTCTCTATGACCTCCAGGTCCTCCACACTGAGCTCCACAGGATCTCCAACATCCCCATCTGTGTCTGGGGAGAAGGGAGCACCGCTACCCCTCAATGAGCCTTCGCTCCAGTCTCTGGACGATGGGTCCATGATGTAGCTCATATCAGAGGAAGCACCATACTCCTCCCAACCTTCTCTACTCCTCCTCATGCTGGAGTATTCACTGTAGGGCTCTCTGGCCATAGCCTGGCCGTTGTCTCTCTTAAGGCTATCGTTCCATTGTCCTGAGCTCGGTTCTCCATACTCCTTCCGCCGACTGTACCCCTCTAGTTCTCCATACTCCCTGCGCTGACTGCATCTCTCTGGTTCTTCATACTCCCTCCGCTGACTGCATCTCTCTGGTTCTTCATACTCCCTCCGCTGACTGCATCTCACACTTACTCCATACTCCTGCCGACTGCATCTCTCTGGTTCTCCATACTCCTTCCTCTGACTGCATCTCTCTGGTTCTTCATACTCCCTCCTCTGACTGCATCTCTCTGGTTCTTCATACTCCCTCCGCTGACTGCATCTCACACTTACTCCATACTCCTGCCGACTGCATCTCTCTGGTTCTCCATACTCCTTCCTCTGACTGCATCTCTCTGGTTCTTCATACTCCCTCCTCTGACTGCATCTCTCTGGTTCTTCATACTCCCTCCGCTGACTGCATCTCACACTTACTCCATACTCCTGCCGACTGCATCTCTCTGGTTCTCCATACTCCTTCCTCTGACTGCATCTCTCTGGTTCTTCATACTCCCTCCTCTGACTGCATCTCTCTGGTTCTTCATACTCCCTCCGCTGACTGCATCTCTCTGGTTCTCCATAGTCCCTCCGCCGACTGTACCTCTCTGGTTCTCCATACTCCACCCGCTGACTGCATCTCTCTGGTTCTCCATACTCCTTCCGCCGACTGCATCTCTCTGGTTCTCCATACTCCCTCCTCTGACTGCATCTTTCTGGTTCTTCATACTCCCTCCTCTGACTGCACCTTTCTGGTTCTTCATACTCCCTCCTCTGACTGCACATCTCTGGTTCTCCATACTCCACCCTCTGACTGCATATCTCTGGTTCTCCATACTCCCTCTGGTGACTGTGCCTCTCTGGATACATTCTGCCAAGGTGCCTGAGCTGGACTGACACTCCAGGTTCACTGCAGAGAATAAAATGGTGGTGAACTGTACTGTGTGTCTGGGTGACAACTATATAACACTAATGTTAAGTATGTGATGAATAAACATGTTTTGTCGTTGATTATGCTATATTGGATGTTCTTTGCCCAGATATGCACGTTCAAGGCAAGACATAAGGCCTCAAACGAATTAACAGGGTTTTAAACAAACAAGTTGAGTTCCAATATATAAGTAGTTGCATTTGTCTTCTGTAATGCTAACTTAGCTTACTTGTACGTTATTGTTCTGAATGTCAGCTGAAATGTGCTAGCGTTAGCCATAGTTTACTACCTAGCTAGTTTGTAATGTTCTTTTCAGAGCAGGTTGGTATATACCTTGCTAGCTAACGATTGTAAATGCAAGCATGCCAGATAGAATACCGACAAATACATGAAATTGCCACATTGAAATGGTCACATTGCATATTTTCCATAATAAGTGTTGGCAAACATTGACTATAGCTAATGATTGCCTACCTCGAGTCACACGCAGGCTTATGTGTTCGCCGTCTCATTCTGGATCTTGTAGGGTCAAACAATTTGCATACCAGTCTCTCTTAAAAATCGCTTTGCTTTGATTTTAATATAAATTGTATAGATCGGGTTAAGTTTGTTATAAAGGCAACTGGTCAACCAACATAAACTCGTTTCTTGTCTACTTCGTCTATAGTTCTGTATTCAGCTTCATAGGATCCACATTCCAATCCTGCCACCAATAGGACAGAGTGCGAAGAGCATGGCATTTTCTAATCCTAAACCAATGAAAGCTATGCCTGAAAAGAAATGTTAAATTACTTTTGACATACTCCACACTTAAAATATTAGACAGAATATTTTATTCATTTAAATATTTACAAAGTGAAAGACGATCTATTAGACTGAACTGGGGAGTGAAACATGGGAAGTTTTCTTGCTTTTAGCTATCAGGCATGAGAACTTACTAACATGCCATTGCATTGATACACATGTACTATGCCCAAGGCCAGGAGTTTTTCCTGACCACATGACCAGACCAAGTAAACTCCACGGCCTTAATATTTGGTTTATAACGGGAGAGAAAATGCGTTTGCTGAGCATATATCATAGTCAAGAAAAACTCCTGGTCCTACCCATACCACACACAACACAAAACATTACACTGAAAATAGCTTCAACATGAATCATTTAAGGATGAGGATAAACTATAACAAATCCTTTGCTAGTGTCATGACAAATCTAGCTCCCTGAGGAACCACTTCTTCTGTGTCAACACGTAGTTTCTCCCCATCTTTCACGGCTACTCCTTCTGGATCTTGGGCTCCTCTTCAAAGAGGAAATCCTTTGCAGCTACCCGAGGGGCCACTTTCCCTGCTGCTTCTGCAAGCAATCCCTTTATTTTGTGCTGGTGAGCCTTATTCCTCCTCTTCAAAAGCCATTTCCTCTTACACACACGCTTCCTTAGATGATTGTGATAACTCTAAATGAAAATACCTGTGAAGAATATATTGTTTACCCCCTTTGCTCTCTTCATTCATCCCGGTTCAGAGGGGGACTTCTTTGTCACCATCTGAAAGGACACTTTCGCATTTTTCCCCTTCTGCATGTTTCTGTCTCTTCCATGTTAATTCTTTTCACTTTCGCTACGGCTTCTGCATGCTTCTGTCCCTTGTGGTTGCTAGCGGGCAGGGTGTATGTGAAGATGGTGGTTGCTAGCGGGTTGGATGTATGTGTATCTCCGAGTTAAGATCAATCAATCAAATGAATTTATTTATAAAGCCTTTTTTCATCAGTAAATGTCACAAAGTGCTTAGACAGAACTCAGTGCTTAGATAATGTGGCCCAGTCCGATGATACCCCCAGACAGGGCCAACCAGGCAGGATGTAATTGCTTAGGTGAAGTGAAGGCCATCCTCACATGGGGAATGCTGCTTTTTAGTTATCTTTTCGACAGTATCAAAAATACATTTTGGATTGTTTTTATCCGCTTCAGTCTGGTTGGAAAAGTAGGCTGATCGACCAGCAGTGAGGGCTTTTCGATAATGCGCTTTACTGTCTTCCCAAGCTAGTCGGAAGACTTCCAATTTGGTGGAGCGCCATTTCCGTTCCATTTGTCTGCAAACTTGCTTCAGGGTATGGTTTTTTTCTTTATTCCAGGGAGCATGTTTCTTGTGACAAATGGGGGGGTTACGTAGGAGAGGCAAGACTGCTGCAGTGCTGGCAGCCTGGGTAGATGTGAGCTGGAGGTTGCAAGTAGCAGGCTGGGTAGATGTGAGCTGGAGGTTGCTAGTAGCAGGCTGGGTAGATGTGAGCTGGAGGTTGCTAGTAGCAGGCTGGGTAGATGTGAGCTGGAGGTTGCTAGTAGCAGGCTGGGTAGATGTGAGCTGGAGGTTGCTAGTAGCAGGCTGGGTAGATGTGAGCTGGAGGTTGCTAGCAGGCTGGGTGTATGCGTATGTCTGGTTTAAGGATGTGGTTCCATTAGAGTAATATGGGGGGGAGCTGGGGTAGGGTGAATCCCCAGGGGGGTTAGGTAGGAGGGGCTTGTTACCAGGCGATATGGCACTAGCAGGCATGATTCCAGGTGGCATTGTATTAGGGAGCATAATACCTGGAAGCATGGTACCAGGGAGCATAATACCAGGGGGCATAGTACCATGAGGATAACCCCACCCTGGAGGGAAGGCAATGGTGTAGGGGCTGTTGCGGTATGCCATATACTGAGAGTACTGGGTGGGGGAGTAGGTTGCCATCATAGATGCACGAGGAGGATGAGAAACAGGGTATATAGGGTCCATGGAGTATGAGTAGAGCTCAATGGAGCTTTCCCTGGACTCATCTCCATACCAATCCCTCTCAGATCTCTCTATGTCCCAGTCTCTAGTACTATAGTGGCTGTCACAGTTGCTCTCACTGTCCCAGTCTCTGGTCCTAGAATGTTTGTCCCTGTCCCTTTGCAGGCACCTCTCTCTGTCCCTGTGCCTCTCAGATCTGTATCTGACCTGGTCTCTCTCAGATCGGTCACTGTTTGTCTCTCGGCCTCCGTCCCCGATGATCTCTGAGTCTCTGTGCCTCTCAGATCTTTCCCTGTGTCTCTCAGATCTGTTTCTCTCAGATCTGTCTCTCTCAGATCTGTCTCTGTCCCTCTCAGATCTGTCTCTGTCCCTCTCAGATCTGTCTCTGTCCCTGTCTCTCTCAGATCTTTCCCTGTGTTTCTCAGATCCATCCCTTTCCCTGTTTCTCTCAGATCTGTCCCTGTCTCTCTCAGATCTGTCTCTGTCTCTCTCAGATCTGTCTCTGTCCCTGTCTCTCTCAGATCTGTCTCTGTCCCTGTCTCTCTCAGATCTGTCTCTGTCCCTGTCTCTCTCAGATCTGTCTCTGTCCCTGTCTCTCTCAGATCTGTCCCTGTCCCTCTCAGATCTGTCCCTGTCCCTCTCAGATCTGTCCCCGTCTTTCTCTCCATTTCTTTCTGATCTCTTAGTTTCTCTGACTACTGGTATGTTCTTGTCTCTCTCTCTGGTACTAGAGTGTCTGTGTCCATCTCCCTCTCCATCTCTTTCAGATCTGTCCATTTCTCTAACTATATCCTCCTCCCTCTCTCTTTCCTTGTCTCTGGTACCAGAGTGTCGGTGGCAGTCCCTCTCAGATCTGTCCCTGTGTCTCTCTATGTCCCATACCCTGTTACTAGAGCTGCTGTATTCAACGGTCATGTTTGAGTGCTGGTTTAGAAGGGGGCTAGGGCTGGCGCTGTCTGATGGTAATGAGGAAGTACTGAGATGTTTAAATGAAGGCTCGCTCTCCTTTTTCTCTTTTCCCTTCTCATTCTTGAACTCCTTCATTTTCAAGTCTCCCATCTTCCCATACAGCCTGTCATTGGTCCTGTCTGTCAGCTGACCCAACTCCTCAACCCCCAAGTCCAGCCCAACGATCTCCAGCAGGGTCTGCATCTGCTCGTACTGCTGCTCATCCTCAAGCCTCACCTTCTTCTCCTCAACTGGAGAAGACTTGGATCTACTGCTGGAGTCAACATGACCCTCGGGCAGAGACGGCCAAACTTGTGGTAGCTTCTCGCCCACAATGAGTAACTCATTTTCGTCGTTGACGATCTTTGAGAGCTTGTTGATGTCCACCCCTTCATTGAGGACATTGAGGAAGCGCTGGAAGCCTGTGGCTGCTTTGTCTTGCTCCTGTGTCCTGAGTGAATGAACTGGCCTCTGAATGGTTGGATTATGCAGTTTATCATCAGGGACCACCTAACAGGAGACATGAGGAAATATCAATGAATATCTATCCACTTCAGCTACAAACAAACAAAATGTGTATGATCTGCTTGCATCATCAAGATGGCCCATCAAACGTATCCTTCATTTACGTATCACTTATGTGTGCATTTCACACTACCTTTGTTATCATGGGCTTGGTATATTTATCTGAATGTCACGATAGATGTACAGTGCCCTCCATAATTGTTGGGACAGTGAATACATTTTTTCTTCTTTTGGCTCTATATTCCAGAAGTTTGGATTTTAAATCAAACAATGACTATGAAGTTAAAGCGCAGACAGTCAGATTTAAATTGACGGTATTTTCATCTATAAATCGGGTGAACCGTTTAGAAATGACAGCACTTTCTGACATAGTCCCCCCACCCCCCCATTTTAGGGGACCAAAAGTATTGGGACAAATTCACTTGTATGTGTATTAAAGTAGTAAAAAGTGAAGTATTTGGTCCCATATTCATAGCACACAATGACCACATCAAGCTTGCATCCGACAAATGTGTTGGATGCATTTGCTGTTTGTTTTGGTTGTGTTTCAGATTATTTTGTGCTCAATAGAAATTAATGGTAAATAATGTATTGTGTAATTTTGGAGTCACTTTTATTGTAAATATGAATAGAATATGTTTCTAAATACTTTTCCATTAACGTGGATCAAAAGTTCAGTATTCGGTTACCATGATTACGGATAATCCTGAATGAATAGTGAATAATGATGAGTGAGAAAGTTAGACACGCAAATATATCATACCCCCAAGACATGCTAACCTCTCACCATTACAATAACGGGAGGCTAGTCTTGTGGGTATGATATTTGTGCATCTAACTTTTTCACTCATAATTATTCACGATTCATTCAGGATTATCTGTAATCATGGTAGGAGCCACATTAATGGAGAAGTTTTTAGAAACATATTCTATTCTTGTTTGCAATAAAAGTGACTCCAAAATGACAATACATTATTTACCATTAATTTCTATTGGGCACAAAATAATCTGAAACACAACCAAAACAAACAGCAAATGCATCCAACAAAGCTTGATGTGGTCATTGTGTGCTATGAATATGGGACAAAATACTTCACTTTTTACTACTTTAATACACATAAGTGAATTTGTCCCAATACTTTTGGTCCCCTAAAATGGGGGACTATGTATAAAAAGTGCTGTAATTTCTAAATGTTTCACTCGATATGGATAAAAATACCCTCAAATTAAAGCTGACAGTCTGCACTTTAACCCCACAGTCATTGTTCGATTTCAAATCCAAACCTGTGGCGTAAAGACAAAATAAGATCAAATGCTTCACTGTCCCCAAATAATTACGGAGGGCACAGTATTTGGTTGCATCTGTCAACTGCATTTTACTCATAATTACTCATTCAGCAATGATTGGCTGTTATCTGACTAGCTATGCTACAAGTCCATCTCAATGACTGGTAGCATGATAGGGAGCAATTGATGCATCTGAAAGGACAACATTTTCATGCAGGTGGTCGACGGAGATGACGCTAATATAGCCATGACATTCTAGACAACACTGTAGACCTATAAGAACACAAAAAGATGATGTGTACAAGTAGGTTGACACTTAATATCTAGCGTATGTGGGATGGGTGTCAATCGCAGAAATCAATTGTATAAATTGGGGGCCATGGTTTTCTTGACTTCCTTCTTATGATACTTTTGCAGACCTCTATGTTTTGTTATGGCTACATACCTCCTCATTGTCGGGATAGCGTCGCTGGTTCATTAAAGCCTTCACTCTCAGAGGACGGGCCTCTTCATTTTCTAGGGGAGCGCTAATCATCAGCTCCAACGCTCGCATCTTGTTTTGTTTCTTCAGCTTGGCAGGGGTATCCTGGAGGAAAATAGACAATATTTTTGAATAATATATGCCATTTAGCGGACGCTTTTATCCAAAGCGACTTACAGTCATGTGTGCATACATTTTACGTATGCGTGGTCCCGGGAATCGAACCCACCCTGGTGTTACAAGCGCCATGCTCTACCAACTGTGCTACAAAAGGACCACATAGTAAAAGCACCATTTTAGTATGTGTAATGAAGTTGCCCCTGGATAGTAATCCAAGGTCAGTTTTTATTTACCTCTTAGACTCTTAATAGTTCATGTAAGAACCAGGTTTTTCTACTGCTAAGTCCATGTAGTAGAAACATCAGAATCCATTCATCAAGAAAGATCTGGTGGTCACCCTGATGGTGCGGGTTTTTTCATTCTCGCTATGCATAAGCCGTAAACAAAGGCGTTTTACTTTTTCCCCCACTACACACCTTGATTAATTCTGGTAGTTTTTTGCACAAATGCATTTTTGGAATTATTTACTATCAAGCAGCAACTTCTTTTTGATCTATCAGGAAATATCTATTCATAACAGGGTTAACGTCAATTCGGAATTAAAATTATATTCAACACATGAAATTTGAATTGGTCACACCCCACAGGAAGCAGAATTTTAAATAAAGGAAGTAGAATTTAATTCAAATCAAAGAAATTCAACTGAGACATGAATATATGAGTCTCAACCCATTGACAAATACTTTGCCAAAATTATCTGCCACCTCTTGCTAAAGATTACAGATACCATTTTAAATGTTAGTTTGATAATAACTCAATGATGTCAAACAGTATTTTGTTTGTATTTTTGTCATGAAATGTTCTCTTCCATTCTGGAGTGTTTGATCAAATGCATTGAGAAATGTATGTTTTTCTATCATTACATTTAACAACATGTAAAGTGAGTTATACTGAACAAAAATATAAACGTAACAATTTAAAAGATTTTACAGAGTAACACTTCATATAAGGAAATCAGTCAATTGAAATAAATTCATTATGCCCTTATCTATGGATTTCACATGACTGGGAATACAGATATGCATCTGTTAGTCACAGATGCCTTTAGAAAAGGTAGAGGCATGAATCAGATAACCAGTCAGTATCTGGTGTGACCACCATTTGCCTCATGCAGCGCGACACATCTCCTTTGCATAGAGTTGATCAGGCTGTTGATTGTGGCCTGTGATATGGTTGTCCCACTCCTCTTCAATGGCAGTGCGAAGTTCCTGGATATTGGCGGGAACTGGAACACGTTGTCCTACACGTCGATCCAGAGCATCCCAAACAGGCTCAATGGGTGACATGTCTGGTGAGTATGCAGGCCATGGAAGAACTAGGACATTTTCAGCTTCCAGGAATTGTGTACAGATCCTTGCGACATGGGGCTGTGCATTATCATGCTGAAACAAGGGGTGATGGTGGCGGATGAATGGCACGACATTGGGCCTCAGGATCTCGTCACGGTATCTCTTGCATTCAAATTGTCATCAATAAAATGCAATTGTGTTCGTTGTCCGTAGCTTATGCCTGCCCATACCATAACCCCACCGCCACCATGGGGCACTCTGTTCACAACGTTGACATCGGCAAACCGCTCGCCCACACAACGCCAAACACGTTGTCTGCGGTTGAACATACTGCCAAATTCTCTAAAATGACATTGGAGGCGGCTTATGGTGGAGAAATTCAAATTCAATTTTCTGGCAACAGCTCTAGTGGACATTCCTGCATTCAGAATGCCAATTGCACGCTCCCTCAAAACATGAGACATCTGTGGCATTGTGTTATGTGACAAAACTCCACATTGTAGAGTGGCCTTTTGTTGTCCCCAGCACAAGATGCACCTGTGTAATGATCATGCTGTTTAATCAGCTTCTTGATATGCCACACCTGTCAGGTGGATGGATTATCTGGGCAAAAGGAAAATGCTCACTAACAGGGATGTAAACAAATATGTGTATAACATTTAAGAGAAATAAGATTTTTGTGTACATATATAATATTTCTGTGATATTTTATTTCAGCTCATGAAACCAACACTTTACATGTTGCATTTATATTTTTGTTCAGTGTATGAGGGAGACAACCTACAAAATAATATTTAAATATCTCCAGGCCACTGTAATTATAACTTTTTTTCAGGAGGATGAGTTTAAAAAATGTCATGTTTTTAGAACATGTTAAGCCCAGGGGTCTAGCAGTATAGCACTTACCCACCCTGCATCTTATTTCCCGACCTTAGACTGTGCCAGTTTGGTGACACTTTTCCCATGTCGAAAGATATTTCCATGGTCGGGAGAGGGTTCTGATTGGGAAATAATTAAATTCAATTGATAGATGCTACCCCCCTCCAAATCAAACTCAAACATGGATTCCATGTTGTGTTATTGCTTTGCGTGCACACCTGTCTGTGTTTCACACCAGTTTGTCCTAACTAATCAGCCTGGCAATACGGGCGCCGTTCTGCAACAGACAGGAGGTAGAACGCCGTCTGTGCGCGTAAACATGGACATGTTTGATTTTAATACTTTCTTGTGCACAGGTAATGTGAGGGATGCCGATTTAATAAGAACGGTATGCCGACTATGGACATATCTTCAACGTCAGACAAGTGTTGCTAAAACAGGTAGTCGTTTCAGAGTGAC
Organism: Salmo salar; assembly: GCF_965601325.2. Taxonomy (NCBI): domain Eukaryota; kingdom Metazoa; phylum Chordata; class Actinopteri; order Salmoniformes; family Salmonidae; genus Salmo; species Salmo salar. The sequence continues at coordinate 57,161,669 of NC_138292.1, forward strand.
TTAACTTGAACGCCCTAAGACTGAATGCCCCATGACGGAATGTTAAATAAATGTACTTACACGTTATTTCCTGTACACATGACGGGGAGCGTGTAGGGATACAACATGTCAAATACAGTTTTGGTAACCATGCATGATGTCAACATGAACATAATAATGATCTATGGAATAAATGATCTATTTGAATTTCATTGAATTCAATTTTACAGACAACTCAAAGTAAAGGGAATTTGACCCAAATCTATCCCTTACAATTGAATTAAATTCTGCTTCATGTGGAGTGTGGGACATTTCAAAACCCAACATTTTATGGAAATGGGAGACCAATTAGCAACTAAATTCAGAGTTGACCCCAACCCTGATTAATAAATACAGAACTAATAGGTACATACCTTACTCAGAATGTCCAGCACCCTCCGTTTAAGAGGTAGGCATACGCGCGACAACCTGTCGGCGACATTGTTGTATGTTTTGAATATTGTATTGTTCATCTTGGTCTGTTTAGACATGCCCTTCACTGTTGTGGATGCAGTCTGTTTTTTAGGCATGTCCTTAACTCCGAGTTTAAGCTGTCGTGTAGCAAGAACAGCTTTCTTGCGCGCTATCTTCTCCTCTATGACCGCCAGCTCCTTCTTCTTACGAGCGAGTTCCAGGTCCACACTGGGCTGCACAGGATCTCCATCAACGTCCCCATCTGTGTCTGGGGAGAAGGGAGCACCGCTACCCCTCAATGAGCCTTCGCTCCAGTCTCTGGACGATGGGTCCATGATGTAGCTCATATCAGAGGAAGCACCGTACTCCTCCAAATCTGCACTAGCTTCTCCTTCCTGCCACCGCGGACTGTACCTCTCTGGTTCCATTGGGTATGTTATCTTCCAGCGTGCCTGAGCTGGGATGACTCTTCAGGTTCACTGCAGCATAAAATAAAAATGTAAGAAGAAATTGGTGAGCTTAATGTAAGATACATGTTGTTGTGTACGGTTGTGCTAGGTTGCCTGGCTACCCAAACTCCTTGCTCCGGCCAAACGCTATGCCCAAGGACGTTCATTTATTTATCTGCAATGAGTCTGGATCGGTTGTCACTAGTTACCACAGCCACAAAGTCAAAATTGGCTATATTGTAAAGATTCAAGAAAACAAAAACTAGCTGTTTGGTTTTAATTTTAGGTTAGGCATGAGATTAGCAGTGTGGTTAGGTTTAAAGATTTTAAAGACATTTTAGAAATAAGGTTTATGACTTTGTGGTAACTAGTGACGACAGTCTGGATCTGAGTACCTCCCGACAATTTCTAGAACGCAATCACATTCTAACTGTTCTGATTGGTCCCAGAAACCGATCAATTGGGCCAGAACACGTGGGTAAAGCACCGTTTTTAAAATACGTTATTGGCTTTGATAGTCTGATTGATTAGAAATGATCCAATCGTTGATGACTTTTGGACAACACCCCTCATTTTGACATTACCACAAACAACTACAATAATGGCAGTCACTAGCTAGCTCCCATCCATTTGGAAACAGATTCATGCTAATATTCTAGAATCTGGATAAAGAAATAAATTGCATTTTCCCACCAGTGGTGTGATAGAAATCACTGGGTGATGATATAGCGCACACAAAATGTACATTCAGTTTTCATGAACTGAATTCTATTGCATTTTCAACTCTGTTGCGTAAAATAGCAAATGTGCCCACTCTGGTATTGGCACACGCACTCTAGCCAACAGCTTGCAGATAGAGTGCAGGTAGGTTGTGCTGGTAGGCTAGTCTACATGATGAGATTATTATGGTGTGGCAAAGAAGGGGGTCGAGTGATAAATGGCAGATATGTGAGGGCAGAACTAATAAACGGGCTCTGCCCGATCACTAAAATGGCCACCCCGATCAGAACTACAGATCACAAAATGGCCGACTGCCAAAACTACAATTCCCAGCAGCAAGGGGAACCCTCAGAAGGTGGAGCCGACCCACAGATAAAAGGTCAAGAAAAACCAGGAAGAGAGAGAGAGGTCGGGAAGGATCTATGAACCATAGAGAAAGAGACAATCTACATTGGCTGGATTTACCGTGTACGTGCTGGACTGTTTTGGACTTACCTGTTGGCGTTTAGACCTGGACCTACCGAGAACCAGATTTGTGTACCGAACCCTGCTATCCTTGACCTTACCTGCGGCCTGGGTGGACCAGGACAGCGAAACAAACACACAGGTACTGTCATGTTCGAAAGAACTTTCATTCTGGGCTGACTTTGGTTTCCCACTTAATTTGTGACAAATGCTCCTAACTTTGAAGAGGTTTGCCACAATGGATAAGAGTGAGAATATTTTTATTTGTCAAATGGCAGTCAAGCATCGATCATCATGTCACTTAAATAAGACCTTCGATATTTATTGGAAAGCAGCATCAAGATCACCGTGTACTAGTGCTGAGCAATTAAATGTCGGTTATTTTTCCGTTTTTAAACTACAATATTTTGTTTTTGTAAACAACTACAACTAATTGACCAATGTCTGTTCAATTACTTGAATTCCTTTTTATTCTGGGTTTTACTGTGAGCTCAATGCACATACTGCAGTTTCTGTAGAGATAAATCAGACCCAGTCTGAACTGTGCGATGTGGTAGGGAGTTGTAGTTTCCAACAGGGCCAATATTCATCATAGTTTATCGCATAAAACATGGCAATTAACTACAATGACCACAATTCTTTGAGCATCTACTTGTCCGGTCTGTGTTTCTTTTACAGAAGAATGCGCCATCACGAGGGGATATAGAGCAGCTATTGCTTTGCACGGTATCTCTCCCTGAAAATACATGATCTAAAAGTGATTGATAGTTGGTATTTAGCAGTCATAAAAGTATGCATTATTGACTTTGAAGAACTACAAAATAGTGATTTTGTAAGACAGCATAGGCAGAAGCTCTATAGAGATGAGATGATGACTTGGAATGAAATAAGGTCATCAAATAAAACAAATGTAATATACACAAGTGAAATATTAGAATAAATGATGGTTAATAAGTGATAAGCAGTAATTAGCAGGCACTACCATCATGGGACTTTAATTAATAGTTTTATTCTATGTTTATTCTATTGTTTTATTCATTCAACCCACATAATGCATAGTGAATTTCAATTAAAAATCATCGAAACCTAAATCGAAAAACGTTTATTTTTTAATAATCAAACCCGAAACCTACCTCAAAAAGCACTAAACTACCATTTACTTTCACCACACTGTGAAGTTCATCATAACTCATCTGTAGTCTAATAAACTGCATGGTTTCATAGTAGTCATAGTGGCAGGACCACACAGTGTCACCGTGTGACTCCAACTTTAATATGATGGTTATTAGATCAATATTTCCGCATCAAGGCGTTTCTACCGCAATTTCTTGCTAAATACATTTTACCTACACAAAAAGATCCCACCATGTCGAACAACCAAATTATCTTTTGGCATTTATAAAATTGTACCATCATAGCTTTATACGTACAGTGCATTCGGAAAGTATTCAGACCCCTTGACTTTTTCCAAATTTTGTTACGTTACACACACTATCCCACAATGACAAATTGAAAACCGGTTTTTAGACTTTTTTTTTTGTTGCAAATGTATAAAAATAATCGACATTGACCTCTGCTGAATCCTGCGTCCATTGATCATACTTGAGATGAGAGTCCTTTAGGGGGCTTTTGGCATACTGCAAGCGGGCTGTCATGTGCCTTCTACTGAGGAGTGGCTTCCATCTGGCCACTCTCCCATAAAGTCCTGATTGGTGTAGTTCTGCAGAGATGGTTGTCCTTCTGGAAGGTTCTCCCAGCACTACAGAGGAATTTTAGAGCTCTGTCAGCGTGACCATCGAGTTCTTGGTCACCTCTCTGACCAAGGCCCTTCTCCCCCGATTTCTCAGTTTGGCCGGGCGGCCAGCTCTGGGAAGAGTCTTGGTGCTTCTAAACTTCTTCTATTTAAGAATGATGGTGGCCACTGTGCTCTATTCCTTCAACCTCATGCTTGGTTTTTGTCTGACATGCACTGTCAACTGGAGGTCGACCGATTTCGGATTTTTCAACGTCGATACTGATTATTGGAGGACCAAGAAAAGCCAATACCGATTAATCGGCTGATTTTTATACATAAACTATAGTTTCGGCAAGTCGGATAGGACATCTACTTTGTGCATGACACAAGTAATTTTTCCAACAATTGTTTACAGACAGATTATTTCACTTTTAATTCACTGTATCACAATTCCAGTGGGTCAGACGTGTACATACACTAAGTTGACTCTGCCTTTAAACAGCTTGGAAAATTCCAGAAAATTATGTCATGGCTTTAGAAGCTTCTGATAGGCTAACTGACATCATTTGAGTCAATTGGAGGTGTACCTGTGGATGTATTTCAAGGCCTACCTTCAAACTCACTGCCTCTTTGCTTGACATCATGGGAAAATCAAAAGAAATCAGCAAAGACCTCAGAAAAAAAATTGTAGACCTACACAAGTCTGGTTCATCCTTGGGAGCAATTTCCAAATGCCTGAAGAAACCACGTTCATCTGCACAAACAATAGTACGCAAGTATAAACACCATGGGACCACGCAGCCATCATACCGCTCCAGAAAGGAGACGCGTTCTGTCTCCTAGAGATGAACGTACTTCGGTGCGAAAAGTGCAAATCAATCCCAGAACAGCAAAGGACCTTGTGAAGATGCTGGAGGAGACAGGTACAAAAGTATCTATATCCACAGTAAAACGAGTCCTATATCGACATAACCGGAAAGGCCACTCGGCAAGTAAGAAGCCACTGCTCCAAAATCGCCATAAAAAAGCCAGACTACGGTTTGCAACTGCACATGAGGACAAAGATCGTACTTTTTGGAGAAATGTCCGATGGTCTGATGAAACAAAAATAGAACTGTTTGGCCATAATAACCATTGTTATGTTTGGATGAAAAGGGGGGAGGCTTGCAAGCCAAAGAACACCATCCCAACCGTGAAGCACGGGGGTGGCAGCATCATGTTGTGGTGGGGTTTTGCTGCAGGAGGGACTGGTGCACTTCACAAAATAGATGGCATCATGAGTGAGGAAAATTATGTGGATATATTGAAGCAACATCTCAAGACATCAGTCAGGAAGTTAAAGCTTGGTCGCAAATGGGTCTTCCAAATGGACAATGACCCCAAGCATACTTCCAAAGTTGTGGAAAAATTGCTTAAGGACAACAAAGTCAAGGAATTGGAGTGGCCATCATAAAGTCCTAACCTCAATCCTATAGAAAATTTGTGGGCAGAACTGAAAAAGTGTGTGCGAGCAAGGAGGCCTACAAACCTGACTCAGTTACACCAGCTCTGTCAGAAGGAATGGGCCAAAATTCACCCAACTTATTGTGGGACGCTTGTGGAAGGCTACCTGAAAAGTTTGACCCAAGTTAAACAATTGAAAAGCAATGCTACCAAATACTAATTGAGTGCATGTAAACTTCTGACCCACTGGGAATGTTATGAAATAAATTAAAAGCTGAAATAAATCATTCTCTCTACTATTATTCTGTCAATTCACATTCTTAAAATAGTGGTGATCCTAACTGACCTAAGACAGGGAATTTTACTAAGATTAAATGTCAAGAATTGTGAAAAACTGAGTTTAAATGTATTTAGCAGAGGTGTATGTAAACTTCTGACTTCAACTGTATAAATTGGTAATAATGACAATTACAACAATAGTGAATGAACAATGAACACTTATTTTAACTTAATATAATACAAATAAAATCTATTTAGTCTCAAATAAATAATGAAACATGCTCAATTTGGTTTAAATAATACAAAAACACAGTGTTGGAGAAGAAAGTTAAAGTGCAATATGTGCCATGTAGAAAACGTTTAAGTTCCTTGCTCAGAATATGAGAACATAAACTTCAGTTAGTGCTAAATACGGCTGCTAGAATCCTGACTAGAACCAAAAGATTTGATCATATTACTCCAGTGCTAGCCTCCCTACACTGGCTTCCTGTTAAGGCAAGGGCTGATTTCAAGGTTTTACTGCTAACCTACAAAGCATTACATGGGCTTGCTCCTACCTATCTTTCCGATTTGGTCCTGCCGTACATACCTACACGTACGCTACGGTCACAAGACGCAGGCCTCCTAATTGTCCCTAGAATTTCTAAGCAAACGGCTGGAGGTAGGGCTTTCTCCTATAGAGCTCAATTTTTATGGAATGGTCTGCCTACCAATGTGAGAGACGCAGACTCAGTCTCAACCTTTAAGTCTTTACTGAAGACTTATCTCTTCAGTAGGTCCTATGATTAAGTATAGTCTGGCCCAGGAGTGTGAAGGTGAACGGAAAGGCTGGAGCAACGAACCGCCCTTGCTGTCTCTGCCTTGCCGGTTCCCCTCTTTCCACTGGGATTCTCTGCCTCTAACCCTTTTACAGGGGCTGAGTCACTGGCTTACTGGTGTTCTTCCATGCCGTCCATGGGAGGGGTGTGTCACTTGAGTGGGTTGAGTCACTGACGTGGTCTTCCTGTCTGGGTTGGCGCCCCCCCCACCCTTGGGTTGTGCCATGGCGGAGATCGTTGTGGGCTATACTCGGCCTTGTCTTAGGACGGTAAGTTGGTGGTTGGAGACATCCCTCTAGTGGTGTGGGGGCTGTGCTTTGGCAAAGTGGGTGGGGTTATATCCTGCCTGTTTGGCCCTGTCCGGGGGTATCATCGGTTGGGGCAACAGTGTCTTCTGATCCCTCCTGTCTCAGCCTCCAGTATTTATGCTGCAGTAGTTTATGTGTCGGGGGGCTAGGGTCAGTCTGTTACATCTGGAGTATTTCTCTTGTCTTATCCGGTGTCCTGTGTGAATTTTAAATATGCTCTCTCTAATTCTCTCTTTCTGTCTTTCTCTCGGAGGACCTGAGCCCTCGGACCATGCCTCAGGACTACCTGGTATGATGACTCCTTGCTGTCCCCAGTCCACCTGGCCGTGCTGCTGCTCCAGTTTCAACTGTTCTGCCTGCGGCTATGGAACCCTGACCTGTTCACCGGACCTGCTTGTTGCACCCTCGACAACTACTATGATTATTATTATTTGACCATGCTGGTCATTTATGAACATTTTAACATCTTGACCATGTTCTGTTATAATATCCACCCTGCACAGCCAGAAGAGGACTGGCCACCCCTCATAGCCTGGTTCCTCTCTAGGTTTCTTCCTAGGTTTTTGGCCTTTCTAGGGAGTTTTTCCTAGGGAGTTTTTCCTAGCCACCGTGCTTCTTTCACATGCTTTGCTTGCTGTTTGGGGTTTTAGGCTGGGTTTCTGTACAGCACTTTGAGATATCAGCTGATGTACGAAGGGCTATATAAAAATACATTTGATTTGATATGAAAGCTGGTGGTTCAATATTCCCAGTTCTTCAATATTCCCAGTTAAGAAGTTTTAGGTTGAAGTTATTATAGGAATTATGACGCGTCGACTATTTCTCTCTATACCATTTGTATTTCATATACCTTTGACTATTGGATGTTCTAATAGGCACTTTAGTATTGCCAGCCTAATCTCAGGAGTTGATAGGCTTGAAGTCATAAACAGTGCTGTGAAGCAAGCATTGCTAGGAGCTGCTGGCAAACACAGTAAAGTTTGAATGAATGCTTACGAGCCTGCTGCCGCCTACCACCGCTCGGTCAGACTGCTCTATCAAATCATAGACTAAATTATAATAAATACAGAAATACGAGCCGTTGGTCATTAATATGGTCGAATCCGAAAACTATCATTTCGAAAACAAAACGTTTATTCGTTCAGTGAAATACGGATCCGTTACGTATTTTATCGAACGGGCGGCAACCCTAAGTATAAATATTGCTGTTACATTGCACAACCTTCAATTTTATGTCATAATTATGTAAAATTCTGGCATATTAGTTCGCCAGGCGGCCTAAACTGTTGCATATACCCTGACTGTGCGTGCAATAAACGCAAGAGAAGTGACACAATTTCCTTAGTAATATTGCCTGAATTGAATTTCTTTTAACTAAATATGCAGGTTTAAAAATGTTTACTTCTGTGTATTGATTTTAAGAAAAGCATTGATGTTTATGGTTAGGTACATTCGTGCAACAATTATGCTTTTTTCACGAATGCGCTTTTGTTAAATCATCCCCCGTTTGGCGTAGTAGGCTGTGATTCGATGATAATTTAACAGGCACCGCATTGACTATACGCAACACAGGACAAGCTAGTTAACCTAGTAATATCATCAACCATGTGTAGTTAACTAGTGATTGTGAAGATTGATTATAAAAAACAAGATAAGTTTAATGCTAGCTAGCAACTTACCTTGGCTCCTTGCTGCACTCGCGTAACATGTGGTCAGCCTGCCACGCAGTTTCCTCATAGAATGCAATGTAAATCGGCCATAATCGGCGTCCAAAAATGCAGATTTACCGATTGTTTTGAAAACTTGAAATCGACCCTAATTAATCGGCTATGCCGATTAATCGGTCGACCTCTACTGTTTTCTGTTTTTATTGTATTTATGTTTTGCAAAAATGTATAAAAACCTGTTTTCGCTTTGTCATTATTGGGTATTGTGTTGAGGAAATGTTTGATCAGGGTTGGGTTATAAAAAAAATATCAGAAACTTTTTACATCCCACAGAGCACCATTAAATACATTATTCAAAAATGTAAATAATATGGCACCACAACAAACCTAAGAGAGGGCCGCCCACCAAAACTCACGGACCAGGCAAGGAGGGCATTAATCAGAGGCAACAACGAGACCAAAGATAACCCCAAAGGAGCTGCAAAGCTCCACAGCGGAGACTGGAGTATCTGTCCATAGGACCCTTTTAAGCAATACACTCCACAAAGCTGGGCTTTACGGAAGAGTGGCCAGAAAAAACCCATTGCTTGAAGAAATGAATAAGCAAACACATTTGGTGTTCGCCAAAAGGCATGTGGGAGACTCCCCAAACATATCGAAGAAGGTACTCTGGTCAGATGAGACTAAAATTTAGCTAATTTGGCCATCAAGAAAAAATCTGTCTGGCACAAACCCAACACCTCTCATCACCCCGAGAACACCATCTCCACAGTGAAGCATGGTGGTGGCAGCATCATGCTGTGGGGATGTTTTTAATCGGCAGGGACTGGGAAACTGGTCAGAATTGAAGGAATGATGGATGACGCTAAATACTGGGAAATTCTTGAGGGAAACCTGTTTCAGTCTTCGAGATTTGAGACTGGGACGGAGGTTCACCTTCCAGCAGGACAATGACCCTAACCATACTGCTAAAACAACACTCGAGTGGTTTAAGGGGAAACACTTAAATGTCTTGGAATGGCCTAGTCAAAGCCCAAACCTAAATCCAATTGAGCATCTGTGGTATGACAAAGAATGCTGTACACCAGCGGAACCCATCCAACTTGAAGGAGCTGGAGCAGTTTTGCCTTGAAGAATGGGCAAAAATCCCAGTGGCTAGATGTGCCAAGCTTATAGAGACATACCCCAAGAGACTTGCAGCTGTAATTGCTAAAAAAGGTGGCTCTACAAAGTATTGACTTTGGGGGGGTGAATAGTTATGCACGCTAAAGTTCTGTTTTTTTGTCTAATTACTTGTATGCTTCACAATAAAAAATATTTTGCATCTTCAAAGTGGTAGGCATGTTGTGTAAATCAAATGATACAAACCCCCCAAAAATCTATTTTAATTCCAGGTTGTAAGGCAACAAAATAGGAAAAATGCCAAGGCAGGTGAATACTTTCGCAAGCCACTGTATTTTGCGCAATGACGCTGTCGGTGTGTTCGAAGGGTAATAGGCTAACCACACCGCTCGCGTCGCAAATAAATGTAGAAATCCATGTTATTCAATTATTGTACCAACACTGCTCGCGCGCACCAACGAGCGTCTGCGTTGCCAAGGGCTAAAATAGAAATCAGTTCTATTTCTGACGCAGATCGCGCTGCAAGTCCTGCCTCTCCCATCTCCTCATTGATTTGTAGAAGCAGGTATCCACGTGCCATCTCCTCATTGGTTATACCCACATGGGTGACTGAAGACGAACGAGATCAGTTGCAGTAATTCCCCTAATTTATGAAAGTTGCCAATCTCAATATAAAGTCAAGAGAAGAAAAAGCCTGGAAGGAAGAGAGATGATAGCTTTATCACTATTATAAACTGGTTAACAATGTAATTAGAAGAGTACAATAAATGTTTTGTCATACCCGTGGTACATGTAAAGGATAAACACCGACGTTCTGTACATTACATGCAGCTGGACAAGGTGGACAGAGTCCCTTCTTCCAAGGTAATGTACAGAACAGAGGCGTTTATCCCGCTTATACCGTAGTTGCCAAAGAAAACAATATGAAAGCACACATTTCCCGGTAAAATTACCTATCTTTTGCTGACATTTTCATTTATATAAACAAATTCATACTTTATCATCTTTTGGTCGCTAGCAACGCGACCTAGTCATTCATTCTTTATGTTCTGTTGTCATGCTCGCTGGCAACATTCCTATCCCTTGCTTGAGGCTAACACAGTCACTACCTTTGCAGGCAGAATAACAGCAAAGTAGCTGTTTTCTGTTGACATTCATTTGGATACATCCATAAAAATGAGCAGATAATGCCCAGCATAGCTAGAAAACATCTTTCCACTAGATGTTGGAACATTGCTGCGGGGACTTGCTTCCATTCAGCCACAAAAGCATTAGTGAGGTCGGGCACGGATGTTGGGCGATTAGGCCTAGTTCGTAGTCGGAGTTCCAATTCATCACAAAGGTGTTCGATGGGGTTGAGGTCAGGACTCTGTGCAGGCCAGTCAAGTTCTTCCACACCAATCTCGACAAACCATTTCTGTATGGACCTCACTTTGTGCACGGGGCATTGTCATGCTGAAACAGGAAAGGGCCTTCCCCAAACTGTTGCCACAAAGTTGGAAGCACAGAATCGTCTAGAATGTCATTGTACTGTATATATAGTGTAGATGTCCTGGATGGCAGGGAGCTCAGCCTCAGTGATGTACTGGACTGTCTGCACCACCCCATTTGGCGCCATGCGATTGAGGGCAGTGCTATTGCCATACCAGGCAAGATCTGAACACAAATCAGATGACATAGCGACTATTGTGCGTCAGTCTTTTCCATGTAATTTCCGTATTCTGATACTGTAGCAGAAGTCACATGTAAGTATCAAGTGTAGACACCAGGTTGTGTCTATACTTGACACCTACATGTGACTTATGGTACCAGCAGGGGTGCAACTTCCACTGGGGACGGCAGGACATTCTGAAATTGCATTTTAGCAGTATTTAACAGCTGTTGTGTGTATGGAAATTGTTTGTAGCTTTTGTTTTGTCCTGTTTCAACAGAAGTAAATTAACTTGGCTAGTTTTCGCCAGTTGATGTACCATTAGCCAAAAGTTGTCTAACGTTAGCTAGCTCACTAACTTTAGTTATTATTTTTGCACTAGATGAAACCAGCAGCCAAACGATTGAAAACCAATATTCTGACGTTTGACAGCGCAATGTGAGTTTATTAGAATCAATATAGCAATGTAACATTATTGATCTGTTTCCATAGCTATTCCCTACTTTTCACACTGACACGGCATAAACAGCTCTACAGGCTTTCCTGTCATAGTGCAGTCAGCACACACTACACAACACTATGCTCGGGATCAGATGGTGACAGATGTCCCTGCAGGGTCAGACAGCCAGGGAAGACAAGCCTTCAGAGCTCAGGTGAATTTCGCAGTACATTATAACAATCAGTGAATGATAAAGTTCCATCTTGAGTTGATGGATAGGCCTACAATAGCCACAGGACAGCAGTTCCGCATTTGTGGGTTTGATTACAGGCTCAAAATTGCCAGAAACAAATAACTTTTTCTGGAACTCGTCAGTCTATTCTTGTTCCTGAGAAATGAAGGCTATTCCATGCAAGAAATTGCCAAGAAACTAAAGAAACAGACTTGTCACAAGTCCTCAACTGGCAGCTTCATTAAATAGTACCAGCAAAACACCAGTCTCAAGGTCAACAGTGAAGAGGCAACTCCGGGATGCTGGTCTTCTAGGCAGTTGCAAAGAAAAAGCCCTATCTCAGACTGGCCAATAAAAAGAAAAGATTAAGATGGGCAAAATAACAGACACTGGACAGAGGAACTCTCCCTAGAAGGCCAGAATCCCGGAGTCGCCTCTTCACTGTTGACTTTGAGACTGGCGCCCCCCTTCACTTCTAAAACCAAAGTTGCGCCCCTGGCTCTCAGAATATGACGATCTCATAGGGGTCTAGACGCAGCGAAGTGGCTTTGTGCTGATTGTGTTCAGATCTTGCTGACCACTTCGGGACGTGGTAAGGAATGCATTGCGGACGACTTCTCAGTCTGGACGCAATCAGGCTACCGAAAGCGCATACAGGTGGCGACGTTATAAGCACTCCTCCCACAAGTGTCCATAACACTTGTGTTTTGGGACCGACTGGCACCTTTTCATTATAACTTGAGGAAATTCGTTTCTAGCATGTGAGGAACGTGATTGCTGGCCTCATAAACGCTAACCATGTTCAGAATACTAAAGCTGCATGAATCTGATGCAGAACCTCTGCTACTAAGCTAGGTAGCTAACGTTACAAACTGTCAATTTCAGAACTTGCTGTGAGCGTGCCAGAAACATATAGCCCAATAATTGCTTTTATCATAACCAAACACATGACCGTACTCTTAAAAATAATGTGCAAGCAGTTAACTATAAAACGATTGTTTACCTCCTGTCTGCAACCTCACCCGCGCTCTTCGTCTTAGGCCTGAAAGAGGGTACCACCTCTATGTTCGCCGTGTCATTTCGGTTTTTGAGGCGTCAAACAAGTTCCACGTACGCTACCAAAGACCGACAGAGTGCTTGACTTGAAATACAATTGCATAAAAATGTATATATCAGCTAGCACAAAAGTAACGATCTAGCTAGCCAAAGACAAAAAGTATTGAATTTTTCTGCTGTACCTGCTTCTGTAGATTTTTTCTCTCACCTTCTTATGATTAAAATAACCAATACTGCCGCCAACAGGACGGAGTGTGAAGCATAGTTTAGAGCATTAGAATGACTTCCATATTGAAGTAACTTTTTGAGAAAAAGAAATAAAATAACTCTTTATTTGTATATATACACAGTGAAAGAGGATCCACAGAAATGGGTTTAGAGTTTTTCCTGACCAAATGACCAGCCTAGGAAAATCTCCAGGACCTAATTAAAGCGAAAAGCCTGGAAAGGCAATCATTTTTGCTAATCAGATCACGTTGTCAAGAAAAGCCCCTGACCGTAACCACGCTACTACAGATAAATCCAATCTGAAAAAAAATCTTCACTATGTAGCCTTAAAGGATATGGCTCAAAGATAAATCCTTTGCTAGTGTCATTACAAATCTATAAATGGTTGATAGGTAACAATGTAAGCCAACTGATGTCCATAGGGTCTGGATGGGTCAGCAGCAGGTTCTATTCTAGTGGGAGATGAGATCATGATGCCCAGTGAAGATCTGCAGAAAAGAGGAAGAGTTCAGAGGAATTACTTGTTATGACAGAAAAACAATCATGCATTCTTGATTTGATAAGAGAATCATTGCATAACTGACCCAAATCAAATATTCCAGGGTCATTAACTTAAGACGCATCTCAATTTTCCAAATTTCTCCAAAGTGGAGTGAACACGCCAGAATACGCATTCTTTGGCGAAATAGATGGAGTATTTCTACTGCTTTTACTTACAACAAACTGCCTTTGAGTTTATGTTGGTGTTTGTTGCGTCGATTTCCGCTTCATCTTCAGGTTGAACTCTTCAAGCTGAGAAAGGGTTAACACTCACATGTCAACAAAAATATGACTGAATGGTGAATAATATCGTTAGTAAAAAGACACAAGCAATAATGACAAAAGTGAGAACAGCATAGAAGTAAGCCAAGGTCTATCATACCAATGATAATACTGTACTTCCAGAAGTAATTACACAAACCTTCTTCTTTAGTTTCCCCTTAATCGCTTCTTCAGGCATTGTTTTTTTCTCCCCTTCAACATCGCTCTCTGCCTCCGCTTCAGAGAGGGCCCTGGGATACTTTGCAGCCAACTGAGCGGTCACTTTCGCTGCGGCTCTTGCAATCAGTCCATCTCTCTTCCCTTGGAGATCTCGATATATTCTCCTCTTTCTCAGAATCTCTTTCCTGTATTTATTACACCTTTCTTCAAACGCCTGCCTGTTTCTCGTGACTCTTGACCGTCTCATGCGGCGGTTGCTGCCCTTGGGCACCACCGTCTTAACGTAATGCAGACAGCGGGGGGGTGACAGCTCCTTCAGTTGTTGGGCCTTGCTCAAGGAGATGGGGCCTGGGGTCAACACTTTCAGTTCTGGCGTCAGTACAGCCGTGCTTGTGAACTTGAGTTCACTATTGGGCTGGGTAGATGTGACCTGGGGGTTGCTAGCAGTCTGGATGTATGTAAGCTGGCGGGTGCTAGCGGGCTTGGTAGATGTGACCTGGGGGTTGCTAGCGGGCTGGATGTATGTAAGCTGGCGAGTCCCACCAGGCTGGGTAGATTTGACCTGGGGGTTGCTAGCTGGCTGGATGTATGTAAGCTGGCGGGTGCTAGCGGGCTTGCTGTTTGGGAGTTGGAGGTTCATGAGCTGGAGCAGGTTGCCAGTGGACTTGGTGTTTAGCTGCTGGAGGGTGCCAGTGGGCTGGTTGTATGGGAGTGGGATATATGTTAACTGGTGGTTACTGGCAGGCTGAGTAGATGAGAGCTGGAGGTTGCTAGCAGCCTGGGTGTATGCGTATGTCTGGCTTGAGGCTGATGTGCTATTAGAGTAATTTGGTGGGGCGCTGGGGTAGGGTGGATACCCAGGGGGGGGGTATGGGAAGGGAGGCATGGTACCAGGGGGCATAAAGCCAGGGGGCATAAAACCAGGGGGCATAAGGCCAGGAGGCATGGTACCAGGAGGCATAAGGCCAGGGGGCATGGTACCAGGGGGCATAAGGCCAGGGGGCATGGTACCAGGAGGCATAAGGCCAGGGGGCATGGTACCAGGAGGCATAAGGCCAGGGGGCATGGTACCAGGGGGCATAAGGCCAGGGGGCATGGTACCAGGGGGCATAAGGCCAGGGGGCATGGTACCAGGGGGCATAAGGCCAGGGGGCATGGTACTAGGAGGCATAAGGCCAGGGGGCATGGTACCAGGGGGCATGGTACCAGGGGGCATGGTACCAGGGGGCATGGTACCAGGGGGCATAAGGCCAGGGGGCATGATGCCAGGGGGCATGGTGCCAGGGGGATAACCCCAACCTGGAGGGAAGGCATTGGCGTAGGGGCTGCTGGTATACAGAGAGAACTGGGTGGTGGAGAAGGTTGCCATCATAGATGCATTAGGAGGGTGAGAAAGAGGATATATAGGGTCCTTGGAGTATGTGTTGAGCTCAGCAGAGCTTTCCTTGGACTTGTCCCTATACCAATCCTTGTCACTTTCTTTGTTCCAGTCGCCATCTCTGTCCCAGTCCCTGGTACTACAGCGCCTGTCCCTGTCTCTGTCCCTGTTACTAGAGCGCCTGTCCCTGTCTCGGTCCCTGTTACTAGAGCGCCTGTCCCTGTCCCTGTTACTAGAGCGCCTGTTCCTGTCCCTGGTACTAGAGCGCCTGTCCCTGTCTCTGTCCCTGGTATTAGACCGCCTGTCCCTGTCTCTGTCCCTGGTACTAGACCGCCTGTCCCTGGTACTAGAGCGCCTGTCCCTGGTACTAGAGCGCCTGTCCCCGGTACTAGAGCGCCTGTCTTCGTCTCTGTCCCTGGTACTAGAGCGCCTGTCCTCGTCTCTGTCCCTGGTACTAGAGCGCCTGTCCTCGTCCCTGTCCCTGGTACTAGAGCGCCTGTCCTCGTCCCTGGTACTAGAGCGCCTGTCCTCGTCCCTGGTACTAGAGCGCCTGTCCTCGTCCCTGGTACTAGAGCGCCTGTCCTCGTCTCTGTCCCTGGTACTAGAGCGCCTGTCCCTGGAACCAGAGTGCCTGTCTCTCTCACTGTCCCTGGTATCAGAGTGCCTATCTCTCTCGCTGTCCCTGGTACTAGAGCGCCTGTCCTCGTCTCTGTCCCTGGTACTAGAGCGCCTGTCCCTGGTACCAGAGTGCCTGTCTCTCTCACTGTCCCTGGTATCAGAGTGCCTATCTCTCTCGCTGTCCCTGGTACTAGAGCGCCTGTCCCTGTTGCTGTCCCTGGTACCCGAGTGCCTGTCCCTGTCTCTGGAACCAGAGTGTCTGTCTCTGTCCCTGGTACTAGAGTGCCTGTCCCTGGGACCAGAGCGCCTGTCCCTGGTATTAGAGCGCCTGTCCCGGTCTCTCTCAGATTTGTCCCCGTCTCTCTCTCGGTCTCTCTCAGAACTGGCCCAGTCTCTGTCCCGGTCTCTTTCTCCATTTCTCTTAGATCCGTCCCTCTCTGTGTCCTCGTCTCGTTCTCTGTCCCAGTCTCTAGTACTAGAGTGCCTGTCTGACGTCAAGGGACTCCTCTCCTGGTCTCTCTTCATTCCGTATATCTTCTCCTTGGTCCGCTCTGTCAGTCGGCCCAACTCCTCCACACCCAGGTCTAGCCCGATGGACTCCAGCAGGCTCTGGAGCTGGCCATGTGGGAGATCCGGCCTCCTTTCTCCACGAATGTGTGAGTGACTGTGGTCTTGTGGCAGAGCTCTACTGTGGGGCCCCAAGCAATCCTGAGAGTTCTGAGCTGGGGGCCCCTTATACTCACTCCTGTGGGCAGTCTTGGGATGGCCCTCCTGCATAGGGGGTAACTCATTCACGTTGTTCACAATCTTTGAGAGCTTGTTGATGTCCACCCCTTTGTTGAGGACATTGAGGAAGCGCTGGAAGCCTGTGGCTGCTGTGTCTTGCTCCTGTGTCCTGAATGAGTAAATGGTGGATTCGTGTTGTTTATCCTCAGGGACCTAACAGGAGACATGAGAGAATATCAATGGATAACCATCCACTAAGATACCTGCTTGCTTTATAGCTTAAAAATGGATGAAGGTTGACATGATTCATACTCAATTCATACCAGTTATATGGTCAAGTTCTGCAAAGAAGGACATAGGCAAAGTACAGTTGGCCCAGAAACGAGTAGCATGTCTGGCCCTTAAATGTACACGGGGGGCTAACATCCACAACATGTATGTCAGTCTTTCCTGGCTCAAAGTAGTCTGTCTATTTTCTTTAATTTAATCAATAATTTTGACAGTAACCCTCAAAAAAGTAATTAATATTAACGCTTTTAATTTCCATAGGTAAGCTAAATGTGAATGAAAAAGTGCCTCAGGCCTTGAAAAAAATAAAATCACTGATTGAGGGGATATCGGTGAACAAATGCCGTGGTTAAGGCTGCGACGGCGCCAGTGCAATGAGTGGAGCTTACTCGGGGGTTCAATAGCTCATATCAGACCGAGAACCTAATGCGTCGAAGTTAGTTCCTTATGAGTTTTAGTTTAGAAAACGATCTCTCCGCAGAAGCGACTGTTAGAGGACTGTAAACACAGCTTGATTGCCATAGCAACATCTGGGAAACTGGGCAGAAGTGAGTTGTGCTTCAAATACAGCAGTTCTGCAACATCTTTAATTGAGCCTCTCCTTCTCCTTAATTGCCGGCTTCAACACGTTATGGAAAGAAATTAATGTTTTGGAAGCTCTGGGGACAGGTCGTCCTGGATACTGGACAGACAAAAAAAGCGGTTTGCGATTTCGTTCATACTGGTGAACCGGTGTTTGAGTTGTGTGGTTGGAAATATCAACAGTCCCTTATCTCAGGTATATCTTGGCATACATTATTCAAGAATACATTTACATTTTGTGCAGCGCAATGGACATAGGCCTATAATGAAACATGTCAGGAAAAACTGTCTGGGTTGGCAATACTCCGTATAGAAAACAGTGGGGGCCGCAACCTGGACTTACAGGCCGCGGTGAACAGATTTGCACACAAAAAAATTGAGGACTTCAGGAGACTCTCTCAAGTTAAATTTAATTTACCTTGAATATTGTAGCCCATTTGTGTAGGCTATTAGCCAGACAAAACCCGCTGAGTTCAACAATAAATAGTGGCTGATTTTACTCTCAAGCCAAGTACTTTTTCCCCCTGTTTTTTTATTTTATTTAACTAGGCAAGTCAGTTAAAAACTAATTCTTATTTACAATGACGGCCTACCCCGGCCAAACCCTCCCCTAACCCGGACAACGCTGGGCCAATTGTGCAACACCCTATGGGACTCCCGATCACTGCCGGTTGTGATACAGCCTGAGATCAAACCAGGGTCTGTAGTGACGCGACTAGCACTGAGATGCAGTGTCTTAGACCTCTGTGCCACTCAGATGAAAACTTGTTAGGCAATTTTTTTTATTTAACCTTTATTTAACTAGGCAATAATGAAAGAATCCCTAGTAAACTAGTGTTTTGAGGGTGGACTGACTTATTTGGCATTACTCACAACAACGTTCTATTTAAGGTAGGCGAGAGCACGAGGACAGCTCATGACATGCAGGTTCAGGTAGCCTATACAGGACAGTTGTATATTATTTTTTTTAAATCCATTGGTAGCTGATTAGTATGCGGTTGCATAGAAACATGAATTTACAATCTGAATTTTCAATTTTAATTACTGAACAAGTAATTACATTATTGCCACCAGTCAGCAGTCTAAAAATGGCAACATTACGACATGTATAGGTTTGTGAAATGTTAGGCTTAACATGAGAAAATGACTAACAAATAGGCCTACCAATAAACATTTATCCATTAGCCAAAGCAAAGCTATAGATGCCTTCGCAATTTCAGCACCATGGACAGCCATCGTTTATTTTTTGGGGGGGGTCAAAGAAACTGTGTTACACTGGGGGTATTGAAAGTACCAAACTATCTGTTCAATAAGTTAACACACAGCTCAGACACCCATACATACCCCACAAGACCTGCTAGTATGCTACCAGGGTTCTCTTCACCGTCCCCAGATCCAGAACAGAGGCTAGGAAACTCACAGTACTATATAGAGCCATGACCACATGGAAATCTCTCCCAAAATGTAATGTAGTAGTGGAGCAATGTACATTTGTATGTACAATTGTGATGTAGTGGTGCACAATGTTTTGCATGATGTGATTGATGTTTTGTGTGTTCCCCCTGGAAGAATAGCTGCTGCCTTGACAACAGCTAACGGGGTGCCTAATAAAATACTAAACTGGAGTTTGTAGTAGTAGATGTAGTATATAGTAAGCGAGAGGGTTAGCTGTGCGTGAGTTGTGTGTGTCAGAAATTCATGGAGGAAACTCAACCCAACACTCAATTTCTGTTCTGTATTTCGACTGCCAGCGCATGGAAGAGAAGAATCCACTTGGCAAACCACACTATTTTCCTAACTTGCAAAATGTATAATATATGCATCGTCAAAATAAAACCTGAAGTTTGGTAATTGAGAGAATTTGTAAGGAACGCTTGGATATGGAACGCTTGGATGTGGATGTGCATGCATGTGGTAGGTCAGACAGTTTAGTTGGTCGTCATACCCGTTACATTGAATTAAACTTGTAAAAACATGATATAAAAGAAATCCAGTCCACATATTTTAGAAGCAGATCAGTTTCCTAGCAACTAGCTAGCTTACGTCAGATTAGCTAACGTTAGCTAATGTTATTTTCAGAGCAGGCTGGCTATTTAAACATAAATATGCCAGTCAGGAAGGTACCGGCAAATACATTAAATCACCAAATGTAAATAGTCACATTGCCAATACTTCTAGAAATGCAAGTGCAAGAACGGACAAAATTGATTATTTACCTTCTCGCCTTTCCTCCTGGTAGCATCGCGCAGGTCTTCATCATTATATGTGGTGTGTCGTCTCATTCTGGATTTTGAGGGTTCAGATATTTGATCGCCCTACCACTGAGCTCTTTGACTTGAAAACCAAATTGTACTATTAAAGTGTAGAAATAAAAAGGTTTATAAACTATGGTTTTACAGCTAGTTAGCTTTTCCAGTCATACCTCTCCAGCGGGGTTGGGAGAAAGCGGATGTTTCCGGTTTTCACGGATACAGTATTTTCAACCTAACTTCCGTTTCCACTGAAAAACGGATGTGGGGACTCCGTAAGGTCAGAGAGCAAGAGGCAAAGCGTGAGGTTTTACTCCGCCCAAAATCTAGCCATTAAAATAAGCCCAGGAAATGAGGCATTTTTGTATTGAGGTCAATGAGAGCGTGTCGAATTTGGTCAACAAAAATTGTAATTGCTAATTTGTTACATCAGGCTTATTTGATCGAATATACGTTTCGTAATGGCTAGGTTGATACGAATGCACTGATATATGTGGATGCACGTGGCAATTCGGCAATTTAAAAAAAGAAACACTTTATATTGGAGTTGGGCTATGGAGATATAACTTGCCATGATCTCTCTTGTCTTAGCATGGACATTGAAATTGAGGGCTTCCACTATTTTAAAGTAGTCAACTGGGTGGGTATTCCTATGAGTTGGAAGAAATCAGACAATGAAAAAGAAAATATACTGATACAATAATAGCTCCGATTGAAAGACGAGTCTTCTTTCAATCGCTATGGCTGTTGTTTAAACGCGTATCTGCCCTTTCATTGGCTGAATGGCCCCACCTGATCTCGCCTCCTCCAACCTGGCTTCAATCTTTGAGGACATGTAATTTACATTTCCAATGTTAGATCGGTCACTCAAAAATCTTGTCAATATAATAGACAATCTTTGGTTAGGTTACTTCTGAAGTGGTTAGTTAAGATATTTTATAGGACTGGAAGTGCAACACTGCCACCAACAGGACAGATTTAGAATTTCCCCAACTTTAACAAAACTGTACAACATTTGTTGAATTCTTTACTTAACTTCACTAAATACGTCAGTATATACTCAATTACTGAATTGAATACTGCAGTGTTTGTTTTAAACTACAGTGTTAATAAATACAGGCCACATCAGCAGTCAGAGCTAATATTTTATTAGTTAATTCTCATGTGGGCAGTCAGTCAACAAACCCCCATTCACTTGTAACAATGAATAGCATGTTTTACAAATGGCGTACTTACAGTAGGTGTTAAATGTGAAACAGTCACATACATACAGTACCAGTCAAAAGTTTGGACACACCTACTCATCCCAGGGTTTTTCTTTATTTTTACTATTTTCCATATTGTAGGATAATAGTGAATATATCAAAACTATGAAATAACACATTTGGAATCATGTAGTAACCAAAAATGTGTTAAACAAATCAAAATATATTTTATATTTGAGATTCTTCAAAGTAGCTGCACTTTGCCTTGATGACAGCTTTGCACACTCTTGGCATTCTCTCAACCAGCTTCATGGGGTAGTCACCTGGAATGCATTTCAATTAACAGGTGTGCCTTGTTAAAAGTTAATTTACTGAATTTCTTTCCTTCTTAATGCATTTGAGCCAATCGGTTGTGTTGTGTCAAGGTAGGGGTGGTATACAGAAGATAGCCCTGAAAAAGCCCAAGTCCATATTATGGAAAGAACAGCTCAAATAAGCAAAGAGAAAATGACAGTCCATCATTACTGGTCAGTCCATCTGGAACATTTCAAGAACTTTGAAAGTTTCTTCAAGTGCAGTCGCAAAAACCATCAAGCGCTGTGATGAAACTGGCTCTCATGAGGACTGCCACAGGATAGGAAGACACACAGTTACCTCTGCTACAGAGGATAAGTTCATTAGAGTTAATTCCACCTCAGATTGCAGCCCAAATTAACGCTTCAGAGAATTCAAGTAAGACACTCAAGATCTCAACATCAACTGTTCAGAGGAGACTGCGTGAATCAGGCCTTCATGGTCAAATTGCTGCAAAGAAACCACCACTAAAGGACACCAATAAGAAGAGACTTGCTTGGGCCAAGAAACATGATTAATGGACATTAGATGATGAGTCCAAATTTGAGATTTTTGGTTCCAACCGCTGTGTCTTTGTGAGACACAGAGTGGGTGAACGGATTATCTCTGCATGTGTAGTTCCCTCTGTGTAGCATGGAGGAGGCGGTGTGATGGTGCTTTGCTGGTGACACTAAGTGATTTATTTCGAATTCAAGGAACACCTAACCAGCACGGCTACCACTGTATTCTGCAGCGATACGCCATCCCATCTGGTTTGCGCTTAGCAGGACTCTGTTTTTCAACAGAACAATGACCCAACACACCTCCAGGCTGTATAAGGGTTATTTGACCAGGAAGGCGAGTGATGGAGTGCTGCATCAGATGACCTGGCCTCCACAATCCCCTGATCTCATGAGTTGGACAGCTGTGTAAAGGAAAAGCAGCCAACAAGTGCAAGGCATATGTGGGAACTCCTTCAAGACTGTTGTAAAAGCATTCCAGGTGAGGCTGGTTGAGAGAATGCCAAGAGTGTGCAAAGCTGTCATCAAGGAAAAGGATGGCTACTTTGAAGAATATCAAATATATTTTGATTGGTTTAAACTTTTTTGGTTACTACATGACTCCATATGTGTTTCATAGTTTGGACATCCACTATTATTCTACAATGTAGAAAATAGTAAAATAAGAAAAACACTTGAATGAGTAGTTGTGTCCAAACTTTTGACTGGTACTGTACACTAATGTGGGGCGAGCATTGCTCCCTAAAGTGATACAAATGCTAATGATGCTCCAATCCCATGGAAAGTTAAGACATTTATATTCTGTGTCAATGATGGATGGAATGGCATCAAGGAGGTTCGTATGCATGAGACGGGAGGGAACCAATCTAACAGGAGCACAGGACGTAACAGTCCCAGGGCCCTCTCCTGCCGATCTGCAAGCACTAGCGATCTTCACATGAGGGCGCTGTAACAGAGAGCAACTGGAGGCAGCATTGGCATAATGAGGTTACTGTACTTCTGAAATACACACACACACACACACACACACACACACACACGGTTCTTACCTCCTCACTGGTAGAACTTCAGCTCCGTGTCCACACAGTCAAAGAACAGGTCCCCCAGCTCCTCTTCTACTGGTGATTCTCCACTGAGCAGGGCTGATATGTCCGTCAGACACTGGCCCTCCAACATCCTCAACGTCTCAGTCAGAGCATTCCCTGCATCCTGAGTGACAAAAACACACACATGCAAAAATACACACATTAAATGCCCCCACACACAAGCACGTGCACAAGCAGAGAAGACCTGACAAACAGTGAAGTTTATAGGAAATTATGAAAGTTCATAGTCGGTGACGTACGTCACATAATATCTATCAGTCCATACTCGCACTCATCAATGTAAAAATATATATATATATATAAACACGATGAAAGTGTTGTCTATTACCCATATTTGATTCTAACCCCTCTTACACGTACCGGGTTGGTCTCCATAGTCTGCAGGGCCCCTTCATGGGCCTTGTACAGGTCGTGCCTGCGGTCCACTTGGCTCTGGAAGCGCGGCTGCTTCCTGACTGGGTCGTCTGGGCCGTACTGTGGGGAGATCACCCTCGACACTGGGGTCACAGACTCAGAGAAGACAAAAGGCTTGAAAACAGATCTGGCAGGACGGAGGACAGCCCGGTAGGAGGAGGGGAGGTGGTAAGGACCAAATGAAACACACAGACACAGAGAAACTCCTATCAGGATGCAGTTTTGCCAAAGGGGGAAATTATGAAGATGAAAAAGAGCAATACAGAGATAAAAGGAAAGAGCGTATCTGAGTCTGAATCTTAAGAGGCACTTTCAGATAGCCTGAGGGGTTCCTGGGCCTGGTTCCAAACCAATCCCTTTCCACCTCTCCTACACCCTTGTTGAGTCCCTCTTGCAAATCTGAAAGAACTGGAAAGGTATCAGCAAAATAGTAACATTACCACATAGCTCTCTGGTAAGCCAGGAGGAGTTTCCTAAACATTTGTCACACACTTATCCAGCTCATTTAGATTAAACACAAGGAGCAGACAACAATGGGGTTAGGGTCAGAGTGATTCGTTTGGGACCAGGCCGGTGAGGTGACGCACCTGGAGGGGTCGGGGGTGGCAGTGAGGAAGTGGATGCAGGGCAGGCTGGGGTCGCGGGGCAGGATGGACACCATGCTGCCAGTGGTGCGGAACCCCCCAGAGTCCATGCAGATCCCACTGGGCTTGTCCCTCAGGATGGACATCATCACCTCGGCCGTCACAGAACCTGGGGAACCCAGAAAATGTATTGTCTAAGTAGGTTATTAGTCGTCTATTTTTATTGGAAAGCCGACCGGAGAGGGAATGGCAGGAGACAGGAAATGACATAGCTAGTTACATTCAACGTACTTTCTATGGTAAGAGGGGATACCAGGCCTTTATTAAAAATAGCTGTATAAGCAATACGGCAACCAAACCAACCATGTATAGTGTTGTTAATAGAGCCTGCTTTAACATCATTTTGGGAGTTTTTACAGTTATAAGGAGTTGAATGGGTTGAATTAGATTAGAATAGAATAGAAAGAATAGTCTCCCTCACCATCATGCTGTTGGAGGAGCAGTGTGCCCCCACTGTAGCGCCTCTTGGCCAGTTCCATCCTGGCAGGGGGGGTTTCAGACTTGAACACCTCGTTGAAGCAGAACTCTCCCTCGCCGCTCCACCAACCCTGGGCCTGGGCCACACTCCGCAGCTCTGGGTGCTCCGCTGAGATATCCGTCCCGATGGTCAGCGCATTGGAGATGTTCTTCACCCCCTCTGTGGGAAGCAAAGACAGGAGGGGGGTGCATAGTTGTATGCTGCTGGTATAAGTTGCTCAGATATGCACAGTTCTAGGATCAGCTTACCCTCCCACTATCCTAACCACAACCATAAGGGTAAAAGCACAAAACTAATCTCCCGTGGGCAGATTTTGCATGTAGACTGAAGTATCTGCAGAGACTGAATGGGATGTGTGAGATAAGGAGCAGCATTAGTTCTGGTTTTGGGGTTTTCGTCACTGGTTATTTGCACGTATCAGGATTGGGCGAAGACGATGCTTAAACTGCTTTGGTTCGCACGTGTGCCCACACAGATCGGAAGGGGGGGCACTTTGGCTGAGATTTCTTTATGTGAGGGTGGAGACTTTATATTTGCCACTCTCAATTTCTAACATGGACTGTATGAACAAAGAAATTAATCACTCAGCTGACCAAGTTCTGTGAGATTTTACTCTTTAACAGAGATTACCCCGGAACGAACCTGTTTCAAAACTTCTGTCCACACCACAGCTCCAGTGATGTTAGAGCAATTTCCGCACCATGTAACTTCCTGTGCCATCCCCCCCCCCCCCCCCCCCCCCTTCCATTCACACTACAGCTCCCACGGTGTTCCAGCAGTTTCCTCACCTATAACTTCCTGTGCCACCCTCAGTCACCCCCACTACATCCATTCACACTACAGCTCCCACGGTGTTATAGCAGTTTCCTCACCTGTGACTTTCTGTGCCACCCAGAGCTTGCCGGCGGTCTCCAGGACCCAGGCCTCGTTGCGGTCCACCAGGAGGAAGGAGTTGTGGTAGCTGAAGGGAGCCGGGTCCTCCCTGCATGGCCCCCCCTGGCCGTGCTGCTCCAGCAGACCAGTGATCACACCCACCGCCCCCCAGGCACTGTCTGCACGCTCCAGTCCCAAGCTGTCAAGCAATAGAATAGAGTAGAGTAGAGCAGTAGAGTGGAGTAGAGGAGTAGAGTAGAATAAAGTAGAGTAGAGTAGAATAGAGTAGAATACCGGTAGAATAGAACAGTGTTTCCCAACCCTGGTCCTGGAGTACACCCAACAGTACACATATTTTGTTGTAGCTCTTGACAAACGCACCTCATTCAGCTCATTGAGGGCTTGATGATTAGTTGACAAGTTGAATCAGGTGTGCTTGTCCAGGGTTACAATCAAAATGTGTACTGTTAGGGGTACTGGAGAACCAGGGTTGGGAAACACTGGAATAGAATAGTGGTAGAAGAGAATAGATCATGAGTAGAATAGAATCAAATAGAATAGAACATTCTGTCTTGTACTATTCCCCGGACACAATACATACACACAGCTGTGAGGCTGGTAGCAGCATAGGGTCAGCCACAGAGCAGCAACCCCTGGAGTAGGTTAGTCCTGCTGCTGCTATATCACTGCAGTCAGTGGTACAACAGGACCAACCTGCGGCTGCCATTGCAAACTGTTACATTGATTTGTTCAGCATTACACTTCAATAGGCTCCATGGTGCGTGAGCGTTACAAAATCCTTTAAAATGTTATGCTTATGACAATGTAAAGGCAGCTTTATGACATAAGTGAAAACACACTTGGGCCAGATTCAATCAAAACTCCCATAGAAATGTTTTGGCAGTAGGCCTATCTTTGTTTACACATCCCTACGCACACATGTAAGTATTAACCTGTGATGAAGGAAGTCTACCTAGTACATTTACAGTAGCCCATCTGCTACTGCCTAGCCCTATATTGCATTTATGACTATGGGCTGAAATACTTGCACATCTCCAGTTAGGATATCTACTATTCAACAAATTTACCAATGACATTAATGCATTGATTATTCACACCAAACTTTGAGTGATGTGATTCTGAAGTTAGTAAATTGATTCTTAAAGGGCAGCGCTACCCTATCGTTCCTGGTCCTGGGATCCAGTGTTGTCTGAAATAGTCCGGCCAGTCATTCAATCAGACCGCTCGGTCAGGAACCTGACCCAACTGCCAGCCAGCCCAGCCAGCTCAACTCGTCTCTCTATCTTTCGGACCAGGAGGTGATTCTGAAGTTAGGATTCACTTGGCCCCAAAACAACACTACTGTTTGGTATGCTGGCCTACGGTTAGCCGTGCTTACCGGACCAGGTCCATTCCTAGCAGGGCTTCCCCTGGATCGATAGCTTCGCGGGTCCACACAGCCTCATTCCCGATGCAGACCCCCTTGTCGTTGGCCCCCATCTCAGCCCCCCACAGCCAGGAAGGCCGGCTGAGGACCACAGCATGGGTGTGTTCTGCTTGAGGGATCTGAATGTACGTGCACTGCAGGAGAAGAGATGCAGGACTTACATTGTTGTTCAATTCTCTTTTTATGTGATTGTAACATCAAATCTACTGGCAAACCATACCAACACATACTCAGCCAATACCTCAAACCTGTCATATAAACCGTTGGTAACATAAAGGCATGAAAATACATATAAATGATAGTCTATCATTCAAACTCTAAACTTTGTGAATAGTAAATTAGAACATGTTGATTGTGTATACAAAGGAGGGGTATTTTAGAGGTTTGATAACCCTTCTCTTTTATATTGCCCAGACTGACTGCTCACCAGTGAAAACAACTCTAATCCAATTAGTGATGTTGGTCACAGTGCAAAACACCTGTTGTGACCATTTTTAACATAAATGCCTACACTCTGACTACAGGCCTACATACAATGTTCAGAGGGCAGATGGATTTGAGTTCTTTAACCATGCTTTATCCAGGTTTAATCTCATTAAGATCAAATCTCTTTTTCAAGAGAGCCCCGATCCAAGATGGCAGCGGGATTGTACTTTGCAGCAGGGTCAATCTATGGGGAGAAGTGAAGCTAGGCCTAGCTTACCTCCAGCATGGTCCCAGATGGGTGACTGGTTGCTGGGTAGTAAAGAACCTCCTGGACCTCATCTCTAGGACGGTCCGAGTTCTTCCCAAAGATCACGTGATCATCTTGTGAGCCAGGGGGCAAGGACACAAAGCAGTCACACGAGAGGGGCGGCTCAGGCTCTGCCATCCTGCATGAACAAGAGGACAAACAAACACCATAACAAATATATTACCAGAAAATAAACTGCTATCATATCAGAGGCCAGGAGTTTTTTCTGGTCAGGACAAATTATCAGGGAAAAGTCCTAGCCTTAGTCATACATCGGTAAAATCAGGAAGACTCATAGTTATGTTGGTCAATAAATTGTATAAGCGTTTTTATTTAACCTTTATTTAACTAGGCAAGTCGGTTAAGAACAAATTCTTATTTTCAATGAAGGCCTAGGGGTTAACTGCCTGTTTAAGCAAACTAAAAAATATACACATACTGTATATCACTGTCACTATCAGTTAGTCATGTTTTTACAGTTTTACCATTTTTGTTTCATTTCACACTATGACTATTGTATATAGGCTAAGAAGCCTATAGAATGGGCACACATATAGAATGGGCACACGTGACATAAGGCATCCATCCCCTATACAGTTTATTTAGGGAAGTCTCAGGTATAATATGTTCTTCCTGTCAACTAGTGCATTGTCCATCCCTTCTCAAACAGAGCGATAAGGAGGCAGTCTTATGGACTGCACTTCTCGGTAATCTTTACAAATCCGAATGGTCCTTGCGGTCTCCTTCTTCTTATCAACATGGCTAATTTGTAACGCTGTTCTATTATAAAATGCGGAAACATTTTAAACAATGTGATCGAAGTCTTGTGGAGACGTGATAGCCTAAAATGGGCTTTAGTCAAATGTTTATTTAAGATAGGGCCTATATAAACGGTATCGTTAGCGATGTGCCCTTGTTGTCACTTCCCGGTTTCAGGAGATATCACGCTAAAATGCACAAATAAACGACTGTCATTTCATTTCAATCCAAGGGTTGGCTGTCATTATAATCTGTTGAGTAATAGGGCTACTGTAGCTACTGATATGTTGCAAATTCCTACAGGAAAAATGTTACCTTTTTAATCGCAAAACCAGACGTGGTAGCTACGAGAAGGCAGATTGTAGTTGAGATACTGTACCACGTGATCGTATCCAAAGGTTGTATTTAAAGGTCTCGTCTCGTTGATTACTTGCTGCAAGTACATAACTGAAAAACAAGTGTATAGCCCTATTCAACAATTAGCCAACAAATGTTGCTGTAACAAGCGCACAATGAGATTGTTCCAAATAAACTAATTGGAAACATTTCAGCATGATTTAAAAAATATATATATTTCACCTTTATTTAACCAGGGAGGCAAGTTGAGAACAAGTTCTCATTTACAATTGCGACCTGGCCAATATAAAGCAAAGCAGTTTGACACCTACAACAACACAGAGTTACACATGGAGTAAAACAAACATACAGTCAATAATATAGTAGAAAAATAAGTCTATATACAATGTGAGCAAATGAGGTGAGATGAGGTAAAGGCAAAAAAGGCCATGGTGGCGAGGTAAATACAATATAGCAAGTAAAACACTGGAATGGTAGATTTGCAGTGGAAGAAAGTGCAAAGTAGAACTAGAAATAATGGGGTGCAAAGGAGCAAAATAAATAAATAAATACAGTAGGGGAAGAGGTAGTTGTTTGGACTAAATTATAGATGGGCTATGTACAGGCGCAGTAATCTGTGAGCTGCTCTGACAGCTGGTGCTTAAAGCTAGTGAGGGAGATAAGTGTTTCCAGTTTCAGAGATTTTTGTAGTTCGTTCCAGTCATTGGCAGCAGAGAACTGGAAGGAGAGGCGGCCGAAGGAGGAATTGGCTTTGGGGGTGACCAGAGAGATATACCTGCTGGAGCGCGTGCTGCAGGTGGGTGCTGCTATGGTGACCAGCGAGCTGAGATAAGGGGGAACTTTACCTAGCAGGGTCTTGTAGATGACCTGGAGCCAGTGGGTTTGGCGACGAGTATGAAGCGAGGGCCAGCCAACGAGAGCGTACAGGTCGTAGTGGTGGGTAGTATATGGGGCTTTGGTGACAAAACGGATGGCACTGTGATAGACTGCATCCAATTTATTGAGTAGGGTATTGGAGGCTATTATGTAAATGACATCGCCGAAGTCGAAGATCGGTAGGATGGTCAGTTTTACGAGGGTATGTTTGGCAGCATGAGTGAAAGATGCTTGGTTGCGAAATAGGAAGCCAATTCTAGATTTAACTTTGGATTGGAGATGTTTGATGTGAGTCTGGAAGGAGAGTTTACAGTCTAACCAGACACCTAGGTATTTGTAGTTTTCCACATATTCTAAGTCAGAACCGTCCAGAGTAGTGATGCTGGACGGGCAGGCAGGTGCAGGCAGCGATCGGTTGAAGAGCATGTATTTAGTTTTACTTGTATTTAAGAGCAGTTGGAGGCCACGGAAGGAGAGTTGTATGGCATTGAAGCTCATCTGGAGGGTAGTTAACACAGTGTCCAAAGAAGGGCCAGAAGTATACAGAATGGTGTCGTCTGCGTAGAGGTGGATCAGAGACTCACCAGCAGCAAGAGCGACATCATTGATGTATACAGAGAAAAGAGTCGGCCCAGGAATTGAACCCTGTGGCACCCCATAGAGACTGCCAGAGGCCCGGACAACAGGCCCTCCGATTTGACACACTAAACTCTATCAGAGAAGTATTTGGTGAACTAGGCGAGGCAATCATTTGAGAAACCAAGGCTGTTGAGTCTGCCGATGAGGATGTGGGGATTGACA
Organism: Salmo salar; assembly: GCF_965601325.2. Taxonomy (NCBI): domain Eukaryota; kingdom Metazoa; phylum Chordata; class Actinopteri; order Salmoniformes; family Salmonidae; genus Salmo; species Salmo salar. Next base: position 57,192,082 of record NC_138292.1, read on the forward strand.
GAGTCGAAAGCCTTGGCCAGGTCAATGAATATGGCTGCACAGTATTGTTTCTTATCGATGGCGGTTAAGATATCGTTTAGGACCTTGAGCGTGGCTGAGGTACACCCATGACCAGCTCTGAAACCAGATTGCATAGCGGAGAAGGTGCGGTGGGATTCGAAATGGTCTGTAATCTGTTTGTTGACTTGGCTTTCGAAGACTTTAGAGAGGCAGGGTAGGATAGATATAGGTCTGTAGCAGTTTGGGTCAAGAGTGTCCCCCCCTTTGAAGAGGGGGATGGCCGCAGCTGCTTTCCAATCTTTGGGAATCTAAGACGACACAAAAGAGAGATTGAATAGGCCAGTAATAGGGGTTGCAACAATTTCGTCAGATAATTTTAGAAAGAAAGGGTCCAGATTGTCTAGCCCGGCTGATTTGTAGGGGTCCAGATTTTGCAGCTCTTTCAGAACATCAGCTGACTGGATTTGGGAGAAGGAGAAATAGGGAAGGCTTGGGCGAGTTGCTGTGGGGGGTGCAGTGCTGTTGACCGGGGTAGGGGTAGCCAGGTGGAAAGCATGGCCAGCCGTAGAAAAATGCTTATTGAAATTCTCAATTATAGTGGATTTATCGGTGGTGACAGAGTTTCCTATCCTCAGTGCAGTGGGCAGCTGGGAGGAGGTGCTCTTATTCTCCAAGGACTTTACAGTGTCCCAGAACTTTTTGAGTTTGTGTTGCAGGAAGCAAATTTCTGCTTGAAAAAGCTAGCCTTGGCTTTTCTAACTGCCTGTGTATATTGGTTTCTAACTTCCCTGAAAAGTTGCATATCACGGGGGCTGTTCAATGCTAATGCAGAACGCCAAAGGATGTTTTTGTGTTGGTTAAGGGCAGTCAGGTCTGGAGAGAACCAAGGGCTATATCTGTTCCTGGTTCTAAATTACTTGAATGGGGCATGCTTTAAGATGGTGAGGAAGGCATTTAAAAAAATAACCAGGCATCCTCTACTGAAGGGATGAGGTCAACATCCTTCCAGGATACCTGGGCCAGGTCGATTAGAAAGGCCTGCTCGCTGAAGTGTTTCAGGGAGCGTTTGACAGTGATGAGTGGAGGTCGTTTGACCGCTGACCCATTACGGATGCAGGCAATGAGGCAGTAATCGCTGAGATCTTGGTTGAAAACAGCAGAGGTGTATTAAGAGGGCAAGTTGGTTAGGATGATATCTATGAGGGTGCCCGTGTTTACGGCATTGGGGTGGTACCTGGTAGGTTCATTGATAATTTGTGTGAGATTGAGAGCATCAAGCTTAGATTGTAGGATGGTTGTTGGATGATTCAAGAATACATCACAACTTTTTAGATTTGGGTCCTCTATATTCTATTATCAAATAGATAATTTAATTGCTCAAAAAGAGCATGTCCATCCCATCCATGGCATGTAGGCTACACTGTAATGATTAATAACCAGTATGTTTTTATTCTCAGTGCACTAATAGCCTGGTCCCAGATCGGTTTCTGCTAACATGTCAAATCATTAGATGTGCCTGCTGAAAGCAAGAACAACTTCAAAATTCTGACATACTTATTACTCTCCTTCTGCTGCCACCTGTAGCCCAAAACTGTAAAAGCAACCCACACCAAAACAACTTTAAAATGTCATTTTTCAATCATTTTTGATACTACTTATAGCTTACCTTTCACACTACAAACACTTTTGCATATATCCCAATGTATTTTAATGGCCATGGGTTTAAATGGAGAGGACAGGTAAAAAATGGAGCCACTACTCCTCCAGAACCGTTAAAGCTAAAAACTCCATTCAATCTTTAAAACGTGCAGACCGGTTTGGAATGGTGTGCTTGTATACAGCTTTTTGATACTATGTATACTTTTTGAACAAAACTGGTTGAAATTTGCATACATTTCCATAGATTTAAAGGCAAAATGTGGATTTGCCACTGTTCCAGCTACAAACACCAACCCAAAGTTGACATTTGCAGACTGAATCAACTTAGATTGCTTTAACACAGTTTGTTGCTACCATTCATACTTCATAAACTATAGATTTTTATATCCCATTTTAAAGGCAGAATGCCGGTTTCAACATTCTAAACTGAAATCACTGCCACAAAACATTCAGAATGTTCAAACTGAAGACCTTAGAGAGCTTAAAAACACACAATATGGCTACTGTGTCACAACGTCCAGAGAAGGTGGCGCCACTCCCCAGTCAGGCAGCGCTCGGCGGTCGTCGTCGCCGGCCTACTAGCTGCCACCGATCCATGTTTCAGTGTCTGTTGGTTATGTCTGTTTTAGTCCGCACCTGTTCCTTGTTTGTAATTAGTGGGGGGGTATTTCGTTTGTCCATTTTTTGTCTGGGATTTGTGCGGGATTGTTTTGTGTTACGTCGATGGTAGTGGGCTGGATTATTTTTCTATGTGTTTTGTGTACGCGACAATATTTGATAGGTTTTAGGGTTGCTGGGCTGTGCCCTGTGTATTTTGGAGTTTGGAGCTGTACTCCCTCCTGTTTGTGGATTACACCCTGCCTAGTCGCTGTATTCACTCTGGACATTATTAAACATATATTCTACGGACCTCCATTCTCCTGCGCCTGACTCACCCGTTTCTTGCTACCTTGAATATCGTGACAGAATCCCGCACCACAAGATGGAGTCAGCAGGAGCCGAAGCACCATCCATGGCAGAACAAGTGTCACTCATGCCAGCCTCCTTCAATGCCTGGGCACGGCCATGGATCAGGTGCTGGCCCTTTTGGAGAGCTGGGAGAGAGTCGCCCCCCCCCCCCCCCCCCCCCCCCCCAGTGCCTACTCACCACCCTGCGCCCCTACCAGCACCCACCGAACCCAGCACGAGTGGGATCCGGATCATGGCTCCCAGGGAGTTTGATGGGGCGGCCGCCGGGTGCAAGGGTTTTCTGCTTCAATTAGATCTGTACCTGCCGGCCGTTCGCCCCCCTCCCTCGGATGAAGAGAGGGTGAGTGTCCTCGTCTCATGCCTCACGGGTAGAGCCCTAGAACGGGCCAACGCAGTCTGGGAGGGCCCAGACTCGGCTAGGAGCGACTACCCGGAGTTTGTCCGCCGCTTCCGGCGGTATTCGATCATCCCCCGGAGGGCAAAGCGGCGGGTGAGTGATTATTCCACCTGAGGCAGGAGACGAGGAGCGCTCAGGACTTTGCCCTGGATTTCCGGACTCTCGCCGCCGGATCGGGGTGGAATGAGCGGGCCCTGATTGACCACTACAGATGTAATCTTCGTGTGGACGCCCACTGGGAGCTGGCTTGCCAGGACAATACGACCACCCTGGACCAGCTTATTGATTTGTCCATCAGGCTGGACAACCTGCTGGCTGCCCGGGGGCGTTCCAGTCGGGGTCTGTTTGTTTCACCTCCCAGCCCTCCTGCTCCAACGCCCATGGAGATAGGAGGGGCTGCAGCTAGGAGGGCCGGAGGGGGGGGCCTCTCCTGCGCCCATTGTGGTCGTAGAGGGCACACTGCGGACCGGTGCTGGAGAAGTCCACCCGGGAGTTTGGATGGCAGGCAGAGCACCACATCGACCCCCCAGGTGAGTCAGCACCAGTCACACCCAGAGCCCCCTGTCGATCACATGTACACCTCTGTTTGTTTCCCTGAGTTTTCCCCTCACTTCCAGTATAAGGCACTAGTCGGTTCAGGCGCAGCTGGGAGTTTTATGGACCGTGGGGTCGCCACTAAATTAGGTATTCCCCTGGTTCAGCTGGACCAACCCTTTCCTGTGCACGCCCTAGATAGTTGACCACTAGGGTCCGGCCAAGTGAGGGAAGTCACAGTGCCACTAGTCATGGTGACGCGGGGGGGGGGTCATGAGGAACGAATCAGCCTGTTCCTCATTGATTCCCCGGCGTTTCCGGTGGTAGTGGGAATTCCCTGGCTGGCAACTCACAACCCTAAGATTTCATGGAGGCAGAGGGCTCTTAAGGGGTGGTCGAGGGAGTGCTCATGCAGGTGTATAGGAGTTTCCATCGGTGCGACCACGGTGGAAAGTCCAGAACCAGTCTCCACCGTGCACATTCCCTCTGAATATGCCGATTTGGCTATCGCTTTCAGTAAAAAGAAGGCGACTCAATTACCCCTCATCGTCAAGGGGATTGTGCGATAAACCTCCAGGCTAACGCGGCCTTTCCTCGGAGTCACGTGTATCCTCTCAGGAGGAGACAGCGGCTATGGAGACATACGTCGATGAGTCCTTGAGACAGGGATACATTCGGCCATCTAAGTCACCCCTCTCCTCGAGCTTCTATTTTGTGAGGAAGAAGGAGGGAGGTCTGCGCCCGTGCATTGATTATAGAGGTCTAAATTCCATCACGGTGGGTTTCAGTTACCCACTACCTCTCATTGCCACGGCAGTGGAGTCTTTTCACGGGGCGCGCTTCTTCACAAAATTAGATCTCAGGAGCGCGTATAACTTGGTGCGTATCCGAGATGGAGACAAGTGGAAAACCGCATTTAGTACCACATCTGGCCATTATGAGTACCTCGTCATGCCGTATGGGTTAAAGAATGCTCCCGCCGTCTTCCAATCCTTTGTAGACGAGGTTCTTAGAGACCTGCTCGGTCAGGGTGTGGTGGTATACATCGATGACATTTTGATCTACTCCGCCACACGTGCTGAGCATGTGTCTCTGGTGTGTAAAGTGCTTGGGCGGCTGCTGGAGCATGACCTGTACGTCAAGGCTGAGAAATGTGAGTTCTTCAAACGAGCCGTCTCTTTTCTGGGATATCGCATTTCCACCAATGGGGTAGAGGTGGAATGTGACTGCTTTACAGCCGTGCGTAATTGGCCGACTCCAACCACGGTGAAGGAGGTGCAGCGGTTCTTGGGGTTTGCCAATTACTACCGGAGGTTTATCTGGGGCTTTGGTCAGGTGGCGGCTCCCATTACCTCACTGATGAAGGGGGGGCCGGTGCGGCTGCAGTGGTCAGCAGAGGCGGACAGAGCCTTTAGTCGTCTGAAGGCTCTGTTTACCGACGCCCCGGTGCTGGCTCATCCGGACCCCTCTTTGCCATTCATAGTGGAGGTGGACGCGTCCGAGACTGGGGTAGGAGCGGTGCTGTCGCAGCGCTCGGGCGCGCCTCCGAAGCTTTGCCCCTGTGCGTTCTTTTCTAAGAAGCTGAGTTCGGCAGAGCGCAACTATGATGTGGGGGACCGGGAGTTGTTAGCTATGGTCGAGGCCCTGAAGGTGTGGAGACATTGGCTTGAGGGGGCACGTCACCCTTTCCTCATCTGGACTGATCACCGTAACCTGGAGTACATCCGGGCAGCGAGGAGACTTAACCCTCGTCAAGCCAGGTGGGCCAGTTTTTTTTTTACGAGGTTCCAATTCACCTTGTCGTACATTCCAGGTTCCCGGAACCGGAAGGCTGACGCACTGTCGCGTCTCCACGACACCGAGGAGCGGACCATCGATCCTACTCCCATCCTCCCTGCCTCCTGTCTGGTGGCACCAGTGGTTTGGGAGATGGATGCGGACATCGAGCGGGCGGGGCAGTCAGAGCCTATTCCACCTCAGTGTCCCGCTGGTCGGAAGTACGTCCCGCTCGGTGTTCGCGATCATCTGATCTGGTGGTTGCACACTCTACCCTCCTCGGGTCATCCTGGTGTGGAATGGACAGTGCGGGCCCTGAGAGGGAAGTACTGGTGGCCCACTTTGGTTAAGGATGTCAGGCATTATGTCTCTTCCTGTTCGGTGTGCACCCAGTGTAAGGCTCCTAGGCACCTGCTGCGAGGGAAACTACAGCCCCTCCCTGTTCCACAGCGACCGTGGTCCCACCTGTCGGTGGATTTCCTTATGGATCTCCCGCCTTCTCAGGGGAACACCATGATCCTGGTCGTTGTGGATCGGTTCTCTAAGTCCTGCCGTCTGATCCCTTTGCCCGGCCTTCCTACGGCCCTACAGACCGCGGAGGCCCTGTTTACGCATGTCTTCCGGCACTACGTGGTGCCCGAGGACATCGTCTCTGATCGGGGTCCCCAGTTCACATCCAGAGTGTGGAGGGCGTTTATGGAGAGGCTGGGGGTCTCGGTCAGTTTGACTTTGGGTTTTCACCCCGAGAGTTATGGGCAGGTGGAACGTATTAACCAGGATGTGGGCAGGTTTCTGCGGTCCTATTGCCAGGACCGGCCAGGGGAGTGGGCAAAATTTCTGCCAAGGGCCGAGGTGGCGCAGAACTCTCTGCGTCACTCCTCTACTAACCTGTCGCCCTTCCAGGTGGTATTAGGGTACCAGCCGGTCCTGGTGCCTTGGCATCAGAGCCAGACAGAAGCTCCTGCGGTGGAGGAATGGGTTCAGCGCTCGAAGGAGACCTGGAGTGTCATCCAGGAGTGCCTTAAACGAGCTGTAGGACAGCACAAGGAGAGCGCTGACTGCCGCCGCAGTGAGGCCCCCGTGTACAAACCAGGGGACAGAGTCTGGCTCTCGACCCGGAACCTGTCCCTCCACCTGCCCTGCCGGAAGCTGGGGCCGTTCAAAGTCCTGAGGAGAATAAACGAGGTGTGTTATAGGTTACAACTTCCTTCATATTACCGTATTAACCCCTCGTTTCATGTCTCTCCTCAGGCCGGTGGTAGCTGGTCCGCTGCAGGACGCTGAGGTGCGGGAGGTCCCTCCGTCCCCCCTGGACATCGGAGTGGTCCCGGCGTACACAGTCCGGTCCATCTTGGACTCCCGACGTCGGGTAGGGGGCCTGCAGTACCTCGTGGACTGGGAGGGGTACAGTCCAGAGGAGAGGTGCTGGGTCCCGGTGGGGGACATTCTGGATCCAGCCCTGTTGCAGAGATTCCACAGCCTCTGCCCGGATCGCCCTGCTCCTCATCCTCTGGGTCGTCCCCGAGGCCGGTGTCGGGGGGGGGGGGGGGGGGTACTGTCACAACGTCCACAGAAGGTGGTGCCACTCCCCAGTCGGGCGGCGCTCGGCGGTCGTCGCCGGCCTACTAGCTGCTACCGATCCATGTTTCAGTGTCTGTTGGTTATGTCTGTTTTAGTCCGCACCTGTTCCTTGTTTGTAATTAGTGGGGGGGTATTTAGTTTGTCCGTTTTTTGTTTGGAATTTGTGCGGGATTGTTTTGTGTTACGTCGATGGTAGTGGGCTGGATTATTTTTCTATGTGTTTTGTGTACGGACAATATTTGATAGGTTTTAGGGTTGTCGGGCTGCACCCCGTGTATTTTGGAGTTTGGAGCTGTTCTCCCTCCTGTTTGTGGATTGCACCCTGCCTAGTCGCTGTATTCACTCTGGACATTATTAAACATATTCTATGGACCTCTATTCTCCTGCGCCTGACTCACCCGTTTCCTGCTACCTTGAATAGCGTGACATAATGATGCTATAGTACTCACTATCTTACTGTACTAGCCCACTATAACCATCTATAATAACTCTAAACCAACAAACCACCCCAAAATAGGTAACTATAACTAACCCATAGCCTATGAAAACCCTATTACTACCAATACTACTTCTACCATTACTATAGCTGTTGCTACCACTATACTACTATTTCACAACCATAAAAACTTCAAGACTTTCAAGCACACACATTTACTTCAGGAAATGTCATTTTCTAGTTAATTAATAAAAGTTATCCTTCAAGTAAGATTTGAAAACTTATGTATGAAGAACTTTCAAATTTGAGAGTAATTTGAGAGTAAACTCTCAAAAGCCTTTATGTTACTTTGTAAGAGAAACAACCAATTGAAAAGCAGCCTTTCTGGAAATGTGGACGTAACCTCAGTGGCCTCAATAGGCCTCTATAGCATGTTGCTGGGTCAGGGATTTGAACAATGGAGCTAGCGATTCTTTGGGTTTGGTCAGGTATAAAAGAAAGGGTTAAACCAGGTAGGAAGTCAGTTCAGGAGCAGCAACCAGCAGCACAGTTAGCAAACATGTCCACCACCAGCATGAGCAGGGGCAAGGTAAGCACTGGGAAAGTTTTGAAAATACATACCAACATTTTTCTAGATTGGTATACATTAGGGCTCTAGCGCTCTAGCACCACAAACTAAAACATGAATGTTTGACTCATCCCAATATCCTGGTTGCTATTGTGATTGAACAGTAGACAATCCCACATTTCTCTAAAATGTTTCTTTCATACAATTGTTTAATTCATAGAAATTATTCCATTATATTTTCAGATCATCTTCTATGAGGACAGGAACTTCCAGGGTCGTTCCTATGAGTGCAGCAGTGACTGCAGTGACATGAGCTCCTACCTGAGCAGGTGCCACTCCTGCAGGGTTGAGAGTGGCTGTTGGATGCTGTACAACCGCAACAACTACATGGGAAACCAGTACTTCATGAGGAGGGGCGAGTACCCTGACTACATGCAGCACTTTGGAATGAGTGACTGCATCAAGTCCTGCCGCATGATCGCCATGGTAGGTTGAAAATATCTCATCTTAAAATAGTCACATCTTGTCATTGAAGGTAAAACATATTTTAATGGTCACACTCTCATATTAAACAATGTTCTAAATAATTATCTCATCTATGAAACCTGTACTTTTATCCTAACAGCACAGAGGAAACTACAAGATGAGGATCTACGAGAGAGAGAACTTCGGAGGTCAGATGCACGAGATGATGGACGACTGTGACAACATCATGGATCATTACCGCATGTCCAAATGCCAGTCCTGCAACGTGATGGAAGGCCACTGGCTGATGTACGAGCAGCCCCACTTCAGAGGCAGGATGATGTACATGAGGCCTGGAGAGTACAGCAACTTCAGCATGGGCATGGGAATGGGAGCCATGGGCGGCATGAGTGGTATGAGGTTCATGAGCATGAGGCGTATCATGGATTCCTGGTACTAAATACCCGTAGCAAGTAAAGCCATTGAATAAAATAATTCACAAACCTATTAAATCTTTCCCTTTTTATGTGTGACAAAAAAATGTGCCTGCTGATTTGTTGTCCACACATCTGCATCCCTTGTCATATACAGTCCCTTGCATATGTATTTGGACAGTGAAGCTAAGAATTAACATTTTGAGAATTTTGGATTTGAGATCAAATGTTTCATATGATGCGACAGTACATAATGCCATATTTTATTTGAGGGTATTTTCATTTAGTGCAGGAAGATTCGCAGCAACAACAAAGTGATCAAATTAAGATCTATGTATCTAGTTGTAACTCATTGTGGTGCAAAACATGCACTAGGCCTTCTATGCAAATTGTTTCAGTGCTAAAACTCAATGTTACATCACAGTTGGTGGTCTTGTAGCTGGACTAGACTGTCAGCCTCAGGACACTGATCCTGTCTGTGAGTTTATTTGTTTTGACAATGATACTCCATGGAAGTAACTTGGCAATACAAAAGGAAATGATATAAACCAGCCTAACAGCATTTCTGAAATTACTGTCAAAATTAAGTTTAGGACATTGTTATTACCCTCTGTTACTAATATGTTTGGCACCAGTAAAGGGGTTGTGTCCATTCCAAGTCTACAAGTCTAAAAGTCTCTTCACGCTTTTGATCAATAGCTAAAGTATTTCCCTTTGTTGTCTAAGCCTAATAGGGTGTCGTCCACACATACGAAAGGATACTTGGGAAGTGAAGTATAAACACAAACACCTTTAACCTATAGGTTTTTGGCTTCTGATTCCATTTGTCGTTGAACACTTGGCCATATCAGTGCTCAGCTATGCCCAGCTTTGTTTGGGTGTTGAGTGTCTAAGAAAAAGGATGTCAAAGCACTAAGGTGGTGAGAGGTGTTTCCTTGTGGCACTGTGCAGCACACTTGGAATGTATGTAGAGGTGGAGGGAGCAGGCTCGGATTCTTTCAGGTAGACAGCCTGCTATCTGACCGGCACGACTACCCCCCCCCCCCCCCCCCCCCCCCCCGTTCTTTCATCTCATGAACTGTGCTGACAACCTCTGCACATCCTGTCTGTACTAAGACACAAACACTAACAGCCCTGAAAAGTAAACGCCAACCTCAGGCACAGACAGCCACACCCAGTTAACACCGCTCAAACTGACACACACAGACAGACAGACAGACAGACAGACAGACAGACAGACAGACAGACAGACAGACAGACAGACAGACAGACAGACAGACAGACAGACAGACAGACAGACAGACAGACAGACAGACAGACAGACAGACAGACAGACAGACAGACAGACAGAAACACACACATACACAGACAGACACACACACAGAAACACACACCCACAGTCAGACACACACTTACGCACTCATGCATACCACACACAGACTACACAAAACAGACACACTTTATATCAAACAAACTGTGGGCGTACACCCCCCCCCCCCCCCAAGTCACTCTCAAAACAAACACCGGTTGACGACGTACACAGCATATTTACATAAGTTAACATTACATTTTACAAATGTTATATTTAAGTTGCATTATGATGAACAAAATAGTATTGTAATCTAAAATGTAAAATTTTCTGATTTAATCCAAATTAATAAAGTGAACGGCTATAATTTTATTTGATTTCATCAACAAAAGGTGGGGGCACTCCAAAGTTTTGAGCTATGTGACACAAGGCTCTTCCCTTAAAGCTGTCCATACAGGTTATACATTTTATATGACCAAATTCTTATTTACAAGGGCGGTCTGGCATGTGGCGATGTGAACACACTGACACTCCTGATAATGGGCGTGAGGGCAGCTATTCTCTCATAGACACACAGGCACTGCGACAATGCGGCCCTATGGCCCAGCCCCAAAGACAGACTACCATCTGCCACCTGAACCAAGAGGCCAGCGGCCCGGGAAGATGAGGGGTGTTCTGGCACGGAAACAGCTGGTGGAGATCGGAGAGGACATTAATCTGGAGGGGAAGACAGGATGGCAGGGATGAGAGGTTGGATAATAAAGCCTGGTATTAAGGGTGAGGGGAAGAGGGCCGTGTGTGTGTGTGTGTGTGTGTGTGTGTCTGCTCTGTTCACACTCTTTCTGTACTGTTGATACGACCTAAGACAGGGCAAACAACTCTGACAGCCATTTCTACTAAAGTTACCTCTAATTCTGACTTTCCTCGCATTCAGGAGAATATTCATAATCTAGTTGATTTAGAGCTAGAATGTTATGGCTCTGCTTCCTGGCATGATTTCCGCAGCTGTCACACACAGGAATATGAGATTCAAAGTCTTCATCTACAACTGAGATACTTTGGAAAGGTGGAACGGGGATAAAATAAAATGGAGCTCGCCATACTCCAAGACTAATTCAAGTTCTGGTTTAAAAGGAACTTAAGTGGAGGAGGAGGAGGGGAAGCAGGGCGGCATCAGTCTCTCAGACAGTAATGGCGGCGCCACTGCTGTTTAACAATCAAAGATGGGAGGCGGGGGCTACTGAGGAAGTCTCTCCCCAAAAATACAGGTGTTTGGTACAATCAAAGTAGCAGCTTGCAGAAATGACTGGGTTTGAAGTTGAAAGGGGAGGTAGAGAGCGAGGGAGAGGGGGCTGCTGTGGTGAGTGAGTGAGTGTCTAGGTGTGTTTGCATGAAGAAGGGAAGAAAAAAAACGTGACTCAGTCAGACTCAGAACCCCTGGCAGCCGGTACCTCCTCTTATGGGATTTTGAATAGTAAACAAGGATATAGGAAGTCTACTACTGTACACTTACTGTTTACTCTAGTTGACTTTTTTTCCCCCCTCAGAGGGGAAATGAGGCTTTACCTGGCCAATCCCTCTGGAGGCTCCAACGGTGATATTAGGCTTTAGCTGAGACAACATTGTAGTTCCCGTGGGACACACATAAAACATGCTTTATGGTTGGTTAGTCAATGTTAGGCTACTTAAAACAGGTCTCCCTTGCAAATTAGATTTTTTTCTCTATGAGACAAATCTGTACAAATTAAAGTTAAATAAGCTATAGACATAGACGAAAAGAAACTAGTACACCATAGACATGAACACATCAACTATGAGTATGATTATGATAATCATTTTCTTCTTTTATCATTTTTTTTTTTTTTAGATTCCTCTTAATGATACTGGATGACGAAAGCAAGTGTGGAACAGAAAACTACAAAAGATAAGTTCCTTGAATTGTTTATCTTTGGATACTTCAATGAAACAGCTTTAATCCAAGGAGAATGGCCAACAATGTGACAAAATGTACTTTGTTCACTATCCGTGATAGATGATTCATTTCATAGGGATTTGTGGGATTTTGCTGCCGCATTCGACTAGAGAGATTCAGCTATACAGAATGTGCCTCAGGACTAGAGCGCTATGTAAGCCTCAGAGAGTGTGAATGGATTTATATAGGGTGGATGAGGTCTATAGTGGGTCCTTGGCACCCGGGTTATAGCTGAAGGATTTAAGGTCCAAAATGATGGTGTGTCCTGTCCTGAAATGGAGTCTGTGAGACAGTGTACTGTCAGTATATACGATATACTATACATTTACAGTATATGACTAAGCATCTTCAACCAACTGCTAGAGGTTCAAATCCAGCTGTGAACAGTGTATAGGCCTACTAGCAGCTCTACGCCTGGAAGAGGGCGGACCGAATTTTAGGTAAACCATCTGAACAGACTACCGTTTAAGTACAAGCCCTATCAAATGGTCTTTAACGTCAGTTTGAGGGGTTGAAGGTAAAATCCACGAACATACACAGACAATTTAGAAACACACACAACCTTATGAAAGACGCTTAAAAGAATGCAACCACTGACAGAAAAGGGGGCAACGTGCCATCTAAACAGATTCAAAACCTTAAGAGAATTTGTAAGCCCCTTGTAATTGATCTTAAATGCACTGTAATTAAATGTTATTAAACAGTCTCTTTTGGAGTTGGAAGAATTTTATTCACAAGGAAATATGTCTGACTATTGAAAGACATTGGTAAACATCATTTAGGCATTGTGTGTGGTCCCCAATTCAGCTACTTGATCCCTCTCTGTGTACATGCGTATCCAGATTAATTTCACTAGTGAGAACGCACACAAGGTCAATCCCCTATTGAAAGGAATTCTTTCTGTGTGAACTTTTCAATACAGGTTTGGAAAGCGAATAAGTATAGAAGAAAAGCCTAATCCCTTATCGAGGAAGCACTTTTATAGCACAGTGCATGAAGGCTACAGTTTTCTGTTGTAATACACAGTCAGTCTGTTTTATTGAAACACGCTACGCACATACAGTGCCTTCAGAAAGTATTCACACCCCTTGACTCTCTCCACATTTTGTTGTGTTACAGCCTGAATTTAAAATGGATTAAATTGAGATTTTGTGTCTCACTCTGTGTGCAATAATAGTGTTTAACATAATATTTGAATGACTACCTCATCTCTGTACCCCACACATACAATTATCTGTAAGGTCCCTCAGTCGAGCAGTGAATTTCAAACACAGATTCAACCACAAGGACCAGGGAGGTTTCCCATTGCCTCACAAAGAAGGGCACCTATTGGTAGAAAATAAAATAAATCAGACATTGAATATCCCTTTGAGCATGGTGAAGTTATTCATTACACTTTGGATGGTGTATTAATACACCCGGTCACTACAAAGATACAGGCGTCCTTCCTAACTCAGTTGCCAGAGAGGAAGGGAAACCCTCAGGGATTTCACCATGAGGCAAATGGTGAACTTTAAAAGAGTTGCGGAGTTTAATCACTGTGATAGGAGAAAATTGAGGATGGATCAACAACATTATAGTTACTCCACGATACTAACCTAAATGACACAGTGAAAAGAAGGAAGCCTGTACAGAATACAAATATTCCAAAACATGCATCCTGTTTGCAACAAGACACTAAAGTAATACTGCAAAAAATGTGACAAAGTAATCTACTTTTTGTCCTTTATACAAAGTGTTATGTTTGGGGCAAATCCAATGCAAGACATTACTGAGTACCACTCTCCATATTTTCAAGCAATGTGGTGGCTGCATCATGTTATGGGTATGCTTGTAATCGTTTAGGACTGGGGTGTTTTTCAGGATAAAAAATAAATAGAATGGAGCTAAGCACAGGCAAAATCCTAGAGGAAAACCTGGTTCAGTCTACTTTCCACCAGACACTGGGAGATGAATTCACCTTTCAGCAGGACAATAACCTAAAACACAAGGCCAAATCTACACTGATTACCAAGAGACAGTAAATGTTCCTGAGTGACAAAACTTGAAAATGTTTGTAAATTTGCAAAAATTTTGAAAAGCATGTTTTCACTTTGTCATTATGGGGTATTGTGTGTAGATGGGTGTGAAAAAAACCATACATTTAATCAATTTTGAATTCAGGTTGTAGCACGACAAAATGTGGAATAAATTAAGGGGTATGAATAATTTCTGAAGGCACTGTATCATTCATGATTGTGAAAACGTGAATCAGAGTCAATATTTCATAATTTGATTCAAAACAAAATACATATGTATCCTGTTATGTTGCAGTCCAAACCATAGACACACTGTACATGCATCATTGCTACAAACTCAGCGTTTTAAAAACTGCTGCTTCAGAGAAAGAGAAGAAGATGGCATTAAGTAAGTAAACCACTTCCCGCCGGTCTGTCTGTGGTCTCTGTTTGTCAGTTGATTTGAAGTCACTCCACCAACATGCTGTGACAGGAAAGGAATTAACTGAGAGGGAAAAAATAAAAACTTTAGAAGAAGAGGCTGATAAAACGGTGAAGAGCAGTGATGTTGGATTGGATTTAATCAGTATTTTCATTGGTATGACAGACAACAGTTAACAAGCGTTTCCTTTCATTTGGCAAAAGTAAGAGGACCAGCTATGTATTTGGGCACAACTGAGCTTTGATAAGGCACCTACACTGCCTGTAACATGCAGTAGATGAAAGGATATGATACTGTTTTGTAAATTGTGGTCTCTTGACAATTGAGAATTGAACTGACACTGAAGGTTAGATATAAACAGGTTACAGTTGATTAAGTATGCATAACAATTAAGAGATACAATCTGTGCTAAAGAGACCTGTTGCCAGTAGTTTACATAGGATGACATTGGAGCCTACATGGTGACCAGACCAGTGACAATAATGACCATTGCAATGGTCACTGTGTCACCATGGGGTCAATGAGATGACTGACATGTATTTTTAACAAGCAATCTAATAAACAAGTAGGCTACTGTATTGTAAGTGACCAGCTACTAGTAATGCATCAGTGCATTGCGACATAATTCATTAGAGTGTTTTTTTAATTTGACAGGTCAAATGCTTTGAATAAAGTTTTTCTGAGAGTAAGTTGCGGTGGGCAAACATTAGATCCATTTAAAATGCAAGTATTAGGCACTGAGACAACCCCAAATGATGTAACAAGAGTGTTCAAAAGAGTTGTCAACTTTCTCATGGGTTCGAATGTTGTAACGTAAGTGAGCCATGCCCATGTACACTTCCTGACCTCCTGCCGCGCGAGCGCATCTTCAAAGGAAAAGCACACACCGAAAGAGGGCGGAGCCTGCGAAAAGAAAAAGATACATAACCTATTATAAACTTTGCCACCGCTGAGTACGCTTACCTGTACGTGGAAGCGTTGTCTCGTCTCACCTGAACCGCCCGAGATGGAGGGAACTGTATGATATACGAGGATATCTATTTATTTATTCGATTATTATTTATTTTTTTACCAAAGGCTTTTACTTGACTTCTCCCAAGGTGGTTTATTTATTTTCATACCAGTGAATACAATAGGCAACAAAAAGCTATTCCTACATCGCGTCGGAATAGAACTACGGGCACCATTGTATAAACAGGTAGCTATATATGTTTCAATATCAACGTTTTTGATTAATCAGCATCGCATTTTGTTACCAACGAGGTAACCGTTGCATTGTATTTCTTGTGTAGTGGAACAATATCGAAGTGACGGGTACATCATTTTGACAGTTGCATGAACAATGAAACAGAGGAATGTACCTGGAATATCTAGAACCGCTTGAAATAAAGATATATGGCAAATATTTAAGTATTTGTTTTTAAGAAAAAGTAAGAAAAGAATATTGCAAATATCTGTATAAGTATTTATTATCTTCAATGTGTATTTTAATTTAGATTTGGAAAGACATATTTCAATTCATAATTTGTAATGAGTCATGGAGTCATGAATATATATATATACCATATTTGAAAATAGTATAATTTGTACAATTTGCATCAAAATAAAGTAGGATAAAGTAGAAATTGAATAAATCTCCTTTCCAGTTTGAGTTAATATTTAGGTGAATGTTTCCTGGTCACAGATTAAACATAAAGCAGGAGGTAAAGAGGCCCTAAAAGGTTGTTGAATGTCTCCTATTTTTAAGTGTTTTCACCACCCAAAGACCTCGATTTAGAAATTGGTTATCCCACACAGGGGTATTCATTATGACTGAGGGAAACAATTAGTACCAGTAATCTGTATGCCTTCCCATGTTGAAAAGCACACTGAGGATGATGAACCATCATCACCATCAAAACCAACAATCAAAATAAACAAAAAGCATTTTAGGTACTTTTTTTAATAAAAAATGTATTTTTTTACAATGAATGGTATTCCAGTCATTAGAATATGTTATAGTGAATTTTTATTATTTTTTATTATAGGGTAATCCTATCTTGCACTCTCTCATACAAAATATTCCAATGCTGTAGTAGACTATAAAACTACAGTATGAATGTTATGGTGACTGAAATGCATAAAGAAGTGACTTTAAGTTGACAAAAAATAAGACAACATTACATCATGCCTCATATAGACCTGTGTAGGCCTATGAGTGCAAGCTGATTCTCTTCAACCCAGATTGATCCAAGACATTCAGGACCTTGATAATGTATGTGTAATCAACAGGGACAGGGAACAACCCATTCAGTGAAAGGAAATGATATAATCCTAAATGATTTTAAGTACAAAAACAAGAAACAAGAGATCACGAATGTCAGAACGAATCCAGTTGACAACCCAAATAACACTGTATCAGAAATCCAAATGCAATATATGCGTATATACACCAAAAACAATATGTACAGCAGTAGATCGAGAATCCAGTATATAAATAAACAGTGTAACAAAATGCAATGTACAGTAGTAGATACAGTGCCTTCAGAAAGTATTCACACCCCTTGACTTTTTCCACATTATTGTTATGTTACAGCCTGCAATTAACATGTATTCAATTTAGATTTTGTGTCACTGGCCTATACACAATACCCCATAATGTCAAAGTAGAAATATGTTTTTAGAAATGTATTTTTTTTTAAATAAATAATGATAAGCTGAAATGTCTTGTGTCAATAAGTATATTATAGCAAGCCTAAATAAGTTCAGGGGTAAAAATGTGCTTAACAAGTCACATAATAACTTGGATGGACTCACTCTGTGTGCAATAATAGTGTTTAACATGATTTTTGAATGACTACCTCATCTCTGTACCCCACATACAATTATCTTTAAGGTCCCTCAGTTGAGCAGTGAATTTCTAACACAGACTCAACCACAAAGAACAGGGAGGTTTCCAATGCCTCGCAAAGAAGGGCACCTATTGGTAGAAGGGTAAACATTTAAAAAAGCAGACATTGAATTTCCCTTTGAGTATGGTGAAGTTATGAATTACACTTTGGATGGTGTGTCAATACACCCAGTCACTACAAAGATACAGGCCTCCTTCCTAACGCAGTTGCTGGAAAGGAAGGAAACCGCTCAGGGATTTCACCATGAGTCCAATGGTTAAAACAGTTACAGAGTTTAATGGCTGTGATAGGAAAAATGTATCAACAACATTGTAGTTACTCCACATTAAATACATAAATGACAGAATTAAAATATTCCAAAACATGCATCCTATTTGCAATAAGGCACTAAAGTAAAACTGCAAGAAATGTGGCCAAAAACGTTATGGCCTGAATATAAAGCCATAAGACTTCTGAACAGGTAATCAAATGGCTACCCGGACTATTTGCATTGTGTCCCCCCCTCCAACCCCTCTTTTACGCTGCTGCAACTCTCTGTTTATCATATATGCATAGTAACTTTAACTATACATTCATGTACATACTACCTCAATTAGCCTGACTAATCGGTGCCCCCGCACATTGGCTACCCGGACTATATGCACTTAAAAATTGCACTGTTGGTTAGGGCCTGTAAGTAAGCACTTCATTGTAAGCTCTACACCTGTTGTATTCAGCGCACGTAACAAATAAACTTTGATTTGATTTGATTTATGTTTGGGGCAAATCCAAAACAACACATCACTAAGTACCACTCTTCATATTTTCAAGCAAGGTGTTGGCTGTATCATGTTATGGGTATGCTTGTCATGGGCAAGGACTAGGGAGTTTTTTAGGATAAAAATAAACAGAATATAGCTAAGCACAGACAAAATCCTTGAGGAAAACCTGGTTTAGTGTGCTTTCTAACAGACACTGGGAGACAAATTAACCTTTCAGCAAGACAGTAACCTAAATCACATGGCCAAATATACTTACCAAGACGACATTGAATGTTCCTGAGTAGCCTAGCTACAGTTTTGACCTAAATAGACTTGAAAATCTATTGCAAGACTTGAAAATGTCTGTCTAGCAATGATCAACAACCAACTTGACAGAGCTTGAAGAATTTTTTTAAATAATAATGTGACAATATCGTACAATTCAGGTGTTTAAAGCTCTTAGAGACTTACCCAGAAATATTCACAGCTGTAATCGCTGCCAAAGGTGATTCTAACATGTATTGACTCAGGGATGTGAATTCTTATGTAAATTAGATATTTCTGTATTTCATTTTCAATACATTTTCTAAAAACATTTTTTCACTTTGTCATTATGGAGTATTGTGTGTAGATGGGTGAGAAAAATAAAATATTGAATCCATTTTGAATTGAGGCTGTAACACAACAAAATGTGAAATAAGGGGTGTGCATACTTTCTGAAGGTCCTGTATATTACAATGAGCTATATGAAGAATACAGTATATGAATACACAGAGTAAACAAAAGTATAAAATAAACGGTCCAGTGTTTAATGTCTCTATATACATGGGACAGCAGCATTGGCTGTGTGTGTGTGTGTGTGTGTGTGTGTGTGTGTGTGTGTGTGTGTGTGTGTGTGTGTGTGTGTGTGTGTGTGTGTGTGTGTGTGTGTGTGTGTGTGTGTGTGTGTGTGTGTGTGTGAGTATGGGCGTATGCGTGTGTGAGTCTATTTGTGAGTACAGGAGTCTGCGTGTTTATGAGGTGTGTGTGTGTGTAAGCTTGTGTGTTTTGTGTGAGGGAGTCTGTTGAACAGTCTGATGGCCTGGAGATAGAAGCTGTTTTTCAGTCCTTCTGTCCCAGCTTTGATGCACCTGTACTGTCTCTGTCTGCTAGATGGTAGCAGAGTGACCACACCACCCTAAAGAGCGATTTGGTTGAGGGCGGTGCAGTTGCCATACTAAGCGGTGATGCAGCCCGACAGAATTCTCTCAATGGTGCATCAGTAAAAGTGTGTGAGGGTCTTAGGGGCCATGCTGATTTATTTCAGCCGTCTGAGGTTGTATGGACGCCGTTGTCCCTTCACCACGGTGTCAGTGTGGTGGAATCATTTCAGGTCCTCAGTGATGTGCACACCAAGGAACTTGAAGCTTTTGACCCTCTTCACTGTGGCCCCGTCTCCTGTAGTCCACGATCAACTCCTTTGGGGTTTTTTTACGTTGAAGGAGAGGCTATTTTCCTGGCACCACTCCACCAGACTCTAACCTCCTCCCTGTACACTGTCTAGGCAGGTTTCCATTGAACCAGGTTTATTTGACAAAAACAATGTTGAGTAAATCATTGCGACATGTGTAATAGAAACGGCAGTAATAAGCAAATTTTTCTAAAGATCGACAACATTTTTATATATTTATTCGACGGGTGGATATTTATTTTGTCTAACTTTCTTTATTGTGACAAATGATGGAAACTGTGTTTTTCAAATGAATGATGATTGACAAATAATTGTTGATTATCATCACTTAACTATAAAGCTCCTTAACCACTTCCTGTTATTCGAAGTAGGGGTGCCGAGGGTGCTGCAGCACCCCTTTGATAAATAGAAATTGAAAACAAATAAAACATTGTATAAATCACAAAATGATATTACTCCTGTGTGAACTAGGGCTTTATTACTCCTGTGTGAACTAGGGCTTTATTACTCCTGTATGAGCGAACCAAAAAAATACTCCTCAGTACACGTTACGTAGCTACTGGTAGGTTTGAGTAGATTACTGATCAATCAGTGTATGATAGGCCTACACTATAATCGCTATACTAAGCCCTAAGCTCAACCTTGGAGATCAATTTAGGGCTTATTGTTAAACAGCTAAATACTTACCTCAAACATAGGTGTTTAAGAAGGATACCCTAATTTGTTATTAAGTGTATGGGACTTTGGGGGCCAACCCAACCAGAGCACTTGAATTTCTAAAAAGACATTTAAATGTCAAAGTTGACAGGCAATATGCCTCAGAGGACCCTAAGCCTCACGGTTGTCACAGTGGCTAGTGAGTTTTCCCATTCAATGACCATAGAAATGTAAAGATGTATTCTAAGTATATGTTGTAGTCTAATACAATGAGACAGGAGGTGTCATATTACTTGTGTACTCTTTGTCCAACTGTCAACACATGGGTTGTGCTCCTCTGTGTAGACCTGTCTTTATATGAGTCATGATGATTTATTGACACGCTAGTTGAGACACTTCCTCTACTCCATCTTCACATTTTGATTGAGTATTTGAATTGGAATTTCATGTCTGTGCAAGAATGTTTACAATTATGCTCAAATTTGGACACATAATGCGTAACATTTACAACATTTGATGTAAAACCACATGAACATACAACAAATCAAGGTTGTTGCATTTGTCTGTGATACTAGTAGACAAACAACTGTCAGACGGTCACTATTCTACAGGGACACCAACGTAGAAGGGAATGTATTTCCCTATGTGTATGAGATTGCTTGTTGCCACTATCAATCCTCATCTGTACTTTAATGACATTTCCCCGTCTTAGTCTTCTAGAATGTCTTGGAACCTGTAACGTTATATCACATATCAGACTAAACCACAAGATTTTCTCAACTCAAAACACAAACACAGATATTTAGAAGTAGGAGTACAGATACTTCATACCGTACTGACAATTCCAAATGTCTGAGTTTGATAGAAATACATTTTGGATGGTAAAAAGAAACGTATGGAGAATCCACAAGCTCCGGTCCAGTATCGTTTTTTATTCATGGGTGTGACAGTAAACACCGGGAATCTTATTCTGCTATTATATTGTTTTTGTACTTTTCCCTTTACTGGCTGAATCGGAACGCTAACCAACATGGAATAACCCCAAAGTCAATTCGTCATCTACCGTGATGCGTTCCTCCCCCGGAGCATCTTCTCCTCTCTGGCAGACTAGTAAACCAGGGGGGGCTGGGTCTTGGCAGGGCAGAGTCTCCTCTGTCTCTGGCAGACTAGTAAACCGAGGGGGGGGGGGGGGGGGGGGGGGGGGGGGTTGTGCTGGGTCTTGGCAGGGCAGAGTCTCCTCTGTCTCTGGCAGACTAGTAAACCGGGGACTGTGTTAGGTCTTGGTCGGGCAGGTTTTACGAGGCAGCCCCGTCGTCCTGCACCTTCCTCCCCCCTCTCCCCTCCCCCAGGGGCCCCATGCCAGCTGTTACCCTCAGGATACTCTCTAGTGTTCCAGCCAGCCACTTTTGTGAATGGAGGAGGATCGGCCACTCTCTTATTTGTTTACAGGGCTATTATATCAGAGAACGAACGAGAGAAGGGGGAAGAGAGAGAGAAAGAGGGGGATGCTTCACGCCACGGTGCATCTGACTCGCATTCCCCCAAAATTATAGAGCAGCGGCGGAGCTCTGGCTCCGGGGCGACGTAAAATAAATCAGCTTGACCTTTAACACCAGACCTCTAATTCTGGAATTCCAAACTAATCGCTTTACGATTTCATTCCAACTCAAGAGCATCTCCTCTCTAGTGTCTGAAGAGGGCCATGGGAAGACCAGTCCAAAGCATAACTCGTAATCCTGTTGGTCTTCAAGGCATTGCTTGTTGTCTCAGCAAATTGAAAATCAATTGAAGGGATCAGCGCTTGAGTTGGGCCTGTGCTCATTGGTAGGGAGTACCCGCACCCCAAATGTTCTATTGCTTGAGTGCCAGTACCTACACTACCATTCAAAAGTTTGGGGTCACTTAGGAATGTCCTTGTTTTTTAAAGAAAAACACATTTTTTTGTCCATTAAAATAAAATCAGATTTCACATTTGCAATAGATGTTCATATAAAGTCATTGCTTTTCTCAATGCTCACATTACTTTAGATATGATTCTTTTTTGTTAATGTTGTAAATGACTATTGTAGCTGGAAACGGCTGATTTTTTATGGAATATCTACATAGGCGTACAGAGGCCCATTATCAGCAACCATCACTCCTGTGTTTCAATGGCACGTTGTGTTAGCTAATCCAAGTTTATCATTTTAAAAGGCTAATTTATCATTAGATAAACCTGCAATTATGTTAGCACAGCTGAAAATGGTTGTTTTGATTAAAGAAGCAATAAAACTGGCCTTCTTTAGACTAGTTGAGTATCTGGAGCATCAGCATTTGTTGGTTTGATTACAGGCTTAAAATGGCCAGAAACAAAGAACTTTCTTCTGAAACTTGTCAGTCTATTCTGAGAAATTAAGGCTATTCCATGCGAGAAATTGCCAAGAAACAGGAGATCTCATACAAGACTGTGTACTACTCCGTTCACAGAACAGAGGAAACTGGCTCTAAGCAGAATAGAAAGAGGAGTGGGAGGCCCCGGTGCCCAACTGAGCAAGAGGACAAGTACATTAGAGTGTCTAGTTTGAGAAAAGACGCCTCACAAGTCCTCAACTGGCAGCTTCATTAAATAGTACCCGTAAAACACCAGTCTCAACGTCAACAGTAAAGAGGCGACTTCGGGATGTTGTCCTTCAATTTGATGTTATTTTAATTGACAAAAAAACGTGCTTTTCTTTCAAAAACAAGGACATATCTGAGTAACCCCAAACTTTTGAACGGTAGTGTACCTTGTATTGATACCTTTTCCATTCCATTTCAAAGAGTGAATCTAAATCTCACAAGTTGTAGGCTATCTTTGCAAAGTTTCTGTATGTTGTGGAAATAGCTTGCTCAACCTGGCTTTAACGGTTTTGTGGACAAGGGACAGGAGACAGGTCTACCACTGAACCTTGACCCTTCTAATGAAGCTTGATTGTCTGGGTGGCTAATGCTGTATGGTCTCTCTCTCCCAGATATAGTATCATGACCTAGGATCTTCAGATGAACGAAGATAGTAACCTCTTCAGAACCAGACTGCTTTACTGTTTCCTGCAGTAAAAATAATGGCATATATTTGGGGGGTGGACTGCCAATTTATAATTTTGGGCCAGAACATTTTTGGAATCCTTTTCGTGTTTTGAACCAAGTAAGCGTCTCCTGTATATTGAGTTACAGCTTCTTGACAAAAATGTCTCTCGACTCCTATAATCTTAACTGTTGCATTCCGTCACCTCTCAAAATTCCAAGATAACCTCATTTGTGGGGTGTATATCGTAGCATTGTTCTGGTCCGTTGGAGTTGACGCACTGCAGTGCAGGGGGGACAAGATGCTGACGGTCTTAGAGCATGCTGCCATAATTATATGGATAAAGTCATTGTTCTTGTGTTATTGTTGGATTTGTGTTCGCAGTCTCCTGAAAGCCGTCAGTCAGCAACTGTTGATGCATGCTGCCGCCAGTGTGTAGGAGGCGGGGCGTTGTTTTTTAGCGCAACGTCTCTTTTTTGTTAGTCGCCTCGAAGGAATGTTGTTGTAAATCATGTGTGATTCATAAAAAAACTGGTTATTCTGTCTGCTAGGCTTCATCTCCGAAAATCTCAGAGATGTACAAATACTGTAGATCTTGGCCCACAGCCATTACCTCCCTGGATCTTCTTCCTTTTTACCTCCGTCTCTGCACGGGGCTGTTCCTGTCTACACTCCTCTCTCTTTCTCGCTCTCCTCCTCCTTCCTTCGCCACCTTTCGTATTTATCTCCACTCTGCCTCTGCCTCTTCATAGGGCTGCTGAAGTTGTTTTCTCTTTAACTGTCCTCCACCATGGGAAGTACCTGGCATCGGATGCATTTGGCAGGTTTCTGTCCGGACACGTTTCCCTCATCTCCTTCCCCGCATTCTGTCAGCTCTCTCCTCCGCCACGCAGCGTGAGAACTGAGGTGGGGTGTCCATGGAGACGGGGGCATGTCTGTTGGGTTACATTGTAGCCCAACAGTATTTCAAGTCATTTGCCTAGAAGCAGTAGTCATTTTACAAGAATTTACTACATCATTTTACAATTTGACAATCCGTTTTTTTGCCAACAGGTTAGTAATCGTGAATAGGATCCTCAAGCTCTCCATCCAGCCATGTGGTAGTCTACACATCTTGACCCAGTTATCAGTCAGCACACCACACCCCGGACCCACCCGGCCACCGCTCACTCCTCACCAGACTCAGCCTTCAACACCAGTATCCCACAGACAGCAGCTGGTCTCATGGCCCACCCCTATGAACCCTGGTTACGGACAGCACCCCCTGGTGGCAGCTCAGATGAGATGAACGTTCCCTCATGGTGGGACCTCCACACTGGGCCAGGGAGCTGGATGGACCTGCAGGCGGGCCAGGGTGTGGGCTTACAGGCAGTTGGTCAGAGCTCCATGGGACTGCAGTCCTCCCTGGGGCCTTACGGCTCCGAGCCCCAGCTGTGTACTCCTGCTCAGCTAGCCCAGCTGGCCCCAGCCTCACACTCAGCTCACTCTCACCTCTTCCCCCAGGATGGCTTCAAGATGGAGCCGCTGGGAGGACCTGAGCTCCTGCAGTCGGAGTCGTACTCCCTGGAGGAGCCACAGGAGGGTGCCGCCTCGGTCCGGCCCAAGCCCCAGCGCCGCTCTGCCTCCAGGGGCTCGGGCCAGTCTGTGTGCCGGTGCCCAAACTGTGTCCACGCCGAGCAGATGGGCCAGAGCACTGACGACGACCGGAGGAAACACATGCACAACTGCCACATCCCGGGCTGCGGCAAGGCCTACGCCAAGACCTCCCACCTGAAGGCCCACCTGCGCTGGCACAGCGGGGACCGGCCCTTTGTCTGCAACTGGCTCTTCTGCGGCAAGCGCTTCACTCGCTCCGACGAACTTCAGCGACACCTGCAGACGCACACCGGCACCAAGAAGTTCAGCTGCACCATGTGCCCCCGTGTGTTCATGCGCAATGACCACCTGGCCAAGCACATGCGCACACACGAGTCTCCCTCCGGGCCAGGGGAGGAGAGGATGTATGGAGAGGGGGGAAGGATGGGGAAGAGCTTTGACACGCCTTCTCCTCAGCCCTCCCACGCCACAGCCTCTGACACAGAGGCACCCCTTAAGCAGCCGAAATGTGAGAAAGACCCCTCTGGGACAGGACAGTCCAGCTAACTGTATCCCGTCCATGTCTGGAATGCTATACCGATAATATACAGTCAGTAGGCTACTTTTAGCCCTTTCTATCAGACAGAGAATCAATCCATAGTTTATAATACATCTAGTCCAGTGGAGGTAGAATCATAGGGGGTTTTGTATTATAAATTGTTAGTTTATTTCTACCAGATGCATTGAACAACATAAGGCAACAAAGGCCCCTCTGATTTTCAGCATGCATCATATCACATATAACAGCACCATACAGCATAGACAGACATAAAACCAAAGAGTCCAAAGCAATTACCCATATGTTACATCACCAACAGAGGACAAGCTGTCAAGTGCCTTGCTGGAAGGATATCCATCTAAGGAATCAAGGAAAAATATTTTTTAGATGTTCTCTTCCATTTAAATGGCAACCAAGTGGCAACCAAGCCAGAGCCAAAGCTTGCTAGCTGCTAGGACTTCCATTGCTGCTACTACTATTATACCATCCATCCACAGAGACATTGGGAACGAGTTAAAGTGAAGATGGTGCTTGATGTGTTTACAGTGAAACTACCAGCTACTTGGAGAGAGATTTATTTCCAGGAAGCCATCAAACTCTCCAGTCTCCACTGCACAAATCTAACTGAATTTAAGGCAATGGAAGTAGAGGGTTAGAATATGTTGGTATGTTGTGTTGACTTCATTTTCCCACACTTTAACCCACCCCCTTGACTTGCTGTGTATAATATACTTTATGTGAGTGTATGAACATGTCACTGGAAAATTCCACACTGTATTTTTGGTTTTGACCACGCACAATGTGGGCGTCAACCTTTTGCCAAAGAGCACCACAGTAAGCACCACTATAATTCAGTTTGGTGTGGTATGTGGGCGGTGCAAGTAAAAATGACTGCATTTTCTCAGTAGATGGCAAATTAATTATAAGTATGGCACTTGAAGTGCAGAGATGTCTCACTACAGCACATTATGGCATGGAATTCATACTCCATGTTTTATGTCAAAAATATATTTTCTGTTTAATGTACAGTAAAAAGACATGAATTGTGTTATCAATGTATTTCACTTAAATGCACCGTATGTATCATCATGTTTAAATGTCCCTCAACTGTGACTGAAAAGCACCGTTGCTCATCTTTTGACACTCCTTGTCTCAGCTATGCAGGTGTGAATGGAATGTTACATGATGACAGCATATCTCATTCACAGGAAATGTGTAATTCCATGGTCTTGTCCCTGATAGTGTATGATCCACACAATACCAAGTTCACACTTCACAGAATATACTGTAGTAACACTTGATAAGGATTTCCTCGGACAAAAGACAGTCTGGATACATCACTACTCATGAAATGTATGCTAGACTGAAATGTGAGCTGAACTGAAATCCCTCATTGAGAGGAACTTAGGTAAACCATATTTACTTCCAGGATAAGCAACAATTCCTCCTCCAAGGTTGTTCAAGCATAAAGCCAAAAACAGATAGAGTGGAATTGTTTAGAAACCATTTTGATATTAATTGTCATAAATAATCATTTCTATATTGATAGAAGATGCACTTTGATAAAGTTTTAGGAATCTAGTCTAGACCTTTCTAAATAGGCATAGGCCTGTGTGTCGTGGTTTAGGCTTCTTAGCTTATTGTGCTCACTGTAAAACAAATTAGCCTTGTTAGGAAAACATTGTTGTATTTTGAGTAGTGACTTAGTCAAAATGTGCTTCAAAGGGTCTAAGCTGAGGTTTAGCTATGTAGAGATCTCTCACTGAGGTGTTTATTGTAGCCCCCATTAGACATAACCCTAAATAAAATAAAACAATGGTTTTTGATGGTTTTACTTGCATTTTGTGTATCAAATGTGATGAAAGGACATCACCTTGAGACTCATCTATTGCAAATCACTTGGGGCCCGATTCAGACTTATGAAATGTACGCCTTTCCTACACACACCTTTCCTACGCACTTCACAGTAGTTGGTATTCAGTCTTACCTTATACAGGTGCGGTTCCCTTGCGTGTGCTGAATACATTTAATTAAACAGCTGAAAACCCTCCCACTTGCTGGCCAATAGATTTTGTTATGGAGTTTTCTTTCAATAGGGTTTCCAGTACATTTATCTAAAGCACCCCTTTAAATGTGGTGTACCATGTATTCATCTCCTTTTCAGCACCAATTGGTGAAGCTTGTATATTATTTAGGGTTAGGAAAGTATTTATGAATAATCAGTGGTGGAAATAATATCCAGTTGTCATACTTGAGTAAAAGTAAAGATACCTTAATAGAAAATGACTCAAGTAAAAGTCCCCCAGTAAAATACTACTTGAGTAAAATTCTAAAAGTATTGGGTTTGAAATATACTTAAGAATCAAAAAGTCAATCGAATTAGTAAAATATACTTAAGAATCAAAAGTTAAAGTGTAAATAATTTCAAATTCCTTATATTAAGCAAACCAGATGGCACAATTTTCATGTTTTTTTATTTAAAGATAGCTAGGGACACACTCCAACACTCAGACATCATACATAGGAAGAATTTGAGTCCGCCAGGTCAGAGGCAGTAGTGATAACCAGGGATTTTCTCTTGATAAGTGCGTGAATTGGACCATTTTCCTTTCCTTTCATTCAAAATGTAATGAGTACTTTTGGGTGTCAGGGAAAGTGTATGGAAGTAAAAGTAAAAGTAGTCAAATAGTAAATAGTAAATAGTAAATAGTGAAGTAAAGAAGTATTTTTACGTAAGTACTTTACACCACTGTGGATAATAATAAATAAACAGGTTTGGAGAGCCTCCACTCAATAAATATATTGGTGAATCAAAAATACAGTGGTTTGATTTATCCTGAAAGTTGCCAAATTCCATTGTTCAATTCTGAAATTGAAAAGTGTACAATAGGGGTTGAACAGTAGTCCTATAAATCTATCCTAATAATCCTCACTAATCATGTAACTTTGATGATAACGGTCCATTTGTCGTAAACTGTGCACCAGGCTCCAGATGTAAACTGCTACATATGGTCTGCGTTCCATAAAGATTCAAATAGGCTACATGTCCCGAATTATTGCCCAATTTGTAATACGTTAGCCTAATATGATCCACTACTGCTAGCTATCCTCAGGAACAACCACACAAACTTGACAGAGGCAAAAAAGGTAAACTAACGATGTCATGGAAATATGCAAAATGTACAGTATGTGGGTATAACTGACAGTGTCTACAGAGAGTGGCTAATATTAAAACAGATTGGAAAAAATACAGTAAAAAGTCCAGGTTTATAATTAAAAAAGTCATAAATCAACTCGGTAGGTTTGACGCTATACAGTCATTTGCAGATGGCCACATAAGCCTATAGCTTGGGTCTCCCAACTTCATCCTTGCAAGTTACAAGGCCAGCATTTCATAAACTTCACCGTGGAAAAGATGATAGGCTAGGTTGATACACTTCAGTTTGCTGCCATATGACTGGTTTCACATTTGTCTCCAGCTATCACAAGGTAAAATAGATCTAAAACAATTGTCATTTATATTTACAATCCCCTTATCCAAGCGGCTTACTCATTTACCTAGCTTTTATCAAAAGCTCTTATCAATTTGTAAATTACAGTGCATGGAGAATTGTGTTACTTCGATCAGAAAAAAATTAAGTAGATGTTGTTTCACTTGGAACCAACAGGAAGCTCGACCTTATTCATCATTTCATCAGGTAAAGGGTGGAATTCTGAGGGAATTAAGTCAAGACAAGGTTAGAATATGGTGTTTCTGAGGGCCTCCCAAGTGGCGCAGCGGTCTAAGGCACTGCATCGCAATGCTAGAGGTGTCACTACAGACCCGGGTTCGATCCTGGGCTGTATCACAACCGCCCGTGATCGGAAGCCCCATAGGGCCTCCCCTAACCCAGTGTCGCCTGGGTTAGGGGAGGGTTTGGCTGGGGGGGGGGGCTCATCGCGCTCTAGCGACTCCTTGTGGCGGGCTGGGCGCCTGCAGGCTGACCTCGGTTGTCAGTTGAACAGTGTTTTCTCTGACACATTGGTGCGGCTGGCGTCCGTGTTAAGAAGTGCGGTTTGGCGGGTCATGTTTCGGAGGATGCATGACTCGACCTTTGCCTCCTGAGCCCTTTGGGGAGTTTCAGCGATGAGACAAGATTGAAATTGGGGAGAGAAAAATACAAAAAATAATACAAAAATAAAAAGAATATGGGGTATATATAGACACATCTCCACTACACCTTCATTTTTTTATGTTGACCCAAACAAATAGCAAGTGAGTAGCATGCTATTCTCATGCCTAAGTTCAAGGTCAGAATACGTGTAGAGAGAAAAGTGCATAAAAAGGGAATTAAATTCTACACACGCTTAAATTGGGTCGGAATTTCCCCCTTGTAGCTTTGCATTTCCAATAGGCCTATCTAGGAACACTTGATACATGTATTAAATAGGCCTACTGGCTATCTCTATTATTATCATAACTGCTATTATTGAGTTGTATGTGTTAGATAGGAGCAGATTGAAGATTATTAAAATATTATTTAAATGATCCTATTTCATTGATTACAGTAGTATGTTGTCGCAGTAGATATGAATTGAAACAATATTTTGTCATAATTTAAGTACTGCTGTACCATTGCCTGGTTTTAAGACTTGCTTTTAAGACTTGCTTGTAATTTTAATAGAGAAATGTTCTTTATGGAAATAAAAATAGAAATATCACTAAGTAGTATGTTGTTTATTTATTCAGTACTTCATCATGATTTATTATAAGATGCACTGCTAGAACCAACTCGCGCACGCGCGTGCGTGCATGCGTGTGTGAGAGAGAGAAACAGATCAGAGAGCATTTTCATGGCAACTTTTTGGAAAACAGTTGCACAATGATGCGCTGTTGAACGCATTCTGGGAGTAAGAGGAGACATGGAGATGTCTTATAGAGAAAAGGGGAGTCAGGAGAAGCAATGGATGCAGAATTTTCTATGGGGCTGTGGAAAAGATAAAGTGTGTTATATGATGTTTAAGCATGCACCGGACAGTGTGTTGGAAACAGTGTTAGGGTTGTATAATGAGGTGTGGAAGACTGGGGTGATACCTGCTGGGTGGAAACGTGCGGTGATATTGCCGTTTGTAAAACCAGGTAAAGATCCCACTAGGGCGGGCAGTGATAGGCCTACCACACTGACAACCAACAAGTGTAAATTGATGGAAAAGATGATAGTGAGTAGGATAATGTATTTCTTGGGATTTATGGGTTTGATGAGCTTAGCACAGAGTGGGTTCAGGACAGTGGAGGCTGGTGGGAGGAGCTATAGGAGGACAGGTTCATTGTAATGAATGGAATTGGATAAATGGAATGGAGTCAAACATGGTTACCATATGTTTGATACCGTTCCATTAATTTCATACCAGCCATTACAATGAGCCTGTCCTCCTATAGCTCCTCCCACCAGCCTCCTCTCGTTCAGGAGAGGGAGGTTTGCCATGGATGCCCTGGTGACAAGGCCCTGACAATAAAACAGGTGATGAGTGTTGTGTATTTTGACATTGAAAAAGCTTACAATATCATGTGGAGGGAAGGGTTGTTGATCCAGTTGAGTGCATTGGGAATTGGGGGACGTCTGTAAAACTGGATCATGGATTTCCTGTTTGATTGAGTCATACGGGTGAGGGTGGAGTTAGAATTGTCAATGCGGTTTGAAGTGGACAATGGTACTCCTCAGGGAAGTGTGGAGAGCCGATGTTGTTCACCCTGATGATAGATGACAGATTTAAGGAGGTGGGACAGGGAGAAGAATGATGGAAGGAAGGAAGACGGGCAGGTCGGATAGGGGAGACTTGGTGCTGTTAATGAGACTGGAAAGGATGGGACTGGTGGCAAGCTTTTGTTGGGTTCCTGCTCATGTGGGTGTGGAGGGTAAAGAGAAGGCCGATGTGGTGACTAAGAGTGCTATGAGGAGAGAGGGGGTAGATATTCAGGTCCCACTGGCCCGCTGGGAAGTCAAGTCCTTGATCCGGGCAAAAGGGCTCCATTTTTGGCAAAGGGAATGGGATGCTAGTAGTAAGGGGAGGCCATTTTATTGTGTGTATCGGTCAGTAAAGGAAGAGGTGGGGAGTAAGAATGTGTGGAGTAGACTACGATTTGCACACACAGGTTTGAATGCCATGTTGTGGATAATAGGGAGACATGAAACAGGTCTGTGTGATGAGTGTTTAGTTGAGGAAACGGTGGAGCCTGTGTTGATATTTTGTGAATTGTATGATGTAGATACGGAGAGATTGTGTGAAAGGGTCTGAGAGGTTGGACAGGGTTGGGGTTTGGTGGTGTAGTGGGGGAGGGAAGTGATGTCTAGGGGTCTATTTCACTTTCTTAGAGGAACAGGACTAACGAAGGGGATTTAATCTAGTTAGGCCGTGACTGGCCTTACACTTCAGTACAGTAGGTGGCGGTGTATGATCCTTGAAAGTTGGATGCGATCCGCCAACCCAATCCCCAAGAAGAAGAAGAATAACGCACTCTTAAACAACCAGAAAAATAATCAGAAAGGCCGGAAGTACTATGAAAAACACAACACGCTAGCCTAGCATGCAGATGTCGATGTTATTTTGATAATAACATACATTTGTTTTGTCAGGTTCAATAACCACATAGGTAGAGGACACGTTTATTCATATCTTATTTCTCAATCAGACCGAGTGGACGATCTAAGTCAAGATGGGAGGAGGTGACCTCGTAAGTATGAGCAAATATTAGCTTACAACGCTAACGTTAGCGCTTAACTAGCTAACTAACTTGGCTACGCATGTTTGTTTTGTTTATTTCTAGCAAGCTAACTAACTAATCACAAAACCACTTAATTCAACTACTGACAACTTCTGAACTAGTGTTTAGTGAAGCGAAACGCCATCACTGCCACGACGGCTAATGTTAGTTGGCGTAACTAGTTAACTAAGTTGACCCCCTAACTAAATTAAGTTTTGAAGGTGTGTTTATTTTATATTTTCCCAGTTATGTTATGTTGTTACACAACTACTTAGCTAGTTAACGTTACTCAGACGTAGTAATCCCTTACCTTCCCAGAAGAACAATTGGAATTCAGAAATGATGGTTGTATTGATCAATTGTAGCTATCTTTCCCTGTTTTGTTTAATTATATCGAATATCACTTTCCCTTATCTCTGTCAGAACTTGAAGAAGAGCTGGCATCCCCAGACTATGAAAAACATAGAGCGGGTATGGAAGGCTGAACAGAAGCACGAGGCTGAGGCGAAGAAGATCGAGGAGCTTCAGAAGGAGCTGAGAGAGGAACGAGCTCGAGAAGATATAACCAGATTTGCTCAGCAGACTGGGGCTCTAAAGTAATGCTCACCTCACTGACCCTTGTGATGAGGAGGAAGTAATAGGTCTCACCTTGATAGAGAAACCACTGTCCTGTCTAGGTTTAAAAATCAAATGAGAGCAATTTAAGTGTGCCCTCTCACCACAGACAAATGGACAGAGATACTCACCTTGGATGAAGTCACTAACACTCAACTGCTTTTTGTTGTTGTTTTACTCCAGGAAAAAAGATGACCGGTTGGACTGGATGTACCAGGGGCCAGGTGGTCAGGTGTCCCGTGATGAGTACCTGCTGGGCCGCCCCATCGACAAGCAGATTACCCAGCAGTTTGAGGAGCCAGAGAGCGGTCCATCCGAACAAACCGGCCTCCTGCCTGGCTCAATCTTCAACCCCTCCACCCCTGCATCCAACCTCGACATGGCTGCCAAGATCAGAGAGGACCCGTTGTTTGATATCAAGTCAGTCACTCTTGTCTCTTTCTTTACCATTTAATGTGTCCAGCTAGCAAATTTTATACCATACATTGATGTTCTGCTGTTAGCCAAGAGCTGATTATAATGACACGTGTCTTATTTTTCAAGGAAACGAGAGGAGGAGAAGAGGAGGGAGGTCTTGACAAACCCAGTGAAAATGAAGAAGATCAAAGAAATGGTAAGTTGGATGGCTCCAATAAAACTGGAATGAAATCAGTTTCAGCCTGTTGTAGTAATAGTTTCAGATGAACTGGGTTCTAAAGTAGCAACAGTTTTTCACTTTTTATTTTCTTTCAGCTGCGTCAGAATCTTGAAAAGAAAGACAAGAAAAAGAAGAGGAAGAAGGACAAGAAGGAGAAAAGGGAGGAGAAAGAGAGGAGAAAGGAGAAGAAGCATAAGAGAAGGAGCTTGAGCTCAAGCTCTGAAAATGAAAACAAAAAACACAGGTGCACCTAAAACCTAACTTCAATAGAGGTTTCTCAGGAGCAGTAAACAGATGCCAATATGATCAGATGTTCAGTTTAACTGTTTTGATCTTATGAGCATTTTGTGGTAGTTTACAAATCTAGCTTGCAGCTTCTATTGTTGACGGCAACTTCTGGATGGGGTAGATTGTTTGTTTGTTTGTTTGTTTAATCCTATCAGTCCTTAGACCCCTGCAAAATTCTACTTTTAATTAGGATTTATCTGAATTTCATTTATCTGCATGTCTAGCCCTTATATTTAGCCTTTCTGTGAAGTGTTTTACTATTTTCTTTTCAGGACAACAAGTAGAACACAAAACAATTTGTCATAAGTAGTTGCGTTAATTGACAAATGTCCATAAGAAATAAGGTTTGCCAAAGCAAAAACCTGATAAAAATGAATTTATATTAATGCTGTAAGTACAGAAATAGTTTGCTCACTGGGAAATGGATATCCAACTAGTCAGTGACAACTATGTGAGCTTATTACAGTATTATAGACACTATGTCCTGGGATTTCCTATGATATTCTATGTAGAAGAACCTCTTACCTTCTAATGACTCCTTTGTAGCTTGTGAGCATCATAGAACAAAACATGTTACATGTGCGTGTTCATGAGCTTTTCATAGATGGGTAGCTGAAACCATTCGGACTACAGACATTCACCCTTGTCTCACAAACACCGCTCTAGCTCAGCCGCCGTTAATAATCACACAGACTTATGGTTAGTACCTACGGATGCAGAAGAAATGGATGAATCCAATGGTACAACCCATACGTATGTAGCTCAAACACACAATGTTTAAAAGGGGTTGGAAGTACAAAACGTTCCAGCGTTGAGGTGGGACTCATTGTGTTAACTGAGTGATGTATCTTTACTTAGGCACCATTCTAAAGAGGAATCCAAAGAAACAACCCACTCACATTCCCACCACCGCAATGTCCCAGCTGGCTATGGACTACAGGTCAGTACGGCTCAATCTTTATATATTGACAGTGACACCATGAACGTTGTTATATCTTAGTCCAATCAATCCAAAGTTACTTAAATCCTCCTGAGAGATGTGTACCGCTCATCGCCTAATTTCTCTCCTCAGTTTCCAGCTGGGAGGCATCATCAGTCCTCAAAGCCCCCCAACCATTCGAGGCACTGTTCTCAGGAGAGGAGCTGCTCTCGATCGCCTCAAAGGACAGACGGGAACGGCCATCATTCCTCTCACAGGACAGACAACCACTCCTCTCACAAATCAGAGAACCACTCATCCCACAGGACAGACCAGTTCAAAGTTCCACAGTTCCAGCGTCCCAAAGCCCCCAGCCCACAGAAAGATCGCTACCAAAGGCGTCAGAGCAGTACCACCAAGTAAGAGTCCACAGCACCTGTTTATACAATTATCACACTTGGGTTCAATCATCGGTGAACTAATGGTAATTGCACAACCCCATCCTAAAGTATTTTCTTATCCCTATATTTATCTGTGTGATATTCTCTTAGATGTCTCTCTGCTGAAGAGCTGGAGAAGAAGAGGAGAGAGATGATGGACTTTGCCAAACAGAGAGACGAAGAGCGTGAAATCAACATTAGAAGTTACAAACGACAGGATGAGAAAGAGCGGGAGAAAGAGAAAGGCAACAAGCATGACCGCAACGCTGGCTTTATCCAGTAAGTATCTTGCTGACTGACATGCACACATTAGTGCACGTATTGCATACTTACTATGGCTGTTGTCTGATCCTCTAAAACTCTTGCGTCCTTCCCTGCAGTAACATGAAGCTGGAGAGTGCCTCCACCTCATCCTTGGAGGACCGAGTCAAGAGAAACATCCACTCCATACAGAGGACCCCCGCATCCCTGGAGAAGAATTTCATGAGGAGATGAGAACTAGAAGAAGCAGGAATGGGTTGATGGAGGAGAGAGTAAAAATATGCACCAGTTTGCCAGGACTGCCAACTCATTTATATTTTAATAAACAACAGACACTGCAGAGGCACCATGCATTTGCACTTAGGCCCTGTGAAACTGCCCCTTAGCCATTGCCCTGACTAAAGCAATGCAAAGGATCTGACTTCCTCTGTAATGGCAAAACTCACCCGTGCCATTCACCAGCAACAACAAGCCATACTTACCTTCATAGAATGAGCAACCTTGGATTTATTTTAAGTGGAAATTGTATATTTTGTTCTCTACAGTGGTTAGAATTATTCAAACTTTTATCACACACACACACACAACCCTTTTGTAAATGATGTTCCTTGGATATCTTTAGTGTATTGCTGTAAAGGAGAAGAATTGTGTATCTTAATAAAAATTGTTCCTAAAGCTCTTTGAGTTGGGGACTAACAAACTAAATACTGTCGTTGACTGAACATGTGTTGTTGTATATGATGCTGATTACTGCTTTGATACACCTTCAGAAAACTATGATAATTGAAAACGTCCTATGAAGACAATAAAGAAAAATTCTCAGGCACTCTGTCACCAGCATCATCATAAAGTAGACATTTTTGAATGACTCATGAAATCCTTTTGGTTTTATAGGATAATGCTGGATTTAAGTGTAGCCCATTACCAGTGGTTTGGTGTTTTAGTCACAGGCTCATAGGTTACTGTACTGTAACTTGACTTTATTTCCATTATTGTTTCACTTTCGCACGCTTCAAACAAACTAGGAACATTTGCACACTCCCCTTACACAACCGTCAATGATAACAACGGTGGCCACCCGGAACTTTCTACAGACCCAATCATCGTGTAGTACCGAATGACGTATCAAACAGCAAGGTTGACTGATTTCCGGCTGTTCCAAATCGTGTAGTCACTGTGGAATTGTTATCCGCAGTCATTCAAAATAGTGAACATTTACAAGATATTTCAAGGGCTAAGGAAGACACCTCAACGTATTCACAATGGTAAGATTGTCAATAAATAATGTATGCATGTAGCTAGTACTTGTGGTCCGTAGATTGGTTTGTAAAACTAGCTCCGCTAACGTTAGCAACCGGCTGCCTAATCAGTTTGGTAGCTAGCATTTAGCTTGCTAACGTTAGCTAGCCATGCCAAAAATCACCTGCAATGGTAACTAAATTGTTCAACGAAAATATAACTAGCGTTAGGCATTTTCCAAACGTAACTACCACATTAACTCGCAACCTAGTTAGCTATAAACTGGATTATTGTCGCTAACGCTGGTCTATGAATGAGCTGACTAGCTAATGTTAGTACTAGCTATCTGAAGAGGGATGCAACAACCTCATGCAACTTGAGTCTGTTGATGGAAGTTTATAATCTTGACGTTCCTAGCTAATAGTTGTGCCAATGTTTCTACTGATTCACCAATGTTTCAAGTAATGAAGGTCACCCGTCAAAGTTACAAACTCAATAGTTTGTGATGGAAACAATGTTTGGGTTTTGAAATTGTCCCAGTCACGATTGCTACTTAACTTCTATCCCTCGTCTCCTTCCTTGTCTTCCATCTCCAGTCAATTATGTCCTATAATGGTGGCGCCGTCATGGCGATGAAGGGTAAGCAATGTGTAGCCATTGCAGCAGATCGGAGATTCGGTGTACAGGCTCAGATGGTGACCACTGACTTCCAGAAGATCTTTCCCATGGGAGACAGACTCTACATTGGCCTGGCTGGTCTGGCTACTGATGTACAGACAGTGTAAGTGTGCCTTGGTCCATCAGTGCACCTCTTCTCTCCCAAGTTTGAGTATTTGGATGGTCAGTGCAACAGATCAACTTTGCAGGTGATATTAATTATCCACTCTTTCTCTAACAGTTCCCAGAGGCTCAAGTTCAGATTGAACCTCTATGAGCTGAAGGAGGGGCGTCAGATCAAACCCAAGACATTCATGAGCATGGTCTCCAACCTGCTCTATGAGAGGAGGTGAGTTTACTGATGTGAAGAACCACAGTATTTTATATACAAGTCTACACTTCCGCCTTGGTGGCAAGTCTGTGACTGATCAAACGTGAATCCCTTGTCTCAGATTTGGGCCATACTACATTGAGCCTGTGATCGCTGGTCTGGACCCCAAGACCTTTGAGCCATTCATCTGCTCCCTGGACCTGATTGGCTGCCCCATGGTGACAGAGGACTTTGTTGTGAGCGGCACTTGCTCAGAGCAGATGTACGGCATGTGTGAATCTCTCTGGGAGCCAGACATGGTAGGTTATTGTGTACTGTATTGTAAGATAATACATTGAGTGTGATAGTTGACTATGTCTCTGACTGTCTTTATTTACAATGGTTATTTTTGACACCTGCAGGAACCAGAGGACCTGTTTGAGACCATCTCCCAAGCCATGCTGAATGCAGTGGACAGGGATGCCGTTTCAGGCATGGGTGTCGTTGTGCAAGTCATGTAAGCACAGTCATACTTTTCCACTGCCTACATTTTGGATTAAATACTTGCTAAATTTGTAATTAATCTGAGGATACATAAAAATGACATGACATTTAGATGGTGATCTTTAGTAACGCTCTGGTCAATGTTGTAGTGACAGTACCTTGATTTGACTTATTTTGACAGTGAGAAGGACAAGATCACCACACGTACCCTGAAGGCCCGAATGGATTAAAGCTCCTCTCCCTCTGCTGCTTCAACCCCTCATCTCTACCAACTCCCACTATTTTGTATGAAAATGATGAACACTGCGTGTACTGTTTTTCTTAAGATACTGTTCAATAAAATTAATGACTATTAGTGTTACAATGACTCTGGTTTGCCTGGTATGTTATTTCAGAGCAAGTAATGAAAGATGAGGGTTTAACATGATCAGATTATGATAACTGTGTGGATTAATAAAACAGAGAAGGATAGTCTGCAGCCAAATTCAGTAATCTCATGAGAAGAATAGTCTCCGGGGACTAATCTGAATGAATTGAGCGGCTAAACGACTTGTCTGACACTTGTCTCATGTGGAAATTTCGCTGCGCTCTCGATACAGAATAGGTCATTATAATAACCTAATTTAAAACACCGCTACAAAGCACTGATCTTTGTTAGTCAAAGGTGAGAAAATGAATTAAATTAGATTCAGGAAAAAAAACAATAACTCCCTTTAATATGTAATGAATCCTTTTCAAGTAACTTTTCTGATCTTATGTCAGTAACAAAACAACTATACAAACACAAATGCTACATTAATGTAAACAAGATATAAAAAATGATTCTTAATGTAATAAAACAAACATTTGCTTTAGTATTCCCCTTTTTATGTGGATTTTCTTTTACCAACCTCCAAGTTCATGGTAAAAATGTCAAAGGTTTTCAAAACAATATGGCAACGTAACATTCAGACATGTTTTTTCTTTTTTAGTCATAATGCTCAGATGCTAAGTTCAGTGGTTTGCCGTTTCAACTAACTGGCGAAGTCATGTACATTTTAGCCATGCATTTTGATATTGCATTAATTTACGTAAAACCCTTATATTAATCTCCTGCATTTCCAACTTTGTTACTGTCGGCTGCGGATCTCCTGACAAGTCAAGGAGGCAGAGTTTGTAAACGCCTGTTGGCCACTTGGTCAAAAGATTAATGCGATCTGACCGCTTCTGTGTCTGTGAGAGGTGTGTGTGTGTCAAAATAATAACGAACAGACGGTACTAAACAGACTCCTACTGCTGAAGCAGACTCTTTCAAGGCATTAGTGAGACAGTTCCCGTGCTGGCGTGAGGACTAATATAAGGTGGCGGGGGGAGGGTCTCAAATATCCTATAGAACTCTGTTTCACAAGCCTTCCTTGTTGAGCACTCAGACTGAGGAGGCAGGGGGAGTAGGACATGGGAGAAGAGACGCGTCACTTTTTTTTTTAAAGAAAAAGTCCGGCGCCCCCTCTCTGTGGGTCAATGGAACAGGCTTGTCGCCTGTGCATCCTTTTAGTCTGTCATCCCCTGGGTGGGAGGGTAAGGGGTGGGGCTAAGTCAGGTGGGAGAGGCAGGAGGAGCGAGAGAGGGGTGGTTGTGGCTGATGGCTCTATGACAGGATGTGATTGGCTGGGGTTGGAGAGATGATTCTATGACAGGATGTTGGACATGAACTCAAAGAATCTTTTGGAGTACTGCTCTGGGTTTACGGTGGAGATCTCTGCCCCAGCCTGAGGGAGGGACAACAGAGTTCAGTGTAAACATATGCACATTAGGAACATACAACTACAATTTCTATGTCATAACACATCTCACAAGATCATCTTCTACTTGAAACTACTATATAATCTAGCATCTTTGTTGCCTAAACACGTACGTGGCTTAATGTTTGGTCAGATCTAGTCCATTACTCACCCCATGTTTCACAGTTTTGGCAGCATGTGCAGCTTTTTTCTTAGCGTCGTAGTGCGTGAGGATGTCGATGATAGCCATGAAGTACACTTCTTTCTTCACAGCACCTACCACAAGGAGCAAGACAGTGCATAGGAGTATAAATAGCAAGTATTACTTTTCACTGGGCTGTCTCATGATGTCTGTTCTAAAATTTGTTTCATTTTCAAATGTTAATTAAAGATGCACTATACAGAAATTGCTCCAACATTTCCTGGTTGCTTACCCATCTACACACAATAGCCCATAATGACAAAGTGAAAACGTGTTTTTAGACATTTTTGCAAATGTATTGAAAACGAAATACAGAAATAGCTCATTTACATTAGTATTCACACCACTGAGTCAATACTTTGTAGAAGCACCGTTGGCAGCGATTACAGCTGCGGGTTTTTCTAGGTAAGTCTCTAAGAGCTTTCCACACCTGGTTTGTACAACACTTGCCCATTGTTATTTTAAAAATTCTCCAAGCTCTGTCAAATTGGTTGTTACTCACTGCTAGACAACCGTTTTCAGGTCCCTTTTTGCAGTATTATTTAAGTGACTTGCTGCAAAAAGGATGCATGTTTTGGAATATATGTTTTATTCTGTACAGGCTTCCTTTTCACTCTGTCATTTAGTTTAGTATTGTGGAGTAACTACAATGTTGTTAATCCATCCTCAGTGTTCTATCACAGCCATTAAACTCTAACTGTTTTAAAGTCACCATTGGTCTCATGGTGAAATCCCTGAGTGGTTTCCTTCCTCTCCAGTTTGGAAGGTCACCTGTATCTTTGTAGTGACTGGGTGTATTGATACACCATCCAAAGTGTAATTAATAACTTCACCATTGTTCAAAGGGATATTCAATGTCTGTATTTTTTTTACCCATCTATCAATAGGTGCCCTTCTTTGCGAGGCATTTCATCTTTCAATTTTTTATTAATATGTAAACATTTTGAAAAACATAATTCCACTTCGACATTATGGGGTATTTATTGTGTGTAGGCCAGTGACAAAAAATCTCAAATTTTATCAATTTTAAATTCAGGCTGTAACACAACAAAATGTGGAAAAAGCTACGGTGTCAATACTTTCTGAAGGCACTGTAGATAGAGAGTAGCACAAATATAGCACAATTGCATAGAAAAATCACTTGACAAAACTCAAGAAAGAGTGTCTCTTACTGTCGTTGCTCTTGATTGCGTAGACGTCCATGGAGGGGTCAAACTCGCCAGGGCTGAAGAACCCGCCAAAATTTAGGGGGTTCCCAGGGCTGTCTGGAGGGGTGCCGAAGGAGCCGGTGAGTGCTCCTCCCATCCCATCGTTCTCGTACTCCTCCTCCTCTCCTCCTGCCTCCACCTCCATCTCCTCCTGCTCTGCCCGGTCCACATCATGGATCCCCACCAGCAGACTGTAGTCCATGATCTTCAGAGTAGCCAGGAACTGATGTACACAAACGGGAGAGATGTCAGATATTGCAACAAATGTTCTTTTGGGAAATTTCCCTGGAGGACATTAAACTCACTATTCTTCTATTTGTCAACATAAAGTCATGTCTTTGTTCACAGGTACTTAGGTGAAACTGGTTGAAAGGACTAGAAACAAAACACAATGTGCAGAAGTCCATTTACCTGGATATTTTAACAATGACGACTGTAATGATAATAAAAACGACATCAAATCGAGCAGCCGTGAGATGTCTCCTACCTCTACGTCGCGCTTTAGTTTCTCCAAGAAGTACTTCTTGTTGTCATCTCCTATCTGCAGCTTCTGGCCCTCGTTCAGAAAGTCGTTGTCTTTAAAGGTGGGGAGTTCCTTGGCCTGAGCAGAGTGATAGAAATTAGAATCAAAATATTCTGAGATTGCCACAAAATGACAGAGGTCTTTCTTGCTGTTAATTTTGATGCATGAAAAGTAGGGTCATTTGTTTCCACTCATTGTCCTTGGATTGACTTTTTAGGGAGAACAACTATTTCAGGTATTTCCTCTTGGCGTAATGGTTAAGACGGTGGGTTTCTGGAGCGCGAGGTCCACAGTACAAATCCGACCAGTGCCATTGGCCCCACCAGGTTCTGTCCGTCCCTCACTGGGCGTGAACCAGCAACCTTCTGTTCCCAACAACAACTCAGCAGTCACAAAGCAGTATTATGCACCGCTCTACAAAAGACGTAGCCAGAAGGGAAATAACTACTTCTAGGTTTCAGAGCGGGTAATGTAACTCGCATGGTGGATACTACTAGCGCACACAGCTAACTATTCCACATGGACTAAACTCACCCCCTTTTGACTTCCCCCTCTGCGCAGCATGGACAGCAGTCGGACATGGCCCAACTGTGGATGTGTTATTTAATTTGTGCTTCATTATCATTAGATGGAAAAATCATTACTTCTGCACTTTTCTAAAAGTATTTTGGGCTGTAAATGAGTTTTGTTTTTAGCTGGTTAGTTTGATGCTTTTTTTTGTTGTTGCATGATCCACACAATTATTTTGTGGGTCCTGTCATTGTACCCCAACACTCCTCTCATCATCGTATCTATGTAAATGAACGCACCTTCTCTTTGTCACTGGCTTCCCTTGAGACCGTGGAACCCTGAATGAGAGAGAGAAAAAAAGATCATTCACAGAGATGTTATGGAATTCAGAGTTAGAGACAGACGTTCTTTGCATCTTTGTTCCCCCTTTGTTTCTCCTGGACTTGACAGTATGGTTATAACATTGTCATATTTCAGAAAGCAGAATTGTTTTCCCCAGAGAATGCCTGTCAGCCACAGAGGTGTTTGTTGTGAAGGGAAACGATATTCTGCGAGTCAATAGGCATGTACGCCGTCACACCTCTATTCTCAGTGTTGTTGCCCATGCACAAAGAGACAGATTTACTGAGCTTTTCCACAAGAGCAGAATTCTTAACCATTTCCCCTTCTAAATAATGGGCTCCCGAGTTGACGCAGCGGTCTAAGGCACTGCATCTCAGTGCAAGATGCGTCACTACAGTCTCTGGTTCGATTCCAGGCTGTATCACATCCAGCTGTGATTGGGAGTCCCATAGGGGGTGCACAATTGGCCCAGCGTCGTTCGGGTTTGGCCGGGGGTAGTCCGTCATTGTAAATAAGAATTTGTTCTTAACTGACTGGCCTAGTTAAATAAAGGTAAAAAAAAATTATAATAAAAAAGAATACATCACATAACCATTGGACCAGAAAATAGTCTGTAAATCTAGCCTTAAGTAAGTTGCTGGAGCCTCAAGTTCTATTGGGAACCGGAATACTCTGCAAGCACCCTATGCATTGAGCTTATTATAAATGCCCTTACCCCAATGAGCGCTAACAGTGTTACAGCTGTAAGTGTGCTCCTACTGCCCTACTGGAGTTAGTGTACTACCAGTAAGTGTTCTCCCAGTTAGTTCCCTCCAAGCTAGTGTGCCTATCGACACCTACCTTCAGGTCGTACTTGCGGTGCACGGTGAGACGGTGGCTGAATACATTACGGGTCACCACCATGTACGTCTCAACCCCGTCCACTGTTAGCCGGTACATGCCCAGGAACTGGGGGAGCAGAGTGCTGCCATGACACTCCACTATGAACTGAGGAGACCCAGAGGAGGAGGATGGAAATATAGGGAGAGGAAAGGAGAGAGAGGGGAAAGAGGAAGGGGAATGAGTAATGCAAAGGAAACAGTGGGAGAGCTCCAGTAATGAAGTCGGCATAATTGTTAGCTATTACAAAAGGATAGTCCCATCAAATCGGACAATTCACAGATATTTCTTCAGCACCACATTGAAAGGTCCTCAATATTTGAAGCCAGTTAGCCCTTCAACACGTATGTTTGTACAGAAAATATTTATGTGGTAACTCTCCCACCTGGTGGTACTTCTTGAGGATGTTGTGCATCTCGGCGATGTCTTCGCTGGACACCGTCTTTATGACGAAGCGGTGGTCGTAGCTGGACAGGAAACGGTTGCCAAAGCGCCCCTGGGAGTCGCTGTTCAGCGGGGCGCTCCTCGTCAGAGAGTTCTGATGATGATCCACCACAGGAGGGAGCCCGGGGGAGGGAGAGACATACAGAGCAGAAAATGTAGGCTTTGACATGAATGAAAAGCCCTCTATAAAGAAAATGTTTCATAATTATTCACGAGTTAGTAATGGATCAATGGATTTCATTTACACAGAGCTATTCCAAGCTCAAAAAAACCTTCACATAGGGATCCATTTAGCAAGGCTACCAAGATAGTTGACCTTAATGTAACAAACTATGCTTGGTATGATTCTCTAAACACTAAAAACACCCACTGTTTACATGTGATAACTCAGTAAAAAGGGGGCAGTCTTTTAGTTCTATATCAACAAATGCTGATAAAGACTTACTACATTGGGTTGAAGGATGAAATCCAGAGAAAGACTTACTATATTGGGTTGAAGGATGAAATCCAGAGAAAGACTTACTATATTGGGTTGAAGGATGAAATCCAGAGAAAGACTTACTATATTGGGTTGAAGGATGAAATCCAGAGAAAGACTTACTATATTGGGTTGAAGGATGAAATCCAGAGAAAGACTTACTACATTAGGTTGAAGGATGAAATCCAGAGAAAGACTTACTATATTGGGTTGAGGGAAGAATTGGAATCTGCAATGAATCAAACTGGGCAGGGAACAACAGGGAGTTCCCTCTGGTACTCTGATCTGCTCTCTCCTTAACTGTCCTCCAGCCTTTTGACATTACTGAGCCGTGCCAAGCAAACGTCTATCCTCATTCTGTCTTTCAGTTCACTACTGT
This sequence comes from Salmo salar, assembly GCF_965601325.2. NCBI lineage: Eukaryota > Metazoa > Chordata > Actinopteri > Salmoniformes > Salmonidae > Salmo > Salmo salar. Next base: position 57,236,873 of record NC_138292.1, read on the forward strand.
GAACCCATCCTCAATGGTCTTTCTCTTCAGTTAACCCATCCTACATTCTTCCCCTTAGACATCTCCACAGAGGAGACCATATTTTACCTGGTAATCCTGGTCATCGATGCAGAACCTCTCCCTCAGGTTGCGGAACACCATAGGGCAGTACTCTTTGAATTTAAAGCGGCTGGGCAGGTTCTCTCTGAGGGATACAAGTGTGTTGAAGAGTGTTAACATATATGAAGAGTGTGTTAGTCCATTAGCAGTCAGTGTTGATGTCATCTGAGGAATCATTGGAACAGATAACAGAAATGTGAGAAGCAATTGACCAGCATACTACACTAGAGGTGCTTCACTATGAGGATGATTTGCAATGCAAAGATAATCAGTTAAGTGTTCAATGAATGTTTTGACTAGAACTCCAGTGTAGTGTAGTGTAGTGGAGATCGCCAGAGGCATAATCCTGATTTGACTGATGCAGGAAAATAAAAGTAAGGCATGTGATATATCAGAAGATGTGTAATAGACTTATTACCAACCTAAAATAGTCATATAATCATACAGTTTATCCGGGTCTTAAACACATTTTCTGTATAAATAGCTTCTAAAATATATGTAAACAGACCATTATTGTCTCAATTTTTGTTTTCTTGGAAAGCTGTGAGCGCTATTACATGACACAATATCAGTACTTGTTACATTACAACTTGTCTAAGTCCTATCATCAACTGATTTCAGCCAGTTTATGGCTGTGGATTGATTGCATTGTTTGAATGGAATGTTGGCATATAGGCAGTTCACTTGACAAATGTATGGAATCATTCCTCTAAAACTGTCTGGCTAGCTAAATTCTTCAAATTCATTACATTACACAATATCTTATCACAGCACTGGCAAACCATGGTTGACCAACTCCCTGACCAAAATGGCTGACTGTTAGCACGTCATAAGAAGGTTCATGTCCATTCTATTATTGTAATTCTATAGTTAGTCCATTAGCAGAGTCAGAGTGTCTGAGGAACTCCCTGGAATAGATAAAGGAAATATGAGAAGCTCTTGACCAGCATACTAGAGGTGCTTCACTATGAGGATGATTTGCATTGCAGAGCTGCTAAGTTAAGTGTTCAGTTAATGTTTTGACTAGAACTCCAGTGTAGTGGGGATCGCTAGACCCATGGTGAGATATATTACAGGTGATAGAGGAACTTGATCTTGCTAGTGATTTAAAAGCACACCACATCATAGAGAATTGGGCCAACCAAGCCAAGACCTTCTCTCTCCTAATCAGTAGCATAACATAGTGTTAGCAGATTTCAGGTAGTACTGTACCGTATATTTTAGACAATGCAGCTAAATTGGCCTCTTGTTTGAGTTTATATGGGCAGTAATATGGTGTGCAGTAATATGGTATGGCAGGTTGCAAAGTTAGGACCCAGGGTACCTACTTGTTAAATAGGTGGTTGTCCACTTTGATCTTACTGTAGGCTTTAAAATCATCAGGCATCAGCATTACTGGTACAGGCACGTTACTTAACTCGTTGATCTGAAACAGAGGGGAGATAGAAAGAGCAGGAGATCAGAATAGAATAGTAGAGCAGGGAAGAGGAGGTCAACACACTAATCCCCACACCAGACCAAACTGCAGTGAACCAGTGTCTATTTACTGACAATCATTCACTTTGGACCAAAGCAAACTGACAGCAGTGCTCTCTGGCTGAGTCCCTTGTCACACTGTTCATCTTATCTACCGAGACAGATTCACTGTAAGGAACAGACTGATTCCCAGAGCGAGCCCTCTCCATAGATTTATGAACTCCAGACAGTAAGAGGAGTGGCAGGGAGAGAACGTGAATAAACGCTAAATAAAAGGAAAAAAAAGAGACAAGAATGCATCCAGGAGACACAGACGCTGCTAAAATAGGAGAGAAATGGGAAAGTTACCTTGAGGTAGAAAAATAATAGCATATGGAGCACAAACACATTGCGTTGTATGGAATATGCAGGACATAGCCAAGTCGCCTCTCATAGAGCTGGGGTTTTGAGTTATATCCGGCTCTCTCTGAGACTACTTCAAGGGATAGACCCTCATTCAACTGTCTGACATGCTATGAAAAATCACCGTCTAGCATGCCGACAGGTTATGCTCTGGTAAAAAAAATTTATTTGAACCTTTTATTTAACTAGAGAAGTCAGTTAAGAACAAATTATTATTTACAATGACGGCCTACACCGGCCAAACACCGCTGGGCCAATTGTGCGCCACCCTATGGGACTCCCGATCACAGCCGATTGTGATACACCCTGGATTTGAACCAGGGTGTCTGCAGTGATGCCTCAAGCACTGAGATGCAGTGCCTTAGACCGCTGCGCCACTCGGGAGCCTAAATTAGTGTGTCCTTCAAAAGTATCATCATATTTATTTTGTCATTAGAGGCGTAGCTTAATGCCTTCAGCAGGCAGACACAATCAATATCCTGACTATATGTTGGATTATGTCTAATCAACCTACACACAAAGTTTGATGGTGGTCCTTTGTAGCTCAGTTGGTAGAGCGTGGCGCTTGTAAAGGCAGCGTAGTGGGTTCGATTCCCGGGACCAGCCATCTGCATGACTGTAAGCAGCGTTAGATAAAAAGTGTCTGCTAAATGGCAGATTTTATTATAAGTTTGAAGGCTCGTATCAGATTTGAAGATGTAGGTTATTCCCAGTGTTGGAAAGCCTGTAAGGCTGGCATTATCTACCATCAAGACTGAATCTATGTTTTTGAAGGGAGCTTCAATTAAATCTGTGTTTGGCTATATGCTCCTTCTCTGAGCAAAAGCTTAGCTTGGAACTGAATTCGTCCAGCTTCGTGACTAGCAGAACGATGTTACGACTGACTACCAACATGAAATATATTCTGGTTATGAGAGCTTTGAGGAGAAGGCTCTTTGACGTCTTTCTTGTATTAGCCTAAATTAGCCTGCCGCCTACGCCTTGAATCTACACCCAGCATCCACCACACACTGAACTTGTCCATGATGATTATTGCAGAATGCATCACAGGATGATTATTACAGCTTCACTAAATATGCTAATTGGTTAATTAATGACATTGTTTTCTCCATTTGAAGCATGTATTCTTTCCCTGGTCTACAAGAACTGCCTATTTGACTATGGTCTATATTTATCCTTATCTTTCTTATATAAGGTATTGAAATATACATAAAATAGGCTCAACAAAAACACAGCAAGGAGAGGGGGAAATCAATTAAGAAATAATAATTACAGACAATAGTACATGCAAGATCTAATGTACATGTTAGTGAGTAGGCAACATATTGAAATGCATGCAAACATTGGAAGTGAAATTATGCATCAGCACCGTTATTCAAATTGTGAGTGAAGCGAATCCAAAACTGGGGCATCATATTCATGCCAGAGAAATTGATCTGGAGGTGTCAGTCAAGCAGGGAAGGGGGTGTGTTCGCCTACTACTGCTGGCCACAAAAATGGAGCCTTGAAGCTCTCTGCAATGCATTTGGTGATCGCTGCATTCATGTGAGTGAGAAACTTGATGCATTTGGTGAAAAACAGTCTCAATAAAGTATATTTTAGGATGTGTTGAAGACACTGTCCATCATTTTCCCACTCAAATTAAACTAACTGTGAGCCTATTATTTTTATGGTTGAGTGTTCAAATGTGTACTTCACACTAAACCACATTAAATCAGGCTAGAATCTGCAAATGTAAGATTTGCCGCTTTATTATTCATTGATGCCTGTAAAACAATAGGCAGGCAGGCTGCGGTTGGACTCAATGCAACCTGCTGCTCTCCAACAGTCACACCCCTCTCTGGCCTGCGCTAGACAGAATGAATGCTTAGGTTGGAGCAGTGCTCACGACCTCCTCTCCAAAACCACCACACATCCCACGTTCTACAGAACAGAAGACGTTATGCAGCTTGTGCCGAATAATTCCTGCATAGTGCGCGGGGTAATGTCAAATGTTTATGTTCAACGTCGCTGCTATTTGCTGTACATGTTTAAAGCGCAAGCGACTGGCACACCAAATAGCTAGAATGTTGCTCCATTGATATTCCTGACCAGGGAGAATGGTGAATGAAGGGTTAACAGCTTTCACCTAAGCATCAGACTAAGTACCTGGCTAACACCCATACACTACAGACTACTAGACGATGGATGAGCTCTAAAATTGACTTTGGTCAATCAAGCAGCTGCCTAACTATCGCGTTACCGTTAGCTCGTCAAAACACCACATAGACAAACAAGCTAGCTTGGGAACATGAACAAAAATACATTTACCGTATGGTTGACACCCCACATTAAAACGCTGAGAATAGGCTCACTTGCACGGAATAATTTCACTTTCTGTCCTATAAAATGTTTCTTTTTCGTCTTCGTTTTGCTAGCGCTCACCGGCGCAACGCTGGTACAGTTGGATGACATGTCTCCTGTTGGGAATAATTTAGGAAACGCAAGACAGCACTGTAATCAAGCTGGATCGTATCACTCCAGACAACGAAATTTTCATTAAGAGCGTGATATCTATAAGTGCATTGTCGCATCCAATTTGCAGGGTCTTTGAATCAAATTAGATTCTGTAGTAAATTAACGTGATTGCATGTTGCGCGGTCACCACCCTTCCTCCCGAGCAGGCCACACGGTTCACTCCGGAGCGGCACACAGACCAGCTGTTGGCATAGATAGCTAGCCAGCCATCTAGCTACAGGCAAGGTTTCCTTTTGCTAAGCCGCAGTCTTCTTTGAGAAGTAATACACTCTTGGTGGACGACTCCTCTCCTTTCTGTCGTCTGCTACCCACAACGATGTGTGGTGATTTTATTTAGAGGTTAGTAATCCCATTATGATGCGCCCGAGATTGTTGTCACCAGTTTTGGGGTCTCCTCAAGATGGCGTCTAGCCTGACCGTCGCAAAGCGAAGTGCGCCCCCAAGAGGCAGAGAGTAGAAGCGCGCGTGCTGTAGTTGGTACCCTGAAAGTGCGAGGCAGCGACATTTTGGTGAGAAAATCAGTAAATCTCTGTATTTGTAAAAGCTGCTGATGGCAAAATGAATACTATGACTCAGATATTCAGATATTTCTCATAGAGTAAATGTGTCATTCATACTGAACGGTGATGAAGCAGAAAAGGCATACATTTCATGTGTAGGCCTATGCTATAAAGCTTTTTTTTACAGTCAAGTTGACCCGCAAAATCCTACAATAAATCCAATAATATAGTAATCGTCTGTATTAAAAACTTCTGGATTGTCTCCAGGGGAGCATTGTCTAGGGGGGCGTGGTTTTCCGTCTAGGAATGGTTGTCAAAATAGAAAATGTATGCAATGACTCCTTCATGAACAAATGTGGTTAATGTATAGAGAGGATGGTGTTTTAGTGACTTATCCGCGACCGTTGTATTATTTATTTTTTTGTTGAATAAAATGTTGCAAATACAATGTACATGGCAGGGACTGAAAATAATATCACGTGACCATAATGGGCGGTCCTCTGACTATGTGGGGGGAAAAAAAAGCCATTTTCTGGCGCTGCTGCAAGATCTAACGTTAACCAACTCAAAATAATTTACCTGTATCCACGTCGGAAGGTACGGGTGTTTTTCATGTCAAATCAGGTAGGAAGCAAAGGCATCAATAGTTTTTATTCGCATATCGCGATGCACAGGTACATCAACACACAAACTGAGGTACTCGGTGTTATGTTTGGATTCTCTCTTGTTCGTTTCTCATATCCAGCCCTGTCACAGAATTTAAGATGGCTGCTTTGTTTTCCACTCTCCATCTAAGCTTATTTTTAGTTTGTCTTTACATAGTTTTTTATAAAGAATGTCTATCATGCATAAGAACCCACTGGTATAGGAGGGGCTCATTGTGGGTCTTCTCGGGGTTTGGGGTACGTGCCTCCCCGTGCACAGGCCCCACTAGGGTAGTCGGGTCTAGACTAGAGCAGTTCCAAACGTATTTTGTTACATTGGTGTATGGGTAATATCTAAAAAAACTACCAGGCTGGAAATAATGACAAAATAAATGGTCATATACAAGTAGCCATTCTGTGCAGTAGCTATGACACTGGTCCATTGCAAGAAGCATAACTGCTTCAAACAAAAACAATTGATCCATATTATCATAGACCATGTCAGTGGAGCACGTCAATATGTCAGTACACATTTTGTATGTATATGCCTTGTGTTGGAAAACAATTCAACAGCAGAAAAGGTCACTAAATGTGTCATGTACTTTAGTGGTTCAAATCTTGCTACCCAATAAATCATCTAAGTAATTCTTTGTCTGATGGTTGTTTTTTTTGCAGGTCCTTCCAGATGGATAAAATGCAACCCAGTCGGCTAAAAATCACAGAGCTGAATCCTAACCTGATATGCCCACTGTGTGTGGGCTACTTCATCGATGCCACAACCATCGTGGAGTGCTTGCACTCATGTAAGATTCCTAAGTCCACTGCATTATTCTAAATCCATATGAACCAATAATAACATTATTAGTATATGGGCTAGAGTATATGGCCTATAAACTGACGTAGAAAAGGAATGTAGATTTACAATGCATTTTCTTTTCATAAAAAGTCGTCATACAGTAAGTCACTTGCATTAAGTCTGTCTTCTTACTCCAGTCTGCAAGACGTGCATTGTTGCCTTCCTGGAAACCAACAAGTTCTGCCCCAGATGTGATGTGCAAGTACACAAGACGTGTCCACAGCTCAGCATCAGGTTAGTCACATTGCATGTGTGTGTGCACGCATGTCTCTCTCGGAGTACCTATGTTATTATGCATCTATAAGTGCAACCAACATGCTCTTATCTTTAGTAAGTGGCTTTCACATTTGCATATCCTTTCACAGGTCAGACAAAACTCTACAGGACATTGTATACAAGTTGGTGCCTGGATTATTCAAAGGTAAGACCATATCTCTTGAGTAAGGGGGTGGGTTTTTTATACAAATACACTGCTCAAAAAAATAAAGGGAACACTAAAATAACACATCCTAGATCTGAATGAATGAAATAATCTTATTAAATACTTTTATCTTTACATAGTTGAATGTGCTGACAACAAAATTACACAAAAATAATCAATGTAAATCCAATTTATCAACCCATGGAGGTCTGGATTTGGAGTCACACTAAAAATTAAAGTGGAAAACCACACTATAGGCTGATCCAACTTTGATGTAATGTCCATAAAACAAGTCAAAATGAGGCTCAGTTGTGTGTGTGGCCTCCACGTGCCTGTATGACCTCCCTACAACGCCTGGGCATGCTCCTGATGAGGTGGCAGATGGTCTCCTGAGGGATCTCCTCCCAGACCTGGACTAAAGCATCCGCCAACTCCTGGACAGTCTGTGGTGCAACGTGGCGTTGGTGGATGGAGCGAGACATGATGTCCCAGATGTGCTCAATTGGATTCAGGTCTGGGGAACGGGCGGGCCAGTCCATAGCATCAATGCCTTCCTCTTGCAGGAACTGCTGACACACTCCAGCCACATGAGGTCTAGCATTGTCTTGCATTAGGAGGACCCCAGGGCCAACCGCACCAGCATATGGTCTCACAAGGGGTCTGAGGATCTCATCTCGGTACCTAATGGCAGTCAGGCTACCTCTGGCGAGCACATGGAGGGCTGTGCGGCCCCCCAAAGAAATGCCACCCCACACCATGACTGACCCACCGCCAAACCGGTCATGCTGGAGGATGTTGCAGGCAGCAGAATGTTCTCCACGGCGTCTCCAGACTGTCACGTCTGTCACATGTGCTCAGTGTGAACCTGCTTTCATCTGTGAAGAGCACAGGGCGCCAGTGGCGAATTTGCCAATCTTGGTGTTCTCTGGCAAATGCCAAACGTCCTGCACGGTGTTGGGCTGTAAGCACAACCCCCACCTGTGGACGTCGGGCCCTCATACCACCCTCATGGAGTCTGTTTCTGACCGTTTGAGCAGACACATGCACATTTGTGGCCTGCTGGAGGTCATTTTGCAGGGCTCTGGCAGTGCTCCTCCTTGCACCAAGGCGGAGGTAGCGGTCCTGCTGCTGGGTTGTTGCCCTCCTACGGCCTCCTCCACGTCTCCTGATGTACTGGCCTGTCTCCTGGTAGCGCCTCCATGCTCTGGACACTATGCTGACAGACACAGCAAACCTTCTTGCCACAGCTCGCATTGATGTGCCATCCTGGATGAGCTGCACTACCTGAGCCACTGGTGTGGGTTGTAGACTCCATCTCATGCTACCACTAGAGTGAAAGCACCGCCAGCATTCAAAAGTGACCAAAACATCAGCCAGGAAGCATAGGAACTGAGAAGTGGTCTGTGGTTACCACTCCTTTATTGGGGGTGTCTTGCTAATTGCCTATAATTTCCACCTGTTGTCTATTCCATTTCCACAACAGCATGTGAAATGTATTGTCAATCAGTGTTGCTTCCTAAGTGGGCAGTTTGATTTCACAGAAGTGTGATTGACTTGGAGTTACATTGTGTTGTTTAAGTGTTCCCTTTATTTTTTTGAGCAGTATATATTAAAAAAATATATAAAACACAACTATATCAAAGATTTTACTGAGTTACAGTTCATAGATGGAAGTCGGTCAATTTAAATACATTTATTAGGCCGTAATCTATGGATTTCACACGACTGGGCAGGGGCACAGCCGTGGGAGGGCGTAGGCCCACCCAATGTGGAGCCATGCCGAGCCAATCCGAATGAGTTTTTCCCCCAAAAAGCGCTTTATTAAAGCCAGAAATACTCCTCAGCACCCCCCTCCCCCTCAGTGGTTGAAGAAGTTGGATATGAAGGTCTTGGGCTGGCGTGGTTACTCATGGTCTGTGGCTGTAAGGCCTTTTTTTATGGGGTAGATCAGTTTTAATAATGAAGATAGATTGTGGCTTCTATCAGTAATTGTCTGCATAATTTCCAATACACCATTTTTATATATATATATAGCTGTCATCAAGGCAAATTCTACTTTGAAGAATTTCAAATCTAAAATATATATATATATATTTTTTTAACACTTTTTGGGTTACTAAATGATTACATATGTGTTATTTCGTAGTTTTGATGTCTTCACTATTATCCTACAATGTAGAAAATAGTACAAATAAAGAAAAACCCTGGAATGAGTAGGTGTGTCCAAACTTTTGACTAGTACTGTATGTGTATATATATCTCATACTATTGGTTGCTAGAATTGTGTATAATCATTTTTATTGAACTTTCGTAGGTCATTTTGTGCATCATTTCATAAACCATGTGCAATGGAATCAGTGTATCGTTAATCTCTTCCCAACTATTTTGCAATCTGTATGGCACAGCTGTACATTTTTTGGTCCTTAAATGAAACTGGTATACTTTTTTATCACAGTTTTCTTTAACCAATTTTGGTCTTCGATGCAGGGCCGACAGACAGGTTCCTTTCTCCCCCTTCCACTTGCCTTTTCCATTTTTTTGCGGTAATACTGCAATTAGTTGGTTGTAATTTTGGATAGAGCAGACATTTCCATATATTTTTTTTACCTGCATGTGTGACATAACTAGACCAGTCCTATTTATGATATAATTTACAAAGATTATACTGTTTTTATTTTTTTCTCTCCAAAAATGTTTATTTGAGTTTAACCATAATATTTTTTGTAATATTTGTTCAGTCTTTTCTGGTGGATTATACTGAAATTGCAACCAACTATTTAAGACTTGTTTAAAAAATATTCAAATAACCGAAAGGGAGAGGTTGTAATCTGTTAGATGTACTGCCAAATTCTCTAAAACAACGTATGAGGTGGCTTATGGTAGAGATGTTAACATTCAATTCTTTGGCAACAGCTCTGTTGGACATTCCTGCAGTTAGCATGTCAATTGCATGCTCCATCAAAACTTGAGACATCTGTGGAATTGTGTTGTGGCCTTTTATTGTCCCCAGCACAAGGTGCACCTGTGTAATGGTCATGCTGTTTAATCTGCTTCTTGATATGCCACACCTGTTAGGTGGATGGATTATCTTGGCAAAGGAGAAATGCTCACTAACAGGGATGTAAACAAATGTTTGCACAAAATTTGAGAGAAGTACGTTTTTTGTGCGTATAGAACATTTGAGATATTGTATTTCAGCTCATGAAAAATGGAACCAACACTACATGTTGCATTTATATTTGTGTTCAGTGTACATTGCAGTATTTTACAACAAGCATATTTAGTGATAATTAATGTGTAATAAGCCTGTTTGAGACTTTGCCCATGAAAAGTTGCCCCCTTTAATAATTTAAAGCGGACATGTGCCAATGTCTTTTTCACTCTAATAACTTTATTGTTTTGTTTACATCAGATGAGATGAAACGAAGGCGGGACTTCTACACAAACCAGGAAAACCAACACCTGGAGCCAGGAGAAGTGGTGGAGGAGCCGACTATTATTGCAGAAGATGAAATCATCAGTCTCTCCATTCAGTTCCATGAGAAGAACAAGTAAGTTCTAGAATGTGTGATCTCTTCATCTTTTTCATGCAACCAATTAGATAGGATGTTTCTGTTTCCTATAGTATAGAACAGACCAAATGTGTTACAATAGAGCTGTATCTCTATGTGCTAATAAGTTTTTACAGGAAGCTGGGTAAAAAAAAGCACATCAAAACAAAGCTATGCTCATCTTAACCCATGCTGTTTTTCCATTTGCCTATAGAAGTGACACACAACCTGTGGATACAGAAGGAGACAATGTGAGTGATTCAACCATAAAATGCTAACCCAATATACATGCAAACGCTAATGTCAATTTGTCATCCACACTCTCTAAATGATAATAAATGCCGTTTAGCATACGCTTTTAAAAGCGACTGTCATGCGTGCATACATTGCAAGCGACATGCTCTACCAACTGAGCCATACAGGACCACATTTTTCGAACCTTTCATATTATGTCCTGCCCTTACCCTCTAGTTATAAATCTGTTCTAACCACACGTTCTGTTCTGTTCATTTTCAGACCAACAGCAAACGCTTCCTGCAATGCCCGGCAGCCATGACAGTCCTGCACTTAGCGAAGTTCCTGCGTAGCAAGATGGACATTCCAAACACCTTACGGGTAATTGCTCCAGGCTTGCACAGCATCGTCTCACAACTCCATAGAAAGCCATAGTATACACTAACAACCACTTTGTCTCAATACTGTATTTTAGTGACAAGCTGCATTCCTATACAGTAGATCATGCATGCTTTTGCTTAGGTGGACTAGCCCTACTATTCCCATACTTCACGCCCTTCTCTTGGACTTGTGTGCTATTAATGTGTAATAGTGCTCTCTACCTTGACAGATTGAAGTGCTGTACGTTGATGAGCCCTTAAAGGACTACTACACGCTGATGGATATTGCCTACATGTATTCTTGGCGACGTGTAAGTGCCAACTGACACACTGGCTATAACAACAACACTGACCAAGCATCAGTTGTCACTTCCAACCATAATCCCAACTTCACTAAACATCTACGTTGCTAGGTCCTAGGATCTGAGTGATCTTTCACGTGTCTGGAGAGTTCTCATCTTCTCTCTGTGACTCTTTGCAGAATGGCCCCCTCCCCCTGCAGTACTGGGTCAAGCCCACCCGGAAGCGTCGAAGGCTGTCCCAAGGTGCCGCCCAGGCCCACTCCGACGGTGTCAACACAAGCCCCACCTCTGAGAGCGACTCCCACAGCGACAAGGCCCTGAGCCCGGCTGGTCAGGCCCCCAGAGCCTCCACCCTGCCCAGCCCTGCCCTCCGAGGCCAACCCTCTACCCTTCAGAGCCCCAGCGGTACCACAGGACCCAACGGTACTCAACGGCTCCCTCTAGCCTCCAAGTCAGGGAGCAACGCCCGCAAGGTGAACGTCAACGGCAAAAGCAATGGAGCGGCGACTGAGACTAGGGGAGGGGACAAAGGGGCAGTATCACCCCCAACCTAAATCTGATACATCCCAGAAACATGGAGAGTGGAATGGAATTGCCCCAAAATGTCGGAGAAGCCCCTCAATGGACCAATGGACAGACAAGGAGAAAATCTGCCAAGAGAGTACTGAGGGAGAGGGCGATTGTGATCAGCAAAAAGACTGTCAAGGGCAGCCAAATAGACATTTCATTTCAATGTGTGTGTGTCTGTGTGTTAGAGTAAACATGCATACAAAATGTACAATATGTATCCAATGTGAGCATTCGTACATACCTGGTCATGTATATGGAGTATCTTTTATACAGGATATTGTAATTGTTTTGTAACTGTATAACATGCAGTCGGTTCAACAATTCCTTCCCCCAAGTCTTCACAATTAATTTGGCTTAAAATATCAATTGACAAAATGCTGAATGGCATTGCGATGCGATTGTCTGTCTGTCTGTATGTGTATGTTTTATATATATATATATATATACATACATACATACATACATACATACATACATACATACTTGAAGTTGGAAGTTTACATACACCTTAGCCAAATATATTTAAACTCAGTTTTTCACAATTCCTGACATTTAATCCTAGTAAAAATTCCCTGTCTTAGGGCAGTTAGGATCACCAATTTATTTTAAGAATGTGAAATGTCAGAATAATAGTAGAGAGAATGATTTATTTCATCACATTCCGAGTGGGTCAGAAGTTTACATACACTCATTTTGCCACAACTTTGGAAGTATGGGGTCATTGTCCATTTGGAAGACCCATTTGCGACCAAGCTTTAACTTCCTGATTGATGTCTTGAGATGTTGCTTCAATGTAACCACACAATTTTCCTGCCTCGTGATGCCATCTATTTTGTGAAGTGCACCAGTCCCTCCTGCAGCAAAGCACCCCCACAACATGATGCTGCCACCCCTGTGCTTCACGGTTGGGATGGTGTTCTTCGGCTTGCAAGCCTCCCCCTTTTTCCTCCAAACATAATGATGGTCATTATGGCCAAACAGTTCTATTTTTGTTTCATCAGACCAGAGGACATTTCTCCAAAAAGTATGATATTTGTCCCCATGTGCAGTTGCAAACCGTAGTCTAGCTTTTTTATGGCGGTTTTGGAGCAGTAGCTTCTTCCTTGCTGAGTGGCCTTTCCGGTTATGTCGATATAGGACTGGTTTTACTGTGAATATAGATACTTTTGTACCTGTTTCCTCCAGCATCTTCACAAGATCCTTTGCTGTTGTTCTGGGATTGATTTGCACTTTTCGCACCAAAGTCCGTTCGTCTCTAGGAGACGGAATGCGTCTCCTTCCTGAGAGGTATGACAGCTGCGTGGTCCCATGGTGTTTATACTTGCGTACTATTGTTTGTACAGATGAACGTGGTACCTTCAGACGTTTGGAAATTGTCCCCAAGGAAGAACCAGACTTGTGGAGGTCTACAGTTCTTTTTCTGAGGTCTTAGCTGATTTCTTTTGATTTTCCCATGATGTCAAGCAAAGGTAGGCCTTGAAATACATCAACAGGTACACCTCCAATTGACTCAAATGATGTCAATTAGCCTATTAGAAGCTTCTAAAGCCATGACATTATTTTCTGGAATTTTCCAAGCTGTTTAAAGGCACAGTCAACTTAGTGTATGTAAACGTCTGACCTACTGAAATTGTGATAAAGTGAATTATAAGTGAAATAATTTGTCTGTAAACAATTGTTGGAAAAATTACTTGTGTCATGCACAAAGTAGATGTCCTAACTGACTTGCCAAAACTATAAAAACAAGAAATATGTGGAGTGGTTGAAAAACGAGTGTATGTAAACTTCCGACTTCAACTGTATATGTGTGTGTATATATATGTATGTGTGTATGTGTATATATATATATATATATATGTGTGTGTGTGTATGATTTTATATATATATATATAACTAGAAATAAAAAGGCAAGATCTGTCTTCTTGCTGTCAGTCATACTGTATATAATAACTCTGGTGTATGTAGATAGATGCAGTACTTTCAACTGGTAATGGCCCCAATCACCAAGGACAATAGATATGTACGAAACGTTTCATACACTTTCTTTGAAATGCAGATCACAGTATGCGAGTACTAAACTTCCCTGTGCTTTGACATTAGAAAAGCCATTATATTTATCAAGCCTCAAGCAGCACTACAATTGTCTGAAAAACGTAGCTTACCGCACGTTTGTCAGCATTACATACCGGTACCTGTTCTACTCACATCAGAGAAATTTGCTCAAAGGGAATTGTATATCTGACCATGTTGTATTTTCATACACTTTTGACATTCCCTCAATGTATAATTTGACCATTCAATGATATTATTCTAAAATATCAGCCATATGTGCATGTTTAGGTCATTAAAAAGTTGACTTGCTTGGTTTTGAGTTCGTTGTCCCATTCTGATTAGTTTTTGGGTTATATTCTTGAGTAGTTCAAATATCAGAACTTGCCAGTGCTCCTGTGATAATTCTCCATTTGGACCTTTAATTCATCATGTTACATTGCTATCAACAACAATCCATGAGTAGCAGAGCTTTAAAGCATGTATTATCATTATGCTGCTATTTAGGAATGTTTAACTTGATTTTAAATTGGGATCCATGCAAACGATGTGCTCCAAAGAATCTGTGGATTTTCATGACTTCAATGCAGAGGATGTTTTAGGTTGAAACGTTGCATTTCTTCATAAGTGACGTACAAAACAGGTTATAGGATGGCAAAATGTGACAGTAATTAAGAGAAAGTAAAAAAATGTATTTCATCGTTTTAATTTCAACACAGACAGAATACACCATGGAGGGAATACTGTTTTTAGATCTATAAAAATACATATTAAACAATTAATCTTACAGCAAGCCTATAATTTAGTGTTCTATTACAATACTTGATTTTGAGAAACAGTCCATCACAATACTTGTGCGTATCGTTAGCGGAGCATTTAAATTTAAAATATCTGTTTCATCACAATTTCAAACATTTGCAGAAGCACCAGTGCATACTACACAGGGCAATTCCACGTTAACAGAACAATGCCGTGACTCAGATTTTTCACTTTAAAATGGATGCCAAACAAAAACCAATGATTGCAAAGAATGAGACAAACTGTAACTCTGTTACCAAACTTTGCATCTGCACTCAAGTAAATGTGTTTTGTGGAAATTGTTAAAACTAGTCCTTGTGCATAAAGTTGAATGGTTTGAATAACTTTAATCATTGGTTTTACATTTTAAAGTGAAATATTTGAATCTCAGCATCATTCTGTTATCGTGGAATCGCCTCATAACAAGAATCACCTTGCAGATTGCTTATCATGGGATGAATCCTTAATTGAGTTGTTCACAGAGCTCTTGTCATGCAAATCTTGTATGGATGACAATGGAAGATTTGTTCAAAGCTAGTGCTAAGCCCAGAGTTTCCCATTATATTCTAATGAGGCCCCTAAAGGCTGCGTTTAGACAGGCAGCACAATTATGATATTTTTTTCTACTAATCGGTCTTTTGACCAATCACATCAGATCTAAGCATGTCAGATATGTATAAGTCATCTGTTCGCTGTCAATCACCCTTCTGAACCAGTGATTATGGTCCTCCATCTCCAGGACCAGAACTCAGAGGACCCACACCACAGTAAATTGGACAAAAACACATTCAGCTCCTATCCATTCAGGAGTCTGTTCTCTGGGAGCAGGGCAGACTGGATGAATTCCTGCTTGTGAGTGCTGTCGCAGTATGGTGGGTTAGCGGTGTACTTGCAGCCACACAGCCAAGCTTTGGAGTCCTTCTCAGGGATGAAGCTTGAGGCATCAGGCCCTGGGCTTTAGTCTTGTGGGTTCCATCACAGAAAGGCTAAGACAGAAAGATGGGAGAAAGAAGCCAGTGATTGAGTACCTCTAATGCAAAATTAGTTACTGCTGCTAGATTCTGGGGACATTACTGAATAATCTGCTGCTTTGGTATGCTAAAGCCAATCTGATCCAGAGTTCAATGAACCCTTTCAATGAAAGAAGAGCGATGGGCAGAGCGTTGTGCGCATGGTGGCCAACGTAAAGCATGATTGTAGTGCCCTCACCTATTTCTTGCTGTGTCCACAAGCGCACCATGAGTGACGCTTTTCACATACAAGCTCCACCTTGAAAGGCTTTTTGGAAGCGACGACAGGCTCAGTGGATAGAGTGGAGCGCTGGACCTGTGACGTAAGTTTCAGATTTAGTGTCGCAAAACAGATTTCCTTTATGCAAATGCAGTGAATGAATCCTACAAATGCCTATGTGTGGTCAGCAAACAAGAAAAAAAAAATATATATTTTTTTAATCACTTCCACCCAATAGAATAGGAGTAAATCCTCACTCCACAACATTGTAACCCAACATTTGATTTGCAGGCTGCCGTTGCAACATTGTAACCAAAGACAACTTGTTTACTTGCACAAGACAGATTTGTGGTTGTTGTTGACCATGTCAAACGTCTTCCTTGAGACTTTAATCGTTTGCTTACCTTTGGGGCGGTAATAATCGGCCATATCCAAGGTTGTATCAAGGTTGCTGAAACCAATTTGCGCACTCTGCCTGATATGATTGTGTTAATGTTTGGTTGTGTGTGCGTAAGTAGTCTGCTGCTCTGTATATTGTTATTTACAACCAAATAAAGCCTTTCTGATTCAACGTATTCATATTAGTGACAGACAATTAGCAACAAAATGAAAATGGCATCAACAACAAACGTCATCTGAACCTGGGTTAAGGACGAGCAGAGATTTTGTGTAGCTAACAGCTGGTCACTTAGAGGTAGATTCCGGAATCAGTCACGTGGGCCGCTGCACCCGGCTTCTCTCCAAGCAAGATGCGCAGCATTGAGGGGATTCGATTATCTGGCGCGGGTTACCCCGGTGGAAAGAATTTCACCAGGTGAAAAGTGAATTCGTTTTGGAATTGGGCTGCTTCCTGAGCTTGCAACCTGGACTCAGGGGTAGATGTGTGATATACTTGTCCATAGCTGTTGTGAAGTGTTGAGACACTGACTGAACAATAAAAAGTATTTTTGAAGGATATTTTAGTTGATTTATTTGGTTATTCATTGAAGTAGTTCTTTCGCTTTTAGAACTGTACTTATTTTGAGCTTTTTGTTCTTGTAACGCTATTGTAGTAGACTCAGGCCAGTGGCACACATTTATATAGTCATTCAATATCAGAAAATGTCAAATAAAATAGGTCAATTCAATACTGAGACCAACTTTGTGATGGTTCTCAATGGAGATTTTAGATGAGATTGCACCATGCTCATTGTATTTACGAAAACTGCACATGTACAGTGTACAGTACCATTGCCACCTACTGGACCTTCTTGGCATTGCTGGTTGTAAATACAAATACCTGCATACATACTGGACTGATAAGGAACACTGCCATAACTATTATTAGTAGTAGTATTATAATGATTTGAACAAGTTGGGACAACCCTTCAGTTAAATCACTATCAATTATCCAGTAGTAGTAATTGATTCCTCAATATACATTTAACATATTACAATGTAGGCTATTTGTGTTACAGCACTACTTTTGGTGTCCCCTCAGGAATTGCTCTTGAGAAAATGTCATGTAATGGTCCCCTCCAAAGTTGACATCAGATTTTCGCCCCTGGATGTAACATAGTAAACGTAAATCCGGGACACTCAATTAGTATACGTTACATTTCGTATGATATGTATTAATTTGCAGGTGTCCATAATCCAATTCGTATGATACGTTACAGATTACAATTTGTATAATGTTACTTCTTGCAATTCCTACAATATGTTACACATTTGCTAAACGTTTGATATGTTAAGAATTCCAATTTGTTGTAGCTAATGTTAGCTACTGTAGGTGACAACCTAGCTAGACTTGGTGTTAGGGTCAAGGTTAGGGGAAGGGTTAGCTAACATGCAAAGTAGTTGCAAAGTAGCTAAAAAGTAGTTGTAAAGTTGTCCATGATCAGATTTGAAAATGCAACCTTTGGGTTGCTTGATGTTCGCATAATATACCCTCCTATCCACCCCTGAAACAACCAACCACCCTACTTTATATTTTCTTTAAGTAATCCTCTGTCTTATGTAACTTATCATACTCATTTGAGTGTCCCGGATTTACAATGTTACGTCTCTAGTCTATGAGACCAGGCTGGAGCGTCAACCAGGTTCCTCGTTCAAAGCCCATGGCAAGTCATCTCAAAACAAAAGTGACAGACTAGGCTAGATTAAGAGCGTGGAGTAATGAGTAGGAGTCTGTTTTCACATGCATAAGGCTGTGTTTACACAGGCAGCCCAATTCAGATTTTTTGCCCAATTATTATTCTTTTGACTAATCAGATCAGATCTTTTGCCAATAATTGGGCAGAATATCAGAATTGGGATGCCTGTATAAACACAGCCAAAATGATTGCTTTTGATAAAGCATTTTTATCTGCCTTCCCAATGAAAACTAGTTTGAAAAAAAAAACATTTTATGGAAAAGAGATGTTGTATAGGTTTCTGGACGATGCATCATGCTGCCTTGTTGACAACATGACCAAGCAGCAGGTAGCCTGGTGGTTAGAGAGGTGAGACAGTGGCCGGAGGGTTGCGAGTTTGAATCTCGGGTCATACTGGAAAGATCGGGCGGGAAGTGAGCTGACAACCATTGGTTGCTGGTATCAAATTCCTGTTGTGCCCTTGAGAAAGGCACTTAACCCTCACAACAACAACTCCCCGAGTGCCCAGCGTGGCAGCCCCCCCCCCCCCAGGGGTTGGGTTAAAAGCGGTTATATTTTTTTACTCATTAACTTAGTTTAAAAACGATCATCATATATATCAGCTATATGAACTTGCCAGACGCCAGCATGTTTCTCAAAAGAACGCATGGTTTAAGGGAAAAAAAATAAGAATGACAAAATGTGTATTGAAATAGTAGGCCATTTATTCCCTTATGGACAGTGACAAAACGTAAATGCCTTTGTCCATTTATCATAAATAAAATGTTTGTCAACAAGTGATTTATGAACAATGAATATAGGCAGTACAGTTATAAGGAAATTAGCTGCGTCATGCCATTTTTTTAAAGTTATTCATTTTAAATGCTTTTTTCACTGAGCTGACTAGATGCTGGAAGATGACCTTGAAATGTGTGCCATCGCAGTAAGGTGCATTTTTGGTTTGCTTACAAGCACACAGCATAAGGGTGCTGTCCTTCTCGGGAGTGAAGTGTCGTGGAGAGATGCTGGGTGCTTTAGTCTTGTGCGCACCGTCACAGAAGGGCTGACAGAGAAAGGGCGAGAGCGAGAGAGAAAGACTGTCAGTGCTATTGTTTCACTGATTTAAATGTGTTAATTATAGCACAGATTACAATCTGAGACATTATTCTCATGTAGAAGACCTAAAAAGAGCACACAGGCCTACATCACTACTGCTGGAAAAGGAAAGGGTTAATATTGTGTCAATTTTGGCTCATCAGTCCTAATCCTTTAGTTTTTTTTTTTTTAACATTCAATGCTTTGAACTACCCGACCCGAGCCCGACATGCATCAGGTTAGGGTCGGGCCTCTTTTTTTTCATCAATAACTAGGGTACCGGCTAGAGCCCATGGGCATGAATTTTAACATTCAATGGCTAACACCCACCTGTTTCTTGCTATGTCCACAGGCACACCAGACGTAGCGTTTGCCTGCAGTCACTTTCACCATGAAAGGCATCTTGGCAGCGACAACAGGCTTATCGGTCTGAGTGGAGCACTGCATCTGAGGAAGTAGTAGTTTAGATTAGTCACACAATAATAGTGCATTGCTTATGCTTGTCATATGACAGCAGTGTTCATCCTGGCACTGAGAACTCATGGTGCAGTGGTTCCCAAACTGTGGCAGGGGGGTGTGGGGGAGTTGTAAGAGTAGAATGCGCAAGGTGAAATTTAGAAAGTAGGTAGTGCATCATCAGTATTCCTCTTGTCATGTCAGTCATTGCGTACCTTAGAGAGCTATTTATAACTTGTCAGAAATGTCCAGATCAACTAACGTTTTTTAGCTAGGTTTTTTAGTCCAAAGATTTTGTAGTAATGGTTGAGTCACACAATATCACATGAATACGCATTAGACATGGCAAAATATATAGAATTGCAAGAAAATTTGCTTTAAAACGGCAAAAGACGTATCTGCACCCCATGACAAAATGTGTAGAATTGCAGGAAATCATTAAACATGCAAAAAAAATGTCTCTCCTCCAACAACAGTTTGTGTCATGAACAGTGCTTGTGATAGAAATGGGGGGGGGGTTTGTTCCCCAATGCTGGAAGGGGGGCCTGTTCCCCAATGCTGGGAGGGGGGCCTGAGTTAAAATCTGTTTTTGTTCCAACCCAGCACTAGGAGAACTTACTATCTGAATGTAACTTGGAATTTAGTAGCCTATTCAGTGGACCTGACAAATTACTGTTGAACTTTGCTTTAGATCAATTATTTAATTAAAGGTTCAGATTTAATGGCACAATGCTGCTTCACTGCCTTATGAATGGCATATCTGTGCCATAGGTGAATAAGGTGTTCTCTAATGACTATACAGGTTTTCTTTGAACAGCTGCCCTTCCTTTATCTACTATGTACAACATGTTGCTATTTCATACAATGCCTTACAATTTGTCTTTAAAACGCTAGAATCTATATATTTTATTCAAATGCACATGTCAACAGTAATACTTTGATAATCATATCGTCTATTTGAACTATTTTAGTGAGGCTTAATAATAGAGAGCCTGGAATCCAGATCGCCACAGAAAGCGGCCAAAAGGTGTTATTCTGTAACTATTGCACTTGCAGTCAATACTCACAAGCGACCTACATACAAACATTGATTTTCCTTGACTTTATACTTACCTTTGAACTGACAACTGCCGCAAATAGCCGAGGTTGCCTCAAAGTCGCCGAGGTCCCATTACGCATTGTTCCTATGATCACGTTCATTCTTCCTGAAAAGGCACGCGAACGTCTTAGTAAATTTCCCCGTAGACGGTTCAGCCTTTTAGTAAAGCTGCCTCCTAAGAAAAGTCAGAGAAAATAATCTCCAGTAGCTTTCACTTCACCCTTTTCACACAAAAAACAACATTAAAAAGACAAATTAGACCACGCACAACAAGTATTAACTTCCAAATGGGCTTATACCGCCAATGACAATGATTGTAGCACAGATAGGTAAACTATTGGCCTGTAAATGTCGAAAGACGCCCCTAGGGCGAAGTCCACTACCATATCACCTATCATAGAGAATGCTAGAGGCCTCTAGTGGCCAAAACGCTATTTTGGCATGGGCTGCGCCATTGAGGGTTTCCGTCATACTTACGCCATTTTAAAGTCGTCAAATTAGTCAACTGGGTGGGTTTTCCTATGGGTTGTAGCCTCAATGGCGCTTCCCATGCTGTCACAGACGCTATAATGTACAGATATACAGAGGAATCCTCTATTCAGGGGTGACAGTATAATTAATTTATTCACTGTATGGGACCTCCTATATGTGCAAACATGTTTATGGGCCTAATCATATAATTACATATAGAATCCTTATTAATTCAATAGGATCTCTGTGGGCCTAGTCGTAAAGATTTGTCATTTAATTTTTAAAAAGTATTACCTTTTATTGTGGCATAAACACAAGCAGTCATGATATTTTCATCTGATTGTCAAATAATCACTTCAAAATGCTCCTTTACTAGACTACCTGCACACTTTCATCCACTTGCAATATATTTCCAGCCTCCAACAGTGTTGAATGGAAAGAGACATCTGTTACACAAAACACAAAGTGTAATGACATTTTTAGATTCCATTAGGCCAGAATTTGTGCGTCCACTGCTATCCGTGAGTGTCTGTGTCAGCCACTCATCTCTGCCTTGGCAAAAATGTCAGTATTCTCATCTAACCACATCGCATTTCGGATCGTAGGCTATACCACCTGTTTTCAAGTCCATTCACTAACTTTTCATGGCTCTGACATGCGGTAATTATAAAAAGTGGTGTAATAGCATAGATTAATATTTTTTGCTCATGTTTTACCGATATAGCCTACCCCCACTATTTATTTTGCCGGGACCATACCACCTTACTTTCACCTCTGTCTCTATCTATCTCTATGTCACCAATCCTACATGTCTTCTTGTAGAGGTGCTCCTGAGCCACCTGGCCATGTTGGCAAGAGCTGCATTATAAGAAATTCTACAGACCATCAAATGTATTGTACTACAACATCTAAATACCTCGAGAATGCAGTTTGTTTTCCTACAGGGTGAGCACAGATAGGTTTCACTTTCAGAGATCAATCATCACTGCAGTTTTTTCTTCCTCAGCATAAAATGTTCTGTGCAATCAAATCACAGGGTTCTTATAAATCAACAGGTATCCAATATAACTCCAACATGATCAAGCTAGACAACACCTTTGCTTCTACAGTGTTTTGACTGATTCATGACACTGTTATTGTTACGGATTCCCCCACCTTTGAGTTTTATAACTTCATGCAGCTCACTTCACCCATCACCTGACGGTGCCAGAGAGACTAGGGCAGGGACATGTGGGTACGCAGGCCCGTGAGCAAGTGTAGCCCCTCATGATGAATTCAGATTTTTGTTGTGTCTCCCACTCCCATCAAAATGGCCCATCCCAGGACTAGGGGGATCATAATCTGTCTCCCCAAACTCTTGGTGACTTCCGCTACCAGGCCTGGCAGGCCACCGATAGGTTGCTAGGGGGCAGAAGACCCGACAGTCCTTCTGCCGGCTTAGGTCAGAGCCTCCTCAGTCTCTCTCCAGGTGGACAAGAGTGATGGAGTGCGTGGATAGAAGTGAGCGATGTTGTTATTGAAACTTACGCATTTACAGTTGGTTGTTACGATTGCCAGTTGTTAATAGTAGTTGATGCTATCTATGTGTTATGCAGTCCTTTGCTTATGTCACTATCTCCTTATACCATGCGTGTCGAACTCATTTTACCCCGGAGGCCGCATTCTGTTTTCAAAAAGGTCCGGAGGTCCACACTGAAAATTGGTTATACTGTATTTCCTTGCCATCAAAATTTGCTAAACATAGTCCTCTATTCATTGTTTTTTTGTGTGTTTCCGATGCTCCCTGACTGTCAAGTGATTGTTAGCGAGCTGGACAGTCAAGAAACTGTATAAATATAGGTCCATTATCATTTCTACAGTTTCCATTTTTGTTTTAGTAATTTTAAAGTATATTGAGTTAGACCCCCCCCTCCCCAAAGAATTCAGCTGCAGGTGTTTTATTACTCAAACCACCTGTGGTCCGGATTGTACCCCCTCAGGCCTTATGTTTGACATCCCTGCCTTATACAGTCAATATTATCATTTCTCTTGTGCTATTACTCAGAACCACATCCATCTCATACGTATGTCCTCTGGAAATAAAGTTTTCTATTGTGTGTGTAACTCTCTGTGAGGTTGCCTTATTCCTCTGACTGGAAAATGTGTCGGTGCGTCACAGACCAGCCCAACTGGAGAACAGCTCTCTTTCACTGTTATGACTGGTTCATGAAGGCATTATGACAGGCTGCTTCAAGTAAGTGATGCACACAAGGACTTTGTCAATGCTGCGGTCTGTAAATAAGAGAACATGCAAATCAACTCAGTAAAATACATTTATTGACAGTAAAAGTTCGGTCGTCTTAATTGTACCTTTTTAATTTTTACACAAAAATATCAAAATACTTTACAGGGCATTAAATCTGAATATTGGCAAATTCATTGTTGATTAATTCTCTCTAACAAATACACTGTACATTGACAACAATGCTTGTCTTTTCTTAAATGCAGTGCTCAATTTAAATTTCATAAAACATTTTTTGAGAACAATGCATTTAAAAACTATGCGTAGTCAAACTTGGTATTTAGCTACTGATTTGCGAGACTTAACTGCATTTCATGCATTTTATGTCCCAAGAAGTTAGTTCCATTTTCGTCAAACTTCATTGAGAGAGAGGTGCTTAAATATGATGTAATACATAACAGATACACATAACAACATACGTACATAATAACATGGATTATCTTGGTTACCCAAACTTCAAAGCTTAGAAAATGAATGTGTCTATACACAAACACATTTAAGTATACAATTTGCACTCAAACAATAAAAAAACAACAAAAGTATATATATAAAAAAAGATTTACATTTATTGGGCTAAATCGCCCCAGTGCAACATGGGAAAGATTCCCTTTCAAGATTCCTTCGCGGTACTCTTTCAGTCAAAACAACCTCTTCGACATGTTCTTTCCTAGATTTTTACCTTAATCGTATAACAACTCATAAGGACGTACTTGTTCAACCGCAGACCTCCTTTGGAAGTCCTGTCAATATGGAGGAATAGGCTCGTGTTATCAGCGTTAACATTCTCCTATAGTCTTGTTGCTACAGTATTTTACCAACTAACATAGTCGCTTGAAAGTTCCTCACTGACAACTAACAACAAAAACAGAACTGGTCTATTACTTACCGATATCACATGTACGGGAGGTCAATATCGAGGTTGCAAACAGAAAACTAACACACATTTGGAAATTATCTTTGACCATAGTTAAATGAGGAAATGATCAAATAAGATGTGTAATGAACACCACAAAGGAAAAATATTATTCCAGTCTAACAGTGAGTTAAAAGACCTGGGAGAATGGCCATTGTTAATAGATTAGCTTGATCCCAGCACAGAAGGACCTGTTATTATGTGCCACACAAGAAAGTAGATGCAGCAGGCAGTAAAGAAAGTTACATATTAGAATTCCCGAGTTGCCTATGAGTTCTGAATGGTAACATTTATAACTTGACATCATGATCTCAGTAGTAAGACATACTGTACATAAGTGTTATTAGATTGACGTAACAGATGTCATAGGCAGTCGTATCCTAACAGATAATGTCACCTGATGACAATTGAATCAACACTGACCTGATGAAACCAATAAGAGTTTGAGTCACAATTGTATAAGAACATAGTCACAAATACCATGACTGCTATGTCATTACTATGACAGCATTTTATAGATCTTACGACCAAGTAAAGTGATACCATCTAACACGGGATGTTGCTTGTCAGTTCTTCTAAAAAACAGAACATTGAGCAGCATCTTAAGACACAATTACAGATGATTTGAGACTTACCAATAAACACATTTTCATTTTACAATTGTTGACATTATCACTGTTGCCTATCAATAGTATAAATGGTAAGATTGAAAAGAATGCTTTCGCCTAAATCTGAAATAGCGGTAAATGTAACCAGAACAAAAACTAGATTAAGAAATGAATAAGACAAAATAAGCTGCCTTTTGGCTGTTAAGGGTGAGTTGATTTTCCTCAGTAATTCTAGCGTTATTTTAAGGCATTGACAACTATACAGTATTGCTAAAAGAACAACTAGTTTTCCGGGCATCAACAGAACAATATGTACAACAGAAACAAATAAGAAAACACTAACACTTCAGGATAGAGTGCAAAATATTCATACTAATCAATCATAAACTTATCAGTTCCAAGTATGCAAATGTCCCTTATTAGGTTCTTTATCAGCAAAGTACACATGGGTTGAGGAAACAAAAATATTAATTTCTAACATATTTACTTGGGACAATTTTCAAATGTTTGGTTTCGTTTGATTAATCTTGGCAGCGGCACACATATTGAACATCATACATTCTCTCTAAATTCTCAGGGGTGGACTGAGGCATAGTTCGCACTCTACACTGTCAATGCCAGTCCCCAGATCATTTGATGCCAGCCTGTAGCTGTGACGTTTAATAGGATAGAATGGTAATATCATAGTTGCACAATATATGGGAGGGAAGAAAATGAAAGGAAGACAGACCTTGAGGAAGACAGTTGATGTTTAGAGAGGTGTCAGACAGATTGTCCTCAACAAGAATGTTTGGAGGGATACATTGGTTCCACAGGGGTATAATTGCTTTAAGTGGAGGGTCAGTGCTTCAGTAAAGTTATGGCCTAAGGACACTTTGGCCCAAAACACTCACACCCAAATTCCAAGTCGACACTTAGCCCTACCCATAGGCACTCCAGTAGATCTAAAAGGATTGGATAGGTTTAAAGTTTACCACGTCTTCTGATTGGCTAGGTGGAATAGTCATCATATTGTTTACGCCCATCTAATCATTTCAGATCTTAGGAAGTGCCTTGAGAGTAGTGGCTAGGGGTTGATTTGGAATTGATCACCAGAGTCCAATTTCTATGCTGGACCCCAATGCTCTCCACATTTACCGTCAGGACACCAGAATCTCTGGCTCTTGCTACAAGAGTGAACCCAATTGGTCTAGTTAACAGATTAGTGCAATTCAATTACAGACCACTGTATTCATGCTCTCTGAAAGCTGCCTACACACATACAGACCTAGAAGAAAAAAACATCCTCAAATAAAAGGAATTCAATGCATAAAAAACCCCATAACCATTTAAATCAATTCCACTATACATTCATAAAAGAGGGGGAAAGACAGAGATGATAGAAGACAGAGAGTTCAAGAGTCTTTCAGATGGAGATTAAAGGTGACATTAGTATCTGATGGAACAGCTCAATTACTTTCCTTTCCCCTGTTATAGCTGCTGTTATAGCTGCAACAGTTCAGACACGAAGATAACATATCAGCCATTCTTGTCTCCGCCCTTCTCTCCCACCCCCTGAAATCAAACACATTTAAAACTGACCCGTGAGTTTAGATGTTTGGCCCACACATACATTTATTAACATTTATGGAGTATACACCTACAATATATCCTCAGGTTTAACAGCATTACAAAGCAAGTCAACCTCCTAGAAAGAAGTTTATTCTTTAAAGCTTCAGTTGATCAAGAATTGACATATACAATGGCCTATTCAAATAAGGAGTCTCGAACAACTGCATATCGGCACTCACCCCGGGCTTGTGAAGCGCATTCTCCTGCAGGCCGAAGAGGGGGTTTCCCTGGCCACCCTGCAGGGGCGAGGCCCCCAGGTTGGGGGACTGGGCAGTGGGGGTGAGGGCCCCGGTCAGCGTGAGGCGCTGTAGCTCCCTCTGCCGCTGCTGCTGCAGCATCTGATAGACCACCACCTGCTGCTCCTGAGAGACACACAGCCCAAGAGATAAGGGACTTGAAAATGGGTAGTGATATGCACATCCAAAATTAATCCACCGGTGCTGGGCCAAAAAAAGACTGCAGCATATGCTGTTTTTTTTTCTCCATTTATTTTTTGGGACCAAAATAAACCTGGCCATGGTCACACTCATTGAATAATTAGGGGTTAACAGCCAATCAGATTGGTAACTTTAAAAAAATAATTTGGAACAGATAAACTAGAGTCCATGAATAACTTGGGCAAAAAGAATGGCACCGATTGGCCTATAGGTGGCACTGTTATAAACAGTCTCACTTAAACCGTCATATCCACCGCCCCGTTTGACCTAGAGACTTGAAAGTTTGTATGTACAGTTCCTTCAGTAAGTATTCACAGCCCTGGACTTTTTCAACATTTTGTTGTGTTACAGCCCAAATTTAAAATGGATTACATTTTGTGTCACAGACCTACACACAATACCCCACAATGTGGAAATGGAATTATGTTTTTAGAAATGTTTACAAATTGATAAATGAAAAGCTGAAATGTCTTGAGTCAAATATTTAACCCCTTTGTTAAGCCTAAATATGTTCAGAAGTAAAAAGCTGCTCTTGCTCAACAAGTCACATAATACATTACATGGACTAACAATAGTGTTTATGATGATTTTTGGATGACTACCTCATCTCTGTACCCCACACATACAATTATTTGTAAGGTCCCTCAGTTTAGCAGTGAATTTCAAACACCACAAACACTAGGGAGGTTTTCCAATGCTTGGCAAATAAGGGCCACCTATTGGCAGATGAGCAACCCCCCCCCCCCCCACCCCCCCAAAACAGACATTGAATATCCCTTTGAGTATGGTGAAGTTATTAATTACACTTTGGATGGAGTATCAATACACCCTGTCACTACAAAGACACAGGCGCCCTTCCTAACTCAGTTGCCGGAGAGGAAGGAAACCGCTCAGGGAAAAGAAGAATGCCTGTACAGAGTAAACATATTCCAAAACATGCATCCTGTTTGCACTAAGTCACTAAAGTAAAAGTGCAAAGAAATTCACTTTATATCCTGAATACAAAGCGTTATGTTTTGGAAAATCCAACACAACACATCACTGAGTACCAGTCTGCTTTCCAACAGAAACTGTGAGACAAATTGACCTTTCAGCTGGACAATAACATAAAACACAAGGCCAAATATATAGAGGAGTTGGTTACCAAGATGACATCGAATGTTCCTGAGTTGCCTACTTACAGTTTGATTTAAACTGGCTTTAAAATAATAATGTGCAACTATTGTACAATCCAGGTGTGCAAATCTCTTAGAGACTTACCCAGAAAAACTCACAGCTGTAATCGCTGCCAAAGGTGATTTTAACATGTATTGATTCAGGGGTGTGAATACTTATGTAAATGAGATATTTTTGTATTTCATTTTCAATACATTTGCAAACATTTCTAAAAACATGTTTTCACTTCATCATTATCACCCCTGCACAGAAAGTACAAAGAATCTGAGTAGGAACAAGAGGGAGACTTCAAAGTTCAACCCTCACCCAGGTCCAACCCCCATAACCGGATACCAAAGACAACTCATGACCTCGTCCATCATAGGTCAGGACAATCCAATCCAACAGCTCCTGGCTATGATGCACGCTTTAAAGACAACTGTCGAAAATCATGGCGTAATTTTTGGAGAAGCTGAGGTTTCAGATGGCACCTTCTAGCACAAATTCCAGTCCAAAACAATACACCAATGCAGCTCCCAGCGTTGGCATTAGCTACACCTGATCAAGCTCAGGCAACACCTGAACCACCAGCAGTGGGCTGCCATTCCAGGGCTGCAGCCGCCCCCTACCAATCACCTCTGCCACCTCACCCCCAGACTCATCCTATCCAACCTCAACCTATACAGCTCCAGCCTGTAGCGCCCCCTAACAAGCCTAGCTCCAAATAAAAAATCAGATTTTACACGTCCATTTAACCTCTTCACTATAGGGGGCAGTATTTTCACGGCCGGATGAAAAACATACCCAAATTAAACTGCCTCCTACTCAGACGGTAGGATATGCATATTATTAGTAGATTTGGATAGAAAACACTCTGAAGTTTCTAAAACTGTTTGAATGATGTCTGTGAGTATAACAGAACTCATATGGCAGGCAAAAACCTGAGAAAAACCCAATCAGGAAGTTGGACCTCAGAGGGTTGTAGTCATTTCAAATGAAGTTCTATCTAAAATACAGTGTCTGTGATGTCATATTGCACTTCCTAAGGCTTCCACTAGATGTCAACAGTCATTAGAACCTCGTTTGAGGCTTCTACAATGTAATTTGATTGAATAATACCCGGAAGAGTATGTGGTCGGGCTGGGGTCATTGCCTTACCTCGTGCACGCTCACGAAGGATTAGCCATTTTTCTTTTTCTTTTGTAATGAATCTGCTATTGTCCGGTTGGAATATTATCGCAATTCTACGATTATAACACCCTAAAGATTGATTTTGAAAATGGTTTGACATGTTACTACAAACGCTGAGGGAACTTTATAACTTTTCGTCGACGGTGGATAGATACATTTTGGAATGGGGATCTGGACGCGCCATCAAAACGGATTTATTTCGACATAAATTATGGACTTTATCGAACAAATGAACATTTCTTGTGGAAGTGGGAGACCTTCCGAGTGCATTCAGCTGAAGATCAGCAAAGGTAAGATAATATTTTTAACATATTTCAGCGTTTTGGGGATGCCGTGGCTGGACGGCTAACTGAATAGCATGGTGCTCAGTACTCAGAATATTGAACAATGTGCTTTCTACGTAAAGTTATTTTGAAATCTGACACAGCGGGTGCATAAAAGAGTACTGTATCTATAATTCTTAAAATAATTTATGTATTTTGTCAACGTTTATGATGAGTATTTTTGTAAATTCACTGGAAATCTTGGGGTGAATACATTTTCTGAACGTTACGCGCCAATGTAAAATGTTTTTTTGGGGATATAAATATGAACTTGATGGAACAAAAAAAGCATGTATTGTCTAACATAATGTCCTAGGAGTGTCATCTGATGAAGATCGTCCAAGGTTAGTGCATAATTTTAGCTGGTTTTGTGCTTTTGGACGGCTAACCTTGCTTTGAAAATGGCTGTCCTTGCTAAGAAAATGGCTGTGTTGTTGTTTTTTGCTGTGGTTGTATCCTAACATAATCTAATGTTTTGCTTTCGCTGTAAAGCCTTTTTGAAATCGGACAATGTGGTTAGATTAACGAGAGTCTTATCTTTAAAATGGTGTAAAATAGTCGTATGTTTGAGAAAATTGAATTGTGTTATTTTAGTTGTTTTTGTATTTCGTACCATGCGATCCCATTGGCTATTGGCTAGGGGTTCCGCTGGCGGAACGGGGTTCCGCTAGCGGAACGTCAAGATGCAAGAGGTTAAAACACTGTAAATCCAATCCCCAGTGGCCTATCAACTTGAAACTTGTCATCACTATCATCGACATCCCTAAGATGAACCACACTAAATTTGGTAATATCAACAAAAAAACAAGGAAACTTAACCTGTTAGGGCTAGGGGGCAGCATTGACACGGCTGGATAAAAAACATACCCGATTTAATCTGGTTACCACTCCTACTCAGTAACTAGAATATGCATATACTTATTAAATATGGATAGAAAACACCCTAAATTTTCTAAAACTGTTTGAATGGTGTCTGTGAGTATAACAGAACTCAAATGGCAGGTCAAAACCTGAGAGATTCCTTTACAGGAAGTGGCCTGTCTGACCATTTGTTGAACTTCTTTTCCATCTCTATCATTTACTAAGGATCTCTGCTCTAACGTGACACTTCCCACGTCGTCCATAGGCGCTCAGAGCCCGGGAAAAAACAGAATGTCGTCATTCCAGCCCCAGGCTGAAACACATTATCGCCTTTCTCAAGTGGCCCATCAAGAGACACTAGCTTATGCGCGTGACCCCGACCGCCCCCGCCTTTGGGATTTTTTCCTCTGTTTGCCGAAAAGGAGATTCCCTGTCGGAATATTATCGCTTTTCTACGAGAAAAATGTCGTAAAAATTGATTTTAAACAGCGGTTGACATGCTTCGATGTACGGTAATGGAATACTTAGAATTTTATTGTCACGAATTGCGCCAAGCGCGTGACACTTCTTTACTATTTCGGATAGTGTCTGGAACGCACGAACAAAACGCCGCTATTCGGATATAACGATGGATTATTTTGGACCAAACCAACATTTGTTATTGAAGTAGCTGTCCTGGGTGTGTATTCTGACGAAGACAACAAAAGGTAATGAAATTTTTATAATAGTAAATATGATTATGGTGAGTGCTAAACTTGCCGGGTGTCTAAATAGCGAGCCCGTGATGCCTGGGCTATGTATTTAGAATATTGCAAAATGTGCTTTCACCAAAAAGCTATTTTAAAATCGGACATATCGAGTGCATAGAGGAGGTCTGTATCTATAATTCTTAAAATAATTGTTATGCTTTTTGTGAACGTTTATCGTGAGTAATTTAGTAAAATGTTAGCGAATTCCCCGGAAGTTTGCGGGGGGTATGCTAGTTCTGAACGTCACATGCTAATGTAAAAAGCTGGTTTTTGATATAAATATGAACTTGATTGAACAAAACATGCATGTATTGTATAACATAATGTCCTAGGGTTGTCATCTGATGAAGATCATCAAAGGTGAGTGCTGCATTTAGCTGTCTTCTGGGTTTTGGTGACATTATATGCTGGCTTGAAAAATGGGTGTCTGATTATTTCTGGCTTGGTACTCTGCTGACATAATCTAATGTTTTGCTTTCGTTGTAAAGCCTTTTTGAAATCGGACAGTGTGGTTAGATTAACGAGAGTCTTATCTTTAAATGGCTGTAAAATAGTCATATGTTTGAGAAATTGAAGTAATAGGATTTTTAAGGTTTTGAAAATCGCGCCACAGGATAGCCGTGGCTGTTACGTAGGTGGGACGAATTCGTCCCGCCTAGCCTAGAGAGGTTAACTAATTCTTTGCATATGTAACACGAAAAAATCATCTCATGAACCACATGTCAGATTCACTCCAGGTGTTGTATTTAAAATCCTGATTGCACATAAAGGAAGAAAGTTCCTACGTGATCGAGTGCTTGCTTTGTTATCCAACTGATCTTGTCCTTTTTGTCATCCTGTGAACCCCGTTCATAGCTGCTCACAGCTATATTTTTAATAATGTTCAGTTGAAGTCGGAGGTTTACATACATATCCAAATACAAATACAGTAAACTCAGTTTTCACAATTCCTGACATTTAATCCTAGTAAAAATCTCTTGTCTTAGGTCAGTTAGGATCACCACTTTATTTTAAGAATGTGAAATGTCAGAATAATGATTTATTTCAGCTATTATTTCTTTCATCACATTCCCAGTGGGTCAGAAGTTTACATACACTCAATTAGTATTTGATAGCATTACCTTTAAATTGTTTAACTTGGGTCAAACGTTTCGGGTAGCCTTCCACAAACTTCCCACAATAAGTCAGGTTTGTAGGCCTCCTTGCTTGCACATGTTTTTTTCAGTTCTGTCCACAAATGTTCTATAGGATTGAGGTCAGGGCTTTGTGATGGCCACTCCAATACCTTGACTTAAATGTCCTTAAGCCATTTTGCCACAACTTTGGAAGTATGCTTGGGGTCATTGTCCATTTGGAAGATCCATTTGCGACCAAGCTTTAACTTCCTGACTGATGTCTTGAGATGTTGCTTCAATATATCCACATAATTTTCCTCACTCATGATGCCATCTATTTTGTGAAGTGCACCAGTCCCTCCTGCAGCAAAGCACCCCCACAACATGAAGCTGCCACCCCCGTGCTTCACGGTTGGGATGGTGTTCTTCAGCTTGCAAGCCTCCCACTTTTTCCACCAAACATAACGATGGCCATTATGGCCAAACTGTTCTATTTTTGTTACATCAGACCAGAGGACATTTCTCCAAAAAGTACAATCTTTGTCCCCATGTGCATTTGCAAACTGTAGTCTGGCTTTTTTTATGGCAGTTTTGGAGCAGTGGCTTCTTCCTTGCTGAGCAGCCTTTCAGGTTATGTCGACATGGTGTTTATAGTTGCGTTCAGATGAACGTGGTACCTTCAGGCGTTTGGAAATTGCTCCCAAGGATGAACCAGACTTCTGGAGGTCTACAATTTTTTTCTGAGGTCTTGGCAGATTTCTTTTGATTTTCCCATGATGTCAAGCAAAGAGGCACTGAGTTTGAAGGTAGGCCTTGAAATACATCCACAGGTACACCTCCAATTGACTCAAATGGTGTTAGTTATCCTATCAGAAGCTTCTAAAGCCATGACATCATTTTCTGGAATTTTCCAAGCTGTTTAAAGGCACAGTCAACTTAGTGTATGTAAACGTCTGACCCACTGGAATTGTGATACAGTGAATTACAAGTGAAATAATTTGTCTGTAAACAATTGTTGGAAAAATGACTTGTGTCATGCACAAAGTAGATGTCCTAACCGACTTGCCAAAACTATAGTTTGTTAACAAGAAATTTGTGGAGTGGTTGAAAAAAAGAGTTTTAATGACTCCAACCTAAGTGTATGTAAACTTCCGACTTCAACTGTATCTCTTATTTCGGTCCTGACAATTCATCCATTAATACTCTTTCAGTTTAACTTCTTATGATAACCATCTTATCGTCATGGTTGTGTTGTATTGCGTTACCAAACATCAAGAGCATGTACTGCAAGTGTTTGCATGTCTGAGTGTGTTTGTAAGGCATGGTAGAGTCATTACTGGAGTGAAGTGCTGCTGGAGAAGGAGCTGTTTCTGCTGCTCAGACAGGAGGGAAGACCTGAAACACAACCATGTTAAATATTACTCATCGTGGGACACTTCCAGTCCAAACAACACTTACCCAGCCAACCCATTAGTCACAACAAAAATCAATTACCGTAACAGTCTAGACCAGAATCAGTCAGCACAGCCAGTCACAACAAGAAATCAACTGTCTGTCAGTGTCAGACTATATACAAATGTATCACTGTCACAAAAAGAATGGCCGTGGCTATCACAACAACAACAACAACTGATCAACAGCAATCAACAAACAACATCCTCACAAAACAATCAACCAACACTATCACCAAACATTCTACTTTTCTGGTGATCAGACAGAGAGGAGGTACTCACGGACTCATGCTCTTGGGGAGCTGCAGGCCCTGTGCCAGTGCCTGGAGGCCCAAAGGAGGAGGCTGGGGCCGTAGGGCTGGCAGGGTGGGCTGGGGGCCATTCTGGACAGGTGACTGGATCACCCCGTTCAGGCTGCCCAGCACGCCGTTCATGTTCAGCTGGGGACTTCCTGCTAGGGAGGCCATGAGCCCGCCCACCATGGAACTGCTGGCCTGACTGAGGCCCCCCAGGCTGTCAGTCAAACCCCGCCCACCCAGCCCGTTCAGCAAGGGCTGGCCGAAGGAGGCGGGACTCTGCTGAGGGGGCGGAGTGCTCTGGAAGGAGAGGGAGGAGCTACTGCGGGAGGGACTACCACAGTGGAGCTCCTAGAGTCAGAAGAGAAAAACACAGGGTAAAACTAATAGGACAGTTATGGTTCATTTAAAGGTGAAATCTGTGAGTTTCATTTCCCCATATTTCATATATTAACATTCCCTCAATGTAATAACACACATGCCCCGCCCACCTGAGGATTTCTCTTTTTCACCCATCTATTTCCTGTGTTTGAGGGGTAAATATCCACTTGTCACTTAAATTTCGCTGGATTAATTGCTTTCATTTTACTCCTGCGACTCTTTCATACTTTTGCTTGTGCCTGTCATTTTTTCCCGTTAACGTTACGACCGTGGAAACGTTCGTAATGACCTGTCAAACACACCTGTCAAACACACGGGTAATGGCTAAAATGGGCTCAATGGAATACATTGTCTTTACATTGATTCTGTAAAAAACGCTAAAGCTTCGTTAGGGATTTAACGCACCATCTTGACACTTCCATCACAAGAAAGATAACTTTATTTTAATGGGTGTTCATTTTTTTGTGGAATTTGAAAAAGTAATCCTTTAATACAGTTGAAATGTTTACAAATTAGAGGCTCTGAAATGAAAGCATCTTCCGAAAATGAACACTCGGATTATAGTGATATTAGTTTGATCTCGCAAATGTAAAGTATGTTTAAATAGGTGTAATCTAGAGCGAAGCGTGTTGATTTTTACTCTGAGGGTATCCTGCTATTGACACACTTGTTGAATTACGCAAGGGAACGTGAGAACAACAGTAATTAATGGGGCAGTTAAGTCAGCGCAGGTGAGTGCAGGTAGGGTAGACAGAGGTAGTGTTTGGGGGTTGCAGCCCTGTGCCACCCCTTTATGTTAATTTATTCATACATGCAAATCAACCCGGTGTATTTGTGCAAACGACGCATATAGAATTGTCTTTATTTTAACATAAAATATCCCAAAAAATACCTAATACAATAAGAACATTTATATATGAGTGCATTCTAATAAAAAAAGTGACATTTTACAATAAATTGAATACCTGAATTCCCACCAAAATCCCTAATCTCATTATTTGTCCGTGCCAGTAAGATGAGTATCTTCATCCATTCTCCTTATGTTGCATTTTTAACAATTTAGATGACCGTTGCTACTCAATGTACAAACAAGTAGAGGCAGCACTTTAGATTGGAAATGAAACTCAGATATCCCCTTTAATGCTACCGTTTGGGATAAAGGGTAAGAGTATTGTATAACTAACTACACAGAGGGTTCAGGTGACGGTCGGTACTAAGTAAGGTATGGTGGGCACAAATGGGTTCTCACCTCGGATGAGGTGATGAAGGAGGTATCATTCAGGAAGCAGCTTTTAGACAGGGGACTCTTATTGGTGCTGAGGGGGTCTATAGGGACAAGAGAGGTACACACACAGGGATATAGATACAGGGACAGGGAACCGACTACAAAAACACAACACACAACTGCCCAGATTATAATGACAAAAACAAGGTTTGTGTTTGGGGATGGTGACACTCTCTCCAGACGAGCAAACTAACTCTAACAACGAATGAGGTAAGGAGGATGGGAAGCTTCTGAGAGGAGGTGAATGAGGAGGGTTTTCTGAATCTGACCGTGTGCGGAGGAGAGGAAGCTGATGTGGGTGGTGGTGGGCGCTAGGCCCTGGGCGGAGTGCTGGGAGTGGTGGACCTGCGGAGGGAAGGGACAGGCCAGTTCCACGTTGAGCAGCTGCAGCCGCTCCTTCTTGGCCGTCAGGCTGAGGATCTGGTCCTGGAGACGCTGGTTCTCTTGCTGCAGCGAGTGGAGGGACTGGAGCATCTCTACAACTGGAGGAGAGAGAGAGATGGAAAGGGGGAGGGAGAGGGGGGTTGAGACAGGGAAAAGGGGCAGGAAAGAAAGTGAGAAAATAAGACAGTGAGTGTAGAGCACTGTATTAGAGTCAATTCCGTTTTTTGTTACAGTTTCCATACTAAGCCATTTTATTTTAAATATTTTTTTGTAACTAGGCAAGTCAGTTAAGAAAAAATTCTTAACTACAATGACAGCCTAGGAACAGTGGGTTAACTGCCTTGTTCAACAGATTTTTACCTGGTCAGCTCAGGGATATGAACTAGCTACCTTTTGGTTACTGACCCAACGCTCTAACCACTAGGCTACCTGCTGTGATACACTAATGATCATCACTGAACAGCACAGCGCATTTTAAAGCAAGTGTATCAGACTGACTCGGGTTGATGAGAATCCACTTCCTCTTCAAAGAGTCCAAAAATACATTTGACATTGGGTGTGTATGACAGACTGTGTCATAAAGGCAGACACATCGCCCAAAAAAGACAAACTGAAAATCCTCAGAGAATGAAGATATATTATAGACTGCCACAAAGCATCCTAGTGTACTTACTGTTGGCACCCATCTCTCCGTTGCCATGCTTCTCCAGGAGGAGCTCTATGTGGGAGCTGGATGGAGGGACGTTTTCAGGGCGACCTCTGACCCCAGGGCCCACGCCCTCCCTCTGGTCAAACAGTAGGGGCAGACAGCTCATAGGAGACCTGAGAGAATAACAGTGGTAAATGAACAGGGATACGGCTACAGAGAACAGAAACAGACTGAAATGGAATAACGTTGGTACACAAGAGACAGAATGAAACGGAATGGTAAAGTATACAAAAGTAAAAGTGACAGTGTGAGAAAATAGTGTTGATAGTGACAGTGAGAGAGAATAGTATTGATAGTGGCAGTGAGAGATAATAGTGTTGATAGTGGCAGTGAGAGATAATAGTGTTGATAGCGACAGTGAGAGAGAACAGTGTTGATAGTGACAGTGAGAGAGAATAGTATTGATAGTGGCAGTGAGAGAGAACAGTGTTGATAGTGACAGTGAGAGAGAACAGTGTTGATAGTGGCAGTGAGAGAGAACAGTGTTGATAGTGACAGTGAAAGAGAACAGTGTTGATAGTGGCAGTGAGAGATAATAGTGTTGATAGTGGCAGTGAGAGATAATAGTGTTGATAGCGACAGTGAGAGAGAACAGTGTTGATAGTGACAGTGAGAGAGAACAGTGTTGATAGTGACAGTGAGAGAGAACAGTGTTGATAGTGACAGTGAGAGAGAACAGTGTTGATAGTGGCAGTGAGAGAGAACAGTGTTGATAGTGACAGTGAAAGAGAACAGTGTTGATAGTGGCAGTGAGAGATAATAGTGTTGATAGTGGCAGTGAGAGATAATAGTGTTGATAGTGACAGTGAGAGAGAATAGTATTGATAGTGGCAGTGAGAGATAATAGTGTTGATAGCGACAGTGAGAGAGAACAGTTGATAGTGGCAGTGAGAGATAATAGTGTTGATAGTGACAGTGAGAGAGAAAAGTGTTGATAGTGACAGTGAGAGAGAACAGTGTTGATAGTGGCAGTGAGAGAGAACAGTGTTGATAGTGACAGTGAAAGAGAACAGTGTTGATAGTGGCAGTGAGAGATAATAGTGTTGATAGTGACAGTGAGAGAGAACAGTGTGGATAGTGACAGTGAGAGATGTGTTGATAGTGACAGTGAGAGAGAACAGTGTTGATAGTGACAGTGAAAGATAAAAGTGTTGATAGTGACAGAGATAAAAGTGTTGATAGTGACAGTGAGCGAGAACAGTGTTGATAGTGACAGTGTTGATAGTGACAGTGAGAGTAGAGTCATAGAGAAACTTACTGTGAGGAAAGGCTCTCTCGTGGTGAGTTGTCGTGACATGGGAAGCGACAGTCGTCCATCTCGGACTCTGAGAGGAGAGAGAGCAATCCCGATAAACTACCAGGTAGCTACAGTAGGGGAGAGTGGGGTAAGTTGAGCCGTTTTTTTACATTCAGCATCACTCCGTCAAGGGAAATATAGTATGTCTTTCTGTTTTGAAAAGATTGCTTGTCCAAAAAAAGTGGTCTCTTCGCACAACTTAGCTGAGCTTTGGGACAGGGTAAGTTAAGCCGCATACACATTTCTGTACTAAATTAAATATTACCACTACCTTTTTAAAACCATGTCTATCTTTATATCCCAAACACAATTCAACACAATCACAATTGCTTTTTGTCTTTTAATAATTTTAAGCATCTTTTAACAGAGGCTTAACACCTAAGGCCCTGTTGTTACCTCATATCCCTGAGATAATGCCTTGATTTTTTCTGCCTGGGAAGAAAACACTTCAATTTGCTCAACTTACCATTGGCTCAACCATTGGCTCAACTTACCCCATGACCATTGGCTCAACTTACCCCATGGTCATTGGCTCAACTTAGCCCATCGTCATTGGCTCAACTTAGCCCATGGTCATTGGCTCAACTTACCCCATGGTCATTGGCTCAACTTAGCCCATGGTCATTGGCTCAACTTACCCCATGACCATTGGCTCAACTTACCCCATGGCCATTGGCTCAACTTACCCCATGACCATTGGCTCAACTAACCCCATGGTCATTGGCTCAACTTACCCCATGGAAACATTTTGACTATATTATCCCACACACACAAGGACGTACTTTCATGCTAGGTTTAGGAGCTCATATTGAAGCTTATAGAGACCCTAACTGATGTAAAGAACAATCTTAAAATAATCTACTTTGGTTTAGATACAAGCATCATGAAACCTCTAACACAATAAATTAATTTGACTTGGTGATTTTTAAAATTAATTTTTTACCTAACTTGCTAACCACTTTTTCCAAGTGATTTCTTCCTTCACAGACTGAAATGAAGACCTCTTCCTAGATATTTGGTCAAATTATACATTTTGTGTACGGTTTCCTAGAAACAAGGGTGGATCAACTTACCCCTTTGTCTCAATTTACCCCACTCTCCCCTATGTAACTTCAGAGCAAACATAAGTATCTCACTAAAGAGTGTGTGTGTGTGTGTGTGTGTGTGTGTGTGTGTGTGTGTTACCTTGAAGTGAGGTCTGGGCTTGGCTCAGTAGTGAGGGCAGTGTACGGGCAGTAGAAAGGACCCTGCCAAACGGCTGAGAGGAGCTGAGGCTGTAGGAAGAGCTGGAACATGGGTGCACCTACAAGGGTTTAACACACACAGAACAAAGTTAGGATCTCATTTACCTGGCAAATGAATACATGTGGGATACTATTTTAGTTGTAACATGATATCGTTGATAAGCTCAGTCATGGGCTGCGTTTCAAATGGCACTATATATTCCCTGCATAGTGCACTACTTTGACCAGGGCCCTCAAAAGTAGTGCACTACAGATGTAAGATCTTAATTTGATCAACCTGTTGCAGGAGAACTTTCCTGCAATGCAGGACATTTTTAACTTGTAGTGTATTTGAGGTTTAAAAAGGCGCTTGAAGTTTGTAATTTCCGCTTTGAAATGTCAGACTCCTTTACGACAAAATGTATCAACCCCTACAAAAGTGTCCATTAATTAAAATCCACATAATAATTCATATTTCCTGCTGAAGCAGGATCATTTTTCTGCTGTAGCAAACTGGCTCAAATGAAGATCATACATCTGTATGTAGGTAATAGTGTGCCATTAGGACAGCAGACTATAGCTCTGCTACCCGACCCGAGCTCGACGGGCTCTGACATCATACATGGGGTTAGGGCCGGGTGGGGCCTGTTTTTTCATCAATAACTCGGGTACGGGCAGGGCCTGGGTATCACTAAATTGATCACAAAATGGTTGAAGCTGAGCCATTTGCTCGTGCTCTGCTGCGCAGTACAGTCATATCTGGCTAAGATCACAGCATGATGTCAGAAGTGCTGGAGAGATTATTTCAGAGTTTCGAGTGACGAAAAGTATCTAACAGCTAACTGCTCTCTCCTGTCTCTTCATTGAGCAGAGTAGTCCAAGCAGAGCCGTTGCTATGGATACTCACAGACTCAAAGCCGCCATGAGCAGAGCAGGGAGCTCGTGACAGACAGAGAGGAGCAGCTAATGGATTGACTAACGCAGGAAGTTATTTCTGATTTTGGCCAGGGCCGGGCCTTAGATTTGGCAGAAGCGATTGGGCCTGGGTAGGGTCTGAATGTCGCGGGTATGGGTAAGGCTCTAACGCAGACATGATGTTGATTTCTGGAGTACCTGTGTGTTGAGGGCAGAGTTGACTGGTTGAAGTGACAGTGTGGAGACGTGAGATGGCAGGAGTCCTGAAGAGAGAGCGGTGCTACATATGCCTCCGCCCAACGACAGAGGGGTGTTACAGACGCCCCCACTCAAAGACAGAGGGCCCTCGTGACTGGTGTAGATTCCTAACCAAGAGAATAATATCCGACTTAATTCATAAATGCAATTCCTTTATAGAACACACACACATGCACACACACACAACCGCACACCTAAAATTGTTGAGGTCATATCTTGTCAGAGTAGAGCAAATGCAGGAAGTCAACCCAGCCATTGACGCACATGCTCTCTCTGTTGCCACTACACACAAAACCACAATCTAACAAATCTCTTTACGGCACACAGATCACTAACTACCTAAGATTTACTACGCACGTGCAAAGTCTGCACTTCTACTTCTGCTCAAAAAGTCATAAGCAAAAAGCTTTATACATACAAGGGTTCTTTACTCTTATTTTTACTCAATCTGTTACTCCTCTTCATCCTTTTCTTTCTCCGTAGTGCAAATACGTACAAGCTTAAATCTGGCCGCCATTTTCTAAATGAGGTATCTTGCTTCCTGAACATCTCTAAATACACATACTTATAATGTGTACGTTCATCATCCACAGCCACAATACATAGAAATGCTGTGTATTATTTTCACATGCAAGTGCACACAGGAAGCTAGAGGGCTACCACACAGAGACTACGCCCACTCAGACGGATCCGGTGAGAGACTCACCAGAGCCGAGCAGCGTATTGCCGCGGCCTGTGGAGAAACTGACGCTAGAGTAAGTGGAGGAGGAGGGGAAGGAGGAGAGGGAGGAGGTGGGCAGGGTGGAGGAGTACGCTGTGTGGGGGAGGGAGGAGGAGCTGGGGAAGAGCGAGGAGGACGAGGTGGAGGAGGAGGTTAGGGAAGGAGGTGGAGCCGTGTGGTGATGGTGCTGACGGTACTCCTCCTCTCGCCTCTCCGTCCGCTCCCGGTTCTTGCTCCCCCGCGGGCGCCCCGGTCCGTGCCGGCTCTTCTTGTTGCCACGGTGCCTCCTCTCCCGGTGTGTTGGCAGTGGTGGTGGGGGCGTGGCCTTGTCCTCCTCTAGGGTGGCCTCCTCCAGTATAGGGGGCGTGGCTAGGTGCGGGGACTTGAGAAGCGACTTGGAAAGCTTGTAGTCCCCCGAGGAGGAGGAGGAGAGTTTGCGGAGCTTGCTGCTGCCGCCACCTAGCCCACCCGAGGAGGAAGTGATGCGCATGATGGAGCCGAAGGTGGAGATGGTGACCTTGGTCTCGAAAGAGTTGGCCTCGCCCTCTGACCTCTCGTGACCCTGCGACGACCCTCCGTGAGGTCCGTCAACCGGGGTCAGGGCCGGGGGCTGCAGAGAGGCCTTGTTGTGGTATTTACTATTGTCCAATTCCTCTTCCTCTTCTTTCTCTTCTTCCTTTTCCTCCTCCTCTTCCTCGTCATCTTCCTCAGGTGCTGTCCGTCTGGTCCGCTCATCCCGGGGCTCCTCGGCGCCGTGCTCGTCCGCTCCTCGGTCGGGGTCGCGCTCCAAACGAGAGGTAGAGGATAACGGGAGGAAGTCTTGGGAGCCGCCACCTGGGAACACACCATAGTTATACCTAAACACACACTATAGGGTGCAGTTATACCTAAACCATTATAAAACACACGTTCAGACTAAACACAGTGAAGTTACACCAAAACAAAGAGTTCTGCACTAGAGAGTTGGTTATTCACAAACAGAACTGACTGAGAAGTTGCTTGGACACAAAATGGCCGGTTAGTTGGCTCATAAAGGATTAGCTTTGTACCAGTGTTGAAGGGACTGGAGGAGCAAGAGGAAGAGGAGCAGCTCTTGCCAATGCTTCCTGTCTTCTTACTGCGATGTCCCAGCTGGCCGTGAGAGCTCAACCTCTTCGAATTCCCCTCGCTGTCCTTGTTGCTGTGGTGACCTGACGACAACTAAATCAACAACACAGAGAGGTCACGGGGGGGAAAATGTGTCATTATAGATCGAGAAGCGGTTTGATGTCATAGATCAAAGCCATTTACGCTCGTTAGAAAGTATTGTAAGGCGGTCCTGTGAGAGAGTTCAACCAAGGACCTCACCTGAATAAAACCATTTTCTCAAATGTATCCATTTAGAAATACACAATAGTTCAAACTATTTAGGACACCAAATGGTTCTACTGGAACAATGAAGGAAGAGGATTGGTGGATGTGGGGAAAGACTAGATAGAGAGAGTTAAGAGAGGTTAGAGACAGAGACTGAGGGCATTTTGGGGTGTAAATATTGGGGTTGGCTTTACCTTGTCCATGCTGATGGACAGTGAGGACCCCAGACCATCAGATGACTTTTTATGCCGCTCCTTTTGCCTCATCTTTTCCTTGTGACTCTGAATGAAACCAAAGGGAGAGGCTGAGGATTTGAGCATTCATGCAAATCCAGCAATACAAGCCACACAGAGCAATAGTCAAATGCAATGTCAGTATGTACACACAATACACACACACTCACCTTCCTGAGCCTGTGGCGGTGGGAGCCGTGCTTGTCCTGGGCGGGGGACGTGGAGCGCCCCCTGGAGTGGCCAAAGGAGCCGCGCTCTGTGTTCTCTCCACTGGAGCGCATCTTCCTCTGCTACAGGACACCACAGAGGAGAGGCAGAGAGTCACACTGCTGCCAACCGTAACAGTCACAGGGGCAAGTACAGCTAAAGGGACAATAGCTAGACGGGCAAAAGCTAGAGCTACAGGGGCAACTAGGGGGCAGAAGCTATTTCTCCGCTGTCTCCTTTCCTTCCTCAATGCAGTATGTGAATGGAAGTTACAAAACCAAAGTGGAAGTTGTACGTCCTTTCCAAAGCCTTCTTATTACCCAATACAACACATTTACACATTTCATTCCATTTAAATAAATGCTGAAAACAGCTGAAAACAGACTTGAATAGATTTGCCAGTCTCTTACCATCTTGATGTAATGGTGCTTGCAGTAGCCACAGTACTTGACATTGTCAGCCTCAGGGCCCTCCTCCTCACACAGCAGGCCAGCCATCTGAGCACTGCACAGGGTCAGACAGTCAGACAGATGGGAGAGGGGACACACACACAAAAGCATGCACGCACAGTCACACACACACA
The DNA here is from genome assembly GCF_965601325.2 of Salmo salar. Classification (NCBI taxonomy): domain Eukaryota; kingdom Metazoa; phylum Chordata; class Actinopteri; order Salmoniformes; family Salmonidae; genus Salmo; species Salmo salar. The sequence continues at coordinate 57,280,677 of NC_138292.1, forward strand.
CACACACACACACACACACACACACACACACACACACACACACACACACACACACACACACACACACACACACACACACACACACACACACAGACCACTCACCAGGTGACGTGGAAGGCTTGTCGACATCCCTGGCGGTTGCACGTCATGCAGGCGCCACAAGCAGCCTTGCTCTCTCGCCCATGGTCCTCACAGATATAACACGTCTAAAGAGAGGGAGGAGAAAGATGAAGAAGAAGGATGACTGACCAGAACATATCTCCTCTTACCAACATCAGATGTCAGGTCCACCTGAAATCCCTCACAGATCTAATGGGCACACAGCTATGGAAGGGAAATCGGGTCATTCCACGAAATTAATGCTTTTTTGCATTAAATTTACATTTACATTTAAGTCATTTAGCAGACGCTCTTATCCAGAGCGACTTACAAATAAATAAAAAGTTAAGACTACTTAAAGGGTACCTAATTGGTGGAACGACCCAAATCTAGATGTCTGTAGGTGTGTCTATGCCAAATGGCATCCCATTCCCTATACTACCTCTGACCAGGGCCCATAGGGCTAAAAAGTAGTGCACTATACTCTGGGCTCTGGTCAAAAGTAGTGCATGACATAGAGAATAGGGTTCCATTTGGGACACAGCCAGTGTGATACTGTTCAACTGTATGGGCCTCACCAGTGCCCAGAGTCCAACCCCAGCCTGTCATTGATAGCAGCCTGTTATGAAACATTCTACCCCCCCCCCCTCCTCTTCACACCTCGCTCCCCTACGGCTATTACCCAGACAGAGGGGGCTGGCTGTCTGCCTAGCAACAGGTGCTGGACAAAAGAACAGCGGGCTCCTTACCTTTCTTCTCTTCTACCCCTCCTTCCCTTCATCTACCCCTCCTCTCCCCTTGTGAGCCATATGCATCGTGGGCCAAAGGGAAACAGAGAAACGGCATCTGGAGCTACTGTAAAGGAGGGGGGGAGGGTGGTGGGCTTATTGAGCCTTCACTCATTGTCTCCGTCCCAAAAGGCACCCTATTCTCTGTGTAGTAAAGCCACTTTTGACCAGGGCCCATTTGGGATAGTGTACTATTTGGGACACGACCCATTGTCCACTCAAACGCTCTCTAAGAATGCAGGGCAGCAAATCCGGATGAATGGCTCTGACAACCCAGACCAGAGAGGTGCAAGCCATTTACTGTAGCTGCCCCTGACATGGTAACACGAGACCACTACAAGACAAGCACTCACTATCGTTCAGCAGCAAGCATCTTAGTAGCTTCCCATTGACTTGAATAGAACTGTAATCCAATCATATAAAAGCTTTCATTCAAAAAATCTGTCTGGTGGGCATATGCTGAATATAGATTTTTCCACAATAGCGATCACTCAAGACCATTAGGCCTAAAAGCATGCAGACGGTGGTGGGATACATGGCACATGACTATCCAGATGCCAACTCTAAAGGCTAAACTTGCAGAGAGGACTTGAAAGAGAGGGCTTAGGAAAAACTGAGGATGATCTCATGAAAGCTTTGCCTGTGCAAAAATATATTGTATACTAATGACCGCTTGCAAATCACAAAAACGCCCCCACGAGTTTGTGTGGAGTTTTGAAGATAGGCACATAAATGGACAACCATTTACTCTGGCTAAAGAAACAATATCTCCAATTTGATTCAATCTTTATAGGCCGATAAAATGCATTTCAAATGACGGTCAGAACATCCTTCACAAAAGACAAACAAGGTTATGAAAAGTTGAAGTGAACAGTGAAGAATACCTTGATGTATCTGTCGTGAGGGACGTACTGTAGTACGATAGGCTCCATGGTGAGAACGTTGGCGAACTGCACCTCGGGAATATAGAGCGCACAAACCACATGGGCCCAGCCTGGAGAGAGAACAGCTCACATTAGTACACATACACATACACATTATATGTTTGTAAGACGAGGGAGACGTGGAGGAAGGCGGGATTGATGGAAAGTGGAGGATGAAGAATAGAGGAAAGAAAGTCAGCCTCCAGTAGTTTACCTCCACTGTCTGTCCTCTTGAGGGCGCCATCTTTGTGAGGGCACAGCTCACATCTCTGATGAGAAATGAGAGCACACCTCACAATAACCAACTACGCACAGTAGCTTCAATAGCACACTGTACTACCAGTGGTATTACTACAACAGGTAGGGATATGCTGTACATTGATAGAGATGCAGTACATTACATTGATTTGAATGAGTATGCGGATAATATATTGATATATGGGATATATGTACTCACTACTCTGGCAGCTCTCTCCTGAGACTCACATTTTCGACAGAACCACGGGCCAGTGGGCACCTGGACAATACCATAGCACGCTGTGACACACACACACCACACACACACACACACACACACACACACACACACACACACACACACACACACACACACACACACACACACACACACACATAAATAAAGACATAAATACAGACAAATCTTTAGTCTACCACTCAAATGAATGAGACACAAACAAGTTACCTAACGTATTAGTTATGTAACTAACTTCTTGGTATACCTTCAACTTTTATTTTATTTTTTACTGTTGAGAGCAAGCATAGAGTAAGTAAGTAGCCTTGTACGAGCCAAAACGACTCATAGGAGCAAGAGCCAATCTCCTGTTTCTGTAGCGTGAAGCAGCTTGATGTACATGTACACCCCCTGGACAGGATGCTAGTCTATCACTGGGCTTTACCCCCAATCTATCTCCTTTATGCTGAGTGCCAAGCAGAGATGCAGCAGGTCCCGTTTTACAGTCTTTGGTATGACTCAGCCGGGAATCAAACTCCCAACCTTTTCAGGACAGACACTCTTACCACAAGGCAACTGAATTGAGAGAAGGCATAGCCAGGGCATAAAGTTAAGTGTGACAATGATTTATATATTTCTTGCCACAGATATTCCCGAGATGATCCCAATATTGATAGGTTATTGATGTAGGTCAAATCAAATCAAATTTATTTATATAGCCCTTCTTACGTCAGCTGATATCTCAAAGTGGTGGTGGTTTGAATGCAACCATAGTGGTTTTCCTTTGCAAGACATAGGCTGATTTATAATACTATTACGTTAATAACCGTTTGTAAACTCAGATTGTATTGTGTGTCAGCCACAGACGATATTGTTATTGATGTTTCCTACATAGCACAATTTAAAAAAAAGCCACGGGGGATATACTGCTAAGGTGTGCACAACTCTTATAGCCTTACAAATGTAAAGATGTACACATTAAATCCTAATTCATGGCTCTTATTCGAATCAAAACTCATGGACACATTGAGTGGATCCATTGCTGCATTGCTGAGATACAATGATGTCAACAAAGATTGTGGATGCATCGTTGAGGAAACAATTCATCCGGAAGGCCCGATAGGCCAGCTAGTCTGCTGCTCCAGTAGTAGCAAATGCTTCCTAACGATGCGTAACTTTGTATCGAATAATAGCAATTCTACCAAAACCGCAATAGTCGGCGCCATAAGGGCTCGATGTAATGTTATATGTCCCCTCTGGCACCACGGCAACGCGTGTTAAAGGAAAACACCCCCTCCCACATAAACACAGACAGACACGCACGCACGTAGGCACGCACCACCCCATCCTTCCCCCAATACCGTAATTACATTGTAGTATAGGAAGCTAGTTACCCTGGTGAACAGCGACGCTGCACCCGTGCCCATCACAGTATACAAGAGGATTTTCAGCCCAGCCTCGCTCATCGGAACACACGCAGCAACCTCCAACCATTTCCCGCATACTGTTCCCATACGGTATTTTATACGCTTTTGCGGCGACTTAAATCGCCAGGGTGTCAAGTAGTCCCTGACTTCATCAGTGTATCAAACATGGTAGTCGGTAGTCGCGCTATACTGCAAACAAGAATGAATTTCAGCGTGGGGTTCGGGTACAGCGACTTTTCCGTGATGTCTTCCCGTCCCCTGTAGTACCGATGCAGTGCGCATGCCCACATCTGCAGAATAGTCTCACTGTGTGAAGATGACAATATTTCCATCCCTGGAAGTTGTGTCCTCAGTTGTCCATGCTCAATGACAATATATATGCTCCCTTTCTACATTATAATGACAAAACAGCCCAATCTCCTGCTGTCGAAAAGCAAGAATGACAAGTGTAGACTAAAGCATGCCTCTTCTCTTTGAACTGTGGATAAAAGCACTTTAAATGCATAGCGCCATCTTTAGGGATCAGACAAAACAGAAATGTCTAGGCCTACTAGCCTAAATTGAATACTCAGACATAGTTTGGGGAAACCGTTAATATCATTCAACAATATGTAGTCCAGGTCAACTACTTTGCCGATTTTTTTTAGAGACTATATAACAACTATATCCAATATGTAGGCATATTAAAAAGTATTATCATAATAATAGTCCATAAAACAGAATCAGGTAACGTATGTTATACTAGTGGCATTATAAAGTCTCATAATGATGGTTGCTTAATCAGAGGTCAAGAAAATACAATTGTAGGCTAATAATGCGTTTTATTAGGCACTTGTGTGATGTGTAATGTAAAGGGTTGTTGTAAAACCTTAGACTGCAAAGCCTTACATTAGTTATTACATGATCTTTCTCAGAAAGTGAAGTGAACTATGTTAGAGATGAATGCATAAACGTGCAAAATGCAATACAATATAATAATGTCTGTAATAGCCTACAGATTACAACTATTGTTTATGAACATAAAATGTAATTGTAATCCAAGCAGAAGCAGAAGTTTAGAGCAGAACTCAAAAACAAAGGATGTAATTCTCTTTCCTTGGAATGTCAGTCAGCCTGTGAGACTTTAATAGCCGCGCTTTTGTGAAATATTGAGCTCTGGCAACAACATCATTGGCATAATCCCCTCCAGTGGTTTTAGCGTCCACCTGCTCGTATGAGGAGATGCTGCCAGCCCCCATATTGTAGGCTGCCAACGCCCCTGAAAAACATAAACACACCAGGTTAGTAGTTGCATACAGCACTACAACATGTATGATTCATCAGCTCAATCCAGGAGTGAGTCAGTCAATACATTTCAGCTTCTGCTCCTTGGTCCAGTGAGGATATTTTTTCTCAACATCTGAATAGGAGCCAACCAACATCTGTGTGCCTTGGTCGATATGTTCCTGACTGTCCCATGCCCCCTTTGGACTGTGGCAGCGCTTGCCAACCTAGAAAATTAATAGAGATCTCCAATAGAATTGTAGATTTAATAGATATAATTGTAGATTCTGTAGACTCATATTGTATTGTAGAATGTTAATCAAACAAGTCATTCCACATTAGACATGACCTCCTGGGAAGCAGTTGCACAGTTTTTCTCCGAAATAAACAACCAGATTATAATAATGGGTGTAAAAATGACGTCCCTGCAACCTGCATACAATCATGATTGTAATTATGTCATTGACCCCTGATCCAGAGTCTCACATTCATTCTCACACAAATGTTTATATTACCTGCATTAGCCCATGGGCATTTCCATTGTCAAGCTGAGCAATGCCCAGTCCTGTCCCACCCCTGGACTCTGTAGAGATGATACCACCGAGGACAGCTGGCTCCACTCCATACTTTTGCCTGAACCGGTGATGCGGCCCTTGTACTTGTCCACTTAGGGCCGATCACGCTCTGCCATTTCATGAGATGCTGACACGCGTTGATGATTAATTGCAAAGAAAAATAAGAATGTTATTACCATTCTGTGTTTGCTTTTCTATGAAATTGAATGATTAGATGAATGTATGTGTGACATGGTTTAGGTCTTGCCCAGGAATAAGCAAAAAAACGTGCTAATTAACTGCCAAGCCCCACCCATAATTGCAACAAGACATAACCATGTCACATATAGACTAGCAGTATTGATTATTTGTGTGTACTGAATTTATACATACAGTACCAGTCAAAAGTTTGGAAACACCTACTCATTCCAGGGTCTTTCTTTTTTTTGACTATTTTCTACATTGTAAAATAATAGTGAAGACACCAAAACTATGAAATAACGCATATAGAATCATGTAGTAACCAAAAAAGTGTAAAACAAATCAAAATATATTTTACATTTGAGATTCTTCAAAGTAACCACCCTTTGCCTTGATGACAGCTTTGCACACTCTTGGCATTCTATCAACCAGCTTCATGAGGTAGTCACCCCGAATCCATTTCAATTAACAGGTGTGTCTTGTTAAAAGTTCATTTGTGGAATTTCTTTCCTTATTAAATGAATGTGTTTGAGCCAATCAGTTGTGTTGTGACAAGGCAGCGGGGGTCTACAGAAGATAACCCAATTTGGTAAGTCCATACATACTATGGCAAGAACAGCTTAAATAAGCAAAGAGAAATGACAGCCCATCATTACTTTAAGACATTAAGGTCAGTAAATCTGGAAAATATCAAGAACATTTAAAGTTTTTTCAAGTGCAGTCGCAAAAAACATCAAGCGCTATAATGAAACTGGCTCTTATGAGGACCGCCACAGGAAAGGAAGACCCAGAGTTACCTCTGCTGCAGAGGATAAGTTCATTAGAGTTAACTGCACCCCAAATTGCAGCCCAAATACATTTTTCAGAGTTCAAGTAACAGACACATCTCAACATGAACTGTTCAGAGGAGACTGCGTGAATCAGGCCTTCATGGTTGAATTGCCACAAAGGGACCACTACTAAAGGACACCAATAAGAAGAAGAGACTTGCTTGGGCCAAGAAACATGAGCAATGGACATCAGACCGGTGGAAATCTGACCTTTGGTCTGGTGAGTCCAAATTTGAGATTTTTGGTTCCAACCGCCGTGTCTTTGTGAGACGCAGAGTAGGTGAACGGATGATCTCCGCATGTGTGGTTCCCACTGTGAAGCATGGAGGAGGTGGTGTGATGGTGTGGGGGTGCTTTACTGGTGACACAGTCTGTGATTTATTTAGAATTCAAGGCACACTTAACCAGCATGGCTACCACAGCATTCTGCAGTGATATGCCTCCCCATCTGGTTTGCTCTGAGTGGGACTATCATTTGTTTTTCAACAGGACAATAACCCAAAACACACCTCCAGGCTGTGTAAGGGCTATTTGTCCAAGGAGAGTGATGGAGTGCTGCATCAGATTATTATATATATTTTTTAAATTCAATCTTTATTTAATGAGGCAAGTCAGTTAAGAACAAATCCTTATTTACAATGACAGTCTACACCGGTTAAACCCGAACGCACTGGGCCAATTGTGCACCGCCCTATGGGACTCCCCCCCCCCCGGCCTCCACAATCACCTGACTTCAATCCAATTGAAATTGGTTGTGATGAGTTGGATAGCAGAGTGGAGGAAATGCAGCCAACCAGTGCTCAGCATTTGTTGGAACTCCATCCAGATTGTTGGAAAAGCATTCCTCATTAAGCTGGTTGAGAGAATGCCAAGAGCGTGCAAAGCTGTCATCAAGGAAAAGGGGGCCTACTTTGAAGAATATCAAATATAAAATATACTTTTTTTGTGTTATTTCATACTTTTGATGTCTTCACTATTATTCTACATTGTAGAAAATAGTAAAAATCAAGAAAAACCCTTGAATGAGTAGGTGTGTCCAAACCTTTAACTGGTATTGTATATATACTGCTCAAAAAAATAAAGGGAACACTTAAACAACACATCCTAGATCTGAATGAAATAATCTTATTAAATACTTTTTTCTTTACATAGTTGAATGTGCTGAATGTGCTGACAACAAAATCACACAAAAATAATCAATGGAAATCCAATTTATCAACCCATGGAGGTCTGGATTTGGAGTCACACTCAAAATGAAAGTGGAAAACCACACTACAGGCTGATCCAACTTTGATGTAATGTCCTTCAAACAAGTCAAAATGAGGCTCAGTAGTGTGTGTGGCCTCCACGTGCCTGTATGACCTCCCTACAACGCCTGGGCATGCTCCTGATGAGGTGGCGGATGGTCTCCTGAGGGATCTCCTCCCAGACCTGGACTAAAGCATCCGCCAACTCCTGGACAGTCTGTGGTGCAACGTGGCGTTGGTGGATAGAGCGAGACATGATGTCCCAGATGTGCTCAATTGGATTCAGGTCTGGGGAACGGGCGGGCCAGTCCATAGCATCAATGCCTTCCTCTTGCAGGAACTGCTGACACACTCCAGCCACATGAGGTCTAGCATTGTCTTGCATTAGGAGGAACCCAGGGCCAACCGCACCAGCATATGGTCTCACAAGGGGTCTGAGGATCTCATCTCGGTACCTAATGGCAGTCAGGCTACCTCTGGCGAGCACATGGAGGGCTGTGCGGCCCCCCAAATAAATGCCACCCCACACCATGACTGACCCACCGCCAAACCGGTCATGCTGGAGGATGTTGCAGGCAGCAGAACGTTCTCCACGGCGTCTCCAGACTCTGTCACGTCTGTCACATGTGCTCAGTGTGAACCTGCTTTCATCTGTGAAGAGCACAGGGCGCCAGTGGCGAATTTGCCAATCTTGGTGTTCTCTGGCAAATGCCAAACGTCCTGCACGGTGTTGGGCTGTAAGCACAACCCCCACCTGTGGACGTCGGGCCCTCATACCACCCTCATGGAGTCTGTTTCTGACCGTTTGAGCAGACACAGGCACATTTGTGGCCTGCTGGAGGTCATTTTGCAGGGCTCTGGCAGTGCTTCTCCTGCTCCTCCTTGCACAAAGGCGGAGGTAGCGGTCCTGCTGCTGGGTTGTTGCCCTCCTACGGCCTCCTCCACGTCTCCTGATGTACTGGCCTGTCTCCTGGTAGCGCCTCCATGCTCTGGACACTACGCTGACAGACACAGCAAACCTTCTTGCCACAGCTGGCATTGATGTGCCATCCTGGATGAGCTGCACTACCTGAGCCACTTGTGTGGGTTGTAGACTCCGTCTCATGCTACCACTAGAGTGAAAGCACCGCCAGCATTCAAAAGTGACCAAAACATCAGCCAGGAAGCATAGGAACTGAGAAGTGGTCTGTGGTCCCCACCTGCAGAACCACTCCTTTATTGGGGGTGTCTTGCTAATTGCCTATAATTTCTACCTGTTGTCTATTCCATTTGCACAACAGCATGTGAAATTTATTGTCAATCAGTGTTGCTTCCTAAGTGGACAGTTTGATTTCACAGAAGTGTGATTGACTTGGAGTTACATTGTGTTGTTTAAGTGTTCCCTTTATTTTTTGGAGCAGTGTATAATAGTTGTCAGAAACCACATACCACTGGAACTTTTCCCGTCAGCATTTTCTGTTGCCCATGAGGCACCAGTAGTGTCAATTCTCCCAATTTGTGTAATTATCAATCAAAGCAATTTCTTGGGACGCAAATAAGTTAGACCTTGATTCAGTCAGTAGATGTCACTGTGAGCCCTATTCCATTGTGCATCGTATGTTCTCCATGGTCAATTTATTACTTCTGTCTCTCACGGGAGGCTGTTGGCACCTTAATTGGGGAGAAGTGGCTTGTGGTAATGGTTGGAGTGGAATCAGTGGAATGGTATCAAATACATCAAACACATTTGCCCTGTTTCCCGGGCAATATTATGAGCAGTTCTCCTCTCAGCAGCCTCCACTGCTGTCTGTGTAAGTAAATTGCTGCTGGGTAACTTGTTTTAAATTTGTAGAAGAGAGGGAGACGGAACTTTACAGGGACACTCGGGCATATAGAGAAAGTTAGACAAAGGACTGGGTGATCAAACGAGGGAAGTAACAATGACTGGATGTATGCTTTTCTACCATTGACACCCACACCACCTCTCTACCCTTCTATACTCTCCTTTCAACCTAGGAGTCAGTTCTGTTGTTTCTATTACAGTTTACTCTCAACGTTGACAAATATCTATTTAGCATCATTGTTTTTAATGCCGAGACATACAAACCTGTCATCTTTACATCAAAGAACCTGATAAGCATATCTGGGCATATTCATTGAGAGCCCAGCCTGCTTTATAAGTATCAAGTCTCTTCACTCAACCCCTCACTGAGAGAGAGAGAAAGAGAGAGAGAGAGAAAGAGAGAGAGAGAAAGAGAGAGAGAGAAAGAGAGAGAGAGAGAAAGGGGAAGTGAGTGCTGATGGAAAGGACAGATAAAAAGATGTCAGCAGCTGGATGAGATGAGAATCACACCTTTCTGGTGGTCTGACGCCGGCTTGAGCGACTTTTCGTGACTGACTGTGTCCCTGGTCTGTCTGACATGTGGCTGGCTCGTCAACTTATTGCCTGCTTACTGTTAGTGATAAGACTAGCTATATATACATATCTACCTCAATGACCTGGTTCATACCCCTGCACAATGACTCGGTACTGGTACCCCCGTGTAAATAGCCAAGTTATCATTACTTATTGTGTATTTATTCCCTGTGCTATTATTTTTCAATTATTTCAATTTTTTTCTCTCTGCGTTGTTGGGAAAGCCTGTAAGTAAGTATTTCGCTGTTAGTCTACACCTGTTGTTATGAGGTATGTGAGTTGGCCCTAAGGTTACTGGTGTGACTGACTGATACCCAGGTGAAGGTGGACAGAAGCAGTTTCGATTTGTTTGAGGATTTCTTATCTGGATTGGGGTATGCAAGTTCTCTCTTAAGGGACCTTATGCACTTTAGGAATTGCTTACTGTGTGCCAGACTTCTAGTTTCATATTAAGTGGAACTGAAGACGTATACTGTAGCAGGAGAACAAGACTATTGACTGGGTGACGAACCACAATAGTGACCTGCTTTAGCCACCAGAGGGCGTCTTCTAGTAAAAACAAAAGCAGAATGAAATCTATCAGTGAATCGCCCCAGCCTCCGGATTGGACAATGGATCTCAAAGTCCCATAATGTGATTGGAACTTTCTTCCAAATCAAATCAAGCGTGTTTTTACATTTTGCTCCCACCGGCCATATCTTTAGCCAACTTTTATATGCAAGCACAGTTCCCCATAAAATACAGCCTAAACCTTGGTATTAATGAAAAATAATCAAGCGGAAATAAATTGTAATTCCTACTATCAATCCTACATGCTCTTTATTAGTGACTGTCTACTTGTGCAGTAATGTCCCCTCTATGGACAGACATGCTTCAGCAGAGCCACAGAACATGTCTACAGAGCAGTCTCACAGCACGTGTTCATAGAAAGAACATCTCCTTGACTTCTGGGAGCGCTAGATAAATACCGTAAGTTGAAATCCAGGACAGAGCAACAGTTTCACTTTGAGGAGTTGTGAAGAGGGGAGTGTACTGTGAAGTGATGTCTTTCTTTGAAGCTGTGAACTTCTCAAACTACAGCCTAAAACGAGACACATGAATCATAAGGATTTTTTTTAATTATTAGCACATAGACTGTATTAAGAAGACGGTCTTTTTCTGTAGTGGCTCTTGCTATTTCTTTCACAAGGTACAAGTCCACACATGACCAGATGAGCTTTAATTATCTTGTTTTATTTTTGAACCTCAGTACAGTTTACAGGAAAACAAAATGTACAGCAGAGTTTGTCAGTCAACTTACAGTGAACGTAAAATGTACTCAGTACTATGTCCTACTAATACTGCTGTACATACAGAGGACATTTGGACATAGTGTAGTATATCACATCCTAAAAGCAGCAGGCACGGCAAAGGTAATGCCAAATATTGACTGCCTATTACCACTTCGATTGACACTATTGACACTTTTGTTGAATAGTCATCAAAAATAAAATGAAAAATACATACATTTTTTAGAAAAGTTATTCCATGGCTTAGTGAAGTAGAATAAAATGTAGTCCCACATAAAACATAAAACATCATTTTAGATGGAAAAATAACTATTGATTTCTTATACTTTTGCCACTTTGTTATTTGTCATAAATAAATGTTGACACTTGAGTCAAAGCATGATTAACCTCTATAAAACATTTTAAATGCTACTTTACTGAAATGCTACATTTCTTTGTGTGTGTGTGTGTGTGTGTGTGTGTGTGTGTGTGTGTGTGTGTGTGTGTGTGTGGTAATACTGGTGCTAATTAAAAACAAAAAGGAAAGTCCCTGAGATTATTTTTGTGTGTATGTAATGTATGTACACAATTCATGTGTGTAAGTGTATAAATGTGTATGCATTATTCCGTTTAGGAGTCTGACTACATGTATGTGTGTGTGTGTGTGTTCATGTGCAAATGTGTCTATACTACTTCAACTCCAGGCGGTGCTCGCCACGCGCAATGTGTGAGGAGAACTCGTAGCGGTCCCGGCTGCGGTGGCCACATACATTGCACTCCAGTGGGTCACGGAAGCCGTGGCAGCCCATGTGGATGGTGAACATGACGTAGTCCAGAAACCACACCCTGCAGTGACCGCAGGGGTACACCGCCCCCGCTCCTGTACCTACCCCAACCCCTACCTCCCCCTCACTCCTTACCACCCTCAGAGCCTCTAGGGGGGGCATGGGGAGCGAGTGGGCCTGGGTATGGGGGTGTGGGAGGCTGTTGTGGGGACTGGGCCCCAACAGGTGCCCCAGGCTGTAGATGAGAGGCTGGGAGAGCTGGGCCCGATCGGCGTGGAGTGAGTCCATGCTAGGGTGACCCTGGCTGGGCCGGGGCAGGTAGGCGAGACCAGTGCTCTGCTGCTGCTCCAGCTTGTGACCATTGGTGAGGGCCAGGGGGCTCATGTCAGCGCGGCTCAGGGGGATGGGGTAGGCCCTGTGGGGGGAGGCAGAGTCAGGGTCCTGGCCTGTGTAGAGGGGCAGGTGGTTGTGGTGGTTCTCGGATCCTGGGGAGGTGAGGGGAGGGTCCATGACGTCAGAACGGTGGATCAGCTCCCTGTTGAAGCTCAGGTCCAGACACACGCCGTTGTCCCCTGGATCACCCACACAGGGAGAGACACCTCAACACTCACTCAGCACTGTGCAGGTGGGGCCACTAACCCAGAGCCAAAAATACATCAACTGTAACTCTCTCTCTATATATACATATGGCCATATACATACACATATATCTCTATAGAAATGGCTCATCAGTAACAATTTCACTCTCAGAAAAGAGCCAGAGACGTGCAGTGCAGAGGGAGCCACAAGATAGCCACCTCCACTAACCATAAGGAGCTTCCGAAGCAAAAGAGCAAGCTTGGTCACACTTGAAGATAAAAAGCACATTCTGTACAATTGAAATCTTGATAGCTCGCGCAATGGAGAACTAGCAGGCAGCCGCTGACCCTGTAGATAAACGGGCTTCCTACCACAGAGCGAACACCAAGAGGGTGTGACAGGACAGAGATCTGTGTCCCAAACGTCACCCTGTTCTCTATAGAATGCACAATGGAATAGGGTGCCATTTGGTGAACTATAGGAAAATAGGGTGCCATTTAGGACTCAGTCACAGAGACGAGGAGGAAACGAAGAGGCCTCTGAGTCTCCACGGCTGCAGCTGCTGTTCCACCACAAGAGGAGACGGAGGCATCTGCTCACGTTTCGCGCTCTCGCCTGTTTTTCAACCCTGTGGTCGAACACACCACCTCTCTTTTCCTCCTGTGGTCGTTATATTGCAAGATTTCAGTTCATTTGTCAGGGTGATGGGTGAGAGTAGGATCTCTTTAGGCCAGATGCCTTGCTGTTTCTTTGCAGCGACTCGAATTCTGAAACTAAACACTTCATGATAAGCGGAGACGCTTGACAAGAAAGTGTGACCTGGGTATTGGAAATGGGTACAACGCCTTAAGGTTTGGGAAGTCAACGTGATGACAAATCAGTCATTTACTGAAACTGACGGTTTTCAAACACTCAGCAGTAGTAGTAGTGTAGAAGTTTCAATGAAGCACTACAACTTAGATGTTTATACTTGTCAGTTTGTGTGTGAGTGTTCCAGTGTGCAAAATGCATATCTCCCACGATTGCTTCATGTTATTGGCATTCTATTCCTATGCGTGGTTAACCATACCCACCTAACATATACATCAGGCAGGGAAATTAGGGCAGTGGTCTACCACTCTATGGCGCGGTGCAGCAGATGAGGCTGGCGTTCTGCCCAGAATTCCTGCTTGGCAAGCAAAGCAAGGGGGGACAGTAGAACTGCATAGATAGAGAGACAGACAGACAGACAGACAGACAGAGAGCGAAAAAGACAGACAGACAGACATGTAGCTTAGACAGAAAACAGTATGATACACTTTTTAAAAAATCATTAAAACGTACATTTGTTTTAATTAAATGCAACTGACAGTAAACACCAATACAATAACAGCAGCAGCAGCAGCAAGTAGCAAGGGGTCAGATAACAGTAAAAACCTGACAGGTGCAGCAATGAAGCCAGTAATCAGAGAGCCATTACACAGACATACAATTAATCAACTTGCTATTGAATTACCAAATTAGCAATTTCTCAAAAGAATAAGCAACCATCAGTCTAGTCACAAAGGACTAGACTGATTTTGTTTGAATGACTATATCTACAAAAAAAAAAAAAAAAAACATCTGCAGTTTTTACCGCCTACACACTCGCCCATGCCTAGTTAACCCTACCAAGGTGACAGCCTGCAAGGCAGTTGAACTGTAAGTGGGGAATGAGTCAGAATGGTCTTACCAGTGAACTTCTGTGGCATAGAGCTCTTACGTTTGGCCACGTTGCTCGCCAACCTGTCCAGTAGCAGAGCGCGCTCCGTGCCCATGTGAGTAGTCCTGGACACTTGGGTGTCCTCACCGGCTGAGAGACACACACACACACAGAGAGAGAGAGAGAGAGAGAGAGAGAGAGAGAGAGAGAGAGAGAGAGAGAGAGAGAGAGAGAGAGAGAGAGAGGTCTCTTAGCAGTACAGAGGTACAGTAAGGACAAAGTGTGTGCTTTATGTCCGCTGTGCTGCAACTGTCCACCGCCTCGAGCATTTGAGGTTGTGAAATGATCTTTTTCTTTTACAGAACTAACAAACAAAATTACATTAAAATGAAACTCACCCTCAGAGGAACCAATAAAAAATTGATCGCAGCCAAGATAACAAAGCCTGTGACCTCACTTCCTGGTGTTTTGCCTCATCGACTAGTGAGGCCTGCAGGAAGAAGACCGCAGGTCGAGGATGTGCTTCCTCACCACACGCTATCTATCTGTCGTACTTACGACATTCAACCAACCACAAAACGACAGAGTATTGTTTGTGTCGCAACCGTCCTGACTGTCCACCATGGCAGGCAAACAGACTTCTGGGGGGAGGGGGTGTGGAGTCAGAACACAACACCGAGACGTTTGTCCTACATCTTTTCTGACTGACTTCCCCTCTGGTGTCCTTACAACACAACGTCTCCCACCACAACAGCCACGACCTATTTAGCTGTAATGGTGGGGCAACTTACGACCATGAACTAAATGGAATAAAGCTACACAACTCTGCAGCCAGCAAATGTGTATGTGTGTGTGCACAAATGTGTGAGTAGATAACAGAATGTGCACACATCTGCGTGTGAGTGCCTGCGAATGTTGTATGTGTGTGTGTGTGTGTGTGTGTGTGTGTGTGTGTGTGTGTGATTGCACGAGTAAAGTGTGCATGTGTGTATGTCTAAAGTGCGTTTGTGTAAGTGTGTATGTGTGTGTCTGAAGTGTGTGTGTGTGTAACAGAGGGTAGGTAGGAGTGTTCCAGGGCCTCTCACCTCTCTCAGCGTTGCCTTTGTTCTGGATGTACACATGGCACCTCTCTCTGTGCTCTTCAAGGGAGCTGCGCTGCTTGTAACTGCGACCGCAGTGGTTGCACTTGTAGGGCTTCTCTACTGTGAGAAAAGAGTTTCAGTTAAAACTACAAACTCCCACTTCAAACCATCATACACTTTGCTTACTGAGGCTGTTGTTAAATAATGGGGCAACTACGATCTCTGCAAGAACCTCCCTTTATTTTTTGCTGTATTTTACTCCCTTTTTCTCAGCAATTTCGATCTCGTCTCATTGCTGAAACTCCCCAACGGGCTCGGGAGGCGAAGGTTGAGGCACGCGTCCTCCGAAACATGACCCACCAAACCGCACTCCTGACCACCCGCCAGCTTAACCCGGAAGCCAGCCGCACCAGTGTGTCGGAGGAAACACTGTTCACCTGATGACCGGGGTCAACCTGCAGGCACCCGGCCCGGTGGGGCCAAGTAAAGCCCCACCGGCCAAACCATCCCCTAACCCGGACGACACTGGGCCAATTGTGCGCCGTCCTATGGGACTCTCGGCCACGGCCCAGTTGTGGCACAGCCCGGGAAATGAACCCGGGTATGCACCACTCGGGAGGCCTCAAGAACCTCCTTTAAATGAATGTCACTGACAGCCCCAACGTGAAGTGGTATATCTAAATAACTGTGTGCAGACAGGTTATAGGTACTTACGTGTGTGTGTGTGTGTTTGCATGTGTACGCATATATTTTGTGCACGTGTGTAAGTAAGTGCAAACAGGTGGAAAATACCTGAGTTTGTGTTATTATGATATGCATGTGTGGTCATACATATGTAAACGCAGGTGGCACACAGATGGTGGATAGGTACTTGAGTGAGTGCGCAGGTGTCCGCTGAGGGCGTCTCGTCTGCGGCAGGCATAGCTGCACATAGGGCACTTGAAGGGCTTCTCCCCGGAGTGCAGTTTGATGTGGCGAAGCAGGTTTCCCTTCTGGGTGAAGGAGGCACCACACTGGCTGCAGTGGAACGGACGTTCACCTGGGTGTAGGGCGAAACAGAGGGATCCCATGTCATGGAGAAACTCTGTCAACACTGCCAAGACTTACTGATACAGTAGTTATGTAGCACATAGTTGAGATACTGTGGTACGTTAACTAGTAAGTATTACTCCGTAGTACTGTGACTGAATAGGAGTAACACTTGGTTTGTTCCACACGTCTAATAAAGCAGACCGTTGGGTGAAGTGTAATTACTGTGTTATAGCAGATGTTGAAATGGCATTTTATTAGTACTAGGGCAAGTAATGTAGAGCGCATGTATAGGCAAATGTGTCCATTCAAAGTGTAACGCATGAGTCACTGTACATATTGAAACACAAATCTTTTAATCAAACACCTTGATCTACTAAGTTGATCAAAAACACCATTATTTTAGGTCAGGGTTGGTTTGGCTGTGTTACTCTGCTCACCGGTGTGGCTTCGCTTGTGCACGAGCAGCACATTGATGCTGACGCAGGACAGGCCACAGATGTCACAGTTGAGCTTGCCTGCTGCCTGGCTGCGGGGTTCTGCTGCGTACATCGAGGAGTCGGCGTGGGCGTCCTGCGGGCCTGTGCTCTCATACTGTGCATAATCTGCCAGAGACAGGTCCTGTGGTTCGTTAAGGGTTTCTCCCTCTTCCTCCCCTTCCCCCTCTTCTTCTCCTTCGTCTTCCTCCTCCCTTTCCTTCTCCTCTTCTTCCTCTTCTTCATAAAGGTAATTGTCTCGTTCACCTTCTTCTTCACTCTTGGGGTACTGATCGTCATTGTCGTCATACTCTTCCCTCTCAGTTTTCACGGGAACCCCATCTAGGAAGGAGGGGAGAGAAAGAGAGGGTTAAATAGATTTCCCTCCTTGGTTATTTGACTTCATGAGCACCTAGAGCTAATTGCATGATACTCGTTATGTCTGGTCTATGGTGGTAAAACAACATTAAAAAAATACATCTTTTTGGCTTTTTGACTAGTCTTATTTCAGCTGACTGACTTCAAAGGGGCAATTAACAGTTGCTCCATCCATTTTTTTGGACTTATAAATTAATGATATGTACCCATAGATTCTTGAAGAATATAACTTATAAATGCATCATGAGCTTAATTCAACTGTCGTAGCCCACCAGAACCCAAAATACATGCTTGTTTTACTCCAATGTTTGTAAACAAAGAACATGTAAACAAACCCTATATAGCCTCAAAACGTGATTAAGACTATAATTTTGATATCATGGATGGTCAATCCTTGCATCCATAGCTCTGCCTATGAATTTGTGATAGGGTGATTACATTTCTCCAGTCCCAACCCTCGGCTTTTTACCGAACCAGGGTGAGGAGAGGGCTATGTTATTGTTTCTACTGCTGATTGTCACTTTAAGCCCCAAAAGTTGTCCACTGCCAGTGTGCGAAGAGAAAAATGCCGGTCTATGTTGTAAAACCTATCTAATGATTCTACACGCAGTTTTCTGCAAATAAGGACATAAAAAAGCTTCCCAGCTAACACAGCGTTCTGAGAAGCAGATGATTCATAGAGATTGGTGAGAGCGTGGTTGTCCTATGGTTATTTTACATTCAACCTTCCCACAACTTTCTGGGAACGGTGCAGGATAGTTGCTTGGCTTTGGAACATTCTCAGCACATTTAAGGAACTTGACAAAAAAAAAACCATTATTTTCTTGGCATTTCATTACCTTAACAGAATGTTTTCTAAAAGTTCAAACATGGTTACATTGTATTTCAATGTTACTAATGTTCTAGGAACGTTCTCCAAATGGTTTGACATTGGGAATGTTCTCAAATTGTTGAGAGATTGTTAAGAAACTTAAGAAACAACTTTCCCCTTCAGGAATTTCATTACTTCAATATAACGTTTCCTACAGGTTTCCTCATGGTTCCATATATAGTAATGTTCTCAAAATGTTCCAAGAACATTAAGAAACAATGTTCTTCTGTGGGAATTTCAGTACTTCAGCAATTACGTTTCCTACAAGTTTCCTCATGGTTCTATTTAAAAGACATGTTCTCAAATTGTTCCGAGAACCGAAATGTTGTAACGTTCAGAGAAGGTTCTAAGAATGTAATTTAAAAACATACATTCCGAAAACTTTCCATAAAAAACATAAGAACACTTTCGTAACGTTCAGAGATTTACATTTACATTCCGTCCTCAGCATCAACAAAACTCTCTCTATCCTCTATCTTGTTAATGGTGTTCAGGTGTGTTGGCCATGCCCACTAATTGGCCAAACCTGATCTTAATGAGTGCTTGCATGACATGTTAGCTGCATCCTGGTGGCGCAGTGGACTAATTCCATGGTTAGAGAACAGAAGGTTATTGGTTCAAATGTCACTGATGGTGTGTCACAATAAAAAATAAAGGTGTTTGCATAAGTACTGCTTAAGGAAATGGATTCTCATGTGTCTTATCTGTGCTTGGATTTCAAAAAAGTTAACCCACAATAAGATAGCAGTGTTATTGAAACATTCAGTGAAAGGTTTAAGGAAGTTATTAAAAAACCTCCAAATAACCTATCATTTCCGTTCTCAGAGCTTGCATAAAACTTTCAAGGAACCAGAGTAAAACTTTCTCATGATCTTCCTGCAACTTAAAAATAAAACATTCTCATAACGTTTAAAAAACTTTCAGTTTTACCAGTCAGGAAACATATGGCTTCGTTCCCACAACCAATGTGAAACCGAAAATAAACAGTACCAGTCAAAGGTTTGGACACATCTACTCATTCAAGGGTTTTTCTTAATTTTTTACTATTTTCTACGCTGTAGAATAATACTGAGACATCAAAACTATGAAATAACACATTTAGAATCATGTAGCGACCCAAAAAGTTTTAAACAAATCAAAATATATTTTATATTTTTTATTCTTCAAATTAGCCATGACAACTTTGCACACTCTTGGCATTCTCTCAACCAGCTTCACCTGGAATGCTTATCCAACAGTCTTGAAGGAGTTCCCACATATGCTGAGCACTTGTTGGCTGCTTTTCCTTCACTCTGCGGTCCAACTCATCCCAAACCATCTCAATTGGATTGTGCAGGCCAGGTTATCTGATGCAGCACTCCATCATTCTCCTTCTTGGTCAAATAGACCTTACACAGCCTGGAGGTGTGTTTTGGGTCATTGTCCTATTGAAAAACAAATGATAGTCCCACTAAGCGCAAACAAGATGGGATGGCGTATTGCTGCAAAATGCTGTGGTAGCCATGTTGGTTAAGCATGCCTTAAATTATAAATAAATCACTGACAGTGTCACCATCACACCACCTCCTCCATGCTTCACGGTGGGAACCACACATCATCCATTCATCTACTCTGCGTCTCACAAAGGCACAGCGGTTGGAACCAAAAATCTCAAATTTGGACTCATCAGACTAAAGGACAGACTCCCACCGGTCTGACGTCCATTGTTCTTGTTTCTTGGCCCAAGCAAGTCTCTTCTTCTTATTGGTATCCTTTAGTAGTGGTTTCTTTGCAGCAATTCGACCATTAAGGCCTGAATTACTCAGTCTCTTCTGAACAGTTGATGTTGAGATGTGTCTGTTACTTGAACTCTGTGAAAATCATTTTGGGCCTGCTGTTAACTCTAATGAACGTATCCTCTGCAGCAGAGGTAAATCTGGGTCTTCCTTTCCTGTGGCGATCCTCATGAGAGACAGTTTCATCATAGCACTTGATGTTTTTTGTGACTGCACTTGAAGAAACTTTCAAAGTTCTTGAAATGTTCCGCATTGACTGACCTTCGTGTCTTAAATTAATGATGGACTGTTTGCTTATTTGAGCTGTTCTTGCCATAATATGGACTTGGTCTTTTACCACCCCTACCTTGTCACAACACAACTGATTTGCTCAAATGTATTAAGAAGGAAAGAAATTCAACAAATTAACTTTTAACAAGGCACCGCTGTTAAATGAAATGCATTGCAGGTAACTAGCTCATGAAGCTGGTTGAGAGAATGCCAAGACTGTGCAAAGCTGTCATCAAGGCAAAGGGTGGCTACTTTGAAGAATTTGTTTAACACTTTTTTGGTTACTACATGATTCCATATGTGTTATTTCATAGTTTTGATGTCTTCACTATTATTCTACAATGTAGAAAATAGTAAAATAAAGAAAAACCCTTGAATGAGTAGGTGTGTCCAATCTTTTGACTGGTACTGTACATTCCCACAACTTCCAAAGCACCAAATATGCTAGCTGGGTTAGCCACGGGGCCAATCATCAGACAGAAACCTCTACAAGGCTTTGTGATAAACGCCACATCTCCACTTCTACATTTGTATTTACAGTTAGAATATTTTATAATATTGACACTAGCACGTCTCCTAGTTTGGTTAGGCGAATTTAGGACAAGGCAGACTGTCAGAGAGATTTAGGAGATGTTTTTCGTAGATAACAGCAAGGCATTTCCTTTCAATGCTCAGAAACCAGAACCAGGGCAGGACAAAGCGGCATAGAGAAACCTCTCAGTCAACGTTGAAGAAAAGAAAACAACAGCCATGCTTTATCTTCTTCTGATCATATAGATTGAGAACATAGCCCTCCCCTTAAGTGTAGCATTGCTTTTCAAGTCAGAAGTGTATACCCCAAACCACGCAAGTGTGCAACCCAAGTCCTAAAAGTGCATAACTCAAACCCAGCAAATGTACACCAATATAGGGTTGGGTGATATTTTTTGAATACCTACATACCGGTATGGATTTTTACAATACCATTTTTAAAGATATTTTTATACAGTGCTAAATAACTTAAAAGTTCAACAATTGGACTAATTCACTGTCAGTTTTGTCCTAGTTTGATCGCGAATAAAAAAGGGTTAGAATTTGTTGCAGTTCTAGGGTCATGTACTACTCCTAAAACATATTTGGAACTTGTATTATTCAGAAACATAAAATACTGTCAAATGTCGCCATACCATCAAAAATGAGAAAAATATAGTGAAATTATATTTGGGCCATATCGCCCAGCCCCACACCAATAAGCCCTGCAAGAGTAGGCCTACACCCCAAGCATTGCAAGTTTAAGACCCAAACCCTGCAAGTGTGCACCTCATACCATACAAGTAAATCTCAAGCCCTGCAGTGTATAGGCTATCCTCTAAGTCCTACAGTCTATATATCCTACAACTGCAACTGTGTACACGTCAAGTCCTGGGCTCTGGCCTGCAATGTCTGTCCCTGCTGACAGTCAACCAACCCCTGTCGAGACTCAAGTTATATTCCATCCAGAAACCACATTCTGGTCTCAGCGGTGGCTGATGCTCTTCCTTGTCATGCAAAGGGCTCAGAGGTGCGATGGAAACTTTGCACAGAGAGAGGCCCCATTTAGAGTCCAGGGCCTGAGGGCAGTGAACCGCAGGGCGCGCTTCAGTAGAAATTCAGAGCTACAGGGTTACACCCCGACTGTGTAGCTGTGGCAAAATACTAAAATAAGGAAGAGCATGGCCTCCAGTAGACTTACACCACATCGGTAACACTTTATTTAAGGGTCCACAATAAATCATTTATAAGGCATTTAAAAACAGTTTATTCACCATTTTATTTATCATTACTCCCACATCTGTAAATGTTAGTAAGTCAGTTATTCACACATGTGTATATATTTCCTTAAACATCCTGTGTTGTGTGCATATTCTATTGCTATGTACTGCAGCAATGTCTTCCAATGGCATGCCCATCTTTTTGTGAGATATTACACTGGTCACTCAAAACATTTATAAAGTACACATAAAGTATAAATTGCGCTCACTTTAGATTAGGGACTGAAAATAAAACGTATGTATACTTATGATTACAAATGATTCATAAATGGTTTATAAATGTTTAAGTAATGATTAATAAATGCCTTGTAAATTGTTTATTACAGACGCTTAAAATAAAGTGTTACCAGCAACTCCTCTAACTCAGTTTGTACAATGGAGTCAATGACTGGTTAACACTTTGGTGGTCTTGGGCATCTGACCCCCTTTGTTCACAGCCTCTGTTAAGCCCAATGGCTTGTGCATATCATCCCATAGGTCAGTTGAGTATTGAACGCAAGTGGGTAAACTAGTCCATACAGCATGGTTTTGGGGCAATGTTCTCATCAACATGTGTTTCGTACCTGTCATTCCCTCGTTTCCTGTGGGTTCTGAGCACTCCATTCCACTCTCTGTGGTCTTCTCTGGGGCCTCCTCTTCCTCTCCCTGTCTCTCCTCTGCCTCTTTTTCTCTCTCCTCCTCCTCTGCCTGTGGCCTCTCATCTGTCACAGCGCTGCTAACGTCTGTGAAGAGACCATCACCATCTTAGTCTTTAATACGGCGCCTTACATACGTCTCAAACCGTATACGTTTTTTTGTAAGTCAATTTATGACCATTGCACTGTGCACAACATCCTTTTTGCAACAATAAAGATTATTAGCCTACGGTATGGAATATAAGTTATAGTGAAAGTTCTACGTTGAAAAAAAGCTGTCATACCCATCGTTTCATC
This sequence comes from Salmo salar, assembly GCF_965601325.2. Lineage (NCBI taxonomy): Eukaryota > Metazoa > Chordata > Actinopteri > Salmoniformes > Salmonidae > Salmo > Salmo salar. Next base: position 57,303,792 of record NC_138292.1, read on the forward strand.
TTGTGATGACGTGAGCTCTTGTTTTTCCTCTGTGTTCATCTTCAATGATTCTCTGTGGAAATAAAACACAAAAGAGGCAGTGTGCCAATCAGCATATTTCCATGGAATTAGTGACTTTTCATGCAATAAGCCATTAAGTAGGGCATACTCAATGCAATATGTATATAAATTCAAAAATGTTAATGAAAATAACCATGAAAACGACTAAATAAATGTGTGGTAAATTGTTTGTGCATGGTCCATTGCTCAACCCTAGCAGTTCATTCAAATGAAGAAGAAAAAATATGACGATCACTGAACATGCATTTCCTGTCAAGATGATGCAAATAGAAAACTGTGAAAGACACAGTTCTAACCTTCTACAGCAATGTAGCCACACAATTCTCCAGAATATAATTTTATTTTCAACAGAAAAGACACCTTGCCATTGAAGTAGTTCATGTATTTGACAAAGTTAAGTCCTATTTCTTACAGCACACTTACATGGGTTTTTGAGGATAAATTAAAGCTTAATGGTTCATGCTTAAAACAATATAAAACTCTCATTATCATAAGACTTTTAGAATTATAGCTAAATGCACCTATTTTAATGTGAACGATTCCGTTCTTATATACAGTAGGCTTATCTTCTTATTCCCATTTCACATTCCTATTAAAAATATATTTAACTCAAGGAAGACAACAGCAGTTTTCATAATCTCTTTTTAAAATGTCTTACCTGTAATTGATGTATCTCCTACCTGACACTGAAGCGCTTTCGTCCAGTTTTAAATTCACCTGTCTCTCCCGCCGTTCAGATTCCTATCTCCGCCACTGGATCGCCTCGCGTTATGGATATGCCAAAGTCGACGTCATACGCGAAACTTTGGAGACCGTCTTAAAGGAACAGGGGACAGATTTTTTGCCAAAACGAAGTGATGGAAATACTTTGTAATAGCATAGGAAGACTAGACTGAAGACATTTTAAGAATGGAGGTGAGGTGAAACTGTTGAAGTGGTGAATATACATTATACATGTATGCATTGATTTATCATTATGATATGAATGACTACGATTGATCAAAACAGGATATTACAGTAGATGTTCAACGACGGGCTCCATATAATATACAAGTAACCCACCTTGTGGCCAAAGACTGCTACTGCCTCCTCTTTCCATTTAAAGTGATTTTGTGCATGTATCCCTGCCAATTATTTAATAATTTGCCAGTAAGTCTATCCACTGATTGCATGAATAGACCATGACCAAGCATGGTAATGCTGTCAGAAGAAACTTTTGTTTGGGTAATGGGTATTGATGCATTCATGTGAAGTGTTGTGGTCTACCGGTTCAAACAGCCTTTTGTTCTGTCTACCACAGATAGCCTTTTGGTTATAACGGGATCATCGCTTTCTATAGCCTATACTGTGTGCGTGAATATGTGCTCATTAGAGCTATGGCATTGGACATTTCGGACTAATACAGAGTAGCAAAAAGTGCTTTAATGCAGTTAGGGATAAGCAATCAGGTGTGTGTGTATTGTAGGACACTGACTAACAGATTCACAATCGTATCTGGAAATGTGCATTTGCTGTGAGGGCTGAAGCAGACCGCACATTAGTGACTCACCCCCTTTTCCAGCCTCATTGCTAACTAACCCCCAACTGACCCATTCAGCACCCAATACTGTATCCCTGTCTCTCACACACATACAGATCACACACACAAACTTATTTCCAACAAACCACCTACCCGGCTTCATCTGTAACCACGGAGGGACCAGGGAGCATTCTCGCTCTCTTTCTCACACACACACACACACACACACACACACACACACACACACACACACACACACACACACACACACACACACACACACACACACACACACACACACACACACACACACACACACACACACACACACGGCATACCACCTATCCAGCAGCTCGAGCTCACTACAGTTGGCCTTATTATTTCATGAGAGATGGGAGACCAATAAACACCTCCCCCGATGACACCTGTGGATTTCTCTACCGTGGTTACAGTATAGGCTTATTCACTTATTCGCCTAATGTCTTGAACAAGATATTTAACATGCCAAAAGCAAACAGTTGAAGAAAGGTTATATTGTATTATTTACAGTACGTGTTCCAATATTGTAATAGTTTGTTATTCATTACTTAATGGCCCCTATACCAAGAGACTTGGATAGAAATTACAAAAGGTATTACCAAAAAGCAATAATGGGTAATTTGGGGATTTGTACTGAATATCAATGAGGCCCACTACATCAGTAAAGAGGACAACTGATGTAGTCCAAAATGCAAAATACTTACATTCACTGTGCGAGACTAGACGCTGGTTTCTTGCAGAACGCTGAGACATTTGTTGCATACCCCTGTCGTTTTCTGCTCATTTATTGAGAGAGGGAAGGAAAGAATCTCATCGCTAATAACACGTACCACCCACCTGAGTGGTACTACACTGCCTAGTGAGGTTTGGCCCACGGCCCATGGCCCAGCCTATGGCAGCGGGACACCAGTCTGAAGAATGAAAAAAAAGAGGGAAGGAAAGCACACAAAGCCATTACAATACATGCTGGGTTACCATGGTAAAACACAAGCAGAGGAACATAAAAGAGAATTGGCGTCGTTCCAGCCCTCTGTAAGCCTTGGAACCAAATAGTTGTGAATGAGAAAGATCCTGGACACACACATATACACACATGTACACAAAAGACACAGACACTAACCCGCACGTACACAAAAGACACAGACACTAACACACATGTTGGCGGCCTACTAATTTACATTCTCTCATTTACAAACACGCATCCACAATCAAAACACTCCCAGCTAGTGGTGTAATTCAAAGTTAGCTGGCGAAGCCCTCTGTGGGAGAGTGGAGGCTTTTTCTAAGACCTGTGGGAGCAGGGCTACCACGTGGAGGGCACTGTCCATTTGCCTTTTATAGCTGACCCGCACAGCTAGTTGGAGAGAGAGAGAGACAGAGAGAGAGAGATAGAGTGAGTTTATTTTCATTTTTGTTTATTATCTTTTTCACTTGCTTTGGCAATGTGAACATATGTTTCCCATGCCAAAAAAGCCCCTTGAAATGAATTGAATGGAGAGTGAGTGAGTAAAGGGCAGATGCAGAGGGAGGAAAAGAGGGATGCTGGCGCCTAATGGACTCGTCTTCTCACACAACACACACACTGGCCACACTAACCACGGCCATGTGCAGGAAAGGGACGTGAGGTTGCCCAAGCTTTGTTATTTCTAACAATGCTTTGTCGTTAGCTGGAGGTGTTTGTGTGTGTGTGTCTGTGAAAGAGAGTTTAAGATGGCATGGAAGTGGTTTTCTTTATCTCCTTTGTGTGTATATGAATGCCTTTTACAGCGAGTGAGAATAATAGCTTTCCAGATACGTTTTTCTCTCTGTGTGTGTTTGTGTGTCAGAGTGCAAGTTCATGTTCAGGCTAGTGTGTATTTAGACAGAGAACGAGAGAGGGGGGATGAGAAAGAGAGAGAGGGGAGAGTAGGGGTTAGTGGTTCAAGGCAAGCTATTGTAATGATGCGAGTTAGCAATGTTTTGTGTTCACAGTCATTGTGTTAGGGTGAAGGTGCTGCCAGCTCTTGAGTCTGAATGTGAGAGAGGAGAAGGCTTTAGTTACATATTTTGTCGGTGTGATTCTGTGTTATAAGGGGACAAAAAGTGAGATACTCATTCTGTGAATATTCAACACAGGGAAAGAGAGAGTGAGAGTGGGTACAGAGAGAGTGAACGTGTGTGTGTATGTGTGTGGAGGGTGGTTCAGCTCAGTCTTTCTTCCCTGCAATTCTGTGCGAGCATTCAAGATTGAGAGAGAAAAAGTGAGGGAGAGAGTATGTGTGTGTGTCTGTGTGAGAACATGAGTGAGAGACAGCAAGAGAAAAAGAGAGAGTGAGGGAGAGAGAGTGAGGGAGAGAGAACGTGAGCGCTTAGCCTGGCATTTCTTCCCTGTGCCTTTCAGCTCCTCTCCCCTTGAAGAAGGAGGCGTGTCCATTGGCCAGCAGTATAAATTCCAAGAGGAACCACTCGTGTAGAGCCATTCTCAGGAGCAACCCATTGCACTGCACCCCATATGGAAGAGGAAATTGCTACTCGACTTGAAAAACCTGATGCCCCTTCCCTTCACCTGGACATTGGCAAACCACAGACTTTTCTCTTTGCACTATAAGAGGCTTCATGGGCTCTGTGTGAATTCTACTTGAAGGGAGAAAGACTCACCTAAATTGACCAGTGGACATTTGTTCTACTTCCCAACGTATGAAAAACCACTTTGTGCGACTCAAAGACTTAAAGACTTTCGTTGCATGGGAGAGCAAGGACTAGATATTTAACATTCTTTGATCTACCTGCATTCTTTCTCCAACCTCCCAAACATCCTAGGGCTAGGAAATCAAGCCTAAAAAAAGGCGAGGTTAAACAGCGGGGACATTGTGTTCCAACTCCTGCCAAAACCCCTGCCACCCGAAACACCAACCAGCGGGCAACATCAAAGACCAAAGCCGACAAACGCCTCCCTCCCATTCCTTACCCTCCAAAACTAAAGCAGAGACCAAACAGTTGTGGGTGAGAGAGCAGAGAAACAGAAGGAATACTAACAAACAAACTGCGGGAAAGTGCAAGAGAAATCGAGGGCAAAGATTTGAGATCACGCCTTCGGGACTGCCATGGTGCGAGGTGGCGGTGCGGCTATAGCGCCGCCCTGCTGGGGCCTGTGGGCGGTGGGCGCCCTTTCTCTGGCGACCCTGTGTCTGACGGAGGAGGCCATCCGCTGCCCCGTGTGCTCCGAGGAGCGGCTGGCCAGCTGCCAGCTGCCTGATGGCAGCTGCGAAGAGACGGTGAGGGAGGCGGGCTGTGGCTGCTGCCCCACCTGTGCCCTGGCCAAGGGGGTGCACTGCGGCGTCTACTCGCCGCGCTGCGGCACAGGGCTCCGCTGCTACCCGCCACGGAACGTGGAGAGGCCCCTCCACTCGCTCATGCATGGACAGGGAGTGTGCACCGACGAGAGGGATGTGGAAGAGAACTCAGGTGAGACAATAGGGAAGGTGTGGTTGTGGGACACCGGTATCTTTAGCGCTTGTCCACTGATGGAGCTGTATGTGCAGGTAGTATCAATGGTGGTCACCCTCTGTTAAAAATGGGTGATGCATTGTGTTATCCCACCTTCTTTTCTTCAGTTGTGGTCCAACTCTCCATATTGTATTTTAGGCTACTGTACGCAACACTCTTAGTGGCGCACTGGCATGCCTACCCAGAATTAGGACGTGTGCATGAGAACACCGCCACCTCAATAGCCTCAGTCGTTTTACAGGTTAGTACTGTATATAATATGATGTAGCTGTAAAATCAAGCCTGGCGGACTGGTTGGTATCGCTCTCACACTCTCTCTTCCTCTCTCTCTCATGTTGGATCGTAGCCGGTCCAGTTGGACCATACGCAGTTAAGAGGGCCAGGGTGCCGGGGCTGGGCCAGAGTGTTCTCTCCCTGCTCCCTGTTCTTACCTGAGCCGGGGAGGGTGTGGCAATGTGCTGCTTGTTTGCTCTAATCTCTACTAAGCCTCGGCCCAGAGCACACACACCAGCTCTTCACGCATGGCCTGACCTTGTGTGTATGGATGTATCAAATCAAATCAAATCAAATGTTATTTGTCACATGCGCTGAATACAACAGACCTTACAGTGAAATGCCCACTTACAAGCCCTAACCAGCAATGTAGTTTAACATTTTTTTTAAAATAACAATGAGAACGAATAATTAAAGAGCAGCAGTCAAATAATAATAGAGTTATTAAAGTGACTCTGCATAGGAAATAACAGGGAGTAGCAGTAGTGTAAAAGGGGGGGGGGGGGGGGCAAAGCAAATAGTCTGGGTAGCCATTTGATTAGATGTTCAGGAGTCTTATAGCTTAGGGGTAGAAGCTGTTTAGAAGCCTCTTGGACCTAGACTTGGCGCTCCGGTACAGCTTGCCATGCGGTAGCAGAGATTACAGTCTATAACTAGGGTGGCTGGAGTCTTTGACAATTTTTAGGGCCTTCCTCTGACACCGCCTGGTATAGAGGTCCTGGATGGCAGAAAACTTGGCAACAGTGATGTACTGGGCCGAACGCACGACCCTCTGTGGTGCCTTGCGGTCGGAGGCCGAGCAGTTGCCATACCAGGCAGTGACGCAACCAGTCAGGATGCTCTCAATAGTGCAGCTGTGGAACCTTTTGAGGATCTGAGGACCCATGCCAAATATTTTCAGTCTCCCGAGGGGGAATAGGTTTTGTTGTGCCCTCTTCACGACTGTCTTGGTGTGCTTGGACCATGATAGTTTGTTGGTGATGTGGACGCCAAGGAACTAGAGGCTCTCAACCTGCTCCCCCACAGCCCCGTCGATGAGAATGGGGGTGTGATCCGTCCTCCTTTTCCTGTAGTCAACAATCATCTCCTTTGTCTTGATCACCTTGAGGGAGAGGTGTTGTCCTGGCACCACACGGCCAGGTCTCTGAACAACTCCCTATAGGCTTTATCGTCGTTGATCAGGTCTACCACTGTTGTGTCATCGGCAAACTTATTGATGGTATTGGAGTCGTGCCTGGCCGTGCAGTCATGAGTGAACAGGGAGTACAGGAGGGGACTGAGCACGCACCCCTGAGGGGCCCCCGTGTTGAGGATCAGCATGGCGGATGTGTTGTTACCTACCCTTACCACCTGGGGGCGACCCGTCAGGAAGTCCAGGATCCAGTTGCAGAGGGAGATGTTTAGTCCCAGGGTCCTCAGCTTATTGATGAGCTTTGAGGGCACTATGGTGTTGAACGCTGAGCTGTAGTCAATGAATAGCATTCTCACATAAGTGTTCCTTTTTATCCAGGTGGGAAAGGGCAGTGTGGAGTGCAATAGAGATTGCATAATCTGTGCATCTGTTAGGGCGGTATGCAAATTGAAGTGGGTCTATGGTTTCTGCGATAATGGTGTTGATGTGAGCCATGACCAGCCTTTCAAAGCACTTCATGGCTACAGACGTGAGTGCTACGGGTCGGTAGTCACTTAGGCATGTTACCTTAGTGTTCTTGGTCTGCTTGAAACAAGTTGGTATTACAGACTCAGACAGGGAGAGGTTGAAAATGTCAGTGAAGACACTTGCCAGTTGGTCAGCGCATGCTCCGAGTACACATCCTGGTAATCCGTCTGGCCCTGCGGCCTTGTTAATGTTGACTTGTTTAAAGGTCTTACTCACATCGGATGCGGCGAGCGTGATCAAATTTCCATGCTCTGTGTGTGGGTTTGTATATGTATGCATGTGTTTTTGCGTGTGTGTTCAGTGAATATGTGTGTGTGTGTGTGTGTGTGTGTGTGTGTGTGTGTGTGTGTGGGTGTACGTACACTATATATACAAAAGTATGTCATCCATTCAAATGAGTGGATTGGTCTATTTCAGCCACACCTATTGATGACAGGTGTATAAAATCGAGCACACAGCCATGCGATCTCCATAGACAAACATTGGCAGTAGATGACCTTACTGAAGAGCTCAGTGGCTTTCAACAGGGCACGTCATAAGATGCCACCTTTCCAACAAGTCAGCTCGTCACATTTCTGGCCTGCTAGAGCTGCCCATGTCAACTGTAAGTGCTGTTATTGTGAAGTGGAAATGTCTAGGAGCAACAACGGCTCAGCCTCGTTGTTGCACAAAGTGAGGTCCATAGAGAAATGGTTTGTCGAGATTGGTGAGGAAGAACTTGAATGGCCGGGACAGAGCCCTGACCTCAACCCCATCGAACACCTTTGGGATGAATTGGAATGCTGACTGCGAGCCAGACCTAATCGCCCAACATCGGTGCCCGACCTCACTAATGCTCTTGTGGCTGAATGGAAGCAAGTCCCTGCAGAAATGTTCCAACATCTAGTGGAAAGCCTTCCCAGAAGAGTGGAGGCTGTTATAGCAGCAAAGGGGGGCCCAACTCCATATTAATGCCCATGATTTTGGAATGAGATGTCCAATGAGCAGGTGTCCACATGCTCTTGGTCATGTAGTGTCTGTGTGAGTGTGAACTGAATATAAATGTGTGAGAATACATTATAAGTGTATTTGTATATATTTGTGAGTGTATGCATGAGTGTACTGATGTAGCTGCAGTATATGTTGGCATATGCACCATATGTGTGAATGTATGTCCATCTCTGTGTGTATCCTGTTATCGATCTCAGCATGTTAATACGTGGTCATGCGCGTGTGTGTTGTATTGCAGGGAACTGTGTGTGTGTGTTGTATTGCAGGGATACGTGTGTGTGTGTGTGTGTGTGTGTGTGTGTGTGTGTGTGTGTGTGTGTGTGTGTGTGTGTGTGTGTGTGTGTTTAACAAGAGGAGGTAATAAAAGCTGCCTGTCTGCCTGTATGAAATTACTCTGTAATGGAGTGCGGCCAGTCTCAGGCTATTAGAGCTCTCTGCAATCAGTAATTCATTCTCACTCTCTTCATGGCCCCCATTCCTCCTCCTCCTCACTGGCACTGCAGATTTCTGACTGACTGACTCCTCTTTTACTGGAGTTGTCCTGTTCACTTCCCTCTGCAGACATCTTGATACAACCCCTGTCTTTATCCGCTCACGGTAGTCACATTCTTCTTCCTACTGCAGCAGCAGAGGTCTGGTTCCACTTTAACATCTAATACTGTATGGCTTATCTGCTATTCCTGTTCCATCGTATTCTTCAGATGGCAGCAGATGAAACTGTTCCTGCTTTTTTTATTCTTCCTCTCTTCCCTTCCAAAGCAGGGGGAACTCGTAGGCAGTTTTTCACGGTGGCGATTTGTATTATGCCAAAGAAGTTTGGTAGCGATCGTAAAAAACGCACCGCATATGAAGCAATTCACTAATTTGTTCCAGATTTCATCCACACTGATTGTTCCAACATCGCTTCTTTCACCAGCACCACTGCCGTGACCTCCAAAGGTTATTGGTAATGGCAGTGAACCATCTACCAGTTCCAAGCAGCACAGCAAGGCAAGACTTTGGACAGACTTGAACAGCCCTCAACTTCCAAGCTGCGTCTGACATGGCACACTATTCTCAGGGCTCTGGTCAAAAGTAGTGCTCTGCTTTAGGGAGAATAGGTTGCCATTTTGGATGCACTTCCAGAGACTCAAGTCTCCAATCGTCTCCAGCACTGCTGCACCAGTTTCCCCCTGGGCCTGGGTGAGTTGCTGCTCCTCTCCCCCTGCCTCGGAGCGCATCGCCCACCGTCCAGCTCTGCTAGGATGAGCTCATCGGCACGCCTGCTGCCAGAGCAGAAATGAGAGCCTTCTGCTCTGTGCGAGGCCAGCCTAGGTTAGGCCAGCACATAGCGTGACTAAACGGAATCAGAGAGAGGGGGAAAGCTGTTTAGTGCATGATAAAAGGTTGACTGTCTTGGTTTTGGCTTCGTACCGTCCTCTGCATTGCTTAATCTGGCTGAATGTTTTTCCCTAAACATTGTTTACTGACTGACTTCGCCGTCAACGCCATTGTGTTGTCCATTTGAGGCGAGCAGCGCTGAAGTAGAAGTGGGCTAAAGGGTGAAGGTTCAGCGGTTTGGGAGTTCTCGTAAACTCTCTCGACAAGCTAGGGAGTGTCAGCGATTGATGAAATGCTAAACGGTGTCGAAATGTTTGGATGTTTTGTTTTCAGTGTTCTGGAATCCTACTATCCCAGTGTTGAGCTTCGGTTGACCCCCCCCCCCCCCCCCCCCCGAGTCCTGTCATAAAGCAAAATACCCCCCAATGTAGCCCTACTCAATAAGTCTTACATCAACACTTCAGTGCAGCGCCTCTGAAACCCCATGCGCCAGAGAGACAGGAAGAAATGGGAAAGAGAGAGAGAGAGAGAGAGAGGAAGAGAGAGGGAGTATAAGAAAAACCCAAGCCACAAGTATAGTTCCTTTGTGGCACATTTGCCGGGTTTATCCATTATTAAACCGAGGGGTACATCTCCTTGAGACGCTTCCCGCACTGCCCCAGACCTAGCAACAGTGAACATGTCTGATAAAAATAGAAGAGGGTTTTTAAAAAATGGAACGGATTCCCAAAGACGAGGACACCATAGGGGGAAGTGTATGACTGATCCTGAATTGACAGCACATGTACAGATGAAATGCTACCATAAAGCAGCAGTCCCAGAGACTGAGATGCTACCTCATATCCCAATGAAACGGTCAGTACTCAGAATATAACATTTTCATACGTTTTGTAAATAAACTTTTCCCAAAGCTAGCCTACCATTTCCATGGACTGACGCACAGACCATTCAAATCTGAGGAATACATGTCCAGATGCTATCTACTGTACGCCTTCTGTTGCATTCCTTCAAGTTCAAAGCTGCAGTATTCGTAAACTCAATTTCCATAGCAACTGTAAGTACTGGAGTACATTCTGCATCTTATCATGTCCTGCAAATCTCATGCAGTTCCTTAATAACGGATTCTTAGAAACTCTCTCTCAATCCTAATTCTTAGAAATCTTTATGAGGGCTTGGAATCCATTCAGACATTCCGACTGGGTCTCCTTTGGTGTCATTTTCAAATGCTTCACGAACCTTTTAAACTTGGAAATGTATAGTATTTACAAGCAGATACAGATGTCAATGGAAATGTCATTACTGACATAAGGTGTTGCGAATGCCATTCCTGCTGGTGGTAAGCTTGCAGGAGCTACATGTGTCTGATGTACAGTATGTATCTGCATTTAGGCAGGCCTATCGGTGGCACTTCTAGTTAACCATCTGTTCTTGTCAACCATCCACAACTCCTGTTCTTCTTATGATGTGAGGAAAAAACACTTGTCTGTGTGCTCACTGGAATTATGAAACTGAAACAATAATTTCTCTGTGGCCACTGAGGATATGTTGGGGAATAGGACAAACCAATTGCAGATGTCCCTGATGGCGTGTTTTGGTCCTTATTATTTGCTTACTTTGGGTATTTATCCCATTCGTACAGCTGGGCTTTCTGCAGCAGAACGCAGTAAATGTGATTAGCTAATTGATCCCTCCATGGAACCGTGGATTTAGGACCCCTCCTGGTGTCGGAGCTGTGGAGACAGAGATGCACAAACAAACCAACTGACTCTGAGTAACAACACAGAGCGATGATGAGCGCTCGCTAGCTGGTCGTAAAATTCAAATACGCCTAATCCTCGGAGCACAGTGAAATCAAAGTCCCTCGTAAACTGTGTGAGTTCATGTGTGAACGTATTAAACAGCAACCGCTCCCATCATGCTTTGTTTGGAAACATTCCATGCAAACACTTATATTACAAACATCTGGCAGGGGATTCAGCCAATGGTGCATTGTTTGAACAGTCGTTCATTAATTTTGAGTTAAGCCTGTTGTTATGTATTTATGCACAGTTTGCACACTAAACATTTAATTTATACATTCAATGACTCACTTATCTAATGATCCAGAGACTCAAATATACTGCAATCAAAATGTGCTTAATCACTACGAACAATGTTACTATTGGCACGAGTAGTGTGTTGCTGTAATGTTTTGTGTTGTTGTATTTTGGTGCATGATCCTGTTTTGTGGGATATTCTTACTGTACATGAGCAAAAACCACCCAAACCAACCAGTAATTATGGTTCAGTTCTTATTTCATGGATAATTCATTTTGTCCACTTTTGTGCGGTACCTACCTCTATTTATGGCTGCTATATGCTTTGAGCAGAGAAGTCAAATGAAAGTTGAAGAAAAAAAAGGGAAGGGTCGTTTTGAGCACATCCCTTTTTATTGTAATAATGTCCACATGTATTATTTTACAGTATAGAAATATGCCACACAAAGCACTATGGACCAATAAGCTTAAAATACCCCCAAAAAGTAGAGGGTAACACTTTAGTTAAACACATTGTACACATTCTTGCTAATGCCAGCTTACATAAAGAGCAATGACTTGACATAAGATATGCAGTGGGCGACAAATTGTGTCAAACGTGCACTATTTACATTTAAGCGTGCCAAACGCCCACTGTCTCCTCACCCAGATTTCCACTGATGCAATGACAGCTGACGATAAGCATCTCGCTAGCTGACATACTATAATGCTATATAGCGTAACGACGTCCAGCCTACGGAGCCAGACATGTCCCCCGGGACAGTGTTGAGACTAGTTCACACGCTCCATCCAGACTCCCAGTGACAGCTGCAACTGGAACATTGGAGTTCCATGCCACCCTCTGAACCTCTGTGGGCTGGGAGTGGGAACACACCACCAACATTCCCTGGCAAACACCTCACTGGAGGAAGGTGAAGTCAGAGCAAATGACTGAAAAATGGTTTGGATCTGGGTCGGTTGCAGACTAGTTTGCATTAATTCAATGATATGACGGAAGATGACGATGGTTTGAGGGATCCAGCAGCTCTTGAACACACGTTAACTTTACATGAACCTCCCTGTTGACATGTTCATGACCTTTGGTTTTTAAACGCTGTCAAAACAGAGGGAAATGATAGAACCTTTATCAGAACAGTCGTAAAATCGAGTCTTTCTTTATCTTGGCTATGCACCTGTGGCTGGGGTTGGATGCGAGTGCATACTGCACACTGTCCATACTTGTGTTCCTCATCATAGCTCTTGACAAAGGACTCTAGCTGAAATGGTTAGCCCTGGCTTCCCCCCCCCCCGTTTGTTTAACATTATCAATTTTTATTAAAAGAAGATTATACTTGGATTTTTTCCTGGAGTGTGTCCCGTCCTTTCTATTATTCATCATAGCAGCCTGACTTGTGCCTTAGCCTGCCTGTGTTTGAAACTGAGATGTTGACACAATCCTCCTGAAACCACACAATGAAGCAGCAGCTTCCTCCCCGGAGAACAGCGGTGGCAGCAAACAGGACATGGCACCCCTGACCCACTTTTAAATAACTTTGGGCTTGTATGAAATGGCACTCCAAAAGAGCATGGATTCGGCAAACCGCTAAATAGCAAAAGAGGGAAAGAAGAATTTATAGGGAGACGGGAAAACAGCTGCAGTCGTGCTGGGTCTGGCGGAAAGTGCTGATGAGTAAAGCCAACAGAAACATACAAACCCCCGGTCGACAGAACACAGCCTGTCAATCAACTTCAGAGCAACTCCCTCACCTCAACCTCATGTAGAGAGGTACGGTATAGAAATGTAAACCTCTCGTCTCATTACTGAAATATGACTAGAATAGCTAATGGCAAAACCCTTTACCCCAAGTCTGAAACAGCCAAAGGTCACCTTACCTCATGAGTAGGCTAGTCTATCCATTGTTCAATAACAAAAATAACTTCACAACAAAACCTGTTGATAGCTAATTGCTATTTAATCCTAATTACAGAGTGAATTCCCTTCGAAAACGTGGAAAGGTCAGAGAGGGCAATGCAGAAGATCTGACTATGAGAGATAGTAGGTTCCCCGAAGCAACTGGTATTACGCCACATTGACGTGAGACGCCATCGTTCCAGTGATCTGACAGACAAAGCTCAAGGAAGCACAAAAGCCCAGGCTCTGGGTGCTATGGTTGCAGTGCCAACCCATGAAATGCCACAGGTCACAAGCAGAACAGCAAAGAACAGTTGGTGGGGGGGAAAAATGTGTTTGAGTTACCAACCAACCCTGCAAAGCCCACAGGTGAACAGTCAAGCCAGAACAAAACAGCTGTAAAGCTCTCCACACTCCATACGTTTGCCCACCGGCACCTTGCGACACTGCTAAATACCCTCTTCCAATCTCCATCTGGCACAGTGAGGGTTTCTTTTGCTGTAGGGGAGATGGAGGGGGGGGGGGGGGGGGGGGGCAGTTCCTGAGGAAACAGCTGGCTGCCTGCAGGGCCAAAGAACTGGAGAATTATTGCAAGGTAAATGTGGCGCAGGCCACAATGGGTAGGCAGACTGTACCCCTGATGAGTGGGAACACCACTGTTTGTCCTTGATGCTAAGCCTGGTTCTTAGCCTACAATTCCCCATGGTGTTTTCATCAAATCAAATCAATTGTTATTGGACACATACACATATTTATGGAAAGATATCTCTCTGTTGGTATGACAACATTTGCGTTGGGTCAGATCAGTGATATACTGTAAATTAGGTACATTAAATTATACATTTTCATGCAATCGACAAATTGCGAAAAGCCTCTGAGAGGCGGTGTAATTGACAGAGAAGCTTGTCAAAAATGGCATGGTCTATTGTTTCAACTCTTGTGGTGTGACACGTATGAGTTGCGACCTTGTATGGGTTGGGATTGCGAGACTTTCATGTGTTGTGTAGGTTGTAGCTCCAGAGGTTTCCCTTGTAAAAAAAAAAGGTCTCTTGACATTGATGGGACTTACTGGATAAATAAAGGTTTAAATAAAATGTCGGTGACTTGTAGTGTTGTGACTCAACGTTAACTGTTGTGTCCCACAGCGATGGACAGGCAGGATGAGATCATCCCTGAGCACCCCAATAACAGCAACATCCGCTGCAGTCCCCAGGACAAGCGCTGCATCCAGAAGACCCTGGCCCGCCACCCCGCCAAATCCACCAATCAGAGAAGCAACAACGCCAGGGAGGACCCAAAGGCTGCCCTGGTGAGAGCACCAACCACCGTTCACCTCCGTATAGGAAAAGATTACACATAAAGGTTACGTATAGGAAAACATTACATACTCACATTTAAAGTATTTGAGCAGGTGCTGGATATAAAAAATAATGTCACCCCATAACTTTCAACTAGAGTCTCGTTGAGTCTTGTTACTAGACCGACACAGGTCTAACAGGTGTTTTCAATGACTATTTAACAGATCAAAATCCATGAGTTTAGCAGTTGGGTTACAAACGGCATGTAACCTATTCGTTATTTTCAGCCCTCATCATTTAATGGTCATCTCATGAAACGTAACCCAGGTGTTCACTGAAATCAACAACAAAGGGTAGTATAAAACTCTTTGCCATTTCCAGATACCTACAGGGACGTATATAAGCATACATGGGCGTACATTTTCAAACATCTACATGGGCACACTAGCCTGGGTACCAGTCTGTTTAGCTGACATTCCACTCCTTGTTCTCCGTGTCATATGCCAAAGAGTAACATGACAGGAGTGGCAAGGAGTGGAATGATAGCTGAACAGATTTACGACTAATTCCACTGGTCGTCCTCAGGCTCCATGTCGTGCTGAGCTGCAGAGAGCGCTGGACCGACTGGTGTCCAACACTCGCACCCATGAGGATCTCTACAGCATCCCCATACCCAACTGTGACAAGAACGGAGACTTCCATGCCAAGCAGGTTTGTTGACTGACAAGTAGTCATTATCCCAATGGTATCTATATTATGCACTATTCAGGAAGTACTCCGACATACTCTGAAATGGCACCTTATTTATTCCCTATGTAGTGCACTATTTTTAACCAGAGCCCTATTGGCCACTACCAAAAAAGTAGACCACTATAAGGGATATCGTGCCAATTTGGATGCAGACATTTATCCAGGTAGTCTGTGGAGAAGGTCTTTAGCAAGGGAGATCCGATCGTCTATTATTCACTCGGTCTGGTATCAGACAGGCACATACGAACACACCACGCAAACAATCCCCTCTAACATTGCCACGGCTCTATTAGCCAAAACACAAAATGGCCCTGTAACAGCATTGTTTTATGTGAGCATTTTCTCCTACCAAGACTCCACATCTACAGACAAGCGGAGTGATTTATCAAAGAAAAATCGTGCTGAACCGTGTGCGTACAACACAACACAGTGGTTAACCTAAAAGGGTTGACAGTAATCGCTTCATTGCAGTGATAGATGTCATTAGCTTTTCGAAAAGCAATTATTTCTCGCTATGTCTGAAATGGGCGACTTTGTAGATAAGACTGGGAAGAATCTGAGAACATGGAGCTAGATAAGGCTTGTTGCTCTGTAGAGCTGAATACGCTACGAAGCAACAGGCGTAGCAGAGTCAGTCAGTGATAAAAGGCTTACCCTGCCAAGAGCATCATAGTCTGGGGTTAGGCTTGATTGTGTAACACATTTAAAGTCTGCTCTTTATAGTGTGTAAAAGGCATCTGTTTACTGTTTAACTATAATTGCATTGTGGTAGAACTTTACGGCACCCTTTGTGAGCATAACTAAGGTTATGAGAGGTCATCTGGCATCTTTTCATTGCACAGGAGGAATCTCAATAGGAAAGCTGAGCCAGGCTGATGGGGTGTTTCAAAACCACCCCAGGTTATGTACAGATACTTATCACTCAGTGGTTATGACTCATACAACTTTGAGATTGTATTCAATTGATCCATATTCACACTGGTGAGATTGAGGGGGCTTGAGAGAAAGTTCTTAACAAATGGAACAATGTCAAATATAACAGTGGTTTTGAATTTGAAGGTACCTCAGGTTTGAATTTTAAGGTACCTTAAAGATGGAATCCGCAGTAGGGTGGAAACATCGCCATTGACCGCCCTACCACCGTTGTTATTGTTTTTGTTTCCGAGCTGATGAGTCGTGCAGCATGGTATAAAAAAAAAAAAAAATGGGCATTACATATTGCGCTCTTCTATTGTGCGTGCAATGATGTCCGAGGATGACAAAAAGTGTTTGTTGTTTGCAGTAACTTCTTTGTTGTTGTAATATCACAAACGGACGTGGCGTTTCACCGTTAAGTAATCCAGCTTTAAGGGAACTAAGTGCTATTAAGAAACTGCAATAGCTTATGCCAGAGTTCCTGCGGTTTTCTGAGCCAAGTTTTCTGAACCAAAAATATATATTTCGTTGTTGGACATAAAATACTATAGAATCACCAGGAAATCAGCTCAAAGTTATTTAATTTAGGAAATCTGTTCCCAAGTATTCCCACGCATAAATAGAGAGGCATATGTGATCGTATCACAATGTAATCAAGGTTTGAAATGACTCTGTTTTTGTCAAATAGTATATCTGTTTGAGATTCTTGCGGCCAATTTGCAGTGTACAAATTATTTATAACTATGTTCCAGCCCCCGACCATCCGCTCAAGGAAAAATCGGTCCATTGCTGAATGTATTTGGGGACCTCTACCTTATGCCATTGATCTGTATCATATGCCTATCATGCAACAAATGCCATTTGGCTCGTGACTGATACCTGTCTTGTTTCTTGTGTCTACAGTGCCAGCCAGCACGTGACGGGCAGCGGGGAAAGTGCTGGTGTGTAGACCAGAAGACGGGCATGAGGCTGCCAGGGCCCCTGGAGCTGCGGGGGGAACTGGACTGCCACCAGCTAATGACTGCAACCATGAGAGAGTGAGGATGGGACCGGCGGGGCCCCTGGGGGGCCAGGGCTAGGGCTTAGGGCCAGCCAAATTCTACTGGTGCTGTTTAGTTACAACTATGGAAGGAAAGGACTTAACCCTAAAGCCTCGCTTCACGTGAGGCTAACGGTACTTGCTTGATATGAAAAAGATAAAAGGAAACCATAGAATTTTGCTATTTTACTATTGTTTGTTTTCGTGTGTGAGTGTATGTCTGTATGCATCTTTTTGAGCACATGTGTGTATTTTACGATTCTGTGAAGTTAGGCAGATGCTCTTGCTTTAAATAACAGGTGGCAAACAACAGGCCCCCGAATACAAGTGTTGTAATCATTCTTCTCAAAACAGGACAACATTGGTTTTGTGTAGTCTAGTTGAACTCTGATTTCCATCTCTTAGCATCTTTGAAACAAAAAAACATAAAAACTTTACACATGAGTTAAGTGTCCTAACATGACTCACCATCGACCATTCAGCAGCAGCTATAGAAAATAATGAATATTGGTAAGTGTGTGCGTGAGAGAGAATCACCAATTGATGATGAGCCGTAGCTTTTCGCAACATTTGGAGACATGAAGTGAAAAGAGAGATTACTTTTGAAAGAATAAACTGTACCTCTGAGAGAAACCCAGAATAGATGTGCTTTATCGCTCTCCCCCTTCTCTCCCTCCTCTCCACATCCCCCCTTCTCTTTGACTGGGAGCTCTCTCTCTCTGGCTTATTTCTCCAGGGGGACTGGCAGCATAGCTGGGCTCAGGACTCTGTACACTGCTGATAGGATAATCTTGTTTCTCCAGCTGGGGTTGAAGTACTAAGACGCCAGTGCTGCTGCTCTCATGTTTGTATGAATATGCTTCTATATACAGGATTTCTGTCTAACCAAGAGACTGCTTGTTGGTAGTATTGTGTAGTTTATAGTGGTGCTATACACTCATTGTGCCAAAAATGTTTTTTTTCCCCCTGTGCTTTTTGGGGGATTGTTTTTAGAAGGAGACAGAGATACAAACTCCCAGATGAGGGGGACGATCTTAGAATGGCCTAAATGTGTAACTGACCACAAATACTGTCTAGCTGTCACACAAATATCTCCAAGTTTTTATACTACATTGATGAAATAAAACATACAAGTAAATACACGGATATCAGTGGGAGCATTACTATAGTTAACCGCCTGACTGTTTCATGGACTAATGTAGTGACTTTGCATGATTGTAGCATGTGTGGCTAGTGACAACTTCTTACGGCTAGAAGAGAAGAGGACTTTATGACTGCATGATGAAAAAACACGCTCTAGACAGCCTCTGCAATTGCTAGCTAGCTGAAACGTTCGGAGAAACGTCAGATGTCTATATAATAACATTATAAACCTCACTGAGAGATAGCATCCTGGTCATACATGGACTCCCTCCAGTATAGGTGAACATCCTTGGCTTGTACTCTGGCAGAGCCAGTTATCAGGTTTGACATCATCGATGAAGCAGTATATGAGCCAAGGAATCATTGATTTGTATTATTATGTTGACAAACTTACTGGTGCATCATACTCTACCTACCTTGCCAATCATACCTTCCACATATACTACATGGACAAGACTGTTAACATCCCTACAGCGATTTGATTGTACTGTATTGCAAATGGGTGGAAAAGATCATGATTGGTTCCCTCGGGCTATGATCTATGATGTGATTGGTTGATTGACTGACTCAGGCTTAACCTGTGGACCACAGGGAGTATTGGAGAGAAGACGGCCCTTGAATACAGGACAGTCTGATCAGTGAGTTCAGTGAGGTTGGTCGTTTGTCATTTCTAGAAATGGATAGTGCACTTAATCCTCCCCTGAGAGAGTTGGGTTACTAATTGATTCCAGGGAGGATTCATCTCGCCTGGACATTCATTATTGGTGTTAATAGTACACTGGCACAGTTAGTTTCATGTAGAGTGAGGCGAGGGGACAGGGCCGAGGGGGTAAACCAGACGGACGTGGGCAGTAGTTGTCCTGCTTCCTCTTTCAAGAACTGAAAGAAGAGTGCAGGACAGGTTGTCCAAAAACGGACTCCTACAAATGATAGGCAGCTCTTTTTGTCAGCAGAGATGTGAGTAGATAGACTAGAGGGAGAGGGAATAGAGGCCGTGTGAGCGATAGAGAGCTGGAGAGTTCCAGCTACATTTGTATTGCACTGATTTGCTCTCACAAAGCCACATTGTGTCCGTAAGGCACACAGCTTTTACCATTCACTCTTTCTCTCACATACCCCTCTGGTTTGACAGAGGAGCCTAGAAGTCATTCAAGGCCTTTCCTCTGGCTGTTATCCAGAGCAGCAGAACACATACTGTAGCAAGTCCAACTAAGCCCAACATAGCAATGCCCTTCATCACGGTTGTGCTGCCTTTGCTGCCATGGGTAGTACATTCTGGGACAGAAACATCTCATTTCATTAGGCAACATTGAACATTCACACCTCCCAGCCTGGAGACAAAGTAGATAGAAAACCAGCTGTGCTACATTACCATTCAGAATCACAATATCAAAGACATTTGGGTCAATGTGTGACATGACCTGACCTGACATGAGCCGGGCCAAAGATAATTATTGTGGACTTAGCCAACTGTACTGTATCTGTAACTTGCTTCCTTGTAAAAAAAAATAATAATAAAAAACTGCCAAAGTTATCCAAAGGGTCTATGGGGATATTGCATGGTAATACTGTTGTAGTTTACCTAGCGTTCCCTCAGTCAATGACTTATCTTCTGAACTAATTACTAACCTGTAGACATTTACTTAGCCTACATTTGACCAAAACTTTGACCGACAAACAAACATCCCCAGTGGGCTGGTTGAACCGTCGTCCAGTTTTTCCTGCTTCTGGGTCATTAACCTTGAAACTGAGCCTCTTGATGATCACTAATAGTTCATATTAGCTTTTTATCAATTGACAAGTCCCTAAAACCTATTTTTGGCTCTCTGAGGCTATTCAATGAAACAGGATGCTCTTACTTTCCGCCACATTCCACCATGACATCCACTATTCCCCTAGAATACCTAAGAGCAGTTCCACCTCAGCAGCCCCCAATGAAAAGCCCATATTCCAAAAGCTGGTCATATTTTCATTGTCATTGTAAAAACTTCTTGTTCTAAACCGTAATCACACATAACTTCAACAAAGCGACTGATGTCATTCCCAACTAGAAAGACATAGGAAATGGTATTATGGAAGGAGGATATACTGTAGCTGATAAGTTGATTGTATTCCAAACACAATGAAGTAACATGAACAATGAAAGGCATCTCCAAAGAAGTTACAAGGAAGAGTATTTTGAGGCATGAAACCCCAAACACTATAGGAGTGCTTTGTGTACATTAAATGTTGATATTCCCTTGTCATGTACGGAATGAAAAAAAACACCATACTTAAGTCTAAGGCCTTATCTTTACAAGTAGGCTGTCATCGTAAATAAGAATTTGTTCTTTACTGACTTGCCTGGTTATATAAAGGTAAAACAAAGTATTATGAGTCCTAGAACATTCCGTTTCTGTGCTACTGTAGATATTATCTCTAGGTAAAGTAGTGCTATGTTTCAAGTCAATGGTCCTGGTTTTCCTTTTGGATCCAAGACCTTCAGTGTTTAATTTACATTCAACTGTGTATACTTACACTATATTACTTGGTCTCTAACTTTTGCTCTACTGTATTTTGTATTTCTGAGGGATATTCCTGTTGGCCTTGGACTTTACCTGTTAATTCTACTGTAAAAAGATTCAAAGTAACTTTAGCATGTGTAGCCTAACTATATACTGGGTTTAAACATGGCGAGATCTTGTATGTGTGGTCCAGAACAGGGCCATGCTTTACAAACATTGAAGAAAACGCAGCAAGAATTTGTGCTTGTTACGGAATAATGATTTGGTTACCTTAGAGATTTTTACTCTATGAATGAATTGTATACATTGTATTAGATCCAATGAAATTATAAACGTGTAGCATCTGATCTCTCGCCTGATTCTTTCCCCCTCTAAACGGCTGCATGGCATGTAGTTAAACTGTTCATGTATGTTAGATCATGTACCAAAATATTCCACCACACGGTAGATACTGAGTTCAGGGAAAGTGTATACTGTGCTAAGTGTAGGCCATACTGATTGCGCAAGAACTGAGGGTGCACTTCTAAACGGGTTGTTTCAATCATTATATCTGGATCATCAAAGGCTAAGAAAAACATAATCTCATTACTATTTTCCAGGTCCACCACACAATCATAGCTACATTTCAACAGGTCAACCAACCGAGTCAGAAAGCGTGGAAGTTTCTGTCAACTGAACATCTTAAAAAATCTCAAGAATGTATTTTGCCGGATGTAACTTTTGAAGACTTGTTAACAGAAATATATTTTCTAACTCACCTTAAATATACACGTCGTTAACAGTATTACTCAAGGCATGTCCAACGAATACCTCAGGAATGATACATCATAATAATGTGACTGCCACCGCTTCTAAAAATACCTGCACGGTCCACCACCAGAGTAAACTTTCAAGGCTGCTTAGTTCCAGTCTATTGGTGAGCCCTACAGGCTTAAGAAGAACTGAGCCTGAATCAGAATGGGAATACCCCGGACCTTTCAGAAAAAAATCCTATGCCTAATCCAAAATGTGAAGTCAGGAGGGATTTAAGTGGAATCCTCTGCTTGATTTAAAATGGGATTGGCCTTTTCCAGCCTGCAGGCATCCAGAATCCCAGGTTCTGTGCCCAGGGGCGAAAATCTGATATCAACTTTGGAGGGGACAATTACATTAAATTTTCTCAAGAGCAATTCCTGAGGGGGACACCAAAAGTAGTGCTGTAACACATAGCCTACATTGTAATATGGTAAATGACTTAAATGTAATGTAAATGTAAATATGGTAAATGTATATTGAGGAACCAAAGAAATAAGGTGTTTGCCGTACTCCTAACTACCGGTACCCAAAACTACACAACTAATCACAACAGCAATACCATTGCCTTTAACAAATCTTAGTTCAGTCACCAGTTTAAGTTGAGAGTGGGGGTATCCATGGCATTTTCCAATTATGTTCCTATTTTACAAGTCAAAAAAATGGAGAACCTTTCATAATGTTGCCAAACAAAGACTCAACAAACTCCCTGTCTCTGCCAGTCTGTCCCTGCATATCTGTCCCCAACTCTGCTGTCTGTGTGCCATCTGTTGCCTGCTCTGCCTAATGACATCATTGTGAAACATTTCCATTAGAATTTCATTTCTTTCTTATAAACATTTTATCAACTAGTCTTTGAGATATTAGGCTACTAGGGTTCTTACTATGCGTTTTGGTGTATTGAAAAATACTCTGATGTCCGTCTTTTATTTTTCTGCCATTTTTCTACCTGGCTGGCTGGCTGGCTACACACACAGTGTGTAGGTTATTTACAGTAGGAGATGGGCTTCTATCATCTTCAATCATTCTATTTGGGCTTTGATCTAAAAGGTAGCTAGCAAATGTGAAACGGATTAAAATGACAAGAGTTGACAGCTGTATGAGTTCACCATTTACACAACATATGCTACAACCTTTTGTAATTTTAATAGTTTGTTTCATATTGGCTGGCTTCCAACAATAGCTGAATTTGCAAAGCTAGCGAGCACCAATTCAGTTTCAGTGGTGTTTGCTATAATCTTTGCTACCCGGGTTAAATAAAGGTGAAATAAAATAAATAAATAAATAAAAGTTCCCTTGCGACAATTTAGCTTTTGCAACGAGACCATTAAATATATTTAAGACAATGGTAGAAGAGAGTGTAGTTCTGTTCAGTTTGGATTTCAGTTTATCGCTAACCTTATCACAGGGACTTTGAAGCACTAACTTACAGTAGATACGACCTCTCTGTTACCTAGCAAGCTAAGGAACTGGCAGTGGATCAAACCATTGTGAGGCAAAGGGTGGGGGGGTCGCAATCTTTTGAAACTTAAAAACGCGCTATTAAGTGTCTATAATCAGCATAATTGCTTTCATTGCGTATTATTAATATTATTTAAATTACATAGTTATGTTTCAGTGATATATTGGGGGGGACAAATCATATTTTTCCCAGGATGGGGGGGTCGTGTCCCCCCCGTCCCCCCCGGGATTTCCGCCCCTGGCTGTGCCAAGGAGGCCTCGGGGTGTGTCAGTTAAGCCCTTACATCTGGCATTTAGTCTAGGGGTCATCCATCTCTGCACACCTCTGTCCAGTACATGAACAATAGGCTATATGAAATACTTATGGAATACAATGGACTACTGCATGACAGGTGCCACACATCAAGTAAGTGATGCAGTGATGGAGGTCAATGTACGCAAGCTAGCCTATCCATAGATATCAGACAGTGCTACCTTAATGGGCCTTTCTAAATAACTGTCGCAGAGCAAATAGTAAAGTGTTTTTTTGTATTCAAGGTATTTGAACTGTATTCAAGGTTGTGTTGGAAGACAATACAAATAGAGGGTCACACCATGATCAATAGCCTGCCAAATCAAACAACAAGTGGAATAGGGCAGAGCCATTAAAAAATAAGTCAAAAATGTCAATCCAGGTCAGAAGAGGCTTACTGTGTTATTATAAAGATGGCAACAAGCAAATAAATCATTACTGTTGACATTGTACAGATTGCAAAGAATGTGAGCAAGAATGCAAAGTATTTGAGTTCTAACAATCAGTGCTGATTTTAGCATGTAAATCTTGGTGGGGCAAAAAATAAAATTAACAATGGTATGCATGCCATCAAAGCCACTACACAACACAACACTAAACAATACATTAATTGCACGATAACGGTGACAAACGATGCCCACAAACTGTTAAGTCCTACATACAGCTGTCCCAACATTTTATCACTGCTACACCTGGCTATCAGCGGAGCCTTTTCTGGCAGCGAAACAGTTCATTCAGCCTCATTTACTCCCTTTAAAAAAAAACTAGCTGATATGGCTGACTTGCTAAAACAAATGAGGTTTCTAATGACAATTAAGATGTACAAACTATGGCATAAGGGGACACCAAGCAGATAAGAGGCAATCCGTAATTTCAATTAAGACATTAATGAGTGAGCTAGGACGGACGTAGTCAATATAACTATTTGTTTAGCACTTTTGAAATGTTCAGCGACAGAATTCAGAAAATGGGCTGTTCTTACAGTGTTCTCCCTGTACACCAAGTCAGAACTGTAGGATAAATAAATGGGTCATGAAAGCAGACAATGAAAACTATTACAAAATTCAATGATTATATTTCTCTAAAACAGCTTATAGGCTACATGTGCACCACCAAGTTAGAACAGTAGGCAAAATTAAGAGGGGTAAATAGACCAAATTATTGGGGTGAGGCACATGGGCTACTAACAGCTTACTACACAACATACACTTAGTATTACTTTTTTAGCTACAGTATACATATCTCCCTGGCATATTACAGAATTTATGCAGTAGCATACAATACATTTTTGGAGTCACCTTGTTGTGCTCACTTGAAGATGGCACGGCGGACCTTTGTGGTCAAGTTTTGTCATCAAAGTCTGGCATTCTCTGGATTTATGGTGCTTTCAAGACAACTGGGAACTCAGAAAAAAACAAAGTTGAATCATGATGACGTCATTGATCTTCAGGTCGTAACTAGAAAAAGGCCAGACTTACAATTCCGAGTTGGATGACCGTTCAAAACATATTTCCCAGTCATTTTTTCCAGAATTCCCAGTTGTCTTGAACTCACTGAAGTCAAGATATCATAGTTCTGAGTTAAAAGTTGTTTTGAGCGTGACACAAATCACGCTTCATTGACAGCATGGCCAATGTTGAATGTTTATCATTTTAAACTTGGAAAAGAGACCCTTAATCCCTGATTTTGACTACACAGTATAACGTTTGTCATATGATGAAGGAGACCAAGGCGCAGCATGTGTATTGTTCCACATTTTATTTTAACTGTGAAGACATACAAATAAACTAATAAACAAAACAACAAACCGTGACGAAGAGGTGCAACATACACTAACTCAAAATAATCTCCCACAAAACCTAGTGGGAAAAACAACAACTTAAATATGATCCCCAATTAGAGACAACAATGACCAGCTGCCTCTAATTGGAGATCATCCCAAAAAAACATAGAAAAACAGAAACTAGAACCACACAACATAGAAAATTTAAACTAGAACAAAACCCCCTGTCACGCCCTGACCTACTCTACCATAGAAAATAAAAGCTTTCTATGGTCAGGACGTGACAGTACTCCCCAAAAGGTGCGGACTCCGAACGCAAAACCTGAAACAACAAAAAAAAACAGGGAGGGTTAGGGTGGGTGTCTAATATCGGTGGCGGCTCTGGTGCAGGACGAAGAACCTTCTCATCCCACAGATCCTCCTGCATCGGAGGCGGTTCTGGTGCAGGACGAAGAACCCTCTCATCCTGCTTATCCGCCAGCATAGGAGGCGGCTCCGGTTCGGGGCGTAGCCCCTGCTCCGCCAGCTGATCCCTCCGCTTTTGTGTCACCGGACCGCGGATCATCGCCGGAGGCTCCGGACTGCAGACCGCCGCCGGAGGCTCCGGACTGCGGGTCGTTGCCGGAGGCTCCGGACTGCGGGTCGTCGCCGGAGGCTCCGGACTGCGGGCCGTCTCAGGAGGCTCCGGACTGCGGGACGTCTCAGGAGGCTCCGGACTGCGGGCCGTCTCAGGAGGTTCCGGACTGCGGGCCGTCTCAGGAGGCTCCGGACTGAGGGCCGTCTCAGGAGTTTCCGGGCTGCGGGCCGTCTCAGGAGTTTCCGGACTGCGGACCGTCTCAGGAGGTTCCGGGCCGTCTCAGGAGGTTCCGGACTGCGGGCCGTCTCAGGAGGTTCCGGACTGTAAAACGTTGCCGGAAGCTCTGGACTGGGAACTGTCGCCGGAAGCTCTGGACTGGGAACTGTCGCCGGAAGCTATGGACTGGGAAGGCGCACTGGAGGCCTTATGCGTGGGGCTGGCACAGGTGGCGCCAGACTGGTAACACACACCTCAGGGCGAGTGGGGAGAGCAGGAACAGGACACATCGGACTGGGCAGGCGCACTGGAGGCCTGATGCGTGGGGCTG
Source organism: Salmo salar (assembly GCF_965601325.2). Lineage (NCBI taxonomy): Eukaryota > Metazoa > Chordata > Actinopteri > Salmoniformes > Salmonidae > Salmo > Salmo salar. The sequence continues at coordinate 57,330,167 of NC_138292.1, forward strand.
GCACAGGTGGCGCCAGACTGGTAACACGCACCTCAGGGCAAGTGCGAGGAGAAGGCACAGGGCGTACCAGGCTGGATAGACTCACTGGAGGCCGGGTGAGTGGGGCAGGTACAGGATATACTGGGCCGTGGAGGTGCATTGGAGGTCTCGAGCGTAGAGCTGGCACAACCCGTCTGGCTGGATGCTTACTTTCGCCCAGCAAATGCGGGGCACTGGCACAGGACGCACTGGGCTGTGAATGCGCATTGGAGATACAGTGCACATCACCGCATAACACGGTGCCCGACTGGTCACATGCTCCCCACGCTAAGCACGGGGAGTTGGCTCAGGTCTGAACCCTGACTCTGCCAATCTCCCCGTGTGCCCCCACCAAACATTTTTTGGGGCTGCCTCTCGTGCTTGCCTTGATGGTATAATGCCTCGTAATATCGCCATTCTGCTCTCGCTGCTTCAATCTCCTCCTTTGGATGGCGATACACCCCGGGCCTTGTCCAGGGTCCTGCCCCATCCAGGATTTCCTCCCAGGTCCAGTCTTCCTGACCACGCTGCTTGGTCCGTTGGTGGTGGGAGATTCTGTCACGTTTGTCGTATGATGAAGGAGACCAAGGCGCAGCGTGTGTATCGTTCCACATTTTATTTTAACTGTGAAACTATGCAAGACATACAAATAAACTAATAAACAAAACAACAAACCTTGACGAAGAGGTGCAACATACACTAACTCAAAATAATCTCCCACAAAACCTAGTGGGAAAAACAACTACTTAAATAGGATCCCCAATTAGAGACAACGATGACCAGCTGCCTCTAATTGGAGATCATCCCCCCCAAAAAACAACATAGAAAAACAGAAACTAGAACCACACAACATAGAACATTTAAACTAGAACAAAACCCCCTGTCACGCCCTGACCTACTCTACCATAGAAAATAAAAGCTTTCTATGGTCAGGACGTGACACACAGCCACTCCACTGAATTGCAAGCTAGTGATTGCTTTGCAATGCTTGCAGTTAGCCACCGTTACTGATTCCTTCCAAAACACTCATCGTTGAATTTGCGATTTCCAACTTGTTGTGTAATGTTTATGTCCAATGGCCGATGAGCACCGATACGTTTTATCTACAGTACCGTTCAAAAGTTTGGGGTCACTTAGAAATGTCCTTGTTTTTGAAAGAAAAACCAATTTTTTGTCAATTTAAAATAACATCAAATTGATCAGAAATACAGTGTAGACATTGTTAATGTTGTAAATGACTATTGTAGCTGGAAACTGCTTATTTTTTATGGAATATCTACATAGGCGTACAGAGGCCCATTTTCAGCAACCATCACTCTTGTGTTCCAATGGCACATTGTGTTAGCTAATCCAAGTTTATAATTTTAAAAGGCTAATTGATCATTAGAAAACCCTTTTGCAATTATGTTAGCACAGCTGAAAACTGCTGTGCTGATTAAAGAAGCAATACAACTTTCTTTAGACTAGTTGAGTATCTGTAGCATCAGCATTTGTGGGTTCGATTACAGGCTCAGAATGGACAGAAACAAAGAACATTCTTCTGAAACTCATCAGTCTATTCTTGTTCTGAGAAATGAAGGCTATTCCATGCGAGAAATTGTTTAGAAACTGAAGATTTCGTATAGCGCTGTATACTACTCCATTCACAGAACAGAGCAAACTGGCTCTAACCAGAATAAAAAGAGGAGTGGGAGGCCCCAGCGCACAACTAAGCAAGAGGACAAGTACATTAGAGTGTCTAGTTTGAGAAACAGACGCCTCACATGTCCTCAACTGGCAGCTTCATTAAATAGTACCCATAAAACACCAGTCTCAACGTGTAACGGCTGTCGGGAGAGAGAGTAGACCAAGGCGCAGCGGAGTTAGTGTTCATCATTGAATTTAATAACAGAAAGAACACTATACAAAACAAAACAAGAAAACCGACAGCCAAACAGTCCTGTCAGGTGCAAAACACTAAACAGAAACAATTACCCACAAAACCCCAATGGAAAAACAGGCACTTATGTGTGACTCCCAATCAGCAACAACACTCTACAGCTGTGCCTGATTGGAAACCACACGGCCAAAATCAATGAAACAAACCAACATAGAAAAATGCACATAGAACGCCCACCCAATGTAACACCCTGGCCTAACCAAAATAAAGAACAAAAACCCCGCTCTATGGCCAGGGCATTACAGTACCCCCCCCCTCCCCCCAAGGTGTGGACTCCGACCGTAAAACCTGACTCTGAAGGGGAGGGTCCGGGTGGGCCTTCTTACGGCGGCGGCTCAGGTGCGGGACGTGGCCTCTGCTCCACCCTCAGCGTCGCCCTCTTAGGTGGCGCACCTAGCCGCGCCGAAGGTCTGGTGGGCGACCCTGGTTGCGCCCGGCTGGCGGGCGGTGATGGTTGTGCCCGGCTGGCGGGCGACCCTGGTTGCGCCCGGCTGGCGGGCGGTGATGGCAGCGCCTGGCTGGCGGGCAGTGATGGCTGCGCCCGGCTGGCGGGCATCCCTGGCGGCTCCGGCGGCACTGACCCAGGTTTCACCAGGCTGAGGAGACATGTAAGAGGCCTGGCCCTAGGCGCAGGCACAGGACTCACCGAGCTGGCGGGCGGCTCTGACTGCTCCGGACAGGCGGGTGGCTCTGGTGGCTCCGGACAGGCGGGTGGCTCTGGCGGATCCGGACAGGCGGGTGGCTCAGGCGGCTCCGGACAGGCGGGCGGCGATGGCGGCTCCGGACAGGCGGGCGGCGATGGCGGCTCCGGACAGGCGGGCGGCGATGGCGGCTTCGGACAGGCGGGCGGCTCTGGCGGCTTCGGACAGGCGGGCGGCTCTGGCGGCTCCGGACAGGCGGGCGGCTCTGGCGGCTCCGGACAGGCGGGCGGCTCTGGCGGCTCCGGACTGGCGGGCAGCTCTGGCGGCTCTTGACTGGTGGGCAGCTCTGGCAGCTCTGGACTGGCGAGACCCACTGGAGGCCTAGTCCTAGGAGGCGGCACAGGACGGATCAGGATGTGGAGACCCACTGGAGGCCTAGTCCTGGGAGGTGGCACAGGACGGACCAGGCTGGAGAGATCCACTGGAGGCCTGGTCCGGGGAGGAGGCACAGGCTTAACCAGGATGGGGAGACCCACTGGAGGCCTAGTCCTGGGAGGTGGCACAGGACGGTCCAGGCTGGAGAGATCCACTGGAGGCCTGGTCCGAGGAGGAGGTACAGGATAAACCGGGCTGTGGGGGAGCACTGGAGTTCTAGACTTTACGCTCTTTACCCATACTCCAGGCTGAATGCCCACTTTGGCCCGGCACGGGTGGAGAGCAGGCATTGGGCGAACTGGACCCTCCCAGCGCCCTGGAGACACAGTGCGCAGAGCCGGTGCAGGATACCCTGGCCCGAAAAGGCACACTGGAGACCAGACGCGCTGAGCTGGCACAACCCGTCCTGGCTTGATGCCTGCCCTCGCATGGCACTTGCGGGGGGCTGTTATGTAGCGCACCGGGCTTTGAACGCGTACTGGGGACACTGTGCGCTTTACCGCATAACACGGTGTCTGACCAGTACTGCGCTGCTTCCAGTAAGCACGAGGAGTTGGCCCAGAATTCCTTCCTGGTTCCGGCACACTCCCCGTGTGCCCCGCCCCAAATTTTTTGGGGGGCTGCCTCCCGTGTCCGTTGCGCTCCCTCTCTTCGTACCAGCGCCTCTCAGCTCTCGACTCTTCTATTTCCCATTGCGGGCGGCGATAATCCCCCGCTTGAGCCCATGGTCCTTTCCCAACCAGGATTTCCTCCCAAGTCCACGACTCCAGATAACTTTTCTCCTGGTTCTTAACCTTGCTCTGCTCCTTACTCCGCTGCTTGGTCTTCTTGTGGTGGGTAATTCTGTAACGGCTGTCGGGAGAGAGAGTAGACCAAGGCGCAGCGGAGTTAGTGTTCATCATTGAATTTAATAACAGAAAGAACACTATACAAAACAAAACCAGAAAACCGACAGCCAAACAGTCCTGTCAGGTGCAAAACACTGAACAGAAACAATTACCCACAAAACCCCAATGGAAAAACAGGCACTTATGTGTGACTCCCAATCAGCAACAACACTCTACAGTTGTGCCTGATTGGAAGCCACACGGCCAAAATCAATGAAACAAACCAACATAGAAAAATGCACATAGAACGCCCACCCAATGTAACACCCTGGCCTAACCAAAATAAAGAACAAAAACCCCTCTCTATGGCCAGGGCGTTACACAACGTCAACAGTGAAGAGGTAACTCCGGGATGCTGGCCTTCAAGGCAGAATTCCTCTGTCTGGTGTCTGTGTTATTTTGCCCATTTTAATCTTTTCTTTTTATTGGCCAGTCTGAGATATGGCTTTTTCTTTGCAACATCGGCCCTGAATGACGGATCGCCACTGCTAACAAAATAGGAGATATGAATAGACCTGCCTTGGCTTTTCTGAAAACCCTTTTTGTTAGTGAAGCAGAATGCATATACCTAAGTTTCATGCTTGGGTGACATAAACAATATTTTAGTCATTTTTATCATATGGAATTTGAAGCTAAGGATAATAGCTCTTGGCAAGCCATGGAATATGAAAATGTATGGTCAGAATGAATTAGCAAGATTCATTCTTCTGCCATAAGCAGCAGCAGCTCAACCTTGGATCAGTGCACCAATGACAAGACCTGTCATCATGTAACTGCAGCAGCATAGTTCAATTAGTGCAGTTATATGGGTTATGTATAAATTAGAAACTGTTAATGAATTCTTGCAATGTCCTCCTTATTGTATGTTCATGTTCATCACTGACTCATTCATACTGTAGTTCACTATAGTGAACCTGTGGATTCAGAATATTTGATTCCAAATCAGTAATTGGTTAATTATGGATTTGATAGTCTCAAATGCAGTATTATATTGCAAAATCATCACAAATGTGTATTCATTACGTAGCAATTATTTTAGTGATACATTGATTGAAAAATTGTAGCAATGAAAATTAGGTGATTCAATTTAGAGTAGGCTAGCCTTGGGGTGTAATGCAAACATAATGCCCTTAACAGAGGAGAAAGGAATAGTTCTGGAAAATTCTACTGAAATCTGTGTGGACCCCATATATATATGTATATTTCATTCTGAGGACTGTTTCTGCTAGCTAAACCTGATTCTAGCCACACACACACTGGTGGGGGACAAAGGATTTTGGGGTGAGTTTGCTGGCCATTACTTTCACTTGCTTGCTATGTGAACTAACCAAAATATGAAAAGCAATAGTATTCATTAATGGATTTATGTTGAATAGTCTTTCAATTGTATGTCAAGAATTTTTGTAAAATGCCACTTTTGTTTGAATAACAGATTTACAGATACATGCAAGGTGATGATGTGACTATATTGTGACAGCTCTAGCTAGCAAATAGCTTACTCATATACAGCGTAGGAGGTAGTGGCTATCAAGCTAGCATGGTGCTTTCTAAATTCTCTGATCCAAGGTTTTACATTGCAAAATCCACATCCAAAACAGTTTGGGTATAGTCACTGTTAATCTGCTGTTTTAACGCCTCAAATCAAAATTGAAATGTTTCAGTGACAGCTAGATAGCTAAAGTTAGCTTGCTTTAATCGGAATGCTTTGTGGCTAGCTAATGCTAGCTACCTGACAACGTATGCGGAGTATCAAATACAATATTCCGTATTTTAGTTTTTGTTAAATCATTTAAACTGTAGATTATTCGCCTTCTCCAAAAGTTATCAAGCTAACTGATTGTGTTATCTACGTTTGCATGCTCATCATCTACTGATCAGATGGTCCAAGTGAGCCAGCTGGCTAGCTATAGCTAGTAGCTGCATACTACTAAGCAAGTAACGTTAGTTAGCTCAACGTTACTAGCCTCGCTAGCTAGCACAGCTGGGTGTCAGCCAACTACGCAAGATAACAGCGCTTTATTTTTCAGCAAATGCGTTTCCATTTATCAAATTTATTTACGCATGTGCAATTATAAGCAAATGCCATTCCAAATAGTGTAAGCGATGGGTTTGGACGCGAACAGCTTGCTAGTCGTCACATCAAACCCCTGTCATGTTCATGCCTGTCCACTGACACTGTTGTGATGTTTCACATACGTCGCCTGACATCATTTTGGCACCAACATCTCTTTTGTCCTCCCTCTCAAGCTACTTACTTTCTTTCCTATTCAATTTTTTAAAGTACTGTAATAACAAATGAAGTTAATGAAACACCTAAATGCTTTCCCCCATTATAATGTGTTTATTACAGACCCAATGACTGGAATAAACTGATAGAATTCTTCCTCTGCCAAGATGTCAAGTAAGAAATTGTTTGCAATTATACAAGTTTAGCCATCAGATAATGAAAATATGAGTACTTCTGTTTGGTCTCTGATAAAGCTGGGCAACTATGGCTACAAAAATGTGAATTTACAAATGTATATGTTATCACAATAACATAAAGTTTCATGAAATATGAACTTCTGGTAGCCTATATGATTTCCTAGTATTATAATTGATAGGTTAATAATTATCCGTCATGTATTTGCTGAGAGAGAAATAGAAAATCACAAAATTCAGATCGACCTTGATGGGATTGATTTAATCAACATTGAGAGATGTAAAAGGGGGCTTTTTGCCTCAATTTTTAAATCTCACCTTTTCTTTCAAAACAGAAAGAGAAAGAGAAAGGCCATATGCCCCTCCCCCTCCCCCAGCCCCTACAACAGTAAGTATTTCTGATGGCACATGGGAAGCCATTTGGAAAGGGATGTCCCATAATAACATTCATGCCGGCTATTATCTTTCAATGTTAACTTGCTACTGCCCACATTTTTGGGGGCTAACTTGTTTTTAAAAGTGGAATCCATTTGGCCATTTAATACGGTATACCCTGCAGATAGTCCTGTTACCACAGTAGAATTGGTCAATGAAATAGGCTTTGCAGTCTCAGATACTAAGCTCCACTTCCTAAGATGTGAGGTACCATATACAACATACTGTAGAGTGTAGACTATACATTATTTTCATTACAAACAACACTAATGTATAGATAACATTGCTGTCTTGATTATCCTTCTTGTTGCTTTAGCATGAGTGCAAGTCTTTTTCAGTTGATTTCTACAGCTTTTCAACATTCATGTTGTCACCAGTTTTTCATTGATTTTGTCATGCTTTACCCCATTATTTTATGTTATTTCTCATCTGTGTTTCTGTCTCATTTGTTTCCATCAGCAATTGCCCAACACCCCCGGGTTTGTGGGGTACAACCCCTACAGCCATCTGGCTTACAACAACTACAGGCTGGGCGGGACAACAAGCAACAACAGTCGGGCAACGGTAGGAATAATGACGTAGAGAAAACACCGGGATAAAACGCGAGACACAGAAGGAAACTAACATCAATAATTAAAATAACTATCTAGTTTGATTGAAACAGCCTAATCTAGCTTGCTTAGTAAATCTCAGTAATAACGTATATGCAGATATGAGCTATAACAGCTCTTGACAACTTTGCTCTTTGGCTTTGTTTAGAAAGAGTCATTTTTCCAGTGCTTATAAGGGCAGACATTCTTGAACAGAAAGACAGTATGATTCGTCGAACCCATTCCATTACCAAGGCTTTCTGAGATGTATGCCATCCCAACGTTCCTCTGCTGCCTTCATCATACTAGTGCAGACTGGCCAAGTGTCCATCTGTGGTTATTCAAAATCGCTCGATCCTGCCCTTCAAAGTCTGCATTGCTGATAGCCATGCTAAGTAACCCATGCCATCAGCGTTGCCATGGCATTATAGACCCAATGCTTGGCATGGGTTTAGGCTGCTACGGGAATAATTCAGTCGCTGCATGCAAGCTGTGGTTGGCACTCGGATTCTGATAATGGCATTATGTCGCGCAGTGTGCAAATCTCAGCTTTAGGGAGATTTTGTATTTTCTTCCATCAACGTTACTCAATCATAGTCTCTGTGTGACTTCTGTACACTGGTTGGGCTCAAACAGGCTTTAATTAAATGAAGGTGATTGAACTGATGGTTTTGTAGTTTGATGCGTCTTTGTTGGGATTTTTACATATACTTTGTTGAAGGTTGGATGATCAACTATGTGGATGCGTATTTTCCTGCAGGGCGGTTCTCAGTCGAAACTTTGCTTAGTGTAAAATTGTATGGCTAGACATTTTTAGCACCAGTTGGTGTCCTAACTTTGACTTTGAATCTAATAAGTGCCTTTTTATTTCCCAGAATTCTTCAGGAATAAACATTCCAAAGCCACCCAAGCCGCCAGACAAGCCGTTGATGCCGTACATGCGATATAGTCGCAAGGTAAGTTGTCCACACGTAACATTACTTAAACCCAAACTGCTCCATCATGTGCACCATTGCAAGACATATTAAAATACTGTACTATACCCTTATGACACGCAGCACTTTAGCCAGGGTTAGGGACGAGCACTCGTAATGTACACTACACATCGTCTGCCCCATGTGTCCATGCAGGTAGGTGTGAACTGTGAAACTAGACATACAGCAGCCTAGCCATTAAGAGCACTACAGACAGACTATGGGATATCTCCCTGGAGATGGAGTTTAAACACGGCCTCCATAGGTTTGTGGAGATAATGATCCCCTGTCTGGTTCTCATCACCAGGTTTGGGATCAAGTAAAAGCCTCCAATCCCGATCTGAAACTATGGGAAATTGGGAAGATAATCGGTGGCATGTGGAGGGACCTCACTGATGAGGAGAAACAGGATTACTTGAATGATTACGAAGCAGAGAAGGTTGGTTTGTTTTTACCGGGGTGTTTATTTACGGGGTTGTTATGGGTGACCAGTAACAAGTGTCTCCAACAGTTGTCAGAAGGGTCCCTCCAGTCATCATTCCTTCCTTTGTAAAAATACTGAGTAACTTTTCTTCAATGTTGAATAGTTTGTTTTTGCATTGCAGGGGCACGTGTCAAAGGTCTCTCCCTTTGTCACATCTTTGTCTCTCCTCTACAGATTGAGTACAATGAGAGCATGAAGGCCTACCACAACTCTCCAGCCTACCTGGCTTACGTCAACGCTAAGAGCCGCGCCGAGGCCGCTCTGGAGGAGGAAAGCCGACAGCGCCAGTCTCGTCTCGACAAGGGCGAGCCGTACATGAGTATCCAGCCAGCAGACGACCCAGATGGTAAGACGCTCTCAGCACTACTAGTATTACCATGTCAGTCACACTCTGGTTCCCACGCCATGTTTCAGCAACTGTGACAATACCTTGGTGTCAATTTCTATCCCTATACTACCTCTTCGTTGTTTGTCACACTTGCTACTTCACCTTATAGGCCACGCTCCATTTCAGCTCTGTAGTATAAGCCTGGGCCCTGTATTTGAGATCAATGGCTTCACTGAGATCCAGTAAGAAACAAGGCAACACACATCACGTAGAAACATACATCAAAACTGGACTTCTGAATTACACCCTACAGGAAATGATGCTTGTCTCGTATCGAGCTGGATAATGGTATACAGGAAATGCATAAAAAAATCTTGTGGTAGTTGGAAACACCCAAGGTATAAAAATGTGATAGTTAGTATCCCTATGGGTTAATTTCTTAACAAGCTGTACATTGATGACTTCAAAAAGATTTGCCACATCAGTTGCTTTATAGATGCAGAGAACGGGGAGAGTCTGAACAAATTGTTCCGTTGGTTTTGGAGAAAAAGCACCAAAAAAAATCAGAAGTGAAGATCAACCGATGGAGCAGGGCGTTGGATGGAGATGATGATCGTTTTCGAATGACGTCTTTCTCCACCATAAAATGTACGATGTTAATATGAAGCCAAAATTGTATTTCTTGCTCCCAAATGCACAGACAAATGCACCATCTTGCCCCCATTGCTATTTTCAAAGGGTAGCATCCTTCACAGACTTCAAATGAAATGGGTGTTTGACTACAGCAATAAATCACTTTATTTATTTAATCACTGCAGTTTTTTGGATTTTTTTGTCAGTTGAATGACTTTTGGCCCAACGTGGAATGAATTCTCCATGTGTTCAATAAGAAGGACCTTATTAAAGAGACAATTTCTTCTCCTACATTTATGACTTACTTTGATGTTAGTGTTATAGAGGACAATTTAATTTGACCCTGGATTTAAAAGAAAAGTGTCATGCACTTAGAGCTTGGATGTTCACTTAGTTTCGCAATATCCTCTGGTTTTTCTGGAAAATAACAAGAGCACAAGCGCCAGTAAAAACCACCAAGACTTTTCTGGAGTAAATGAGTAAGGTTTTTGAGAGGTAGAGAGAGAGAAAGATGTATCTTTATCTCTCTACCCGCACATGGATATCAATGCCATTCACCACAACAATGTTGAAACTTCCTTTGCAAATGTGTATATTCAAGTATATTCATGCAACAAACATGTAAACAGCCAAATATGCAGACATTTCCGACTGATATAAAGGATTCAACCAAACGTAGGTATGTCAATGTTAAACTATGTCCGATTAAGATATGCCAGATCAGATTTATTTCCTGAAGCCTACCACATCTACACTTGCTGGGTGGGAACTCTCCGCTCTTTACCCATTGACAGTTGTATTCGTTGAGCTCTGATAGACACACAGCACCCGCCACATGCCTTTTCCATTCTCTCTCCCAGATTACGACGACGGATTCTCCATGAAGCACACGGCTGCCGCCCGTTTCCAACGCAACCACCGGCTGATCAGCGAGATCCTGAGCGAGAGCGTGGTCCCCGACGTGCGCTCCGTCGTCACTACCGCCCGTATGCAGGTCTTGAAACGGCAGGTCCAGTCCCTTATGGTGCATCAGGTACGCTGTTGTCTGTCAGTCTTCAGTCAGTCTTCTATCAGTCTTCCTAGATACATATAGATACCCAGTCATGGCGTTATTGTCATGGTAACCTGGATATCAGATCCTTTCTCCTTATTTGATAATTGAGTAGTAATTTAAAACAGGTAATCAGTCAGGTAAATTGGCAGGTCTCTGTCTGGTCCACAGAGGAAGCTGGAGGCGGAGCTACTTCAGATTGAAGACCGCCACCAGGACAAGAAAAGGAAATTCATCGATGCCACAGAGTCTTTCAACAGCGAGCTGAAAAGGGTATGGTATCATCATCTGGGAACTTGTACGCAATCTGTTGTGTTGCACATAGTACATATTACAGCGTTGACCTCAGGCTATGTGGAATGGGCCAGTTCTGCATTGTAGAGATCCGCAGCTGCTAACTTTATCCATGTGTCCTGGCTAAGATGCGGCGTCATCACTAAGAATTTGAAGACTGACTCGGTGCAGTTCTGAATCCAGATACTGCACTGTATAGTGGATGCACTGTGTAGTCCATACCCCAGGTGGCGCCATTTACTTAGAGTCAATTTACTTCCTCTATGCTTCACAATGGGCAATTCAATGAAATAAAATGATTGAAAGGGGGATACCTAGTCAGTTGTACAACTGAATGCATTCAAATGAAATGTGTCTTCCGCATTTAACCCAACCCTCTCTGAATTAGAGAGGTGCGGAGGGCCGCCTTAATCGACATCCACGGCGCCCAGGGAACAGTGGGTTAACTGCCTTGCAATGTACTATCGTTGTAGAGGAAACAGGAACTGTGCCAAATCTGATCAAGGTGTCAACACTGTACTCGCTACTCACTGTCCATGTTACTAATCACAGTTGCACAGGTGTGAGATTGATTGTAAGATTAATGGCATTAATCCCCCGGTGGGGAGACTCAACATGTTGCCACTCTGTGCCCAGCTGTGTTGTATGAAAGTGGAGGTGGACATGGAGAAGATATCTGCAGAGGTCGCCGCGGCAGAGGATGCATCCCGCAGGCGTATGTCGGAGCGGGAGAAGGAGGCGTCCACGTCCTCTAGCCTGGAGGAGGAGGAGAAACCAGTTGGCCCGTCAAATGGCAGCAAGAGCCAGCAGGTGTCTGTCAGTGACAGCAGCAACAAGGAGAGAGAGGATACGGAACCCAGACCCATGGATACTGGTGGTGAGGCCCAACAGTATTAATCACTAAACCGTATGGTGTTTTAATGTATGGTTATAGTCAGGTTCTGGTCAGGTCCCCTGAGTTAGGTATTTGGGTAGATGCTTCTCATGGGAGATTGTGTGCTGAGCTCATTTTACAATGTTATTTTCACGTTTGAAACTACATTGGTCCAAACGTGTTTGCTGTCCCCTAATATTTCCTGCTTTCTTGGTTACAGAGAAGTCAAAGGCATCGGAGGAGTCGACGGCTCGTCCTGCCAGTGAGGTTGAGGAGGGGGCGCCGTTGGAGGACAAGGAGAGTGTTCCGGAAGGGGTGATGGAGGACGGCACCAGTGACAGTAACACGGGGTCGGAGACCACCTCTGCCGTGACGGAGGACGCCCCGCCCAGCGAACCAGCAGCCTCAGAGGGGCCGAGCAGGGCACGCCCTACCGCCCACTGAGGAGTCGACCTCTGACCTTAGGGCCGAGAAATGTCCATGATGCAACATTCCATCTCTACAGTCACACTCTGATGATAACACATTGTACATTAGTATCTATGTGAACAAAAGCTGTGTTTAGATGGGTTTTTATTTCCGATGGGAAGTTTGATGCAATTGGTTGAATCTTCAGAGCTCTGTTGGCAGGGTCAAAATAGACCTGCTGTCAATTTGCATCAAGTCCACACAGCAAAGCAATTATCCCAACTAAAGTGAATGACATCTAAATTCAGTCACAATTCATACGGTGAATTCACCGTATTTCTATCACAGACCGCAGTGCCAGTCAATAGCAACCATCCATCACCTGTCAATATATCAAAACATATCTCTTGTCTTATTCTATGGTACTATATCTGGCAGACACTATGGTACTATATCTGTCAGACACCATTAATCTTACCGATTGAGGCTGGTTGTAAAAACTGTCGCAAAAAAATAAGTTGTTCAATGTTTAATTACTTGTTCTTTGGAGTGTAATGTTATTGTTGCTTTCAATGTTATTTTTGCATGGTGTCGCAACTCCTCAAATGGAAGAGTTTGCTTAGTAACGGAAGGGGTGGGGCGACTCTCCTCTGCCCCATATTTTTTAATGTTTACTCTAAGTATCAGTATTAAGGGACAGTATTGTCTCAGGAGTTAATAGAAGTAAGTAGTTGTTTTCATTTTTGATTATTATTCTTGTGTATTGTGAGTCCTGGGCCCAATCCATCCGTCCACCAACCTGTTGTATGCTATGAGTTCATCCATGCTGTACAGTGCTCTACCAGTCAGTGTTCTAAAGTCTGCTAGCTCTCAATCAAATCAAAAGCTGTATGCTTAGAACAACCTTTCAGTGTTATGTTATTATGACCAGTAGTGCAATGTTCAACCCAGAACAAACTCTTAAATGTTAATATGCAATGTAAGAAGCAGTGTTACAAGGTTTGCGTGAACGTGAGTGGTTTTTCATCTCATCCTAAAGCTACTTGAAGAGCAGAGTGAGTCATCAACATACTGTCTTAAAAATCAATTTTGTTTGCCATATTTATACCAATAAACTTTTCTACCCTGACATGAAGTTGTTGATGACAGGGTTTGTTTTCAATGTCTCACGCATTGCGTATAGAATGGTAATCATTTAAGGTGGCGTGTTTGTTCATATTAACAGTTACTCAGGCTGAGGTGACCGATGATAATTCCATGATGGAATTCAAATCAAATAAAATGCATTTGTCACGCACGTGTTTAGCAGATGTTATTGCGGGTGTAGCGAAATGCTTGTGTTTCTAGCTCTGACAGTGCAGTAATATCTAACAGTAATATCTAACAATTTCACAACAATACACACAAATCTAAAGTAAAGGAATGGAATTAAGAATATATAAATATTTGGGTGAGCAATGTCAGAGCAGCATAGACTAAGATACAGTAGAATAGAATAGAATATAGTATATACATATGAGATGAGTCATGCAAGATATGTAAACATTATTAAAGTGACAAGTGTTCAATTATTAAAGTCTATGTATGTAGGCCAGCAGCCTCTAATGTGCTAGTGATGGCTATTTAACAGTATTTAACAGTCTGATGGCTTTGAGACAGAAGCTGTTTTTCAGACTCTCGGTCCCAGCTTTGATGCACCTGTACTGACCTCGCCTTCTGGATGATAGCGGGAAAAACAGGCAGTGGTTTGGGTGGTTGTTGTCCTTGATGATCTTATTGGCCCTCCTGTGACATCGGGTGCTGTAGGTGTCCTGGAGGACAGGTAGTTTGCCCCCGTGATGCGTTGGGAAGTCCGCACCACCCTCTTTAGAGCCCTGTGGTTGTACCTTCTTCACCACACTGTCTGTGTGGGTGGACCATTCAGTTTGTCAGTGATGTGTACGCAGAGGAACTTGAAGCTTTCCACCTTCTCCACTACTGTCCCATCGATGTGGATGTCCACGATCAGCTCCTTTGTTTTGTTGACATTGGGTGAGAGGTTATTTTCCAGGGCCCTCACCTCCCGTGTCGTCATTGTTGGTAATTAGACCTACTACTGTTGTGTCGTCTGCAAACTTGATGATTGTGCCCTCCCAAGTGGCGGGGTGGTCTAAGGCACTGCATCACAGTGCTAGCTGTGCCACTAGAGATTCTGGGTTCGAGTCCAGGCTCTGTCGCAGCTGGCTGCGACTGGGAGACCCATTGGGCGGTGCACAACTGGCCCAGCGTTGTCTGGGTTAGGGGAGGGTTTGGCCGGCAGGGATGTCCTTGACCCATCACGCACTAGTGACTCCTGTGGCGGGCAGGGCGCAGTGCATGCTGACATGGTCGCCAGGTGTACGGTGTTTCCTCCGACACATTGGTGTGGCTGGCTTCCGGATTAAGTGGGCATTGTGTCAAAAAGCAGTGCGGCTTGGTTGGGTTGTATTTCGGAGGACGCACGACTCTCAACCTTTGCCTCTCCTGAGTCTGTATGGGAGTTGCAGCGATGAGACAAGACTGTAACTACCAATTGGATACCATGAAATTGGGGAGAAATAGGTGGTAAAAAAACTAATTAAAATACATGATGATTGATTTGGAGGTGTGCATGGCCACACAGTCATGGGTGAACAGGGAGTACAGGAGGGGGCTGAGCAGGCATCCTTGTGGGGCCCCAGTGTTGAGTATCAGCAAGGTGGAGGTGTTTTTTCCTACCTTCACCACCTGGGGACGGCGTGTCAGGAAGTCCAGGACCCAGTTGTACAGGGCAGGGTTCAGAGGGCAGGGTTCAGACCCAGGGCCTCAAGCTTAATGATGAGCTTGAAGGGTACTATGCTGTTGAATGCTGAGCTATAGTCAATGAACAGCATTCTTACATAGGTATTCCTCTTGTCCAGATGAGATAGGGCAGTGTGCAGTGCGATGTCGATTGCATCGTCTGTGGATCTATTGGGGTGGTATGCAAATTGAAGTGGGTCTAGGGTGTCAGGTAAGGTAGAGGTGATATGATCCTTGACTAGTCTCTCAAAGCACTTCACGATGACGGAAGTGAGTGCTACAGGGCGATAGTCATTTAGTTCAATTACCTTTACTTTCTTGAGTACAGGAACAATGGTGGACATCTTGAAGCATGTGGGGACAGTAGACGTCGGTGGCACTGTGTTATCCTCGGTGGCACTGTGTTATCCTAGCCCTGTGCAATTGTGACCTATTTGAACTGGCCAGCTTTTATAAGACATGAACTCTAGGCAGAATGTGTTACACTTCCAATGACTTATCATACACAATCTATGGCACACAATACTGATGACAGATTTGAAACTATTTGTTAAAGATTTGGTCCACTGGTCTGTGTCCTCTGATCTGCAAGGTACAAGGAAGTGGGTTTCCTGTTTTCAATATAGCACCACTCTTTCCAGCTGTCTGAGGTAGTGTTATCTTTTGTAGTAAACATTTTTAACCAACAGTATTTATATTGTATTGACCTGATGTGAGCAAAGGAGACAGGTAGAAGATAAACAGAGAAAAGAGACAGGTAGAAGATAAACTGATAATGGTACAGCTACAGTCGTCTTCCTGTTAGCACACTTTGAAAAAAGTCTGTCACTTTTGCAGCTAGATTCCATGTGCAGGAAGCATACCAGCAGCCCCATGTAATTTCAATTAGTAGAAAATACATTCCTCTTCAAATCAACATCCGTGATTGGTGGACCGGTGACCTATTGAGTTTACCCACGAGGGTACCAGTTAAATGTTTGCAGCTCATAATTGTCCGTTCTAATAATTATATTTGTATGATCTGCTTTCTGCAATAGCGATGAGATTTGTCACAGCTTTAATGTAGGTGCAGAGGTGCACAGTTGTCCCTCTGCAGCAGTCACCTGTTGCACAGAATTGTGGTTAGTGTTTCTTTGCTGGTTTCTTTTCCTGAGCGCCTTTAAAACTCAAAGCCGCAACCGCACAGCCAGACAGGTGTACAGCTTGTGCAGAGTCGGCAGAGAGTAGGGGAGAATAAGACTGAACGTGCCCTTTACCGACAAAGATAAACTAAGACAGCAGTGGTACTGCCACAACTGCCCAAGCAAAAGTGTTGTGGTGGTAAACACAATTGCAAACGTATACCGTATGAGTATTGGTGAAAGGGACTTTTGGAGAAATGACTGAGACTTTTGTGTAAATCACTTAATTGTCGAAGTTGTCAAAGGGGACATGAAGAAACATTAGTATATCTCTAATATTTTGAATTAAACACACATGAAGCATTGATTGTAATGAGTCTGTCTCACCTTTGACGTTCTCTACATATCAGCCACTTGCTCTGGGAGGCCTGTTTTGTAGCTGTTGGTTTGGCAAACACACAGAATTGGTAAGACACTTAAAAATAGTCCCTTCAATGAATGCTGTTCACAGAATGAGCATCCATCTTGTTTGTTACTTACTTGTGCAGTAAATACTTTTCAGTATTTGTTTTTTAGTTATATTTGTACTTTTATTCTAGCTAAATGTATCTCAAAGTGGGTTATTTGCTAGGCTGAAGATTTCATTTTATACAGACTTTGTAATACAGCCTTTTCAACCCAACCCTTTTCAACGCAAAATAGTTCTACCTGGAGCCAAAAAGGGTTCTACCTGGAACCAAAAAGGGTTCTCCTATGGGGTCGGTTGAAAAACCCTTTTGGAACCCTTTTTTGTAAGAGTCCATACAGTACATGTATTGTAATGATAATCAGTAAGCCCTGTTTGACCCAGAGAGCTTTTCCTTACCTTCATCCCTACTCCACCTGAAAGTACAAGCAGGTGTGAGGATAAACTGAAGACAATAGAAAAGAGTAGACAAAAGTAAAAAATACAATTAAAATCAAGGCCTAATGGCTTTTAATCCAACATCAGCTGTAAACTCAATCGGAGATGGCATGGGCAATTTCATCAACATCTAAGCCTATTGATAAGTAATGGGGTTGTAACTGCGAGGTGAGAAACCAAATCTACACCAATTTAGGACCTATATATTGTGTTCTCAATGAACTGATGTAGCCTTTTCTTCACTGTAGACCAGTGGTGGTTCTAGACCATTTCAACTGGGGGGGGGGGGGGGGGGGGGCAAGCTGGGGCCAGTTGTACTGTTAGAGGGGCCAGTTACATTAATAACGGATGTGAAAAAAAAGAACGATAGCAAAAATTTGTTATGTAAAAATTATTTCATACTCCACATTTAGGGGGGCCACAAGGGGGTCCAAAATTGTTGTCACAGGGGCACTGCCCCCCCCCCCCCCCCCCCCCCCCCCCAGAACTGCTAGTGGTGTAGACTACAAAGAAAAATAAGCAACAACAGCACAAGCGTAATGGTGTTATCTTTCTAGTGACTGTGGGTTGAAAATAGAACAGACAATACATTTTCCCTCGACCACTGCGGTCACTGAGATCTTTGGTGTGTCTGAGTGTCTGTGCTGAACAACATGAACACCAATTCCCTCTCATAGTGTGCAATAGCTGTATGCAGCAGTTCAACAGCAATGTTCAATAGGTAATGAATCACCAATTACAAGTGGGATGCAGTTCTATCTCTCTATACTGTCATACAAATTATGAAACCTCAAATTGTTCTGCACAATGCGTAAAACCAACAACATTTGCATTCACTCTCATTCCTAGTCATTGTTCTTCACAAGACACCCTCGGGGGAGTAAAGGTGTTAACTCTGAACCAGGGGCCCTTTTTTTAAGTATAGTTCAAAGGGGAATCTAGCACCTGACACAGTCTCATCTAGACTAGCGGGCTGTCTCTCTACTTTCACAACTTGTGTACAGAGAGAAAGTGCAGTTGTAACTCTCAATCAACATGACCGCTGTCAAAGGTGAGCACATCATTCAATGTTTCATACATTTTTATAAATGTGGAAAAGTGATTTAATAAACATGAAATAGTTGATTATTCATAGGATATTAGCTTCCTGTAATTTTTCAATTAATAACAACTTTTATCAAAAGGAATATAAATACATTTTGTTCTAAGATTTATTTGTCCAATAAATAAATAGATAAATAAATATGTTTTGTATAAGTAGGGGTTATATTGAATTAAATTACTAAAAAGGCACTACTACGGGGCAGGATTAGCAAAACAGTGTGGCCTGTCAATTGCTGCATGCATGTAGACAATGCTATACGAAAATAGTAAATGTGCTTCCGTTAGGGGAACATAGTGTATGTGATGTAGGGTGCTAAGATGGAAAGGTTGATAACAAGCCATACAGCTGTATAGCTACAGTAGGCTATAATCATTCAATTGAGCTTTTACTTCTTATTAACACAATATCTGTGAATCGCTGACCTCTGCTGCCCTTGTTTAATTAATGTTTTTTAACTGTTAATGAACTTTTTGAAGTGTTTCAAATCAATTGAGTATAGAAATACTGAAACTTGACCCAGGGTTGTAAGACTGAGATGGTTACAGGTACAGCCCCAGTCTCACTTCTGTTTTGAAGGTTTGAAAATGTCCAGTTTTCTGATCACCTGGTGAGTCAAAGGGGGATTTTTGAAGTAGTTTTTTGTTTCTTTTTGACTCTTAAAAAAAAGACAGATTTAATGCTTTTCATATTTGGGTATGCTATGATATCTTTGAACAACCAATCAATTGGTGCATCCCCTTCTGCTACCAACAGGGGTCCTCAATTACATTCATCCGTGTTAATATTTTTCCTTGAGTGGATGGTCAGGGGGCTGGAACATAGTTATATATGAGTTGTACACTGCAAATGAACTGCAAAAATCTCAAACAGATATAGTATTTGACAAAAGCAGAATAATTTCAAACCTTGAATACATTGAGATACGATCACATATGCCTCTTTATTTATGCATGGGAATATTTGGGAACAGATTTTTCTAAATTAAAATCACTGAGCTGATTTCCTGGTGATTTTCCAGTGTTTTATGTCCAACAACAAACACTTTATGCTCAGGAAACTTGGAGGGCCAAATAAAATCACCTGTGGGATGAATTTGGCCTGTTGGCCACTTATTGGGGAACCCTGCGGTACAAGCTAAATATCTAACAGTTGAGACAACTCAAATTCATTATTGACACTTATAAAAACAATATATGCTAATTACAAGGGACATCAACTCCTATGTAGCATCATAAGTGACGTGTCTTGAACTCTTTCCAAAGGTTGGTACTCTTGAGCTTTAACCATACCTTATCTGATTTTCAGATATACAAATCTTAGTACCAGCTTTGCTGATCTGGACCTACTTTGAGGTAAGAACAATGGATGAACACAATCTTCAGTATACCAGATCATACAGTATCATTTGTATGAAGTATTAATAGTCTTTTGATATCATTTTTTTCGACAACCATTTAATTGATATGTTGATAACTCACTTAACACGTACTCTACCCACAGAAACACACAAACACTACACGGGTACTAACCACAGTCTTTCATTCAATAGCATACTGTATAGCGCAACTTCCTCTCAGGAAGTGGTATACTCATCTGAAAGCATGCCAGTTTATCAAGGGGCCAGATGCAGGGCTTCATTTTGGACCCAGTTCCCTGAACCTGAACACTAATCTATTTGAATTACATTTTATTACAATTCAAGGCATTTGATTACACCAGTCAATCATCAATTATCCTGATTTATAGTATGTCCCATTGTCTTTTTTTCCAGACTTGCTTCTCTCAGAATGAAAACATGACTACAGAGTTCACCACTGATTACACTGATTACCCCACAGACAAGACTGACTTGGATTATGACCATTGGACCCAGCAATGCCAGAAGGAATCCAACCGCCACTTCCGCTCCTGGTTCATGCCCACCTTCTACTCCCTCATCTGCTTCCTCGGTCTGGTCGGTAACATCCTGGTGATCGGTACCTACGTCTACTTCAACCGGCTGAAGACCGGGACTGATGTGTTCCTGCTCAGCCTGTCCATCGCCGACTTGCTGTTCGCCGTGTCGCTGCCCCTCTGGGCGACCAACTCCATGACGGAGTGGGTGCTGGGGCTGTTCATCTGCAAGGTCATGCACACCATCTATAAGGTCAGCTTCTACAGCGGCATGTTCCTCCTCACCTCCATCAGCGTGGACAGGTATGTTATTGCAAATGCGAACGCATTCTCAAAGACTAACCTAGTTAAATAAAAGCCTGATCGAAACGTGTTGCAGTGTGCGTCCTGCTGTGACGTAATAGGCTGATCTGCTCCTATCTCTGCTGTGACCTAATAGGCTGATCTGCTCTTATCTCTGCTGTGACCTAATAGGCTGATCTGCTCCTATCTCTGTAAATATTTGTATATATGAGCAGATATATGAGCCTACTATATAAAGCCTACTTTTTGTCATTTTTCCGACAGGTACTTCGCCATCTCCAAGGCCGTCTCTGCCCACCGCCACCGCTCCAAGGCCGTGTTCATTAGCAAGGTGACCTCTGTGGTCATCTGGGTGATGGCGCTGGTCTTCTCTGTGCCCGAGATGTCCTACACTAACATCAGCAACAAGACCTGCACTCCCTACACCGCCGGCTCAGACCAGGTGCGCGTGGGCATCCAGGTGAGCCAGATGGTCCTTGGGTTTGTTCTGCCGCTCCTAATCATGGCCTTTTGTTACGGCGCCATTGTGAAGACCCTGTGCCAGGCCCGGAGCTTTGAGAAGAACAAGGCCATCAAGGTGATCTTCGCTGTGGTGGCAGTCTTCCTGCTCTGCCAGGTGCCCTATAATCTGGTACTGCTGCTGACCACTCTCGACACGGCTAAAGGGGGCAGCAAGGACTGCATCTACGACAACAGCCTCCTCTACGCCTCTGACATCACCCAGTGCCTGGCTTTCATGAGGTGCTGCCTCAACCCCTTTGTGTACGCGTTCATCGGGGTGAAGTTCCGCCGCGACCTCCTGAAGCTGCTGAAGGATCTGGGCTGTATGAGCCAGGAGAGATTCTTCCAGTACACCTGCGGAAAGAGGAGGAGTTCAGCGGTCGCCATGGAAACCGAGACCACAACCACTTTCTCCCCCTAAAGCTGCCAATGCTGCCTAATCTGATTGCCTTTTCAACATGGACAAGACCTTGTGCACAGCCTATGTTAATTTCTGATTATATTTCAAATGTTTGCTTATAAGTGTTCTGCAGGTCACTTAAAAGGTCTACAGGACATATATGTTTAATGTATCAGGCACCTTACTTGTCGTCACCAGGAATTTATTTGGATCAAGTCTATACCATTCAATTTTTTTCCTGTTATATAGCTGCCAGTGGAGGACTAGCACTGTAAATACACAATATCTTTGTATTATTTCTGTTGTTTTGAGTCTTATTTCCGAAGTCTTGTAAATAAAAAATAAATAAAAAGGTGTACTCTGGTCTCTAAAGTATAATTTGACACCTTGTTCAAGTGACCACTTGTTCAACAACCCACATTAAAAAATACTAAAGTATTCTAGGGTATAAATACTGTAGTATTCACTGTAGTGTTTTAGCAGACTTACTGTAGTATTTACTGTAGTGTTTACTGTATACTGTATACTGTAGTATAAATGCTGTAGTAAAATAAAGCTGTAGTATATACTGTAGTAATTAATGTACTGTTTTTACAGGTAAATACTGTAGTATTTACTGTAGTGCTTTTGTAGACTTTAGTATAGTGTAGTATTTACTGTAGTGTTATTGCAGGTTGTAGTATACTGTAGCATTTACAGTAGGGTTTTTGCTGACTGTAGTATACTATAGTATTTACTGTAGTGTTTTTGTAGACTGTAGTATACTGTAGTATTTACTGTAGTGGTTTTGCAGACTGTAGTATACTGTAGTATTTACAGTTTTTGCATACAAGGTGTTTTTGTTTTACTATCTTTTAAATAGAAGTGGAGGCTTTCTCCTTCAGGAAACCTTCTGTATTCTACAGCAGGGGTAAGTAACCCTGGTCCTGGAGTGCCACAGGCACTTCATGTTTTCGGTTTAACTGACCTGGAAGACCAGGTGTGTTGAATTTAGGCACTGAACTGATTATCAGTATACTGCAGTTTACTATAGAAATCTATACTAAGTACTGTAGTAGTCTATAGTAAACTGTAGTATTTTTTCATGTGGGAACCCTACTTCTAAGTGTGACCTTGAAGGCTTCCACAGGACAAATGAACATCACATGACATGGTTAATAAATGGTTTGCATTCAAACTATGGGGTTACAGAGGAGATTAGCAATAGTCAGACATTGCCAGACATCGTTTCATTCACCTACTCGTTTCAAAAATGACCTTGGAGAGGTCACTTCCCCAGAAAAGCAAATGACAATAGGCTATTGTTTGTAAGAAAGGGTTTATCCCTTTACATCCGTTCTGAAAGGAAAAGATAAGACACGGGTTAGACTCATGCCCTCTAAATGACTGTGTTCTCTAGAACACTACCCCTCCTTTAAATTTCACTCATTCTAGTTACAGATGTTTGTAAAATAAAATAAATTCTAAATCTCCATGAATTATATATAATTCATATTTCCTGTTGCTGGCTCAAATAAATATCCTACAACTGTATGTGCTTACCACGTTGATGACATCATCCGACCTAACCCAGAATGTTAGAGCTGCATGCAAGGGCTTGTGAAACAGTGGGCTGACTGGATGACAGTAGGAGGGGTCGGGAGCTACCAATAAAAGCATTATACTCTTGGATTAATTTACTTTGAAACATCAGGGATATAAACAACCCCTTTCTTTACACACTGAGAACAAGAGAACAACAAAAACAGGTAAGATACCTCAACTATATTTCAGTATACAGGATCTCATAAATGGGAGGGAGGGAGATTACAGAATGCATTTAATTAGAATATGTATACTGTGTTTACTTATACTTCTGCTGTTACACTTTGGGAAAAAAAGATTTATGCAAGCAAGTATCAAAAAACTATAGTACTGTATCCATCAAGGATAGATAATTGTGTCTTTACAAATGCTAATGTATGGATTATTCAGTAATAGACTTACACTATCGTTCAAAGGTTTGGGGTCACTTAGAAATGTACTTGTTTTTGAAGGAAAAGCAAATTTTTTGTCCATTAAAATAACATCAAATTGCTAAGAAATACAGTTAATGTTGTAAATGACTATTGTAGCAGGAAATGGCAGATTTTTTATGGAATATCTACACAGGCGTACAGAGGCCCATTATCAGCAACCATCACTCCTGTGTTCCAATGGCACGTAATGTTAGCTAATCCAAGTTTATCATTTTAAAAGACTAATTGATCATTAGAAAACCCTTTTGCAATTATGTTAGCACAGCTGAAAACGGTTGTTCTGATTGAAGAAGCACTAAAACTGGCCTTCTTTAGACTAGTTGAGTATCTGGAGCATCAGCATTTGTGGGTTCGATTACAGGCTCAAAATGGCCAGAAACAAAGAACTTTCTTCTGAAACTCGTCAGTCTATTCTTGTTCTGAGAAATGAAGGCTATTCCATGCGAGAAATTGCCAAAAAACTGAAGAGCTCGTTCAATGCTGTGTACTACTCCCTTCACAGAGCAGGGCAAACTGGCTCTAACCAGAATAGAAAGAGGAGTGGGAGGCCGCGGTGCACAACTGAGCAAGAGGACAAGTACATTAGAGTGTCTAGTTTGAGAAACAGATGCACCACAAGACCTCAACTGGTAGCTTCATTAAATAGTACGCGCAAAACACCAGTCTCAACGTCAACAGTGAAGAGGCGACTCCGGGATTCTGGCCTTCTAGGCAGAATTCCTCTGTCCAGTGTCTGTGTTTTTTTGTCCATCTTAATCTTTTCTTTTTATTGGCCAGTCTGAGATATGGCTTTTTCTTTGCAACACCGGCCTAGAAGGCCAGCATCACGGAGTCGCCTCTTCACTGTTGACGTTGAGACTGGTGTTTTGGGGGGACTATTAAATGAAGCTGCCAGTTGAGGACTTGTGAGGCTGATAATGGGGCTCTCTAATGGGGCTCTGTACGCCCATGTAGATATTCCATAAAAAATCTGCCGTTTCCAGCTACAATAGTCATTTACAACATTAACAATGTCTACACTGTATTTCTGATCAATTTGATGTTATTTTAAAGTACAATTTTTTTTAATTTTTTTTTTAAACAAGGACATTTCTTTGTGACCCCAAACTTTTGAACGGTAGTGTATATCTATTATTCTTATAAGTATTAATTAAGTGTATCGTGGTGAAGGTGGGTTGGGACCTCATGCACACGCTACCTGCACATACACATAGAGATTGGACGTCCTTCGCAGGGTCGCAATCTAATGCAACAACCTCATGCTACTGCAACTACAGTATGTGTTGCCCCTAAGGCTGATAGAATGTTTTTGAAGTGTGTCACATAACGGAGAGCCTCAAGCATCAACTTTCCTCACTCTGTCTGGAATGTAGAAATGGTAGGCTACAGTACACTACAGCAACACTAAAGGGGGTCTTTATAAGGCCTCCCGAGTGGCGCAGGGGTCTAAGGCACTGCATCTCAGTGCTAGAGGCCTCACTACAGACCCTGGTTTGATCCCGGGCTGTATCACAACCAGCCGTGATCAGGAGTCCCATAGGGCGGCGCACAATTGGCCCTGCGTCGTCCGGGTTAGGGGAGGGTTTCCCCGGGGTAGGCCGTCATTGTAAATAAGAATTTGTTCTTAACTGATTTGCCTAGTTAAATAAAGGGTAAATAAAATAGGAAGCAGTTCTTAGATGTAACATCTGCACATCTTTTAATTGCTGTAAATACCACTGGTAAATCAGGATAGAAAACGTATGGTCTCTGATTTCTGTATCAGCAATGGAAATGTTGGGGGGACAACAAGGGTTGTGTTGTCATGGCGACTCCCTCTGGCTCTGTGACTCACTGGGTGCCTTGCCCTGTCTGAGACGAGGGGGAGGAGGGGGTAGAGTCTATGATCTCCCTCTTACACACTACGCACCCTTCCTCTGACTGCTTCCTTTATCTCCTCAACTATCACTGCAAGCAAACCTTTCACTTTCACAAGAGATTGCATCATACTTCTAAGGTCAAACATGTACGCTTCAGAATGACTATGGCCCTCACCTATACTCTTGCATGTGTGATGCTAATTAACCACAGTATTGATAAACAACTGGTAGGCAGAAAACCTGAAGAGAAGGATATGAGTATTTGTTAATTGTCAGTAGCTGTTAAGGCAACAGTATACAGGTCTCATATAATTAAGTATTACTCATATTTAGATGCAGCTCCTTTCACTGTGTTCACAAAGAGTTGACCTTTGTTGACAATACTATCAACAATACAATGAAAGTTTGTAGAGGGTTCTTATAGTTCACGGGACAGCTGCAAGTCTATTGAGACTGGGAACCGCTGGGTGGAGTTCACACAATGTGGAAGAGTGATATTTGAACTTATTTGACTCAAGATAGCATTGTGTCAAGATAACAATGTTTGTGAGTCCAATGAAAAAGCAATATGATGTGAATCATAAACCAAACGTGTAAATCATCTACTGTACCACATCTGAACTTTTAGTAATGAGCCTACTACTTGGGTTCTGTTGAATTGCAATATCCTTTAACTGACAGCTTTTCCTTAGTTGGCAACTCTGGTTGAAATTACGTTCCTTACAACAAGACAGTTTTATTAACATTTCCCCTCTGGGTTACTTAACATTTTATCTGTAATGTAGATTTGTATACATACATGTAAATGTTAGCAAAGTGTAAATATAACTTGTACAGTAGCAGGGTCAAGTGTAGGTAGGCACAGCGGTCCTATTTAGGTCGGTTCGGACACAGTGCAATAACCACCATTCAAACCCATTGACACACCAATGTTAGCGATCTCGCCCGTGCTAATCAAATCAAAGTTTAATAATGGGATGTGGGAACAAATCCAATCAACAACCCAAAAAGCACTGTAACAGTAATCCAAATTCCATCTATATGTACAGTACCAGTCAAAAGTTTGGACACACTTACTCATTCTATTTTTTTTTATTATTTTGACTATTTTCTACATTGTAGAACAATAGTGAAGACATCAAAACTATGAAATAACACATATGAAACCAAAAAAGTGTAAACAAAAGTAAACAAATCAGAATATATTTTCTATTTGAGATTCTTCAAATAGCAACCCTTTGCCTTGATGACAGCTGTGCACACTCTTGGCATTCTGTCAACCAGCTTCATGAGGTAGTCACCTGGAATGCATTTCAATTAACAGGTGTGCCTTAATTTGAGGAATTTCCTTCCTTCTTAATGTGTTTGAGCCAATCAGTTGTGTTGTGACAAGGTAGGGGTGGTATACAGAAGATAGCCATATTTGGCAAAATACCAAGTCCATATTATGTCAAGAACAGCTCAAATAAGCAAAGAGAAATGACAGTCCATCATTACTTTAAGACATGAAGGTCAGTCAAGTGCAGTCGCAAAAACCATCAAGTGCTATGATGAAACTGGCTCTCATGAGTACCGCCATAGGAAAGGAAGACCCATATTTAGCTCTGCTGCAGAGGATAGGTTCATTAGAGTTAACTGCACCTCAGATTGCAGCCCAAATAAATGCTTTATAGTAACAGTTCAAGTAACAGACACATCTCAACATCAACTGTTCAGAGGAGACTGCGTGAACAAGGCCTTCATGGTTGAATTGCTGCAAAGAAACCACTACTAAAGAACACCAATAAGAAGAAGAGACTTGCTTGGGCCAAATGAGAGGGGTTGGGATGAGTTGGACGACAGAGTGAAGGAAAAGCAGCCAAGAAGTGCTCAGTATATGTGGGAACTCCTTCAAGACTGTTGGAAAAGCATTCCAGGTGAAGCTGGTTGAGAGAATGCCAAGTGTGCAAAGCTGTCAAGACAAAGGGTGGCTACTTTGAAGTATCTCAAATGTAAATTATATTTTGATTTGTTTAACACTTTTTTGGTTACTACATGATTCCATATGTGTTTTTTCATAGTTTTGATGTCTTCACTACTATTCTACAACGTAGATAATAGTAAAAATAAAGAAAAACCCTTGAATGAGTAGGTGTGTCCAAATTTCTGACTGGTACTGTATATGCACCGGATGAATTTACACAAGATATACTAAGAATGATATTTACAGCAATAGATATATTAGAGTGAGTAAATCCTACTGGTGTGTCTGTTTCAGAGATTTACGTGATGCCTATAGCTGGAGCCATGTCCCACATAATACCCAATCACATTTTGAGGGTGGGTCAGAGTACCTGCCTGGACTCTGCTCATAAGGTGGCTCTGGGGTGCAGTCCGAGCGCCATGATGGACCCCAACGGGAGTTGCAGTGAACAGGACGACCTGGACGTCTCCCTAGATAACCTGAACCAGCTCATTCTGGAACTGGACCCCACGTTTGAGCCCATCCACTTCAACAAGAGGTCCCAGTCCAGCAGCCTCCACACAGGTAGGACAATGAGTGAGAGGGCATATAAAGCCCAATATTTATTGATATGCTGTAATATAGGCCTATTTACTTTCCACAGTACAAACTCACATGCTTTATTTAAAATGTAGTTTATCTACATATATTTTTTTAATTGATATTTCTACGTAGACCTGTCAGGAGGCCTACGCCTACGGAATTACTTTCGGTCATTCAATTCAACAGTTTTGAAAATTGAAAAATGTCCAACTTAGTCAACGAAAGGGTTCAGACCTAGGGTACTTTTCCGTCATAAAACATGGCTAGAAACATCTGCAGGTACGTTGGCTGGAGACCAAGCCTGAGAACCTTGAATAACAACTTCCATTGTGCCCCATTCATGTACCCATGGCCTGGGGCTATGTAAAAAATCCACCCATAATTTCACATCAGTTTAATGTTACAAAATAGAGTACATTTGTCTGGGGTTACTGCCCAGACAAAAAAAACATACCACGCCCAGAACATCTGAGGCAGACACACAGTGGTGCTTTAAATACAGTCAACCTTTAACAGTCACTGTCTGACATGGTCTGAACAACTGAAAAACAGAAGTAAGCACAATTCCATATATAGAAGTATTCATTCTTAGAAAACCAAATAAGAAATGGCTTGGGTTGTACTGAATGAGGTCACAGTAATTGTGATGGATATAGTTACTGTTACTACCTACTCATCAACGGATCTCCCCCTTGGTACTAGTCACCGTTCCACATGAACTCTAGTCACTACATAACAGTGACCCGCCCGTCTCACTCACCCTCACCACAGGACACCTCACCTCAGTGGCATGGGGCAACAGACTCATCTATTTCAATAGGTTCCCGTCGTTACTGACAAGCGGGTGGATCATACAGTCAACCAGAATTTTTGGGGGACAAGTTGAAACTTCTCTAGGAAATTCTCCATGGCAAAGTACTGCATTCTCATCCTCACAGCAGGAACACAGTGTTCGCTTGGTGTATTTGAATAGGCAGGGTTGGGACTCACTTGAACAAGTAAAAGCCTGCATGACGTGGAGAAATTTCAACCTTCTGTCTTTAGCCTCCCAGCAAAACTTGTGCGGTATACACTGAGTATACAAGACATTAAGAACACCTGCTCTTTCCATGACATAGACTGACCAGGTGAATCCAGATGAAAGCTATGATCCCTTATTGATGGCACTGGTTAAGAATGGTCCACCACCCAAAGGACATCCAGCCAACTTGACACAACTGTGGGAAGCATTGGAGTCAACATGGGCCAGCATCCCTGTGGAAAGCTTTCGCTGCCTTGTAGTTCATGCCCCAACGAATTGAGGCTGTTCTGAGGGCAAAAGGGGGGTGCAACTCAATACTAGGAAGATGTTTTTAATGTCTGGTATACTCAGTGTAGTATTGACATAATAAAGCCATGCCCATCTAATACAGACACAAAGCCATAGAAGGGAAAGGAATGGGATGTATGAGTGTGTACACGTATGAGATTAAACAAGTCTCCACAATCTGCTCTGACTGTAGAGTACGAGTATGCGGCTCTTGAAAAGGCAGTACATTTTACCTGTAACGGCACGCAATGGATATGATTTTTGATCATAGGAAAACAACTATTTCAACACTTCTCATTTATATTATGGGGAAGGAAACATTTAAGACCACCCAACTTTAAATGTGTGTGATCACTTCTCGTGACTGTATGTTAGAAACACCAGGAGAAAATAATCCGACGAATTGTGTGACTTATTTCTCGCCGAATAGAGAAGTTCAATTCATTCACTGGTTAAGCCACTGAACATACCTTTCTCACGCTTCTCTCGGTTTGTTCTTCCTCTCTCCTCTGAGATAACACAACATTAACAATATAAGAAATTGCATAGACCTAGTAGGTTTTCCATTCCCTTTATCCATTTGATATTTAGCACCATTTGCTCCAACTTCCTCTGGTGTTCTCCCTCTCTCCTCTCCAGATGACTTCTCTCCAGATGAAGACGTCTCCAACTGTGTGCTGGTCCCCAGAGACTGTTCTCCAAGGAACATCTCCACCTCCTCCTTCTCCTTCTCCTCCGTCTCCCCCTCCTGCAGCATTCCCATCCCACTGTCCTCTGCTTCTGGCTCCAGGTGCAGCCCCCAAAGCTCCCTGGTGTTCTCTGATGCCTCCTCTCGCCCCCCACTGCCGTGTGGAAGTATCGTCCGCCGGCGGCTGCCCTCAATGCAGGGAGGCGAGGTGGGCATGTGTTCATCCCCGGTCACCCTGCGCATGTCACACTCTCACAGGAACAGTGCCGTCTCGATGATCTCCACGTCGCCCGGCTCAGAAACCAGTTACATGATGGGCAGGTCAGACTCCTTCACACTCTGTTAATACATGCTTGTGGAAATGACTTTAACATCTGAGTGTGATGCAAAGATAATGGCAAGTTAGACCCGTCATGACTCCATAGAGCAACACTAACTGGTGTTGTCACAGATTGACACTTGAAAGCTCAATCAAACCTCTGTCTGGACTCCACAGTGCCGTAAACATATTCTCTCTTCAACTCACCTCTCTTCCACAGCTATCAGTCCTTGCTCAGTGACAGTGAAGGCGACAGCCCCGAGTCTCTCCTCCTCTACCGCACATCCAGCTCCTACAGCGACGTGTCCAGGTCCTCGACCAGGCCGTTCACCAACAAGCCCTCGCCGACCGGCCCATCACCACTCGGCCACTTCCAGGGGATCCACAGCAGCCCTGCCTCCCTGGCCGGTTCACTGACAGACATCCCTGTGGTGTTGGTCAACGGAGCTCCAGAGCGGGAGCTCAGCCCCCAGTCACCTCCAGAGGCAATGGTCCCAGACATACAGATCAAGCAGAGGCCCAGCTCCAGGCCATCCTTGCAATCTCCCTCTCACTGTGAGTCCTGATGATGATGATCCTCGTCAATCTGTTTAAAATCTAAAATCTCAGTCCAGTGCCCTCTGCTGGGAAAAGGTTTGTGCGTATTTAATAATAAAAGCATGTGCATTTTATTTTCATGGTCCCTCAGCTTTACAAGGCCATTTCCAAGGAAACCAGCACTCCATGAAGTTTGTCATGGACACCTCTCAGTTCTGGTTCCGCCCACACATCAACAGAGTTCAGGGTAAGCATTTTGAGAAAAAATGGGGAGCCAATATATTTGGCAATAACTGTATGTACGCTGTTGCATTTTATGTTCTATATTAAGTTTTAAAGACGCAAATTTATGTTTAAACAGAAAACAAAAGCTTATCTTAGACTAAAATGAATTATTTTATTAATACTTGGTCTACAACAGAGTGATAACAATGGTGATTATGGGGATACCCCTGCACTGTCTGAGCTGTATCTGTGATACCTGGCCACCCCTCATAGCCTGGTTCCTCTCTAGGTTTCTTCCTCGGTTTTGGCCTTTCTAGGGAGTTTTACCTAGCCACCGTGCTTCTACACCTGCATTGCTTGCTGTTTGGGGTTTTAGGCTGGGTTTCTGTACAGCACTTTGAGATATCAGCTGATGTAAGAAGGGCTATATAAATACATTTGATTTGTGTGATTGTAGCTGAGGCCATAGTGATAGATAAGGAGCCGGGGACCTTCGTGGTGAGAGACAGCACATCCTTCAGAGGCTCCTTTGGGCTGGCTATGAAGGTGGACCAGGTGCCCGTCAATATATCCCCTACTGGCCAACCAGGTAAACAATCCTTAAGTCCTTCTGAGTACAACACTGCTGCTCAGAACCACCACCACACACACACACCACATCACACAGTCCTATAAACAGAGTATACACAACTAAAGCACTCTAAATGCCAGGATCAACACCAGTGTGTCTTGAAAAGACCTGATAGGTCTTACCTAACTCTCCCTGCTGCTAACTTGAGTGGGAATGTCTGTCTGTGTTGATCCTGAAATATGTGGTGCAACCAGAGGCCACTCATTACTCATAATGTCTACCTCTTTGGCAGTGCAAACACTCAATAGCATTTGATTACTGGAATGTTATTATAGTGTTTAAATCCTGGCTTCTTATATCAGTAGTAACTATTATCAATATTACACTATTATCACAACACCACATCATCAACAATATCACAGTCACAGTAGAATCAAAGCCATCTGTCTGTATGTTATCTAACTGTCATATCTCACATCAGATTTGTTTTCAGGAAATACTACACTGCCTATCTGCCTTGTCTCTTTCCTGACTCTTGACTTGTTTATTGTAGCGGAGGGCAGCTCAGATCTCGTGAGGCACTTTCTCATTGAATCGTCGGCCAAGGGCGTCCGTATCAAGGGCTCCTCACATGAACCATACTTTGGTAAGAAGTAGGCTACATCAACTTTGTTCATTCATAGTGTGACAATCTATCAATCCCACACTTCTTTGACAGATTGCTCATTCATGGTAAACAATCTTGACAAAAGGCCCACACCCCGGTTTAGGAGAAGTATGAATCACAAGTCTTGAGTCAGCCATGTCTGGTCTGTGTCCTGAAAACTGGGAGGCAGAGGGATGGAGCCGTTTGCTTTTCAGGGCTTTGAGAGACGTGGGCTTCTATCCTATGTCCTGTAAGAATGAATGAAAGTAGAGGAGATTTTTATTGGCTGTACCGCAACTCAAACAATCACACTATAGAAAAACCACAGTTGAGTCTGTTTGTGATAATCTATGCAGATCTCAAACACATTTGTGATGTTGAGGTTGCTTTGTTGTTGCCTTGGATCATCAAGGCTACTACGGTGCATTGACGTAATGCCATAACTCAGAAAGATCACCCATGCCCTCTTGTGGACATTCCTTGAAACAACATTAATACTTTATCATTTGATAAGTACATTCAACCAATTTTAGTTAAAACAACTGGACTGTGTTTTTTTTATCCCCTTGCAGGTAGTCTGTCTGCCCTGGTCTTCCAACACACCGTCACTGCATATGCCCTACCCTGCAAACTTCTGCTCCAGTCACATGGTATGCTATAACACTTTAACGAATAGCCTAAATCTATTAGGTAACAAGCCACAGATGATGTTTACATACATTTTATGATGATGTGAATTATAGCATATTCCACATATAAGAGGACTTTTTTAAAATTTCTAAACCAGGCAATTAAATAGTATCTGTTTGGTCTACAGATCTGAACAAAGGACAGGAGGGAACAAATGACAGGTCAGCACCAGAAGACAAGACCAAGACAGGTGAGAATTGTGCACCCACCGTTCATCATTAGGTTATCGAGTTATGGTATCAATTCGCCAATCAACTAGTTTTATATTATTCTGTCTCTAAGGAATAACATGCATCAACATCATTTCATGAACAAGTTTGATAGGCCTTAATGGTGACTGGCTAAAGAAGTAGTTCAAGCTTGCTAGCTATAGGAGCCAGCGTTTCATTGTAATATTAGCTAATTATCTGTTAATGACTTACCTGAGTAAACTTGCCCTTACAAAAAAAATTGCAGTTTTGATACAGCAGTAAAAGTACAGTAAATGCAGTTGACTGTGGTATTTTAGAAGAAAGAATTGCAGCATACTGCAGTTATACTGCACTCTGACTGCACATTTTTACCGTAAAGGGTGAAAACTGCTGCATTGGTTATCTTGAACTTGTTACAGTTCAACTATAAGTTACTTTCCCCGTAATATATTTTTGGAACATATTTAAATATTTACAAAGTTAGCGAACTGCATCTTCAGGTAAGCCGTGCAGAGATTCCCTAAAAACACGCCACTTTTATTCAGCTCCTACTTTTGTGTAGTTGAGTAGTGCATGCCAAGAAACTCACAGATGAGGTGATCACCTGACCCCTCGTGACTCCCGCCAAGTATCTGGATCATCGCAGTATTCTTGATACAGCCAGAGATTTGGATATACACGAAATAGCTATGTATTCGTCTCGACAATTGGATTCGTTGTCCACAAGCTTCCACATAATTCCTCTATTTGGATTGGTGGATTCATTTAGTTATTTCAATATTATTTTGAATATTCGATGAGTGGTGTTGACGTCAACCGCCTGCGTTCAATGGAGAGTACGATTCTATGCTAGGCTCATCATATGCATAGACCGTCTCGAATTTCAACAGGGACAACTCTGATATAACGTTTTCTCAAAGTTGCCAGGATGTCACGTGAATAACACTTATATCAGTACACTCGTAACAATCTAAACACGACGAAACTTATATTAGATCAAATAAGCCTCACGTATCAAAATAGCAATTCATGTTTATCTTGACTAAATTCAACACTCACTCATTGCCGCCCATACAAAAACTCCTCACCTTCTTATTAATTAGGAATCTGCTTAATGTGGACAGATTTTATACAGCGCGGTATGAGTGCAACACAAGCTGCAACAATGTTGCAACTTCTTACATTAAATAATTTATGCTACATTATAAACAGTCGCAGTAGGTTACATTGCACACAGCATTTGGACTCCTATAATATTTAGGAAATGACTAGTAAGTGTAGAAATCTGCAGTACAGATGTGTCCTGCATGTCCTGCATGCTGCAGTAGACAGCTGTGATAAAAAGCACCACACTGGTTTCTCGTCTCTCAAATTAATTCATGATCTTCCTTGTCTTCTCCTTAGCTTGCAATTTCCTCTACCTGAGTGCTATCCCCACTGAGATGTTGACAGGGCCGTGTGCTGTACAAAAGGCTGTGTCCTCCACCTTCAAGATGGACCTGAGCACCATCACACCCACCATAGTCAACCTGAAGGTGTCACCCAAAGGTGTCACTTTGACAGACATCCAGAGAAAGTAAGAAAAAAGGTTTTCTAAATTACATTTTCTTTTGAGCTTCAATGACTACAGCTGATGATGGTAATGACTTCTAAGACCTTTCTTGATTAAATGAAATCTGTTGAATGTGTGTGTTCCCATCAGACTTTTCTTCAGACGTCATTACCCTGCACACATGCTCAGCTACAGTGGTGAAGATCCAGACAAGAGACTGTGAGTTGATTCTTTCAAAAGCTTGTGTTTCAGGGCCCTGAGTTTTCCCTGGTAAGGTCATGTGGTCAGGAAAAACATGGGGCCTACAAATCAGAAATAAAGTCCATTCTGAATGGATTGTTTCCCTATCCATTTATTAATATCTAAATTCTACCACTTTTATCTTCACAGGTGGCACAAGAGTTCCAAACCAGCAAGGTAATGTTCTTCATTATTAGATGGCTTCAGCATGCATTTTCCCATATTATAATAGGTATAATTTGTGAATGAAAGCTAACAACAATGTAGGCTAATATCCCAACTTTGATCATTTTTTCCCCCTCCAGGATATTTGGTATAGTGGCAAAGGGCACTGAAGCAGGTATGGAGAATGTGTGCCACGTCTTCGCAGAATACGACCCTCTTCAGCCCTGTAATCAGACCATTGAGTTGACACAGGGCATAATTTTCAAACCATAACCTCACTCTGTCCAGTGTGGGAAGGTGAGATAAGACAATATCTCCAGACTGAATGTTGGAAGCTCTTTATATCACTTCCGTCAACAAGGGCGCCCAGAGCCAGACCTGATACAGATACTCTGATGAGTCAATTCTCTGTCCGTGTATGCAGGTACGAGATCCGAGTTAAAAGTACACATAAATGAATAGGGCCTGATTTTTGGGGGATTTAAAAAAAACATTTTAATACAAAATAAATCCACTGAGTAAATCTAACATCCCGATTCTCGAGCTGCAACACGCAGACATGTACGGAGTTTGTGTCAACAGACATGGAGATGAATACATAGTTATTCGATGTAGCTACCCCGTGTCTGCCCCTCCTCCTGTTTGTTGTGATGCTGTGTTTGCTGACTGTCAGCTGTACGTAAACACATGGACAAATCCCTTTTCGACTCCGTGTGTTGTAGAAAGGTAAACACTAATTGTCTCAAGCTAACGTTAGCGGACATAAGATGGACATTCAGTGGGCTCTAAAGTGCCAGCAGTTCACTCGCATTTGCTAGTGAAAGAAATTAAATGCAAATATGAAAAATAACTAGTCGCATTTGTGCGAGTGTGATATACATTTAATTCTGCGTCCCATTAGTTGTATTTTCCACGTAACATTACGAAGATCACGCAACCTGATAGTCTGTAACTGTAATTATGATTATTATTATTTTTTTAATCGTGGATAAGACGTTTGTTCATTTTGTACCTAAACAAATAACTTGTTATTATTTGTTTAATAAAATATAAAACAAATTCCAAGAATAAAGGCCCTTTGTGTGTTCTTTCTAATTAGATATTGTTAGTGACTTTTACCATAGGTGTAAATGGAATGCTGTCAAGAAAGAAAGTATTCCAACCTTGTATAGACTTGATTTGGGACAATTCTATAATTGCGATCAGACTCACAAACAGCGCGCGCATGAACATGCGGGGGAAGGAAAACCCCAATTCGGCGCGTGCTACGCGCGCGAGTTGAATCTCCAATTTGCCGCGCGCGTCTGGTACTCTAAAACGTTGGATAGGGTTGGCAGGTCTGCAACAGTGATTCCTGTAGCATGTTGCAGGTCTGATGACCCACTGAGCCCAAAAAGCTTCCTTTACACCAAAGCTAAGACTGGTGTCCGTTCATGAAAATGTGGTACCCCCAATTAATTTCATACAAGGTAGGAAGATACTGTAGATTTCAAAATCGATATGTCATATAGATGTTACAAGCTATATCATGGTATAGTTTGGATGGGAAGGGTTACACAAAGTACACTACTGATGTACTGTAGATCAGTACCTTATTTAATAGTCAACCCCTGATTATGTGGAGGGCACAGTAACTGGAGCTCTCTTCATTTCTACAGGAAACTGATAAATCTGTAGTAGTTATCTAACGAGGTTGAAAAGCACTAGAGGTTCATTAGATAAGTAGAGATATCCTCCCAGGGACAAATTCTAACTTGAGATCCATGTGTCACTTGCATTTTGGCACAACTCTCCCATTTACACTAATGCATGAGAAAATGCGAGTTATGGGCATGCAAGTTAGAATTGGGCCCTAATATGGGTAATTTGATTATGTATAGCCTATTGCTATGTTAATGACAATAATTATATTTTTTCCTGCACTAACTTTATCATATCTATTTTGTCACATGTTGTATATTATTGTGTATTGAATACAAAACGTATCTATTTCATATTTTGTCATATTTATTTTATATTTAGGATAATAATAAACTTAAAGTGACAAGAATGTTTGTGTCTTGTCCGTAATGAATCTTTAATATCCCTGCAGGGTGCACCCATACCCCAAACACATACCTGCCAAATACATGAAATAATCTGACTCTGTGGAAATACATTATCTCTGCAAAATTTGCAGCATTTGTACAAAAACCCATGACTAGAGAAATATACTATTCTATATTTATAAAAAAAACACCGAAGACAGCGTTTTTGGTGTTTTATTTAAATGAATACATTGTTAGATAAAAGCATAATTCTTCATTCTAAAGTTAAAGAGCTCCAAAAATGAAAAGAAGATTTAGTCCCAAGTACTCCACGAAGCAGAGCAAATCAAGCGCATGAAGAACTGCATAGAAGATCATTATTTTAACATTTGTACACAGGAGGGACCCAACTGCAATGCACAATGGTATTATCTCCGCGTCATATATTTGGTGCCAACTCAAAAACATAGCAAAAAAATTAAATAAAGATATTGTCTTATAGAGTGTAATCAGTCATATAGATATTATGTATATGACACAACAGCATTCAGGATACTGTAGAGCCACTATTTACAAATACCGGCCCCTGCTGGCTAAACCAGGGTATATCTCTGCGATACAAGAGGCGGTGTTAGATTAGAAAAGGGCTCTCCGTCTCCAACCCTTGGAGAGCTTCCGTCCTGTAGGTTTTCACTCATATCCTAATCTAGCGCACCTGATTCTAATAATTAGCTTGTTGATAAACTGAACCAGGTTAGTTACAACTGGGGTTGAAACGAAAACCTACAGGAGGGTTGCTCTCCAGAAAGAAATCTCACTGCAATTTCGGGTCACAGTGGGCAGTGTGGGGGAAATAAATAGCTATTTTGTTTACTGTACATTTCTAACTTCGTTGCTTTGTTTTGACTTTGTCCATATATAGATAATATATAGACTACAGTTGACTTACAGCATTATAAGGAAAAAGGCTGAAGTACAGGTTTCAGCCATAGGCAAACTGTCAGTGCTGGGTTGATCCATGACTGCATAGCAAAACCATTCGCATTGTACACACAGCGAATTGAGAAGAAAATAACCACCCTTAAATAGTCCACAGTAGAATGCCACATACAACTCTGTGATGGCTTAGCTTTTTCCATGTTTATATTTTTCACCACCTGTATAAAGTGTTAGTTGTTACTGAGGGATGGTTGGATTATACATTTGTTAAATGTGGTGACCACAGTGAGCACAATATACTGGTATCATGTATTATTGACCACAGGGGAATTCTCTTGAACATGGCATTTTGTCACATTTGCCTTGGATGGCAAAATCGTAAGTAGGCAATATGACTTTCTACTTTTACACATGATTAAGAAATGCTGATATATCAAATGAATCACACATTAACCCCTCATGTACGTGGTCTTCTGTGGATGGTTTGGTCATGGGGGTTGCAAAATGGCTGCTGGTAATGCTGATGTCACAATGATGATTGTGGGTGATAGTGGAGTTGCAGGAACTTTGATGGCATGACTATACCACTTTGGTCAATGGCTAGGTTCAAAATATACAGGTTAGTACAAGAGGATTCTAATTTAACAATAAGGCCCAAGGAGGTGTGGTATATGGCCAATATACAGCGGCTAAGGGCTGTTCTTATGCGCAACACAGAGTGCCTGGACACAGCCCTTAGCTGTGGTATATTGGCATATACCACAAACCCTGAGGTGCCTTATTGCAATTATAAACTGGTTACCAATGTAATTAGAGCAGTAAAAACAAATGTTTTCATACCCGTGGTATATGGTCTGATATAACACAGCTGTCAGCCAATCAGCATTCAGGGCTCGAACCACCAGTTTATAATATTTCATAACTCTTTGCAATTCATGGGACCAGTGTTGCTAGTTAGCAATGGCGCAAATAGTTATTAATGGACTTGGTCGGTCCCATGAATGTGTTTATTTTCGAACGCTTCCGCATGGAATGACTTAATTGTCTTAACCTTCCCATCTTCAGCCTAGGTCAATGGGAAGCAATGCTGATATCATGGTGATATCACTGTCAAGGGTAGGGATGCTGTTGCCAGATCACAACATTTATGAGGGAGGCAATTCAATGATGATATCACCCATCAACGATGGGTATACTGTTGCCTCGACTATACTGTTGCCTCGACATTTGCCGCGATGGTGGGGATACTGCGGGACCTCTTCATCACCAGGCGGACCTCCACGTCGGGCAGGCTGTCCTGCTTGGTCTGGGCGCAGCCCTCGTCTGCCGCCGCCATGTGCAGGTCGAATCGTAGCGACACCGACTTCTTCCGCAGCTTGGGGTTCCCCTTGAAGAAGGAGCCCTCCCACTGCTTAATCACCTTGTCAATCCTGTCCGTCCTGGGGGGGGGGGGGGGGGGAGAACAGTGGGTAGATGCTAGACGGCAACTAGAAACACAGAGTACATGTGTAGAAACAATCAAACAAACATTCCTTTACAAAGCTGGTGTTGTGAAGTGTACCCTGGCAACAGTAAACCTGGGGTAAATACTAATATGGTATCTCTAACTGATGATTGGTCCTATATGATTGTATGGGTGGGACTTTTACAGTAAAAGGTATAAGTCAGAGAACCCTTCCCAAACACACAATGATTGTACATGCCTCATAAACAGTTAATTGTGATAAGTATCTAATTCAAAGTCAAGGAAAGTTTACAAGATGACACAGTTAGTAAAACAACTGGCTTAAGCACCAGGGCGACGATGACTGAAAGCAAAAATATTTATGCGGCCGTTCCCATCCCGG
Organism: Salmo salar; assembly: GCF_965601325.2. Classification (NCBI taxonomy): domain Eukaryota; kingdom Metazoa; phylum Chordata; class Actinopteri; order Salmoniformes; family Salmonidae; genus Salmo; species Salmo salar. The sequence continues at coordinate 57,369,973 of NC_138292.1, forward strand.
TTGGTACAGTGTGTGGTTTTAACACCTGATGTGTGCACAAAGAATTTAGGAATGACAGACACCACTCCTTCTTGGGAAACGCCAATGTCTCCACATCTAATTGAGCTCATTAAGGAATGTCTCTCAATGAGAAAGATTCCCAACAACCCCCAGACCGAGATCTCATGCCAAATTTATGCCACATTTCGCAACTGAATAAACTGCTGTTAATCACTCCTGGCTTAGGCATGCAGAGGTACTTCCCTGTGGGTGTGTGTGTGCGCGTGTGTCTGCACATCTTGTCTCTCGGACTAGATGTCGCTAAGGGAGGGAAAATGGGAGTGTCTATTGGTGTCATCATTAGTCTAACAAAGACAATACACACGGAAAGGTGGTTCATGTGAAAGATGTGTGAGCTGCTACCGAAAGTGGTAAATAATGTGTCCTGAATTATATTTAGAACACCTCATTTGACAGTTTGAAAAGATATCCCTTAATAGTCTCTTGAATAACATCATAAGTAAAGCATCCCTGCTCCCTTCATTGTAGTTGACACTCTCTGACACTAAGGAACGATTACTTTTCACACTGACTGAAGCAGGCGGTGACATTGGGTCAACAATCATGATTAATAGGTCTGATTAGGGATGTGGCGATCATGAAATTTCGTCAGCCAGTCGTCAACAAAATAACTGCCAGTCTCACGGTAACTGACCATTAATTAACCTAAACACATTTAGCATCTGCTGGCTTCCACACATAGCCTACAAGCCACTGATGCAGACCTTTGGAACATCTCGATTTTAAAAAGTCTAATAAATCCATGTAATATAGCTTACATATTAACAATAAATCCATTCATTATTTTAGACAGGTATAAAGAAACATGATGAATATTTATTTTTTGTCTATTTCACAAGAACAGAATAGCATACTCTGAGTTGACCTTATGTTAGGCCCTGATCTGGCTGTGCTATATGACTGTGGGCTACACTAGTTCATTTAGCAGACAAGATTTTCTTAGAATTCCGTGGCATTATTTTGTAGTATGAAGAATATAATAGAATAAAGCTGAATAAAATAGAAATGATATTTTCTCCAAATGATTTGAGGGAGTGCGCATATGCAGCTATTCTGTGTTGAGCAGTTAACAAAGAAATAGGTACTCCTATATGCTTAATTTAGAGTTATTAATGTAACTTTAATTGTTCTTGAAACATTGGGCTATATGTTTTGATTTGTAATACATTGTATGGCTGCATGATGCCACTCTAATGATGATTTGAAAAAAAAACTTGCTTGAAAGGCATGAGCTCTGCTTTGTTTTTTTGCACAGGCTGTACACACTTCATCAGTTTCTCATTCACAATTTGACAAGCACTTGATAATGCCTCGAATTTCCCGGCAACATCCCCTTTGTGTGACCGTAATGCACTCTTAAAAATCCATGCCTTTTGCGGCCAGTGACCGTTGTGCCCTTGGGCTAAATATAATAATTATAATTCCCTTTTCTCTAAGTGCTACGTGCTCCCAAGCACTTCTCACTCACATGGCTCTCCATCACGTGATCGGGTCTTTCTCACAGGCTACAAGTGAAGACAGACACATCAGGGACGCAACTGCACACGTTCTTATCCAATTCCGAGGTGCATATTGAAGATATTGGAAGAACTGTCCACATTTACTTTTCGTCAGCCAACAAGATGAGTAGGCCTAACGACAAGCAAAAGCACTAGCCTATGTCAATCTACCCTCCCCCATTGTACAAAAGTTGACCTATTCTATTCTGTGAAATAAATAAATATTCCAAACATAGTCTGGGACAGTTGTGGGATGTCCCAGACTATGGGATGTCCCAGGTGAAAAGGATCTTTCCCAAACTTGAAACACACTCGCTGCGTATGTATGACAGTTAGGCTCTACACCCCTTGTAAAGTGGCTTAATGTGCTTAATTTTAAGAAGTTATTTGGCCACTTTAAAATATAGGCCTATGGGCTAGGCTACATGAGTTGCGCGACTATGATTTGAAAAATATGAAAAAGGCATTGTTTCTTGCCATACGCTAGGCATCATTAACAAGTGATAATATATAATTCACAAGTGATAGGCTAATATTGTCACCCATCAGACTATTCTTGATTTAATCTAGTCTTTCCATATACTAAATAATATATGTGTGAAATTTGTTTTGATTCAGAATGGACCATTATTATGCACTTGTCTCGAAACTGGAAGGGGAAAAAATACATGTTATCTATGCACTTAAATAGCGAATGGAGGACGATTTTCCCGTGGTAAATTTTTTATGCTAGCCAGGTAGGCTATACTGTTGTAAAGAGAAGCAATGTGCTTAATATGAGAAAAGTTGATAAATAAATATAGTAGGCCTAGCCTATACAAGCTGACGGGATCCTCTTTTTAATAGATGCCATCACTCTGTTTTTTCACACAATGAAATAGCTTATGGAAATGTTGTGCAACATGAGCTCATGGTCTCTCATGAAGTGTTTGATTAGATTTTCAAATACATTTTATTTATGTCAGAGTGATTAGAGGGACATGCTAGACTACAACTATAAACGTAGAGTACAAAGCTGGTGTTGTTAAGTGTACCCTGGCCACAGTAAACCTGGGGTAAATCCTAATATGGTATCTCTAACTGATGATTGGTCCTATATGATTGCATGGGTGCATGACTTTTACAGTAAAAGGTGTAAGTCAGAGAACCCTTCCCAAACACACAATGATTGTACATGCCCCATAAACAGTTAATTGTGATAAGTATCTAATTCAAAGTCAAGGAAAGTTTACGAGATGACACAGTTAGTAAAACAACTGGCTTAAGCACCAGGGCGACGATGACTCTGAAAGCAAAAATATTTATGCAGCTGTTCCTATCCCGGTTGGTACAGTGTACTCAGCACAATAGAGTGCTGAGTACCAGGCAGTTAGCAAGTTTGGTAGGTTACTAATGACCATCAGCAGCATCAGAGCTTAGAGAAGCCTAATTACCGTGACTAAACGGTCATGTGAAATTTGACTGCCTTCATGACTCGTGACCGCTCGTGTGGCGGTAATACGGTCACCGCAACAGCCCTAGGTCTGATAAATACTTACTCCACTGTGCCAGTGCCCTCTGCACTCTCCCTCACCACGTTGCCTTGGAGGATCTCCTGGGTCTTCACTGTGGAAATCCTCAGATCGTTGTCTCTCTCTGGCTCTGCACATAAAACACATACTCAAATCAAATAGAAATTTGATTGGTCGCACACACATACACTACATGACCAAAAGTATGTGGACACCTGCTCGTCGAACATCTCATTCTAAAATCATGGACATTAATATGGAGTTGGTCCCCCCTTTGCTGCCATAACAGCATACACACTTCTGGGAAGGCTTTCCATTAGATGTTGTAACATTGCTGCGGGGACTTGCTTCCATTCAGCAATAAGAGCATTGGTGAGGTGGGGCACAGATGTTGGGCGATTAGGCCTGGCTCACAGTCGGTGTTCCAATTCATTCCAAAGGTGATTGATGGGGTTGAGGTCAGGGCTCTGTGCAGTCCAGTCAAGTTCTTCCACACCGATCTCGGCAAACCATTTCTGTATGACCCTCGCTTTGTGCACGGGGGCATTGTCATACTGGAACAGGAAAAGGCCTTCCCCAAACTGTTGCCACAAAGTTGGAAGCACAGAATCATCTAGAATGTCATTGAATGCTGTAGCGTTAAGATGTCCCTTCACTGGAACTAAGGGGCCTAGCCCAAACCATGAAAAACAGCCACCGACCATTACTCCTCCTCCACCAAACTTTACAGTTTGCACTACACACTGGGGCAGGTAGCGTTCTCCTGGCATCCGCCAAACCCAGATTCGTCCGTAGGACTGCTAGATGGTGAAGCGTGATTCATCACTCCAGAGAACGCGTTTTCGCTGCTACAGAGTCCAATGGCGGCGGGCTTGTGTGCAGCTGCTCGGCCATGGAAACCCTTTTCATGAAGCTCCCGACGAACAGATCTTGTGCTTACGTTGCATCCAGAGGCAGTTTGGAACTTGGTAGTGAGTGTTGCAACCGAGGACAGACGATTTTTACGCGCTACGCGCTTTAGCACTCGGCGGTCCCGTTCTGTGAGCTTGTGTTGCCTACCACTTCGCAGCTGAGCCGTTGTTGCTCATAGACGTTTCCACTTCACAATAACAGCACTTACAATTGACTGGAGCAGCCCTAGCAGGGAAGAAATTTGACAAACTGACTTGTTAGAAAGGTGGCATCCTATGATGGTGCCACGTTGAAAGTCACTGAGCTCTTCAGTAAGGCCATTCTACTGCCAATGTTTGTCTATGGAGATTGCATGCCTGTATGCTCGATTTTATACACCTGTCAGCAACGGGTGTGGCTGAAATATCCGAATCCACAAATGTTTTTATATATAGTGTATTTAGCATACTGAATGTGTGTGTGTGTGTATGGTGCTCCTGCCTGATTGTGTGTATACGAGTGTGTATATGACTATTAACATGAATATGAGTGTATCATTCTGTGTGTGTATGTGTCTGACCACGTCACCCACCTGTAAGGATGACCAGGCTCTGTTGCCTATGCAGCGTTAGTGCAGGGCTCTTCCTCAGGCCGTTCTCTGTCACAGACCACTGCTGGGGTCTCTCAGGCAGGGGCTCGGACAGTGGCTCCTCAGGGGTCACTGCGGGGTCACTGAGGCCGTTCTCCTCCACTCCATTCTCCTTGGGCTCCTCCCCTATGGGGCCTGGCTCTCTTATGGGGCCCCTCCAGCGCCGTAGCCCCATGACCTGTCCGTTACGCCCACCTGGGTACCTGTGAATAGATGAGAAAACATGGTGAGTAGGACTCAATGGAATCTGTGTGGCGGGACACCACTTCGGCAGCTGTCTCAGATGCTGTCTACATATTTGATGGATAACTTTAGCAATTTCCGTGCACTCAAGGAAATTGCCTGGCAGAAGGATATCTTATAGTGTGGTCAGCATTTTATTTTACCTTTATTTAACTAGGCAAGTCAGTTAAGAACAAATTCTTATTTTCAATGACGGCCTAGGAACAGTGGGTTAACTGCCTTGTTCAGGGGCATCCGAATCATGATATGGACAGAGCAGATTGATACAATACAGAGCCTGGCATCTTGAGTTAAGCAAGTGCATTGTGATCTTCTGAGAATATAGATATAAATCCAATAGACCTCGAGAAGATCTAGGATGCATCATCGAGCGTCACCTTACTCAACCTGGATGGTCATAAAACTAGATCATGTGGGGTACCTCCCAGATCAATAAAAGTTGGTACTAAAACATAATTATGAGGCCTGCTGGGGTGAATGTGCTAAAATGAGGGACAGATCTGCGATGTACAAATATAATGGCCGTGAACTGTCTGTGCTTGAATGCATTCGTGTGACCAGCCTGTGAATGCCTCAGTGATGATAATTGAGTATAAACTTTAGGCCTGTAAATTGAATGGAATCTTCCGTAATAAATGTTAAGAGGAAACGACATTAAAGATCTTAGTGAACGAAAGCCACGAGGTGAAGAGGTGAAAGTGGGAATGTCTGGTACAGAACAGCTGGTAGTTTAAAACTGTCTTATATCTGTGCACATAATGCAGAGAAATCCATCTGTCTGTCTGCCTGTATGTCTGTCTGTCTGCCTTCCTGCATGCCTTCCTGCCTGGCTGTCTGTCTGCCTGTACTGTATGTAGGTAAATACACTGAGTGTACAAAACATTAAGTACCCCTCACCCCATGGACTCTACAAGGTGTCGGAAGCATTCCACATGGATGCTGGCCCATGTTGACTCCAATGCTTCTCACAGTTGTGTCAAGTTGGCGGGATGTAATTTGGGTGGTGGACCATTCTTAAATCTTGAAAAACCCAGCAGCGTTGCAGTTCTTGACACAAACCTGGCACATACCATACCCCGCTCAAGGCTTAAAAATCCTTCTTTAACCTGTCTCCTCTCCTTCATCTACACTGATTGAAGTGGATTTAACAAGTGACATCAATAAGAGATCATAGCTTTCACCTGGATTCACCTAGTCAGACTATGTCATGGAAAGAGCAGGTGTCTGGTGAATTTCCAGTAACCAACAGTTTCGCAATTACATTGACTCTGTCTCAACCTGCAATTATTTTTGATTCTTTATGCAGCTGCAACAGTAAAGAAAGTCATCTGTCACACTCCTCAACAAAAGAGAAAGACTCAACACGTAAATGTAGTTGTTTTGACAGAGAAACAAAGGGGATAAAATATGAGGAATCCTTTTTTAAGTTACCTTCATCCTATAAACTCATTTTCAAATCAAATCAAATTTTATTAGTCACATGCGCCGAATACAACAGGTGTAGACCTCACAGTGAAATGCTTACCTAAGAGCCCCTAACCAACAATGCAGTTTAAAAAAACCCGGATAAGAATAAGAGATGAAAGTATCAAGTAATTAAAGAGCAGCAGTAAAATAACAATAGCGAGACTACAGTATACACAGGGGGGTACCGATACAGAGTCAATGTGCAGGGGCACCGGTTAGTTGAGGTAGTAAGTACATGTAGGTAGAGTTATTAAAGTGACTATGCATAGATGACAACAGAGAGTAGCAGTGGTGTAAAGAGGGGGGGGGGGGGGGGGGGGAGCAATGCAAATAGTCTGGGTAGCCATTTGACTAGATGTTCAGGAGTCTTATGGCTTGGGGGTAGAAGCTGTTTAGAAGCCTCTTGGACCTAGACTTGGCGCTCCGGTACAGCTTGCAGTGCAGTAGCAGAGAGAACAGTCTATGACTAGGGTGGCTGGAGTCTTAAACAATTTTTAGGGCCTTCCTCTGACACCGCCTGGTAGAGGTCCTGGATGGCAGGAAGCTTGGCCCCAGTGATGTACTGGACTGTTCGCACTACCCTCTGTAGTGCCTTGCGGTCAGAGGCCGAGCAGTTGCCATACCAGGCAGTGATGCAACCAGTCAGGATGCTCTCGATGGTGCAGTTGTAGAACCTATTAAGGATCTGAGGACCCATGCCAAATCTTTTCAGTCTCCTGAGGGGAATATATTTTGTCATGCCCTCTTCACGACTGTCTTGGTGTAATTGGACCATGTTAGTTTGTTGGTGATGTGGACACCAAGGAACTTGAAGCACTCAACCTGCTCCACTGCAGCCACGTCGATGAGAATGGGGGCGTGCTCGGTCCTCTTTTTCCTGTAGTCCACAATCATCTCCTTAGTCTTGATCACGTTGAGGGAGAGGTTGTTGTCCGGGCACCACACGGCCAGGTCTCTGACCTCCTCCCGATAGGCTGTCTCGTCGTTGTCGGTGATCAGGCCTACCACTGTTGTGTCATCGGCAAATGTAATGATGGTATTGGAGTCGTGCCTGGCCGTGCAGTCATGAGTGAACAGAGAGTACAGGAGGGGACTGAGTACGCACCCCTGAGGGTCCCATGTGTTGAGGATCAGCGTGGCGGATGTGTTGTTACCTACCTTTACCACCTGGGGGCGGCACATCAGGAGGTCCAGGATCCAGTTGCAGAGGGAGGTGTTTAGTCCGAGGGTCCTTAGCTTATTGATGAGCTTTGAGGGCACTATGGTGTTGAACGCTGAGCTGTAGTCAATGAATAGCATTCTCACATAGGTGTTCCTTTTGTCCAGGTGGGAAAGGGCAGTGTGGAGTGCAATAGAGATTGCATCATCTGTGGATCTGTGGGGGCGGCATGGAAATTGGAGTGGGTCTAGGGTTTCTGGGATGATGATGTTGATGTGAACCATGATCAGCCTTTCAAAGCACTTCATGGCTACAGACGTGAGTGCTACGGGTTGGTAGTCATTTAGGCAGGTTACCTTAGTGTTCTTAGACACAGGCACTATGGTGGTCTGCTTGAAACATGTTGGTATTACAGACTCGGGCAGGGAGAGGTTGAACATATCAGTGAAGACACTTGTCAGTTAGTCAGCGTATGCTCGCAGTACACGTAATGGTAATCCATCTGGCCCTGCGGCCTTTTGAATGTTGACCTGTTTAAAGATCTTACTCACATTGGCTGCGGAGAGCGTGATCACACAGTCTTCCCGGAACAGCTGGTGCTCTCATGCATGTTTCAGTGTTATTTTCCTCAAAGCGAGCATAGAAGTAGTTTAGCTCGTCTAGTAGGCTTGTGTCACTGGGCAGCTCTCGGCTCTGCTTCCCTTTGTAGTCTGTAATGGTTTGCAAGCCCTGCCACATCCGATGAGAGTCAGAGCCGGTGTAGTACAATTCGATCTTAGTCCTGTATTGATGCTTTGCCTGTTTGATGGTTCGTTGGAGGTCATAGCGGGATTTCTTATAAGCTTCCGAGTTAGAGTCCCACTCCTTGAAAGCGGCAGCTCTAGCCTTTAGCTCAGTGCGGATGCTGCCTCTAATCCATAGCTTCTGGTTGGGGTATGTACGTACGGTCACTGTGGGGATGACTTCATCGATGCACTTATTGATGAATCTAATGACTGATGTGGTGTACTCCACGATGCCATCAGAGGAATCGCGGAATATATTCCTGTCTGTGCTAGCAAAACAGTCCTGTGGCTTAGCATCTGCTTCATCTGAACACTTTTTTATTGATCTAGTCACTGGTGCTTCCTGCTTTAATTGTTGCTTGTAAGCAGGAATCAGGAGGATAGAATTATGGTCAGATTTGCCAAATGGAGGGCGAGGGAGAGCTTTGTATGCGTCTCTGTGTGTAGAGTATAGGTGATCCAGAGTTATTTTTCCTCTGGTTGCACATTTAACATGCTGATAGAAATTTGATAAAATGGATTTAAGTTTCCCTGCATTAAAGTCCCCGGCTACTAGGAGCGCCGCCTCTGGGTGTGTCACGTCCTGACCAGTAATAGGGGTTATTTGTTATTATAGTTTGGTCAGGACGTGGCAGGGGGTGTTTGTTTCATGTGGTTTGGGCTATGTATTTAGGTAGAGGGGTGTTTGGTTTATGTGGTTCGGGGTTTGTTAGTCTATGGTCTATGTTAGTATATTTTCTATGTTCTATCTAGTGTTTTGTATTTCTATGTGTAGTTAATTGGGATTGGACCTTCAATTGGAGGCAGCTGGTTATTGTTGTTTTTCATGGGTGTTTGTAGGAGATTGTTCTTGTTTAGCTGTTTGCCTGACGAGACTGTCCAGTTCGTTTTGTATACGTTTCATGTGTTTTCCTTCTTCACCAAATAAAAAGAAGATGAGTATATATTTTCCCGCTGCGTCTTGGTCTCTAACCTACGACACCCGTGACAGGGTGAGCGTTTTCTTGTTAGCTTATGCAGCTCATTCAATGCTGTCTTAGTGCCAGCCTCTGACTGTGGTGGTATGTAAACAGCTACGAAGAATACAGATGAAAACTTTCTCGGTAGTTAGTGTGGTCTACAGCTTATCGTGAGATATTCTACCTCAAGCGAGCAATAGCTCGAGACTTCCTTAGATATCGTGCACCAGCTGTTATTTACAACAATACATAGTCCGCCGCCCCTTGTCTTACCAGACGCCGCTGTTCTATCCTGCCGGTACATTGTATAACCAGCCAGCTGTATGTTGATATTGTCGTCGTTCAGCCACGACTCCATGAAGCATAAGATGTTGTAGTTTTTAATGTCCCGTTGGTAGTTTAATCTTCCACGTAACTCATCAATTTTATTTTCCAAGGATTGCACGTTTGCTAGCAGAATGGAGGGAAGTGGGGGTTTATTCTATCACCTACGAATTCTCAGAAGGCAGCCCGCTCTTCGGCCCCTCTTTCTCCGCCTCCTCTTCACGCATATCACCAGGATTAGCTCCTGTTCCCGAGGAAGCAGTATATCCTTCGCGTCAGGCTTGTCAGAGTTGTGAAAGGAAAAAAATGATTCTGCTAGTTCGTGGTGAGTAATCGCATAAGAGACTGTAGAGGCAACATTATGTACAAAAATAAGTTACAAACAACGCAAATAAACGAACAAAAAAACACAATATTTTGGGGGCACGTAAAATGTCTGCCTTCTTCTCCGGCACCATCTTTTGGATGTTTCATTTAATTGAAAACGTTTGGGAACAAGGTGGTGCTTTCCTACAGTTGAAGTCGGAGGTTTATATACACCTTAGCCAAATACATTTAAACTCAGTTTTTCACAATTCCTGACATTTAATCCTCATAAAAATACCCTGTCTTAGGTCAGTTAGGATCACCACTTTATTTTAAGAATGTGAAATGTCAGTATAATAGTTGAGAGAATGATTATTTCAGCTTTTATTTCTTTCATCACATTCTCAGTGGGTCAGAAGTTTACATACACTCAATTAGTATTTGGTAGCATTGCCTTTAAATTGTTTACCTTGGGTCAAACATTTCGGATAGTCTTCCACAAGCTTCCCACAATAAGTTGGGTGAATTTTGTCCCATTCCTCCTGACAGAGCTGGTGTAACTGAGTCAGGTTTGTAGGCCTTTTTGCTTGCAAACATGCTTTTTCAGTTCTGCCCACAAATTTTCTATAGGATTGAGGTCAGGGCTTTGTGATGGCCACTCCAATACCTTGACTTTGTTGTCCTTAAGCCATTTTGCCACTACTTTGGAAGTATGCTTGGGGTCATTGTCCATTTGGAAGACCCATTTGCGACCAAGCTTTAACTTCCTGACTGATGTCTTGAGATGTTGCTTCAATATATCCACATCATTTTTCTCACTCATGATACCATCTATTTTGTGAAGTGCACCAGTCCCTCCTGCAGCAAAGCACCTCCCACAACATGTTGCTGCCACCCGCGTGCTTCACGGTTAGCATGGTGTTCTTCGGCTTGCAAGCGTCCCCCCTTTTTCCTCCAAACATAACAATGGTCATTATGGCCAAACAGTTCTATTTTTGTTTTATCAGACCAGAGGACATTTCTCCAAAAAGTACGATCTTTGTCCCCATGTGCAGTTGCAAACCGTAGTCTGGCTTTATGGCGGTTTTGGAGCAGTGGCTTCTGCTTTGCTGAGCGGCCTTTCAGGTTATGTCGATATAGGACTCGTTTTACTGTGGATATAGATACTTTTGTACCCGTTTCCTCCAGCATCTTCACAAGGTCCTTTGCTTTTGTTCTGGGATTGATTTGCACTTTTCACACCAAAATATGTTCATCTCAGGGAGACAGAACGCGTCTCCTTCCTGAGTGGTATGACGGCTGCGTGGTCCCATAGTGTGTATACTTGCGTACTATTGATTCTACAGATGAACGTGGTACTTTCAGGCATATGGAAATTGCTCCCAAGGATGAACCAGACTTGTGGAGGTCTTGAATTTTTTTTAGGCCTTGAAATACATCCACGGGTCACCTTCAATTGACTCAAATGTCAATTAGCGTATCAGAAGCTTCTAAAGCCATGACATCATTTTCTGGAATTTTCCAAGCTCTTTAAAGGCACAGTCAACTGAGTGTATGTAAACTTCTGACCTACTGGAATTGTGATGCAGTGAATTATAAGTGAAATAATCTGTCTGTAAACAATTGTTGGAAAATGACTTGTGTCATGCACAAAGTAGATGTCCTAACCAACTTGCCAAAACTATAGTTTGTTAACAAGAAATTTGTGGAGTGGTTGAAAAATGAGTTTTAGTGACTCCAACCTATGTGTATGTAAGCTTCCGACATCAACTGTATGTATTTGATGTGTTTGATGATAAGGTTTTGACAGTCTGAATGTGCATGGGAAACAAAATATGTGTCATTATAGGCGTAGGACCCTCATTTGAGAGTTTTTATAGCATGTTTTCATGTTCTGTTAAAAGCAACTGGGGCATCTTCATTTTGGTTAATTTGCAAACTGAAGGAGAGTTCATGCAACTTAAAATGGTCTCCATCCTTCCTCATGTCCTCACAGATCCTGAGATCATCTTTCGCATACTGACTAACGATTCACAACCTTCACTTTCGATCCCTTTTCTTTAAAATGTATAGTGCCCTCAAAAAGTTTCTCTAGCAAAATGCCTTCAAGTTCCTTCACCGTCTCGTTAAGAAATTCAATGTGATACAATTTCTGTTTGGACATTTTAAAGTTGTATGAAAGCTTATCCTGCCTGTTTATTTCATCCATCTTCATTCATAATGCAGAAGTTCATTTCGGGTCATGCCATTTTATACCTCTCAGCGCTTTATGGTTCTTATTTATAGCTCAGGTTTACGGTTTAGGATGAAGACCGCCAGCTCATTGCTGTGAATGTGCCCTGTAGCATAAAACTGTTTTAAAATGTAATTCCACAATATAACTTTATATCAGCTATCTCACCCTTAGTAGGTGCGTATTCATCTGTGTGCATCTAAACTCAGCAAAAAAAGAAACGTTCTCTCACTGTCAACTGCGTTTATTTTCAGCAAACTTAACATGTGTAAATATTTCTATGAACATAACTGAGACATAAACTGAACAATTTCCACAGACATGTGAATAACAGAAATTGAATAATGTGTCCCTAACAGTCAGTATCTGGTGTGGCCCCCAGCTGCATTAAGTACTGCAGTGCATCTCCTCCTCATGGACTGCACCAGATTTGCCAGTTCTTGCTGTGAGATGTTACCCCACTCTTTCACCAAGGAACATTTCTGGGGGGAATGGCCCTAGCCCTCACCCTCCGATCCAACAGGTCCCAGACGTCCTCAATGGGATTGAGATCCGGGCTCTTCGCTGGCCATGGCAGAACACTGACATTCCTGTCTTTCAGGAAATCACGCACAGAACGAGCAGTATGCTGGTGGCATTGTCATGCTGGAGGGTCATGTCAGGATGAGCCTGCAGGAAGGGTACCACATGAGGGAGGAGGATGTCTTCCCTGTAACGCACAGCGTTAAGATTGCCTGCAATGACAACAAGCTCAGTCCGATGATGCTGTGACACACCGCCCCAGACCATGACGGACCCTTCACCTCTAAATCGATCCCGCTCCAGAGTACAGGCCTCGGTGTAACGCTCATTCCTTCAACGATAAACGCGAATCCAACCATCACCCTTGGTGAGACAAAACCTCGACTCGTCAGTGAAGAGCACTTTTTGCCAGTCCTGTCTGGTCCAGCGACGGTGGGTTTGTGCCCATAGGCGACATTGTTGCCGGTGATGTCTGGTGAGGACCTGCCTTACAACAGGCCTACAAGCCCTCAGTCCAGCCTCTCTCAGCCTATTGCGGACAGTCTGAGCACTGATGGAGGGATTGTGCATCCCTGGTGTAATTCGGGCAGTTGTTGTTGCCATCCTGTACCTGTCCCACGGGTGTGATGTTCGGATGTACCGATCCTGTGCAGGTGTTGTTACACGTGGTCTGCCACTGCGAGGACGATCAGCTGTCTGTCCTGTCTGCCTGTAGCGCTGTCTTAGGCGTCTCACAGTACGGACATTGCAATCTATTTCCCTGGCCACATCTGCAGTCCTCATTCCTCCTTGCAGCATGCCTAAGGCACATTCACGCAGATGAGCAGGGCCCCTGGGCATCTTTCTTTTGGTGTTTTTCAGAGTCAGTAGAAAGGCCTCTTTAGTGTCCTAAGTTTTCATAACTGTGACCTTAATTGCCTACTGTCTCTAAGCTGTTAGTGTCTTAAAGACCGTTCCACCGGTGCATGTTCATTAATTGTTTATGGTTCATTGAACAAGCATGGGTGTCACGCCCTGGCCATAGAGAGGGTTTTTGTTCTCTATTTTGGTTAGGCCAGGGTGTGACTAGGGTGGGCATTCTATGTCCTTTTTTCTATGTTTTGTATTTCTTTGTTTTGGCCGGGTATGGTTCTCAATCAGGGACAGCTGTATATCGTTGTTTCTGATTGGGAGACATACTTAGGCAGCCTGTTTTCCTTTGGGTTTTGTGGGTGGTTAATTTCTGTTTAGTGTTGCTTACCTGACAGAACTGTTTGGCTGTTGTTTTGTTTCTTTGTTTATGTGTTCTCAGTACAATAAATACATGATGAGCACTCAACACGCTGCACCTTGGTCTACTCCCTTCGACGGCCGTTACAATGGGAAACAGTGTATAACCCTTTACAATTAAGATCTATGAAGTTATTTGTATTTTTACGAATTATCTTTGAAAGACAGGGTCCTGAAAAAGGGACTTTTCTTTTTTTGCTGAGTTTATGTCTACTGAATTGACCAGAAATCAAATCAAGCTCAGCTGCACCATTCTAGAGTAAAGCCTTGCTCTTGGGGTTACAGTTACACATGTCAAATCTCAGGGAAGGTTACTCATCACCATGTAGTTCACCAAACCTCCTCTGCTACATCTGCCCCAGGATCTGTACCAAATGACATCCTATTTCATTTTTAGTGCAACACTTTTGTTGAGGGCCCTGTCTGTGACCATTAGCCCCCTCACCTGCCCTCCTCGCGCTCCAGCAGGCGCCTGTAGGTGGCGATCTCTTTCTCTAGCCTCATCTTGGTATTGAGCAGCTGGCCATGGCGATCTCGCTGCGTGGCCAGGCCGCCCCTCACCTGCTCCAGCTCGCCCTCCAGGCCTTGGATGACCTGGGACAGGCCCTGCAGCTGGCTGGAGTACTGACGCTGGGTGTGGTGGAGGGAACTCTCCAGACCTTTCTCCTGGGGAAGGGAAAGACAGAGGAGAGAGGGTGGACAGGAGAAAATGATGTGGGACAGAGAGACGAGATGGGGAGCAGGTGAAAAGGGACAGATCGGACAGTGGAGATAGAGGAGAGGGCAAAGGAGATGGAGGGGAGAGGGAAGAGGGGATAGAGGAGAGAGTGGAGAGGAGATGTAGGGGAGAGGAGAAGTATTAGAGAGGGAAGAAAAGATGGAGGAGAGGGGAGAAGAGAGAGGAGATGGAGGAGAGAGGGCAGAGGAGAAAGAAGAGAGGTGAGAGGGGAGAAGGGAGAGGAGAAGAGAGGGGAGAGGAGATGGAGGAGAGCGGGGAAATAGCAGGATCAGAGAGATTAAATAATTGTAAAAATGGAGAGGGGGAGAGAGAGCAGAGAGGGGATGAGAAGGTGGAGCACACCGATGGAGAGGGAGGACAGTGTAGAGGGGAAAGAGGGAATATGATAGAGGAGAGGGTGGATAGGGACAAAAGGTGATGATAGGATGACACAGAAGGTGGAACAGAAGAGAGAGTGAGAGGGGACGGGGTAGAGGGGGAAGAGGCAAGAGTATACGAGTGAAAGAATCACCAATAGTGCTTTCAGAATGAATAAAGATGAATGCTCTCCAAACTCTACTGATCCATTATGGGTGTTTGGCAGGGACAGGAAGGTACTGTATGTGTCTGCCGCAATGCTGAGCCTAAAGTGGTGTGTGTGTGTCTGTGCATGTGTGTGTGTGTGTGCTCACCAGAGCATGTAGGGACTTGATCTCCACCTGCAGGCAGTGCCACTGTTTCCTGGCCTCGGCCAGCTCTGCCCGCGCCTCCCTGAGGGCAGTCCCTCCGAGGTTCACCTGAGCCCATGCTGCCTCTTCTGCATTGAGCTGGGGAAGAGAGAAGGAGGTCATATAACACACACACACACACACACACACCATTCACATGGACCTCCACAAAAATAAAGTTCTGATGGAGATAGATACTGACACACACACAAACAGGAACAGTTCACATGGAACTCAGACACACACACACACACACACACACACACACACACACACACACACACACACACACACACACACACACACACACACACACACACACACACACACACACACTTATACAAATTGGCACCTGCACACACACTCATAAAAACTGGTACCCACACACACCCATAAAAACTGGCACCCACACACATTGGCACAGAGCCAGAAGAAAGTAAAGTACACAAAGTAAAACAGCTCTAAACCATGACTTAAACTTGATGAAACATTGTAAATAGGCTTCACACCTTTATAAATCTACCTGTAATAATTTCCCCCACAGATTCCCACAGGGCACAAACACGTTGAATCAAGTTTGTTAGTTAAACATGAAACTGACGCTTGTGCCCAGTGGATTCCTAGAACCTGTGGACATCATAATATTACTCTGTAATTACTGTGTAAACAAGAACATATTAGGAGCAATTATTGTAAATGTTAACCTTAACAAGTCATTTTACAGTAAGAAGGATAACATAATACAGTGGGGGGAAAAAGTATTTGATCCCCTGCTGATTTTGTACGTTTGCCCACTTACAAAGAAATGATCAGTCTATAATTTTAATGGTAGGTTTATTTGAACAGTGAGAGACAGAATAACAACAAAAAAATCCAGAAAAACGCATGTCAAAAATGTTATAAAATGATTTGCATTTTAATGTGGGAAATAAGTATTTGACCCCTCTGCAAAACATGACTTAGTACTTGGTGGCAAAACCCTTGTTGGCAATCACAGAGGTCAGACGTTTCTTGTAGTTGGCCACCAGGTTTGCACACATCTCAGGAGGGATTTTGTCCCACTCCTCTTTGCAGATCTTCTCCAAGTCATTAAGGTTTCGAGGCTGACGTTTGGCAACTCAAACCTTCAGCTCCCTCCACAGATTTTCTATGGAATTAAGGTCAGGAGACTGGCTAGGCCACTCCAGGACCTTAATGTGCTTCTTCTTGAGCCACTTCTTTGTTGCCTTGGCCATGTGTTTTGGGTAATTGTCATGCTGGAATACCCATCCACGACCCATTTTCAATGCCCTGGCTGAGGGAAGGATGTTCTCACCCAAGATTTGACAGTACATGGCCCCGTCCATTGTCCCTTTGATGCGGTGAAGTTGTCCTGTCCCCTTAGCAGAAAAACACCCCCAAAGCATTATGTTTCCACCTCCATGTTTGACGGTGGAGATGGTGTTCTTGGGGTCATAGGCAGCATTCCTCCTCCTCCAAACACGGCGAGTTGAGTTGATGCCAAAGAGCTCCATTTTGGTCTCATCTGACCACAACACTTTCACCCAGTTGTCCTCTGAATCATTCAGATGTTCATTGGCAAACTTCAGACGGACATGTATATGTGCTTTCTTGAGCAGGGAGACCTTGCGGGCGCTGCAGGATTTCAGTCCTTCACGGTGTAGTGTGTTACCAATTGTTTTCTTGGTGACTATGGTCCCAGCTGCCTTGATATCATTGACAAGATCCTCCCGTGTAGTTCTGGGCTGATTCCTCATCGTTCTGATGATCATTGCAACCCCATGAGGTAAGATCTTGCATGGAGCCCCAGGCTGAGGAATATTGACAGTTCTTTTGTGTTTCTTCCATTTGCGAATAATCGCACCAACTGTTGTCACCTTCTCACCAAGCTGCTTGGCGATTGTCTTGTAGCCCATTCCAGCCTTGTGTAGGTCTACAATCTTGTCCCTGAAATCCTTGGAGAGCTCTTTGGTCTTGGCGATGGTGGAGAGTTTGGAATCTGATTGATTGATTGCTTCTGTGGACAGGTGTCTTTTTTACAGGTAACATGCTGCGGTTAGGAGCACTCCCTTTAAGAGTGTGCTCCTAATCTCAGCTCATTACCTGTATAAAAGACACCTGGGAGCCAGAAATCTTTCTGATTGAGAGGGGGTGAAATACTTATTTCCCTCATTAAAATGCAAATCAATTTATAACATTTTTGACATGTGTTTTTCTGGATATTTCTGTTGTTATTCTGTCTCTCATTGTTCAAATAAACCTACCATTAAAATTATAGACTGATCCTTTCTTTATCAGTGGGCAAACCTACAAAATCAGCAGGGGATCAAATACTTTTCCCCCCCACTGTAGTTAGTTACAGTATGTACAATGCATTCAGGAAGTATTCAGACCCCAACTCAGGCCCTATTATAAAATGGATTAAAAAAAATGTCCTCATCAATCTACACACGAAACCCCATGATGACAAAGCAAAAACTTTTTATTTTTTTATTTTAGATTTTGAAACTGAAATATGACATTTACCTAAGTATTCAGACCCTTTACTGAGTACTTTGTTGAAGCTCCTTCGGTTATTGCCTTGAGTCTTCTTGGTATGACGCTACAAGCTTGGCACACCTGTATTTGGGGAGTTTCTCACATTCTTCTCTGCAGATCCTCTCAAGCTCTGTTAGGTTGGATGGGGAGCGTCGCTTCCTGAGCACTCTGGAGTAGGTTTTCATCAAGGATATCTCTGTACTTTGCTCTGTTCATCTTTCCCTCGGTCCTGACTAGTTTCCCAGTCCCTGCCCCTGAAAAACATCCCCACAGCATGACGCTGCCACCACCATGCTTCACTGTAGGGATGGTGTAAGGTTTCCTCCAGACGTGACGCTTGGCATTCAGGCCAAAGAGTTCAATCTTGGTTTCATCAGACTAGATAATCTTGTTTCTCATGGTCTGAGAGTCCTTTAGGTGCCTTTTGGCAAACTCCAAGAGGGCTTTCATGTGCCTTTTACTGAGGACTGGCTTCCCCAGATCTGTGCCTCGACACAATCCTGTCTCGGAGCTCTATGGACAATTCTTTCGACCTCATGGCTTGGTTTTTGCTCTGACATGCACTGTCAACCTTATATAGACAGATATGTGCCTTTTCAAATCATGTCCAATCAATTGAATTTACCACAGGTGGACTCCAATCAAGTTGTAGAAACATCTCAAGGATGATCAATGGAAACAGGATGCACCTGAGCTCAATTTCAAGTCTCATAGCAAAGGGTCTGAATACTTATTTAAATAAGGTATTTCTTATTTAAATAAGGTATTTGCAACATTTTCTAAAAACCTCTTTTACTTTGTCATTATGGGGTATTGTGTGTAGATTGATGAGGATTTAAAAAAAATGAAATCTAATTTAGAATAAGGCTGTAACGTAACAAAATGTGGAAAGAGTCAAGGGGTCTGAATACTTTCCGAAGGCACTGTATGTGCTTCAGCCAACTCTGCTTCGCCGACAGATCTGGAACCAGGCTGTAACAGGGCTGTATTCCACTCCAGACCCCAGTCCACTCTGACATAAGGGGGCTCTAACTAGGAGGGCAACAAACAAAGTCATTCTGCAGAGCAGACGCTGGTTAAGTACCAGTAGCTGCCTGCCTGCAGCCATGAGCCAAGGTGCTTAATCACGCCTGTTACATCAAAGTTACTGGTTGCATCCCAAATGGAACCCTATTCCCTAAAAATTGCACTACTTTAGACCAGAGCCCTATGGGAGCCCTATGGACCCTGGTCAAAAGTAGTGCACTAATTAAGGAATAAGGTGCCAATTGGGATGCAGACACTGTGCCACAGACGGTAAAACTGACCAGACGCAAACAAGACAGCCATGATGAGTGACTCATTCTATTCCCCCTATTCCATTGAAACTGAAATGCTCCTATTTCAAAACCTGAAATATGAGCTGAAATATCATCTCATGGGCAATAAGCGAAACTGACTCGACGGGCTGCGATATTGTTGAAAAAAACATAGCTATGAGAGGAAGCTATAGGTCATTTGCTTAACATATCATATTCCCTGAAATCAAAACGCTCCTATTTCAAAGCCTGTAATACTGTCCCCATCAGATGTGATGTTGTCGAAAACAACAGCTATGGAAGGTGGCTATAGGCTACTTGCCAATTGCAAGTTATCCTTTTCAACTGAAATCCAAATGCTCCTCTTTCAAAGACTGAAAAGATTACTGTCCTCAGCTGATGCCTTATAAGGACTTAGCAGTAAACAGATCAGAGAGGCCCGTTACAAGTGGTGTATTACAATGCTGCGGTTGTGGTTCACGACGTATCAATATCTAAATAGGTTGTATGTAGCAGCGTTTCAATATCGTAGTAAAAGTTGATCTCTTCTTCGGAGGTAATGGATTGTCTATGGGTACCTTTCTGTATGTGGAGGGGTGTGTGATGAGGATAAAGAAGGAAGGAGAGAGAAGGAGAGAGAGAAAGAGGGATAGAGGTGAACAACCCATCTCAGACCTCAGACCACCTCAGAGCTCCGACACTAATTCAGTACAACAAATCAAAATAAACCAACTCCTCTTATCTTACCACATGCCACTGCGTTGCCTGGAAACAGCTGAGGTGAGCTATAATCAGGGTGTGACTAGGTGGCAGGGAGCCAAGGGAGGATGAAAGGAAAGACAGAGAGAGAGAGGGATGGATGGAAGGAAGGAAATAAAGAGAGGGGGAGGGACGAAGGCAGTGGGACACTGCGTACCTGTGGGAGAGATCCTCCATGGGCTCGGGGTCTGAGTGTGGCTCCGAAACGGCTAGGCCCGGCAGCGGAGCATGGAGCTTGATTTGGGCCGGCGGCCAGGCCGGGGTGTCGGTCATCTGGGACTTGATTTAGGCCGGTGAGGCTGAGGCGGTCGCACTGCGTCCTGATTCGGTCGAGGAGCTGGGAGAGCTCCATCCCTGTGCCATCCTCCTCCCACGCTGTGGCCGTCACTAGCAGCGCATCACAAGAGTCGGCCTGCTGCTGCTGCAGAGCACGGGCTGCCTAAACAATGAGCCAACCAGTGAGAGGTAGAGAGAAGAGGGAGAGAGCGACAGGGAGATATATGAATGTAAGAGAGTATACAAGAGTGTGTGTGACAGCGAGAGGTGATGGATCTGAGAATGAAGGAGAAAAAGGAACAGAGAGAGAACGAGGGCAGAGGAAGAGAGCAAGAGAGAGAGAGAACAGTGTGAGAGCAGGCACACGCAATGCAGGGGAGGGATAGAGTCTGTTATTGAGCCTGAGAGTCTGGGACAGTGTGTGTGTGTGCGTGCGTGCGTGTGTGTGTGGGAGAGAGAAGCTGGATCACGTAAAGACCTGAGTGGAGGATGGGAAGGGGAGTATTAGTCAGCAGGAATAAAAAGGGGTTAGTAAAAGAGAAAGAGAGAGAGAGAAGGGTGGGAGGATGACACGAAAGCATTGAAAGGGAACGGTTGGTGTGAAACCTAACAAGCCTTTCCACTGAGGTCAATAGGGGAGGTGTGCAAAAACAGGAGTCTGGTTAATGGGCTGATAAGGAGAAGGTGTTCTGAGACGCTGCTCTTTCTTTACAGTAGCTTGCCTCTCTCTCTCTCTCTCTCTCTCTCTCTCTCTCTCTCTCTCTCTCGCTCTCTTTTTTGTCTCACCTTTCTCTCCCCTCCGCACATAAACATTCAAAAAAGAACGAGACAGTGGGAATTATCAAAGGTGGAATATACTGTACAAACACACTGGATGCTGATCAGTAAAAAGTAAATGAATTTCCTCCTAATTGGAACAGGACGTAGAGTTGGATAACCCCTGCCAGAGTCACTTCCCACTGGGCACAAACTGGTTGAATCAACGTTGTTTCAATGTAATTTTTTGACGTATTGTGATGTGGAATCTACGTGGGAAATATATTGGATTTGAAAAAAGTAATCAACGTAAACTGTTGTTTTGAGGGTGAAACTTTAACCACAGGATTATGTAATCATGGTAACCAAATTTCAACATAGACAAACCTTGTATAAAATATGTTCAATTTGTAACTTTAAAACAATGTCAGATCTTCAACGTTATATCCAGTATCAGATTTTTTTAATTATTATTTCAATTCAACCCAGAACTGGAAAAATAGACAATAAAATAGGCCAATGGCTTCAAGCTCTGGTTGATTTCAATTGTAATGATATTTAGTGATATTGGAATGTTTTTGGTTGTCAACGCAACCAAATATCAACATTTGAAGGAGATGTATCTTCTGCTTGGATAGTTCCATCTGTGCCACTGATTAGTCTGACTTTTAGTCCTTTTTGTCTACAAATTAATCATTGATATGTTGAATTCACGTCTGCATCTCAACCAAAAATCTAATTTAAAGAATTGGACTTCATCAAAACAAACCGAACTTTAAATGCCCATTAATCAAAGTTTGTTTTGATTCAGTCCTATTTTTTTACTTAGATTTTTGGTTGAGATGCAGACGTTTCATCAACATATCAATTTGGAGATAAACTGGAATTAAAGCCAGACTAAGTCAGTGGCACAGCTGGAACTATCCAAGCAAGAGATAAATCTCCTTCAAATGTTGATATTTGGTTGCGTTAACAACCAAACACAATTCAACGTTATTTTTGAAATACAATAAATAGCCTATTAACTTGTCGACATGTTAACAAATGATGTGTTGGATTCATGTCTCCAACTCAACCACAAATACAAGTTGAAGAATGGGATTAAGTCAGTGGCTCAAATGGAACTATACAAGCAGTAGATACATCTCCTTTAAATGTTGATATTTTGATGCAACCAAACACAATTCAATATGATTTTTACAGTAAATAGCCTAAAGTTAAGGCGATCTTACAAACTAATGTTACAGTATTTATTCAACCTTTTTACGGATGTCTTTACCGTACAGACCCTTGCAACCGTACAGACCCTTGCAACATGCACACAGACACTTGCACAAGACCGTACCACATAGTCCTGGTGCATGTCCTGCAGCTCTGTCATGGAGTGGTGTAGCTCCGCCTCCAGCTGCACGTTGGTTTGCTCCACCCTCATCTTGTTCTCCCTCAGCAGAGCCACCTGTTGCTCCAGACATTTGGTCTGCCTCTCTTCCACCTCACATCTATGACAGGACACACGACACATCTCATCATATCAACTGGGTTGTGTTCATTAGAGCACTCAATGGAAAACCTTTAAAAACTTTTTTAAATCGAAGAACACATTTTGTTGTTGTTGTTTCTTACTGGACAGGTAGTCCCTGTTTCCATGTTTCAGTTGGTGATATTGACTTGTATTTAGCCTTGACCACAGGGGTCTATGCAAAGCAGCTATGGGCCTATACTTTACCAGGAGGTGGTGATGGTTACATTACTACTGAATGTACCTGACTCCGGGTCAACTAGAGAAACAGCTACACATACTGTGCATGTAGGTAAACACTGTGACACAGTATATGGGAAACGTTACAGCCGCACATCCATTGTATCTAAGCAGGTGCATAGTCCCTTTCCTGCAGTCAGTGACTAAAAGTGTCCTCTTTGGCCTCACGGGTGGAATGTTATTCATATTTTTCATCATTTCATAATTAATAAAGATGTTTTTATTGATTTATTTATGATGGAAATATGGTGTTTCTATGTCAAACGGTTTTGTTATAATTCAGTCTTCTGTGATGTACTGTATATAAAGTGTAATAGTGGAATGCAAACTCTATATCTGACATGGTACAGGTGTCTTCTTTCTTTTAAACCCATAACCATGTGTGTGAGGTATATACTTTTGTTTCAAAGTAGATTTGTTTAAGACTACCAAGAATCCCTCTGTGTAACCCTGATTTAGCCCACTTTAGTCAAATGTTTTAAGATATACAAGTGTTTTCAGGTAAAGGTAAATAGACTGCACACTGCAATCTCTGCTCCCATGTGTTTAAGTGACCCTTCATCAGCTCTGACATAATCATGTAAAAGACCTTATCACACAGTAGGAAAAAAATCTTGCAACAGTCATTCAGTAGTTGCAATAGTCCTCACTTCCCAACATGCTAAAGTCACAGTCACGGACATCAAATCAAAGTGTATTGGTCACGTACACAGTTTAGCAGATGTTATAGCGGGTGCTGTGAAATGCTTATTGTACTAGTGCCTAACGATGCAGTAAAATGTCAACAAGTAAACAAATAATATATATATTTTAAATACAATATAAACCTTGTGACACAGAGTTGCAGACAACATCGTGACAGTGGCCCAGGTAAGGCCAGCAGGACACAATATATAAATAGAGAAGGTGTGTATTCATAGCTCATAGCTGTCTGCATGCTGTTGCCCTCCCTTGCCCTTCAGGGGTTAATGGATAGCCGTCTGCATCCCAAATGACACCCTATTCCCCATTTAGTGCACTACTTTTGACCACACTCAATGGGTACCCTTATTGGCCCTGGTCAAAAGTAGTGCTCTAAATAAGAATTAGGGTGTCATTTGGCACGCAGCTCTCTGGCAGTATCAGAGGGGCTGGTGTGTCACTCTGCATCAATACAGATGGGGAAAGTGCCGACGAGGCACAACACAGCCGGGCTGCGATTTGTATGCAGGTTGTTGAGCAGGAGTGGAACTAGCCGAGTTACAACAAAGTGCGGACTGTACTGCTGCTACAGTAGAGAAGTGATTATAAAGTATCGCTGCAGGGGAAAATAAAATATCTGATTGTTATTCAAGAAGTGCATTTAAAGTGGTATAGACTGAAATTGGTAGGAGTAGGATTTGATGGATTTTTCCAGAAGGCATTCACAACTGCTATGGTATAGCTTTGTTTTCTTTAGATAGATTCTAGGCCTGACCTAGAATGTCCCAAACACTACTGACCTGGCCTGGATGGTAGAAGCCCTGGACATCATGTGGTCAGACTGCAGCACCAGCTCTGCATTTTCCATCAGCAGCTTACCAACCTAAAGAACCAAAACACAGTCAACACACACAAGACAAAATAACAAGGAAGGGAATAAGATGCGACGAGAAGCGTGTAAAACATGATCGATTTCAGAATGTGTTCAATCTTGTTGATCCATGTAACGTCATTGGTCCAATAGGTAGGAAAACACAATGAAACATGACATCACATACGAATACACCTCAGTACACTGGAAGTTCACATTACCAGGTGCTGCATCAAATTGGGGTCTTTTTTTATGTGAAAACATGCGGGTGAGGCTTATCGCAATAGAACAACTGTAATAAAGGTTTCGCTTCCTTGTATTACACTAGCCTCGTCTCATACTGTGTGGCATGACATTGACCAATGGAAGAGTTGGCTACAGCACATAGAGTACGGGACAAGGCTAACACACTAGCACAAGCATAAAGAGAGACGCCTTTGAAAGTTCATCATAGAAAGTAAGTTGGAACAGAGACGAGAAAGAATTATACTGTACACAGAGACATAACAATGGTATCCACAATTTCATCTGATTTTGGGGAAGTAGATAAAGGGCTTCATTGCCAAAAACCCCAAAGTATCCCTTTAAATCAATTTAGATAAGCCAGTTGGAATCACTCTTTATTCTGTAAGAATATGATCACTTGAGGTTGAGCCACTTTACATTCATTGAAAAGACGGCACAATAATATTCTGCCTGTTCATGCTTGTCAGATTGCCACCAGCTCAGTGAGTCAGATTTATTACATGATGACGTTCCACGATTTGGGTTCATTAAGACCTGAAGCAGTTGTGGCACAGATATTATTAAAACCAAAGAGCCTTTCACAGTAATTCTAGTACTTGACCTCATAAACCATAAATGTTTGGCGTTAACTCCAATGTGAGCACATGAAACTTTAACTAATGTTATCCAAAATCCCTTGCATCTTTGATATTGAAATGTTTACTGTACAAGCTAGGGCCATTTTGAGCAAACAGAGTTTCAATGTTGACTCTTCCTTTGCCAATCACAATAGCACAATGCTTACTCAAGGCCAACACACCCATTCTGAAGGAGGAAAGTCAGGAATAACTTGGACTTATTGTGTTGTGTTTTTGCTCACACAACCGCCTCAAAGTTATGATCATATTTTCATTGCAATTACCCGTTCCATTATCTTAGCTCTGCCAGTTATTCATCTCTGACTGTGTTGATTCATAGCCCTGAGAGAGTACAAACCAGATATTAGCGGTTTGTTTTCTTCTGACAGGGCACTTCTCCAACTGAACATTAACGGATTGATTTCAAATGAAATGACATCAAATTGTATTTGTCGCATGTTTCGTAAACAACAGGTGTAGACTACCAGTGAAATGCTTACTTACAGGCCATTCCCAACAATGCAGAGAGAAAAATAGAAAAATAATAACACAGGGAATAAATACACAATGAGTAATGATAACTTGGCTATATACACGGGGTACCAGTATTCCTTATTATGGCTCGTTATTCAATGCTTCTAAATAGAATGAGGGTGGTGTCAGGTCTTAAAACCTAAACCCACAACAATAACACTAGTCTAGGACTGAAACCGGACTTGAGGAAGATGACCATAACAAAGTCAATTGTTACTATAAATCATGAATTCATGTCAAAAGAAGATTTGAAGAATGTTATCAGTTATGCGTATGTCAAGTCATACATTTTTCATTTAATTTGATTTATTTAGCCAGGATAGTCCACTCAGTAACAATTGCCACTGATTTCCAGGGAGTCCTGGGTTCCATAGAAATCAACATTCCAGGTATTAGTCCAGGCGAAAGTGTGAGGAAATGTCATACATACACTACCGGTCAAGTTTTAGAACATCTACTCATTCAAGGGTTTTTCTTTATTTTTACTATTTTCTACATTGTAGAATAATAGTGAAGACATCAAAACAATGAAATAACACATACGGAATCATGTACTAGCCAAAAAAGTGTTAAACAAATCAAAATATATTTTATATTTGAGATTATTCAAATAGCCACTCTTTGCATTGATGACAGCTTTGCACACTCTTGCGATTCTCTCAACCAGTTTTTCTAACAGTCTTGAAGGAGTTCCCACATATGCTGAGCACTTGTTGGCTGCTTTTCCTTCACTCTGCGATCCGACTCATCCCAAACCATCTCAATTGGGTTGAGGTCGGGGGATAGTGGAGGCCAGGTCATCTGATGCAGCACTCCAACACTCTCCTTCTTGGTAAAATAGTTCTTACACAGCCTGGAGGTGTGTTGGGTCATTGTCCGGTGGAAAAACAAATGATAGTCCCACTAAGCCCAAACCAGATGGGATGGCATATTGCTGCAGAATGCTGTGGTAGCCATGCTGGTTAAGTGTGCCTTGAATTGTAAATAAATCACAGACAGTGTCACCAGCAAAGCACCCACACACCATAACACCTCCTCCTCCATGCTTTACGGTGGAAAATACGCATGCGGAGCTAATCTGTTCACCCATACCGCTTCTCACAAAGACACAGCGGTTTGAACCAAAAATCTGTAATGTGGACTCATCAGACCATAGGACAAATTTCCACCAGTCTAATGTCCATTGCTCATGCTTCTTGGCCCAAGCAAGTGGGTATTGGTGTCCTTTAGTAGTGGATTCTTTGCAGCAATTCAACCACAAATGCCTGATTCATACAGTCTCCTCTGAACAGTTGATGATGAGATGTGTCTGTTACTTGAACTCTGTGAAGCATTTATTTGAGCTGAAAATTCTGAGGCTGGTAACTCTACTGAACCTATCCTCTGCAGCAGAGGTAACTCTAGGTCTTCCTTTCCGTATTGACTGACCTTCATGTCTTAAAGTAATGATGGACTGTCGTTTCTCTTTGCTTATTTGAGCTGTTCTTGCCATAATATGTACTTGGTATTTTAACAAAAAGGGCTATCTTCTGTATACCACCCCTACCTTGTCAGAACACAACTGATTGGCTCAAACGCATTAAGAAGGAAGGAAATTCCACAAATTAACTTCTAACAAGGAACACCTGTTCATTGAAATGCATTCCAGGTGACTACCTCATGAAGCTGGTTGAGAGAAATGCAAAAGAGTGTACAAAAGGGTGGCTATTTGAAGAATCTCAAATATAAAATGTATTTTGATTTGTTTAACACTTTTTTGGTTGTTACATGATTCCATATGTGTTACTTAATAGTTTTGATGTCTTCACTATTATTCTACAATGTAGAAAACAGTAAAAGTAAAGAAAAACCCTTGAATGAGTAGGTGTTGTAAAACTTTTGACCGGTAGTGTATGTACATTTGATCATGACATGTTCTCACATGGTTACGCCGACAGATATCATATCAGTGCAGCTATGCATGAAGGATCTTTATGATGATCAATGGACTGGCAATCGCTCATATTTTATGCATCACTCTCACTGAAAGTGAAATTGGGCATAAAAGTCAACCTTCCCGTTGGCTTCAATACTAATAGGTCAGATCTTGGTGCTTTCTTCGCCTTTGTCTCCATTCACATTCAGAGACCATAAATCAAGGGGTGGTTGCAAAACCTCCAATCAGCTCATGCGAGCGAGCTGACAATTACAGCAGCCTGTGTTAATGGTCTACTAGGGCAACAGCCTTTAAAGCAATAAAAGGATCCACATTATTGAGTGTGACAATGGAGGGATGGCTTGTTTCCAAATGTCCTGACATACAGTATGACACTACTTCTCAATCTCTGTAACAGTTGACATTGTCTGGGTTGTCATGTGCCAGTTTTAATTCAACTGCTATTAAGTGTAATCATCGCCAGGACTGAAAATCTTTAATAACCGGTTTGTTCAGTCAATGTTGTATCTGTCTCAAAGCCAAAACCCTGCACGCAAGAAAACACCTTTGAAGTAAAGATGCTTTGCAAGCTATTTTCAGAGACATTTTGTCGGCTTTGGTCTACTCTGGTAAAAAATGATACAGATAATATACAGCACAAGTTAGATTCTTAAAGTCAGTCCTACTAGCTACTGTATGGCCACAACACACCGGCTCAATCAAATCTAGGCATTACAGTACCTCAGCATAATCACTGGCAAACAAATGGACTGTTTAATGAGTCGGGGTCCCTCAGGGCTCAATGTTTGGACCAATTAAAAAGGCAATAGATGGCAGTCTCACTTCTGAACGAAGATCGTCCACAGTCCTTTCCTGCTGGGTCCATTCCTGGGGGTGCGGGGCGTTCCTCAGAGCCCAGTCTCCAATCTGTCCCTCCAGACGCCAGTTTGCCTCTTGCAGCTTGTTTACCTGCTCCAGGAAGCCCTTCAGACGGCTGTTGAGGCCCTGCATGGTCCACCGAGAGTCCTGCAGCAAATCCATAATGCTCCTATGCAGTGTACACCCAAAAAACACACACAGACGCCTCTCAGGGGTATTATCAAACACTTACAGCCTCGCCAACTCAGGAGAGTGTCCGATACAAAGGGTCAACCCAAACGTACAGTAAACACTTATGCCATCCAAAACCTCTTGCACTACAATTTCAGCATACGTCCACACCACAGCCACTTCTACCTACTTGCAACCCTGGCAGGCGGCGCCCTGCCTGCCACCGATACTGGTGAGATTACGGACCCATGAGGTGTTTACTGGGTAAATATTTACCTAGCCATACTCACCTGTGAGGCAACGTGGCGTCCCTCACTCTCTCTCCTCCTCTCTCTCTCGCTCCCCTCTCTCTCTCTCTCCCTCTCTCTCTCCAGGCTAGGTAGCACCTTGTGTTGGCAGTAGTAAGATAAGCACCAGTCTCAGTAGCCCCTGGTCAGGGCAGCGAGCTGCTCCTGATCCTCCCCTCCTAGACGGAGCTGGACCACATTCTTCTCCACTGCTTCGAACAACTTTCACTTTCCCACTGGGTTCCAGGTCAGAGACGGTCCCTGTCTGTGACAGATCAGATAGGAATGGTAGGGTTAGGGCTAGTCTCGCTATCGCTCTCGCACCAACTATGTGTCAGCTGTCATGGGGTCAGCCATGACAGGGCCAGGTTCTTTCCGCCCCAAACACAGCTTGCAGCAGTGCTCTAGGGGAGAGTGCTGGGGTAAAGCAAAGCGCTCACTCGCTTGACACACTGCTGCTTACATCACCAGCGCTCTGAGGCCCTTTGTGTTCTCTGATCCAGAATTACTGAGCCCTGTGTGGAGGGAAAGTTCAGGCACACACTGCGACAACACTCTCTGTTTGTGTGTCTGTGTTTGTGCGTGTTTGCGTATGTGTGTGTTTGTTTGCACGGGTGTATGTGTGTAAACAACATATCTAGTATCTACTAATACTACACTTTAATTAATAATGAGAAACTAATGTCTATCCACTTACTCATCAGATCAACAGCCTGTAATAAACACTGAACTTTGTGCTGTGTCACATGGGTTGCTCAATTCCTCCCTTGACTACCACTACCCTCTCATTGGCCTGTTTTGTGAGTGAGTGTGTGTGTGTGTGTGTGTGTGTGTGTGTGTGTGTGCATGTGTGTGTGTGTGTGTGTGTGTGTGTGTGTGTGTGTGTGTGTGTGTGTCTGGGGGGGAAAGTGAGATCATTTTCCAGACATTCTCGTAGGACACGACTTTTTCATCCTCTTGAAGTTGACAACAATGTTCTACTTGTATAGGAGTTACCAAATGTGTGTTGATTCGTCATGGCAACCATCAAGCTTTCTTTCAGTCTTTCACTGACTTTTTTATGACTTTACCTCAAGTAATGTGAGGATGTTATTCCCATGATCAATTCATCTAACCAAGATCTTAGACATTCTGGCACCAGAACATACGTCATAACAATACAAGCTTTAAGTAAGGTGAGGTAATAAGATAAGACGTATGGTTAAGGTAGTTAAGGTGTGGGTGCGGCATCGAAAGAAGCCGGTGAACGTCTGACGGAAAAAGCACAATAAAACATCCAGTTTAAGCCGCTCTGACAGGGTGTTTGGAATGTGAGTCAAGGTAACACAACTCATAGTCATCTCTATTCGTCTCTCTCTCTCTCTCTCTCTCTCTCTCTCTCTCTCTCTCTCATGGAGTAGGCACTCTCAATCTACCTCATTAGGTGATAAAGGCAGCAGATGACTGTGGGATTTACTTGTTGGATCAATAAAGAGTTTCTCTTCCTTTCTGTGTAAACAGCCACGCCTACATTTGTCCCATTCACAGACAGGATCTAGGGATCATTAATATGAGGTCACACTTAAACCTGCTACAAACACTGTGTCTGTCTAGAGTCTATAGTATAATATCCCCATGGAAACACTTCATGGGCAAAAAGAATGTTCTCTCATTGAAGTGTTTTCCTCAACAAGTCAGTGCTGTGGTTTTGGCTTTGGTCCATAACAAGCGCATACTAGAGAGAGTCATAGGACAGTGTATTCGGACAGGGACGAGAGAGAGGTGAGAAATGCTAGACCCAAACATCCACCAGACCAAAATGTGAAACCAGGTGAGACCTAACAAGCATGTCAAAGGGAAAACTAGAGCAGGTGGAAGTAAGCGGCCACGCGGGGCTGTTAGGGCTCTTACCATCACACATACACACCCACGCAGCGCTGGCCCGCAGCCTATCCCCCTGGTATAGAGGGCGTTGATGGCTTGATGTCTATGATGAGGGCGATTGATAGTGCCGTCGTTAACAGGATGAAAACAATACGGTGCAGCAAGCTCTTCTGTGTGTGTGCCTGGGACAACATATCACAAAATGTGAGTGAATGTGCACGGGGAATGCGGTCCAGCCGGTTCCAGTCAGGACACTGCGGTGCGTGGCTCCTACAAGGAAGCAGTTTTGTCGCACAACATTTGCAGGGAAAGATGAGGCACGCAATTAACTGAGGGGATCAGGCGAGCAGGCAGTGAGCAAGGATAAGTAAACAAGTAAAAACCTGATAGAGGTCAAGTGTTGATCTTGATCTTGACAGTGCTACCGAAGACCTTTAGTTCATACTCCTTAACCCGTTTCCCCTAGTACATTCATTCCTCTACATGTTTTCTGCAGCAAAAGAGCAAAAGCAATTATGACAACTGACAGTTTTTTTTTTTACCTATTCCATTAGACATTTAATCTTTATTAAACCAACAGTGGGACCTGCAGGTATCATTTGAAAGACACCGTAGCACACAGTACTGTGTTAACGCCAAGAGGGTTTTGTCTGAGCATGATCTCATTATGCAACCTCTGAGACTAGAGCCCTGATTTGTAGGTTATTATGGTATTAATCCAAACCAGTTCAAAGGATTAACTGCAGTAAAACTATTTAGCATGATCTCAGTAACTGGTCACGTTTTGGCTTCCACATACCTGACATTCCATTGTAAACCAGTAAACCATTATTATACTGTTGAAGACGGTCTGGGACATACACACATTTACAATACTTCATTATCACACTTTTTATGAGTAGGGGTAATAATGTCTGTCTGGGCTAAATTCCTAATCTGGTCTACCATACTACCATGGCCACCTAATTATCCCCAGCTTCCAAATGGCTCATTTAAAACCTATCTACGTCCTCCTGCAATGCTCCACAGGTCTCTGCTGTAAAATATGTTGTTGTTATAGCTTACTTTCGAAGCTACACCACATTGTGAAAATGGATGTCTTTTCGAACTGGTAATGAATTTTCAGGACAACCATATGGAGCAGCGTTTCACGGCTGCTAACTGGGTCCTGGTTAGAAAACATCTGTTTTGTTCACTTGGTGGGCCACAAATCTTTGAAAACTAACTTGTGTGAACTTTCAATCTTAATTCATCATGAACCATTGAGCTTCAGTCACTTCGTCAATAAGTCAGTAGAGAGTTCAAAAGGAGTAAGGCCTACTGTATGCATTGGGTCCATCTCTCCTGTCACTAAGGGAGTGTGCAGGGGTGTTACGTTTTAGACCACCTGCATGGAGCAATGCCCCTTAAATCCAACACCCATTCTAATCCAGTGTGAACACCCTTTTATCAGATTATTTCCCTGAACCTCAGTGGGTTTGCATATACTGTAGTGACAGTGGTTGACATTAAACCCCTTAAGGTGAACACACTCATCAGATGACTCTGCTGATTCACAGATAGTACATGTTTTTATGTACTCTCCCTGCCACACCTTAGACATAAATAATAACCACAACAGATATTCAAGAGAGGTGCGATCCAACCATTTCTGGTTGTCCTCTAAGTAGATAGACATTTACATTTTAGTCATTTAGCAGACACTCTTATCCACAGCGACTTACAGTAGTGAATGCATACATTTCATACATTATATATATTTTTTTTGTACTGGCCCCCCGTGGGAATTGAACCCACAACCCTGGCGTTGCACACACCATGCTCTACCAACTGAGCCACAGGGAAGACTAGATAGCAGATATACTAGTCATTCCATACATTTGCAGCCGTGCCAGAAAAACAAAGTTGTGTGTGTGTGAGGTATTTCTTGTTGCGTGAGTGAGACTTTATATTAGAGACCAAGGCAAGGGAAAGAGATAATATTCCAGTTCACTATACAGACAGAAACGCCTAAAGCCACAGGTGATGTTGTTCATTGACATGGGAAAAGCATTAAAAGGTTTTTTAGTTGAAGGACGGAACACCACTAGAGCATAAATGTGCCATCTGCTGAACATGCTGCTTTAGACATATCTATCTATCTATCTATATATATATATATATATATACAGTACCAGTCAAAAGTTTGGACACACCTACTCATTCAAGGGTTTTTCTGTATTTTTACTATTTTCTACATTGTAGAATAATAGTGAAGACATCAAAACTATGAAATAACACATATGGAATCATGTAGTAAGCAAAAAGTGTTAAACAAATCTAAATATAATTTACATTTGAGATTCTTCAAAGTAGCCACGCTTTGCATTGATGACAGCTTTTCACACTCTTGGCATTCTCTCAACCAGCTTCACCTGAAATACTTTTCCAACTGTCTTGAAGGATTTCCCACATATGCTGAGCACTTGTTGGCTGCTTTTCCTTCACTCTGCGGTCCAACTCATCCCAAACCATCCCAATTTGGTTGAGGTCGGGTGATTGTGGAGGCCAGGGCATCTGATACAGCACTCCATCACTCTCCTTCTTGGTCAAATAGCCCTTACACAGCCTGAAGGTGTGTTGGGTCATTGTCCTCTTGTGAAACAAATGATAGTCCCACTAAGCGCAAACCAGATGGGATGGCGTATTGCTGTAGAATGCTGTGGGAGCCATGCTGGTTAAGTGTGCCTTGAATTGTAAATAAATCACAGACAGTGTCACCAGCAAAGCACTCCCACACCATCACACCCCCTCCACCATTCTTCACGGTGGAAACCACACAGGTGGAGATCATCCGTTCACCCACTCTGCGTCTCACAAAGACATGGCGGATGGAACCAAAAATCTCAAATTTGGATTCATCAGACCAAAGGACAGATTTCCACCGGTCTAATGTCAAACACATTAGGAAGGAAAGTAATTCCACAAATCAACTTTTAACAAGGCACACGTGTTAATTGAAATGCATTCCAGGTGACTACCTCATGAAGCTAGTTGAGAGAATGCCAAGAGTGAGCAAAGCTGTCATCAAGGCAAAGGGTGATGACTTTGAAGAATCTTAAATATAAAATATATTTTGATTTGTTTAACACTTTTTTTGGTTACTACATGTGTTATTTCATAGTTTTGATGTCTTCAATATTTTTCTACAATGTAGAAAATAGTTACAAAAAAATAAAAATCCTTGAATGAGTAGGTGTGTCCAAACCTTTGACTGGTACTGCATGTGAATATATATTTCCACTAACTAGGCAAGTCAGTTAAGAACAAATTCCTATTTACAATGACAGCCTACCAGGGAACAGTGGGTTAAGTGTCTTGTTCAGGAGCAGAAAGAGAGATATTTACCTTGTTAATTCGGGGATTTGATCCAGCGACCTTTCGATTCCTGACCGAACGCTCTAACCTCTAGGCTACCTGACGCCCCTTTATGGATGTATGGATGTTGCAACTACAGATTGCCCCTTTAAGTCTATCAAAAGTGTGCGAATTTGAGCATGTGTCCATTAGGCCTATGGATTTTTTTTTTTTATCAGCATGAATTAGATTGAGCAATAAAAACCACACTTTTATTCCATAGGCTGGGATCCACACTATACAGCTGTTGCAAGAGCACATTTTTCACTGGCTGTCCACTGGTTTCAAAAACAATGATTGATAGGCAGCTTAAATTTCTTGAATTCAACCATTATTGGGTTCAAATTCACATTTAGATTTGTGTAGGCATCCATCCACAACAACCATAATCCGTGAAGCGCAAACAGCTAAATGAGAGCGCAGCAGTGTGATTCACATCATTGCGCTTTGTAGATATCAATAATACGTGATATCCGTATCGCCGTAGACTACACCACTGCTGTAGTCTTTACCTCCAAGCGTTTATCCAGGTTGGATAATCGTTGAATGTTGACAGCAGTTGCACCAATGGAAGACATAGCTTGGACTGTAGCCTACAAAAGCCTATTCCTTCTCTTTTCCCGCGATCCATCAAACACATTTGGTGTGTCATCATAGTGGTCTCTGATTTATGGTCAGACTCGCTCAGGTGGAACAAACCTAAACTTGTGCCATTTTTCAATGCTGATTTGAATGTCATTGCGAAAACACAGTGTCAAATATGTTTTTTCTCGCAAACATCATTTCTGAATTTCAAAGTTATCCTCGAAGTAATCGTCTAGTTTTTCAAAAGTATCTGTAATCTGATTACAATTTTTGCTGGTCATTTAACAGAGTACAGTTACCGGTCTTTTGTAATCCATTACACGTAAAATATTACATGTAATCTGTTACTCCCCAACATCTGCTATATATGTCATGTCTTTATTTCATGTCTTCTCATCTGTTACTTCCTTTTCTTGTAAATATATGATTCATGAATAAATGTACTCACTGTATCGCTACTTAATTAAAGATAAATATATCATATTCTTAAGTGATAAAGCATCAGTAAAAAAAATGCTAAATCCTAACAACTTTTTAATATGCCTTATTCATGCAATAATGGCATTATAATGAACCAGTGCCGTGAAAAAGTATTTGCCACCTTTATTTTGGCCAAAAAATTTATACTGAATGTTATGAGATTTTCAACCAAATATTATACTTTTTTAAAAATCTTTATTTAACTAGGCAAGTGAGTTAAGAACAAATTCTTATTCACAATGACTGCCTACTGAGGAAAAGCACCTTTTTCAAGGGCAGAACAACAGATTTTACCTTGTAAGCTCAGGGATTTGATCCAGCAACCTTTCGGTTAATGGTTCAATACTTTAACCACTAGGCAACCTGCCACCCCAAAGACATGATAAAGGGAACCTGAGTTAAAAAAAACAAAAAACATTGATAGTTATTTTATTTATTTAATTAACAAAGTTTTGCAAAGCCCAATTCCCCTGTGTGAAAAAGTATTTGCCCCCTTACACTCAATAATTGGTTGTGCCACCTTTAGCTACAATGACTGCAACCAAATGCTTCTGTAAGGACCGACGTCGGAGAAGAGAAGCATGTACGGGGAGTAGAACATTTAATATGGAACAGACATCAAACAGGACAGAGACAGCATCAGAACCGGGTATGCAAAGACAAAAAACATTAATCCTGAAGCAGGGAACAGAGCTTGGGAACAGACAGATATAGGGGAGGTAATGGCACAGGTGATTGAGTCCAGGTGAGTCCAATAATCGCTGATGCGCATGACAGGGGAAGTCAGGTGTGCGTAATGATGGTGGCAGGAGTGCGTAATGCTGGGGAGCCTGGCACCTTCGAGCACCAAGGAGGGGGAGCGGGAGCAGGCGTGACAGTACCCCCCCAGGGGCGCCACTCGACGTCCCACCTGGGCGAACATGATGGGCCGGCCGAGGCACGGGCGCTGGACAAGCCGGCTGGGTGTAAAATCCCGACGAACCGGCAGAGGCGTGGGAGCCTGGCGAACTGGCTGAGGCATGGGAGCCTGACGACCCGGTTGAGGCATGACAGCCTGCTGATCCCGCGGGAACATGGGAGCCTGCTGAGCCGGCTGAAGTGTAAAACCCTGGCAATCTGGCTGAGACCTGAGGTGGGAGGGCGCCTGCCGAGCCAACCGGGACAAGAAAACCTGTTGAGCCAGCTAGGGCGTGGAAGCCCGACGAGCTGGCTTAGGCACCCCCGGGTCCATCGGTGGCGGCCCCCGGACCCGACACCACCACCAACACTCCCCGATGCATTGTTTGATGGCTTCAGGATTCTGTAAGGACCGATGCCGGAGAAGAGAAGCATGTACGGGGAGTAGAACATTTAATATGGAACAGACATCAAACAGGACAGCGTCAGAACTGGGTATGCAAAGACAAACAAATATTAATCCTGAAGCGGGGAACAGAGCTTGGGAACAGACAGATATAGGGGAGGTAATGACACAGGTGATTGAGTCCAGGTGAGTCTAATAATCGCTGATGCGCGTGACGGGGGAAGGCAGGTGTGTGTAATGATGGTGGCAGGAGTGCGTAATGCTGGGGAGCCTGGCGCCTTCGAGCGCCAGGGAGGAGGAGCGGGAGCAGGTGTGACAGCTTCCTGTAGTTGTTGATCAGTCTCTCACATTGCTGTGGAGGAATTCTGGCCCACTCTGCTTTATTCTGGCCCGCCAACTGCTTTAACTCAGCGACATTTGTGGGTTTTCAAGTATGAACTGCTCAACTGCTCAATTGGGATCAAATCAAATGTTATTGTGCTGAATGTGCCGAATACAACAGGTGTAGACCTTACCATGAAATGCTTTCTTACAAGTCCTTAACCAACAATGCAATTTTAAGAAAATAAGAATAAGAAAAAGAAAATATTTACTAAATAATTTAAAGTTAAAAAATTACACAATAAAATAACAATAACGAGGCTATATACAGGGGGTACCGGTACCGAGTCAATGTGCGGGGGTACAGCTTAGTCGCGGTAATATGTACATGTAAGTAGGTGTAAAGTGATTATGCATAGATAAAACAACAGCGAGTAGCAGCAGTGTAAAAAAGAAAAAAAAGAAGCAAGACAATTATCCAAAACACACAATCAAGTCCACATGAAAATGGCTAAAAAGCAACACATTTGATGTTTTGGAATGGCCTATTACAGACCTAATCCCAATTGAGATGTTGTGGCAGGACTTGAAATGAGCAGTTCATGCTTGAAATCCCACCAATGTCGCTGAGTTAAAGCAGTTCTGCATGGAAGAGTGGGCCAAAATGCCTCCAAAGCGATGTGATCAACAACTACATGAAGTGTTTGGTTGGAGTCATTACAGCCAAAGGTGGCACAACCACCTTTGGCACAACCAGGGGGCAATTACTTTTTCACACCGGGGCATTGGGTGTTGCATACCTTTGTTTATTAAATAAATTAAATAAGTATGTGTCACGGTTATCGTCGGTGAAGGAGGACCAAAATGCAGCAGGACTGCGTTTGTTCATTTTGAACATTTATTAAATCAAAATGAACACAAAAACAACAAAACGAACTCAAGATATACCGACAGTCTTCCCAGGCTCATACATGCTAGACAAGAAACAATCTCCCACAAATACACAGACAAACACACCCAACTAATATAGGACTTCCAATCAAAGGCAACACCACACAGCTGCCTTCAATTGGAAGTCCACCCCAATTAACCAAACATAGACATACAACCAACTAGATCAACATAGAAATACGTAGACAAGGAACAGTGCCCAAAAACCCCGAAATACTAAATCAAATGCCCTTTTTAGAAAAACACCACCCCGAGCCACATAAAACAAATACCCTCTGCCACGTCCTGACCAAACTACAATAATAATTAACCCTTATACTGGCCAGGACGTGACAGTATGTAATGGTTGTGTTATTTGTTCACTCAGGTTCCCTGTATTAGATATTAGGTTTTGGTTGAAGATCTGATAACATTCAGTATCAAAAATACACAAAAGTAGAGAAAATTAGAAAGGGGGCAAATACTTTTTCACAGCACTGTAAGTGTCGATATGACAGCAGTCAAAAATAGTCCCTTATTGTCAGTTATTGGACACATTATTCATGGCCTCACTTGTGCTTTCAGTATGGTGTGCGTCTTCACGCAATGGCACCAGTTGGATCTCATTTAGCTGTTATCCCATGTCCTAACCGTTGAGACAAATCTTCGTCACATTCACTTGCTTGCAACACTTCCCACAAACACAGTGCTTGCAGGTGACACAGGGGTGTTCCGAGTGCCTCTGCCCGCCCCAATAAAATGGCCCGCCCTGTTCGTCATTCATAATTGGTGATTACATAATAATGCATCGTTCGCTTCCCCTTGCTCATCATCAACTCACCCATTCTCCCCATCATACTTCACTGATTATATCTGTTGTTATATGTGTGAAATTTGTTCTGATATAGTTTAGGTTCAGTTTTGAGGCAATTATCAGAGTGATTATCAACTGGGCAGGGCACCTTCAACTGTCGGGTGTAGGAGGGGCAGAGGGGAAAACCATTCAAAAAATGTCATATCCTAAAACTGGTTATGACACCAGTTCTGTTTGTGATGTTAAGATTCTAACAACGACAGTGCATTATATAGACTTATTTAGGAAAACCCAAGGATGGGGGGGGACATGTAAATGAGTTCTGCATCCACATGACGCTCTGTGCACTTCTAGTGTTAAAGCTGAGGAGAGAGGGACAACTAAAAAACGATTAGGCCACATCATAATCTGCTCCGACATGGTTTTGTGAAAGAACCTCCGGGCTTAGGAGTCATTGTTGTTCTGAAAAACAATTACACCTAGGAGTGGCATACTTTCCTGACATCACCTTTCTCCTGAACAAGGATGGGGACATACTTTACACACGTCCAAACAAGTCAAGTCAAAGGCTCCATAGACAGCAGGAGGAGTCGCCAGAAATGCAAGAGGTAGGGAGTGGAGTCTATGTGCACTGGCATTATCTGGTTTAGCCTACCATCTGCCCATCACAACTGATTTAGGATTGACCGTTCCTTCCTAAATTATAATTGATAAATTCAACTTGGTCAGTTGGTTAAAGCTAGAATCCTTAGTTGCTACCTCCATTTTTTGTACTTAACAATGAATTATATGTACCCATTGATTCTTGAAGAATATGAATTATAAATGCCGTGCATTTATAGGTCGCAATTCAACGACTCAAACACGAGACATATGTGGCAGGGTCTACAGTCAATCACGGATTACAAAAAAAAACAGCCCCGTCGCGGACATCAACGACCTGCTCCCAGACAAACTAAACAACTTCTTTGGTCGCTTTGAGGACAATACAGTGCAACTGACACGGCCCGTTACCAAAGCCTGTGGGCTCTCCTTCTCCGTGGCCAACGTGAGTAAAACATTTAAACGTGTTAACCCTTGCAAGGCTGCCAGCCCAAACGGCATCTCTAGCCACGTCCACAGAGCATGTGCAGACCAGCTGGCTGGTATGTTTACGGACATATTCAATCAATCCATATCCCAGTCTGCTGTCCCCCCATGCTTCAAGATGGCCACCATTGTTCCTGTTCCCAAGAAAGCTAAGGTAACTGAACTAAATGACTATCGCCCCGTTGCACTCACTTCTGTCATCATGAAGTGCTTTGAGAGACTAGTCAAGGATCATAGCACCTCCACCCTACCTGATACCTTAGACCCACTCCAATTTGCTTACCGCAAATAGGTCCACTGACGATGCAATCACCATCACACTGCACACTGCCCTATCCTATCTGGACAAGAGGAATACCTATGTAAGAATGCTGTTCATTGATTACAGCTCAGCATTTAACACCATAGAACCCTCCAAACTCGTCATTAAGCTCGAGACGCTGGGTCTCAACTCCGCCCTGTGCAATTGGGTCCTGGACTTTCTGATGGGCCGCCCCCAGGTGGTGAACGTAGGAAACAACATCTCCACCCCACTGATCCTCAACACTGGGTCCCCACAAGGGTGCGTTCTCAGCCCTCTCCTGTACTCCCTGTTCACCCATGACGGTGTGGCCATGCACGCTTCCAACTCAATCATCAAGTTTGCAGATGACACTGCAGTGGTAGACTTGATTACCAACAATGACGA
Organism: Salmo salar; assembly: GCF_965601325.2. Classification (NCBI taxonomy): domain Eukaryota; kingdom Metazoa; phylum Chordata; class Actinopteri; order Salmoniformes; family Salmonidae; genus Salmo; species Salmo salar. The sequence continues at coordinate 57,410,352 of NC_138292.1, forward strand.
GATGGCCTACAGGGAGGAGGTGAGGGCCCTCAGAGTGTGGTGTCAGGAAAATAACCTCTCACTCAACGTCAACAAAACAAAGGAGATGATTGTGGACTTCAGGAAACAGCAGAGGGAGCAGCCCCCTATCCACATCGACGGGACAGTAGTGGAGAAGGTGGAAGGTTTGAAGTTCCTTGGCGTACACCTCACGGACAAACTGAAATGGTCCACCCACACAGACAGCGTGGTAAAGAAGGCGCAAAAGCACCTCTTCAACCTCATGAGGCTGAAGAAATTGAGTTTGTCCCCTAAAACACTCACAAACATTTACAGATGCACAATCGAGAGCATCCTGTCGGGCTGTATCACCGCATGGTACAGCAACTGCACCGCCCTCAACCGCAAGGCTCTCCAGAGGGTAGTGAAGTCTGCACAACGTATCACCAGGGGCAAACTACCTGCCCTCCAGGACACCTACAGCACCCGATGTCACAGGAAGGCCAAAAGATCATCAAGGACAATAACCACCCGAGCCACTGCCTGTTCACCCCGCTATCATCCAGAAGGCGAGATCAGTACAGGTGCATCAAAGCTGGGACAGAGAGACTGAAAAACAGCTTCTATCTCAAGGCCATCAGACTGTTAAACAGCCATCACTAACAGAGGGGCTGATGCCAACATACAGACTCAAATCTCTGGCCACTTCAATAAATGGACTTAATAAAGGTATCACTAGTCACTTTAAATAACGTCACTTTAATAATGTTTACATATCCTACATTACTCATCTCATATGTATATACTGTATTCTATACCATCTACTGCATCTTGACTATGCCACACGGCCATCGCTCATCCATATATTTATAAGTACATATTCTTATTCATCCCTTTACATTTGTGTGTATAAGGTAGTTGTTGTGATTTTGTTAGATTACTTGTTAGATATTACTGCATTGTCAGAACTAGAAGCATAGGCATTTCGCTACACTCGCATTAACATCTGTTAACCATGTGTATGTGACTAATAACATTTGATTTGATTTGATCTCAGTTCAACTGTTGTACCCCATCAGAACCCAAAAGAGAAGCTTTTTTTTTTACCCCAATGTTTGTAAACAAAATAAATGTAAACAAACACTGTATAGCTTCAAAACATGTTTAAAACTATAATGTTGATATCATGAATGGTCAGTTGTTGCATCCATAGATCTGTCTATGAATATGAGAGTGGTTAAATTTCTCCAGGCCCTGTCACGTCCTGGCCAGTATAAGGTTAATGGGTATTGTAGTTTGGTCAGGACGTGGCAGAGGGTATTCGTTTTATGTGGTTCAGGGTGGTGTGTTTGTTGAAGGGGCATTTGATTTAAGTATTCCGGGGTTTTTGGGCACTGTTTGGTTTTCATGTATTCTATGTTTAGTCTAGTATGTCTGTTTCTATGTTTGGTTAATTGGGGTTGGGACTCTCAGTTGAAGGCAGGCGTTGTCTATTTGCCTTTGATTGAGAGTCCCATATATTAGGGTGTGTTTGTTATTTGTGGGTGATTGTTCTGTGTTAGCCTTATGCTTTGCCAGACTGTTTTTGTTGATCGTATTCCTGTTTGTTTGTTATTTCGGTGTTCATTTGGTACTTATTAAAACGTCGAGATGAGCATTCACATACCTGCTGCGTTTTGGTCCTCTTTAACCGACGACAAGCGTGACGGGCCCATTCCTCAGCTTTTACCAAAACAGAGGAGGGGTGAGGGCTTTGTTATTGTTTCAACTACAGATTCTAGCTTTAAGGGCTTAAAAGAACAATATGTGCAGTCTGGCCCAAAAGCATTACAAGGATTGTGGTCAAACAAGCATGGCTTACACAACCACAAAACTGGAGAGAGTAACTTATTTTCTACAACAAGAAGTGTCAGATAGTTATTTTAGAGCTGAATGATTGGTCCCTCAATAACCTTGATACTGTAGTGTACATACGGGTAGAAATTGACCAATAGGCCTATTCATGGGGGTAGATGCGTGTCATTGAATTTTAAATACAGCACACAGAGCAAGTGAACAACTTGACAGCCAGGGGGAACGAACACTAAGGCTGCGTTTAGACAGGCAGCCCAATTCTGATATCTTTTCCACTAATTGGTATTTTGACCAATCACATTAGATGTTTTCACATCAGATCTTTTTCAGAGCTGATCTGATTGATCAACAGACCAATTAGTGAGAAAAGAAAATTGGGCTGCCTGTCTAAACGCAGCCTAAAACGTCTGCTGTTTGTCACTGGGGCTGTCTGCTTAGACCTGACAAGACACCCTGAAGGTGGTTTACGGAGGTCAGTGAGTAAAATGGAGCAATTATACTGTGCGTTCACAATGGCTCAAATCCACAGTTCAGTTCAGTTAAATTCACAGAGCTAATGAGAGCGTACACCCTATAGAAGGGATCTCCTACTCCAACCCAATTGGCCAAAAGTAATCTGTCAATCATTTTAGATGATTCCATTTCATGTGACCCATGCGTGGTTAATTAAGACAGTCTTAATTAAAACCGTCTTACTGATAAATGACAGTATGTTGAGAAAACACATACGATCATGGGAACACTTTAAATGTGTGTTGCAATGAGTAAAAAGTCTGTGGCACAAAGTGTGCATGAATTATGTCTGTCACTGTTTTCGCCTAGAGGACACAACACCTTATTCCATTTGAAAAGAACTGCTAAGGACTTAGCCACTGGGCACAGATATCAATGTAACGTCTATTCCACGTTGGTTCAACATCATTTAATTGAAATGACGTGGAAACAACGTTGATTCAACCAGTGTGTGCCCATTGGGTAGTAGTTCAGTAGCCATCTGTCAGTACGCTGTGTCACTCATGAACAGGCGGAAAGTGTAGGGACGTGACAGGAACCTCCATCACACCTGTGTGAAGGCCACCAAAATTAAAGCATGTTGACAAACCAGCTAACATCAACCCACTCTGACCTTGAAAATGATCACATGATAGAGAGAGAGAGAGAGAGGGAGGGAGAGCAATTACAGTAAAGATACTCTCAGTCCTTCAAATTCAACTTGCTTTCAAAGCCAGTTCCACTGCATCTTTTCATTGTTCCCCTCTAATCAGGGACTGGTTTAGATCTGGGACACCAGGTGTGTGCAATTCATTATCAGGTAAAACAGAAAACCAGCAGGCTCCAGATCTTCTAGGGTAAGAGTTAAATAACCCTGCTCTAAGCTATGCTTGGGTAAGTTTCAGAAATGTGGCAAAACCTGTAAGCATTAAAACCAAAGGGGGAATTACAGGTCTAAAATAAATGGGTATTTTTTTAATTGGGCAAAGCTATGATTATGAGGGTGGGGATGGGGAATGTGCTCCTCTCCAATCGTGTTCACCTGAAAGGCTATTCATGTTTTTTGAATGGAACATCATACAGCGGTTTTCATTGGAAAGTACATATTGTTCTGAATGGACCAGGTGGATCCCTTGGAAAAGCTCATGTCCTTTCATTACTTGTTTTGATATTTCTCATTGAGGCCCACAAGTACTAATTTGAGGCTATTAGCAATTTGATATACATTTATTTCTGCATTGAGGATTGCCAACATTGAATTACAAAAGAGAAAGCTGTTTGTTATTTGAATTGCCAAGGCAGCAGCTACTCTTCCTGCAGTCTGGAATTCACAACACACTAAGTGTGTGCCCTCAGGACCATACTCCACTACCACATATCTACAATGCAAAATCCATGTGTACGTGTGTGTATAGTGCGTATGTTATTATGTGTGTGTATGCATGTGTCTGTGCCTATGTGTGTGTTACTTCAGTCCCTGCTGTTCCATAAGGTGTATTTTTACCTGCTTTTTAAATCTGATTCTACTGCTTGCATCAGTTACCTGATGTGGAATAGAGTTCCATGTAGTCATGGCTCTATGTAGTACTATGCGCCTCCCATAGTCTGTTCTGGACTTGGGGACTGTGAAGAGACCTCTGATGGCATGTCTTGTGGGGTATGCATTGGTGTCAACACCTCTTACAAAAATGAGTAAGTTAATCTCTCCTCCACTTTGAACCATGAGAGATTGACATGCATGTCATTAATGTTAGCTCTCCGTGTACTTTTAAGGACCAGCCTTGCTGCCCTGTTCTGAGCAAACTGCAATTTTCCCAAGTCCTCTTTGTGGCACCTGACCACACAACTGAACAGTAGTCCAGGCCATGTAGGACCTGCCTTGTTGATAGTGTTGTTAAGAAGGCAGAGCAGCGCTTTATTATGGACGGACTTCTCCCCATCTTAGCTACTGTTGAAACAATATATTTTGACCATTACAATCCAGGGTTACTCCAAGCAGTTTAGTCACCTCAACTTGATCAATTTCCACATTATTCATTACAAGATGTACAGTAGTTGAGGTTTAGGGTTTAGTGAATGATTTCTCCCAAATACAATGCTTTGAGTTTTGGAAATATTTAGGATTAACTTATTTTTTGCTACCCATTCCAAAACTACCTACAACTCTTTGTTAAGTGTTGCAGTCATTTCAGTCGCTGTAGTAGCTGACATGTATAGTGTTGAGTCATCCGCATACATAGACACACTGGCCTTACTCAAAGTCAGTGGCATGTCGTTTGTAAAGATTGAAAAAAAGCAAGGGGCCTAAACAGCTACCCTGGGGAATTCCTGCTTCTACCTGGATTATGTTTGAGAGGCTTCCATTAAAAAACACCCTCTGTGTTCTGTTAGACAAGTAACTCTTCATCCACATTATAGCAGGGGCTGTAAAGCCATAACACATACATTTTTCCAGCAGCAGACTATGATCGATAATGTCAAAAGCTGCACTGAAGTCTAACAAGACAGCCCCCACAATCATTTTATCATCAATTTCTATCAGCCAATCATCAGTTATTTGTGTTAGCGCCGTGCTTGTTGAGTGTCCTTCCCTATATGCGTGCTGAAAGTCTGTTGTCAATTTGTTTACTGTGAAATAACATTGTATCTGGTCAAACGCAATTTTTCCAGAAGATTACTAAGGGTTGGTAGTAATGGATAATGGAAATGATAACTAAGCATGACTTGCAGCATTTCGTCACATATAATCATACAACATATTGAACATATAATGGAGTTTGATTTCACAAAAGACTGATAGATTCAATTCAAAGGTGAAAAGTACATCAGCATCAGTAACCGTTAGGGGCAAGTAATTAGAACAAAGCCAGTTTGTGGTTGCTTTCTATTTTACAAGCTAATCATATCATTGGAATTGTCTTATACTAGAGGACATGTCTGTGAAAACAACTCCATAGAGGGATGGCGAAGACACCATCTGTGCTGGAAAGGTTGTGTTTACGCTCAACATCTGGGAAACACCTAGGTCGTGATTCACAGACTTGAGTTTGACGGGAGAAGACGTCTAGCGGCCCGTATACTGTACCATTTTTTTTATTTTATTTTTTGATGAAAAAAAAAAAAAAGTTTAAAAAAAAAGTAGGAAATGTATGCATTCACTACTGTAAGTTGCTCTGGATAAGAGCATCTGCTAAATGACTAAAATGTAAAATGTACCAACACTGGCCTACGGCAGAAGCCAAACATGAACCCAGTTTTCTGTGTAATTCAGTTAATATCAATGGCATATAAATCGTTTTAATAAATGGCATGTCAATCTTTCCGCATGCCATCTGTGCTAAATTAACTCAATATTAGGAAGGTGTTGCTAATGTTTGGCATATTCAGTGTAAATGAATGTGTTTCTGTGTATTGTTTTGGCCATTCCACACATACCTGTACCGTGTGGGCAACCAACTATACCTTTGATGTGAAGTTTAGAGTACCTGTTGAAGGTATTTGTAATTGTTATCTCTCTCTCTCTCTCTCTCTCTCTCTCTCTCTCTCTCTCTCTCTCTGTCCTGAATGCCCTCTTGATTCATGTGACATCTCTGTAACAAATTGGCACTTCCTATTTGAATCTTTAACATCAAGTAAATATCAGGGTAACCATGTCATCAATTCAACAATCCAAAACGTAGCCTACCAACATGAGAATGTTGTGTGGGCTAGCCTACAGTTCTAATACATTTAGGTAGAGTAGCCTATTTTACTATATCCTACATTTTCCGGTGACTACAGAGGGAAAAGTAAACTTTTTGTTGCGGGATTCAGTCTTCGGTCATCTCTTAAAACGTAAGCTTCTATCTTATCATATTCATAACTTGCTCACCTGAGGTTTAACATGCCGTGACCGTTGTCATACTGTAAATGAAAGTGATGAAAATGATGGAGGCAAAATGCCAGCGAACTCTCACGCGCACCACACCTTATTGACCTTATTTAATGAGCTGACTAAGGACACACCTGTTGGATGAATATCTATCTATTCACGTAAATAATTATCTCCATACGCCCTCCAGCCGCTCCCACCTCCAAGGGGGGTATATATTCTGCTACCAGGCTTAAACTGGTTCACCATCAACTCTTCAAAGTACCACTCCGGGTTTTGTCATCTCTACATCCCCATCATCACAACGTCGCCATGAGTGCTTTATCACTTCGCAGTTATGGAGGCAGCCGAGGCTCATCCTCCATGTCTCTCGGAGGAGGTTACCAGAGTCGCATCAAATCACAGGCACCAAGCGTCTATGGAGGGGCAGGGGGACAGAGTGTCCGCGTATCTTATGCTTCGGGCACCAGGTGCGGTTTTAACCTGTCCAGTGCGCTTGGAGGTGACCATGGCAACTATGGTAGTAATGCAGTGTCGGTCAACGAGAAAGCCACCATGCAGAACCTCAACGACCGTTTGGCCACCTACCTGGAGAAGGTGCGCTCCTTGGAGGCAGCGAATGCCAAGCTCGAGCATCAAATCCGCGAATGGTACGAGAAGAAGACACCGGTCACCAGAGATTACAGCAAATACGAAGCTACACTTGTCGATCTGCGCAGAAAGGTGAGCATTTTAGGGGCATAATAAATACAGTATATTGCTATTTTGAGCGAGATTGACATGATTACATTTTATTTCATCAACCTCACTATTTACTATTGAGTTTAGATCAAGTTTTATATAATGACAAAAATACAAAAGGAAAATGTCTTAAACATTTCTACTCTGACAGGAAACAACATCTATTCTCATATACAATTCAATTCTGGTTTACAAGACACAAGTCATAACCTGAAGTTCATTGCAATACAAGTGTGCCCTCGGGATGTGAATTTGTAAACCCTTGACTTTAATAGAGGAATCATAACAAGTTTGCAGTAGTGATGGATTATTGGACTTAATTGCCATCAGTGTTGTTTAGTTTATTTCTTTCAATAGACAAACAATCTACCAAAAAAAGGGCTTGGCATGTGAAACCTTCCCTTCCATTCATCTTATCTCCCTGTCAACATTTATATTCACACTCATGCCGCCTGCATTACTTCTTTCAAAGGGGAGAGCCTCGATGGTGATGCTGAAATGAATCATACCACTGTTCAATAGCATTTTGTATTATTGCATCTGATGGGATTCTAGTCATGCTTATTACTTTCATTTCCCATTCATAACTGTGGTCTTTGCCATAGATAGGCTACAGTATATCTGTGTGGGTAGGAGGCTAATCAATTACTTACTAACACAATATTATAGCTCTGGTAGGCTTCACCTTATCACACTTTAATAGTCTCTCATTACAGCTATTCATGGTTATGGCTCGGGAGAATGCACCTTCATTGTTTTTGACAATCAAAAGCAAATTATGTAATCATTGTTTAAGCCTGACAGTGTGTAATTGTCTTCCTTTTTAATGTATCATGTACCAACCTGTTTTTGTCCTGTTCTCAGATCAGTGCTGCCACTCTGTGCAATGCCGGTATCCTCCTGCAGATAGACAATGCCAAACTGGCAGCAGAGGACTTCAGAGTCAAGTGAGTACAAAGAGTCTATAAGATGGAAGCAGCAAACAACTGTTGAATTCACCTTAGAATAATGCTTTAAGTCAGGATTGGAATGGGAACTATACGTCATATATAAACTTTAGTCATGCAACTTTTATGCCATTATTAGAGTATGAAGCCACTCCTAGTATAACATTACATGAAGGTCAGCGTGTCCATGACGTGATGTTAAATGTCACATTACTGTACACCTTAGAAACATCATCAGCGGTCAACTGCACGTAAAGCTGGTCTGACTTGTTTTGTGCCATTTGGTATGTTTACTGTTGGCGGCAACTGTTAATAATGTTGGTTAACTCACATGCACCGTTTGTCCTTTTCCCTCTGGAAAGGTTTGAGAATGAACTGGTTATGCGTCAGTCGGTGGAGGCAGACATCGCTGGACTGAGGAAGGTTCTGGACGATTTGACCATGTCCCGGTCAGACCTGGAAATGCAGATTGAGGGGCTGAAGGAGGAGCTGGTCTACCTCAAGAAGAACCACAAGGAGGTGGGTGTTCCTCAGGGCTCTGTTGGGGTCTTGGAAGCCCTCTTTTATCATACCATATCCCCAAGAGTCACGGCAATAGCAATAGCAAGACCTCCCCACATTTCCAAATTCTTAAATATTTTACCTAGATGAAAACAATGTGGTTGTGAGAGACGAATGGAGTTGTCAGAGACATAATTCATTCTCGTCGCATGCCAAGCAGTATTGTCTTTGGCTGTATCAATGACAATGCAAACAACAGATCAAACAGACCTTGTTCGGAGTATCTGCGCTGTCTCTGTTTGTGTAGCTTTAAAGCTGTCAGCAAATTTGTCACAAGTCCTGCAGCAGTATGGCATAGCTGTTGAAACCACACTTGAGATCACATGGTGGCAAGTCCTATTTCCTGTTGGATATACTTACTTTAGGACGGTTGTACAGGATGTCAGAGAAGCTGACGGAAATACACCATGAACACTGTAACTAGGTTATGAAAGATGGGGACAGTTTGTGACACCCAAGTACCTAATTGATTTCTCATGTGGTTGAACCTGAGACACCAGTGCACCTCACCTGGCTGTGACCCAATTTGACCCCTCACCCCTGTGTAATTGTGCTAGACAATTTCCCTGTCTGGGACAGTAAAGTTGTATCTTATCTTAACCGGTGACAGCCTACCCAGTGGCAACCTCCATTTGCCTCTCACCTGGTGTTGACCCTAGTTGACCTCTGTCATCACTCTGTACCCCTTATAGGAGATTGCTGCCATGCGGGCACACATGAACGTCAGCTCAGTGAACGTGGATCTGGACGCAGCACCCCAGCAGAACATGGCCAAGATGATGGAGGAGATCCGTACTCAGTACGAGGGCATCGCCGAGAAGAACCGCCGCGACATGGAGACCTGGTACAAGGCCAAGGTGAGGAGAACAAGAGCCCAACCTTGTCAAGGGAGAACCTCTTGATCCATCTGTTCTGTTTTAGATCATATGAAAATGGTTTAGTACATCATAAGGTAGCCTAGTGGGTAGAGTGTTGGACTAGTAACCGAAAGGTTGCAAGTTCAAATCCCCGAGCTGACAAGGTAAAAATCTGTCGTACTGGCAGTGAACAGGGCACTGTACCTAGGCTGTCATTGAAAATAAGAATCTGTTCTAAACTGACTTGCCTAGTTAAATAAAGGTAGAATATCAGACCATAGATGACTCCTTTTGTGCATATTACCAGTACTAGTGGATTTACACAACCCTTACCGTGTTCCTTTTGTCCGTCCCAGTTTGATGAGCTGAACAAGGTGGTGTCCAGCAGCACAGAGACCCTCCAGACGTCCTGCAGTGAGATCAACGAGCTCAAGAGGACCATGCAGGCCCTGCAGATCGAGCTGCAGTCCCAGCTCAGCCTGGTGAGGAAACAAATACCCCCTCAACCCCCCCTAACGTCACACCCCTCTCTGCCTCCTGGTTGTTGCTACATTTACATGTTTACATTTTAGTCATTTAGCAGACGCTCTTATCCAGAGCGACTTACAGTAGTGAATGCATACATTTCATACATTGCTAGACGTATGAGATAGAGCTAGACTAGGGTGTAATTACTGTCGAAGATTACTCGGAATTCGGAAATACATGACATTTACAAGATTCCACCTTCAGTTAAACAGTGCAGTACAACTGACACCTCATAGTAAAACCATCATCATTTAGACCTCATAAATACATTCCTACTCTACGGGTTACATATGAGTCCTCAGGTTGACCTTTTAGAAACTGAATATGATGGATTAGTTCTAGAGAGAGAAGCAATCAGTCAACTCAGAGCTTTGTAATTATCACAACAATAATAATACATTTCATTTTTGACAAGCTCTTCGATTGATGGATAGATGAAGTGAAGTTGAGGATAACCGTTTTTTTTGTGATACCACAGCTGTGATCCTCAAAACTGAATTCTAAAAACACGTGCTCACCAGGAATTTCACCTCAATCCTGCACTGATGTCAGTGTGGGTAGTTGAGATTTGGCCTAAATCAACACCCCTTGTTGAATTGTCTGAAGTCTTTAACCCTTCATCTTCCTCCCTCTCTCCCTATAGAAATCAGCCTCGGAGTGCCAGCTGAATGAGACTGAGTCCCGCTATAGCATGCAGCTGAACCATCTCCAGGGCACGGTCAACAGCCTGGAGCAGGAGCTAGGTCGCATGAAGATGGACATCGAGAGGCAGGCCGGCGAATACCGCATGCTCCTGGACATCAAGACCCGGCTGGAGATGGAGATCGCCGAGTACAGGAGGCTGCTGGACGGCGAGGATTGCGGGTAAGGAGAGGAGAGAAGGGTGCAGATCTCTAATTTGCATACCCAATGGGATTTACATGGGCTTCACATACCCAATGTAAATGATAAATGGATGTTTACATACCCAATTACAAATCAACCCCTAGCCTGTTAGCCCTTCAGTATCTGCTACACCTTTGACACATAACCACCTGCTGTAGGCACTTTTCATCTAAAATGATTGGATACATGCAAGAACTATAGTTGTGAATATTACTAGAGGGCAAGATGGAGCAATCATCATTATGCTAATGACCTACAGTAGCCTATCAAATCGTTACAGATCTACAAGAAGTGCCCAGGGGAAGGGGCCAGGGGTCGATTTGGAACTGGGCAATAGAGACTGTGTTACAGAGTAGAGAGATCAATGTAGCGTTGTTCAATAGGAAGGTACTTAACACTTCAACTATCTTCTACCCTCCAGGAAAGCTGTCGTCACCAAGAAGGTTGAGATTGTTCAGGTCAAAAAACGTAAGTAGAGCGAGACCATTTTCTATCATATCAAATTCCATATTGATTGAACCCAGCAGTAGTAATTGTGAAACACTCTAGAACACAAAGTATTTGGTTGATTTGAAGGTGTTAAGGTGCTATTTGTTCTCATGGCTCTGTGCTTCTCCTCATTAGCTATGCCCAACACTAAGTGTACTAATGGTTATTTGTCCCTACTTTGTAGCTGAGCCAGTGGTGACAAAGAGGGTGAGGATGGTGATCGAGGAGATAATCGATGGAAAGGTTGTCTCCCGTACAGAGGATGTGGATATGGATGTGGCGAAAAAATAGTTCCCTTACCCACCCAAACCCACCTGTCATTAAAAGCCTGGTTCCACCTACAGCTAAAAGCAATACCAGGAATGTTATAATCTCCTCTGGATGGCATTGCTCTGGTGTTGCCTGCTCGGTGAATATACAGCACCGTGCAATCTTTGATAAATTGACCATATTTGATATTTAAGTTGACAAAACAATTATAATGAATGACGTTTGGTTGAATTGTCCCAAATTACATAATAAAAGACGTTTCAGTATCTACCGTATTTGATCATTGTCTATTTGTTTTGAGCATGATCTCTCAAATCATTTCTCCTCTCAGTCCACTGTCTTATCATTGGGAAGTAACATTGTTCAAAAGGGGATGATAAACATGATCAAATATCAAGGAACATTTAAAGAGAGGATTTTATGTCAGTCTGTTTTATACTGTGGGTCAGGGGTGTCAAAATCATTCCATGTAGGGCCTAGTGTCAGTTTTTTATTTTATTTATTTATTTATTTTTTATTTTTGTCCTTTCAATTAAGACCTAGACAACCAGGTGAAGGGAGTTCTTTACTAATTAGTGACCTTAATTCATCAATCAAGTACAAGGGAGGAGCGAAATCCCGCAGACGCTCGGCCCTCTATGGAATGAGTTTGACACGTGCTGTAGTGTTATAATGTTATCTTCATCACAACATTTTGTATATATTTGATATCATTCAATTTCATCCAACCATTTAACATGCTCTTTCACCAATGCACATTAGATGATAGTATGATTCAGTATGATGTCATTAACAAATCAACACGGAAAAATAAATAGGCAGCGAACTCTATGCGATTCCTTTAAAGAAGCATAATCCTGAGACATTGTCAAAAGAGGGTTAGTCTAATGTGAGTGGATCACGGCCCTGTACAGGTAGCACCCTTGGCGTCTACAAAGTTGAGATAATCTATGAAGTTTGATCTCGGCTGACGACACTGAAGCAGTCATCTCCAATCAAATATATGATTTGAATTCCCCAAACAAATCCCTTTAATTACAGATGATTACAAAGATACTGGAGTCAAGAAAAAGGGAGGTGAATAACTCAATTTAAAGATTTCACGTTGTTCCCAAGGGTGGGAAGGAACTGACTTAATAAAAACATTGTAATGGTGAAGTCTTATTGGGTCAGGGTGGGACAAGCCCAATATAAACAGTGTGAGTGAGGACAGTTGAGCAAGACTCAGAGCTACAGTATAAACTTTACTCTATGTACAGGTTCATGCTTGAGCTGGCTTGTTATTGAGTTAGGAGTGAGATTGGAGACAGTGAAGAACGGGGCGGCAGGTAGTCGAGTGGTTAAGAGCGTTGGGCCAGTAACTGAAAGGTCACTCTTTTGAATCCCTGAGCCAACTAGGTGAAAAATATGTTGATATGCCCTTGAGCAAGGCACTTAACCCTAATTGCTCCTGTAAGTCGCTCTGGATAAGAGAGTCTGCTAAATGCCTATATATTATGTTGGGTGAGAAAACAAAGTGAGTGTGAGATAGAGATGTGAAAGAAGTGATTGATAAATTTACCATATTTAAGTTGACAAAACAAACATGCTTTGCCATATTTCATTGTTGATCAAACGATCATGTATGATGTTTGGTTGAATTGTCCCAAAATACAAAATAAAATATGTGTTTTCTTTACCAGGTAAGTTGACTGAGAACACATTCTCATTTACAGCAACAGCCTGGGGAATGGTTACAGGGGAGAGGAGGGATAAATGAGCCAATTGTAAATTGGGGATGATTAGGTGACGGTATGAGGGCCAGATTGGGAATTTAGCCAGGACACCAGTGTTAACACCCCTACTCTTACAATAAGTGCTATGGGATCTTTAGTGACCACAGAGAGTCAGGACACCGTTTAACATCCCATCTGAAAGACAGCACCCTACACAGGGCAATGTCCCCAAGCACTGCCCTGGGCATTCTTTTAGAACAGAGGAAAGAGTGCCTCCTAACAGTCCTCCAACACAACTTTCAGCAGCATGTGCAGCAGGAACAACCCTGCTTAGCTCAGAAGCAAGCCAGCAGTGGGATGCAGGGTGTTATGCTGCTGGTGTTTCAGAATCTACCATACTTGATCATTGTGTATTTGTTTTGAACATGATCTGTCAAACAATTTCTCCTCTCATTCAGCTGTGTTCCACCAGATGGCAGCAAGCACTTCCTACTGTATGAAAGTTAAACTTGGTCTTGGTTTTGATTTTCAATGATGCCAAGTACAATATCAAATGGTGGCATTCTGAGAGGGCTTTAGAGAACTCCTTCATCATCACACCAAATATTTATGGGACCGGCACTATAATAAGTGTTTTTCCAAAATGTGGTTGTCCTTCTTTGCAGGGGAAAACGTGTTTTCATATCTACAGTTCATCCACATAAAGATTCAAACAATCACAATCTCACCAACCTTAGACTAACATCAGGGCTGTAACTACATATGAGGACGCGAGGTCCGGACCTTGGTCATTTTTTCTAAGTTAAAAAGATAAATAATAATAAAATATTTACAGTACCAGTCAAAAGTTTGGACATACAGTGGCAAGAAAAAGTATGTGAACCCTTTGGAATGACCTGGACTTCTGCATAAATTGGTCATAACATTTGATCTGATCTTTGTCTAAGTCACAACAATAGAAAAACACAGTCTGCTTAAACTAATAACACACAAACAATTATACATTTTCATGTCTTTATTGAACACACATTGTAAACATTCACAGTGCAGAGTGGAAAAAGTATGTGAGCCCTTGGATTTAATAACTGGCTGACCCTCCTTTGGCAGCAATAACCTCAACCAAACATTTTCTGCAGTTGCGTATCAGACCTGCACAACGGTCAGGAGGAATTTTGGACCATTCCTCTTTACAAAACTGTTTCAATGCAGCTATATTCTTGGGATGTTTGGTGTGAACTGCTCTCGAGGTCATGCCACAGCATCTCAATCGGGTTGAGGTCAGGACTCTGACTGGGCCACCCCAGAAGGCGTACTTTCTTCTGTTGAAGCCATTCTGTTGTTGATTTACTTCTGTGTTTTGGGTCGTTGTCCTGTTGCTTCAATTGGCGGACAGATAGCCTTACATTCTCCTGCAAAATGTCTTGATAAACTTGGGAATACATTTTTGCGTTGATGATAGCAAGCTGTCCAGGCCCTGAGGTAGCGAAGCAGCTCCAAACCATGATGCTCCCTTCACCATACTTTACGGTTGGGATGGGGTTTTGATGTTGGTGTGCTGTGCCTTTTTTTCTCCACACATAGTGTTGTGTGTTCCTTCCAAACAACTCAACTTTAGTTTAATCTGTCCACAAACCTAAGTTGACAAAACAAACATCTGTCCACAGAATATTTTGCCAGTCGCGCTGTGGAACATCCAGATGCTCTTTTGCGAACTTCAGACGTGCAGCAATGTTGTTTTTGGACAGCAGTGGCTTCTTCCGTGGTGTCCTCCCATGAACACCATTCTTGTTTAGTGTTTTACGTATCGTAGACTCGTCAACAGAGATGTTAGCATGTTCCCGAGATTTCTGTAAGTCTTTAGCTGACACTCTAGGATTCTTCTTAACCTCATTGAGCATTCTGCGCTGTGCTCTTGCAGTCATCTGTCCAGGACAGCCACCGCTAGGGAGAGTAGCAACAGTGTAGAACTTTCTCCGTTTATAGACAATTTGTATTACCATGGACTGATGAATATCAAGGCTTTTAGAGATACTTTTGTAACCCTTTCCAGCTTCATTGAAGTCAACAATTCTTAATCTTGGATGTTCTGAGATTCGAGGCTTGGTTCTCTTTTGTTCGAGGCATGGTTTACATCAGGCAATGCTTCTTGTGAATAGCAAACTCACATTTTGTGAGTGTTTTTTATAGGGCAGGGCAGCTCTAACCAACATCTCCAATCTCGACTCAATGATTTTACTCCAGGTTAGCTGACAGGTTAGCTGACATCATACTTTTTCCAACCTACACTGTGAATGTCTAAATTATGTATTCAATATAGACAAGAAAAATACAATAATTTGTGTGCTATTAGTTTAAGCAGACTGTGTATGTCTGTTGTTGTGACTTAGATGGAGATCAAATCAAATTTTATGACCAATTTATTCAGAAATCTAGATAATTCTAAAGGGTTCACATACTTTTTATTGCCACTGTACGTACTCATTCAAGGGTTGTTCTTTATTTTACTATTTTCTTCATTGTAGAATAATAGGGAAGACATCAAAACTATGAAATAACACATATAGAATAATGTACTAAGCAAAAATAGTTAAACAAATCAAAATATATTTAATATTTTAGATTCTTCAAAGTAGCCACCCTTTGCCTTAATGACAACTTTGCACACTCTTGGCATTCTCTCAACCAGCTTCATGAGGAATTATTTTCCAATGTTCTTGAAGGAGTTCCCACATATACTGAGCACTTGTTGGCTGCTTTTCCTTCACTCTGCAATCCAACTCATCCCAAACAATCACAATTGGGTTGAGGTCGGGTGACTGTGAAGGTCAGGTCATCTGATGTAGCACTCCATCACTCTCCTTGGTCAAATAGCCCTTACATAACCTGGAGGTGTGTTTTTGTTTATTGTCCTGTTGAAAAACAAATGATACTCCCACATGATAGTCGCTGCAGAATGCTGTGGTTGCCATGCTGGTTAAGTGTGCCAGACAGACAATGTCACCAGCAAAGCACCCCCACACCATCACTCCTCCTCCTCCATACTTCATGGTGGGAACCACACATGCGGTGAACATCCGTTCACCTACTGTGTGTCTCACAAAGACACAGCGGTTGGAAACAAAAATATGCAATTTGGACTCATCAGACCAAAGGACAGATTTCCACCAGTCTAATGTCCATTGCTCGTGTTTCTTGGCCCAAGCAAGTCTCTTCTTCTTATTGGAATACTTTAGTAGTGGTTTCCTTGCAGCAATTCGACCATGAAGGCCTGATTCACACAGTCCCCTCTGAACAGTTGATGTTTGTATTTGTATTTATCATGGATCCCCGTTAGTTGCTGCCAAAGCAGCAGCTACTCTTCCTGGGGTCCAGCAAAATTAAGGCAGTTTATACAATTTTAAAACATTACAATACATTTACAGATTTCACAACACGCGGTGTGTCCTCAGGCCCCTACTCCACCACTACCACATATCTACAGTACTAAATCCATGTGTATGAATAGTGCATATGTTATCGTGTGTGTGTGTGTGTGTGTGTGTGTGTGTGTGTGTGTGTGTGTGTGTGTGTGTGTGTGTGTGTGTGTGTGTGTGTGTGTGTGTGTGTGTGTGTGTGTGTATGCATGTGTCTGTGCCAATGTTTGTGTTGCTTCACAGTCCCCGCTGTTCCATAAAAAAAATTGTATCTGTTTTTTTAAATCTAATTTTACTGCTTGCGTCAGATACTTGATGTGGAATAGAGTGCCATGGCTCTATGTAGTACTGTGTGCCTCCCATTGTCTGTTCTGGACTTGGAGACTGTGAAGAGACCTCTTGTGGCATGTCTTGTGGGGTATGCATGAGTGTCCGAGCTCTGTGTCAGAAGTTTAGACAGACAGCTCGGTGCATTCAACCTCTCATAAATAAAAGTAATGATGAAGTCAATCTCTCCTACACTTTCAGCCAGGAGAGATTGACATGCATATTATTAATATTAGCTCTCTGTGTACATCCAAGGGCCAGCCGTGCTGCCCTGTTCTGAGCCAATTGCAATTTTCCTAAGTCCTTTTTTGTGGATCCTGACCACACGACTGAACAGTAATCAAGGTGTGACAAAACTAGGGCCTGTAGGATCTGCCTTGTTGATACTGTTGTTAAGAAGGCAGAGCAGCGCTTTATTATAGACAAACTTCTCCCCATCTTAACTACTACTGCATCAATATGTTTTGACCATGACAGTTTACAATCTAGTGTTACTCCAAGCAGTTAACCTGTTTGGGATAGGGGGCAGTATTTTCACGGCCGGATAAAAAAACGTACCCGATTTAATCTGGTTACTACTCCTGCCCAGAAACTAGAATATGCATATAATTAGTAGATTTGGATAGAAAACACTCTAACGTTTCTAAAACTGTTTGAATGGTGTCTGTGAGTATAACAGAACTCATATGGCAGGCCAAAACCTGAGAAGATTCCATACAGGAAGTGCCCCGTCTGACAATTTGTTCTCCTTCTAGGGAATCTCTATCAAAAATACAGCATCTCTGCTGTAACGTGACATTTTCTAAGGCTTCCATTGGCTCTCAGAAGGCGCCAGAAAGTGGAATGACGTCTCTTCAGTCTCTGGGCGAAAAACAGCAGTTTTTGTGAGTGGTCCGGCTGAGAACAGTGACACTGGAGTGCGCGTCCACGAGACGACTCCATGTTTTTCTTTCAGTATTTTAATGAATATAACGTCGCCCGGTTGGAATATTATCGCTATTTTACGAGAAAAATAGCATAAAAATAGATTTTAAACAGCGTTTGACATGCTTCGAAGTACGGTAATGGAATATTTTGACATTTTTGGTCATGAAATGCGCCCGCGCAGCACCCTTCGGATAGTGACCTTAAACGCACGAACAAAACGGAGCTATTTCAATATAACTATGGATTATTTCGAACCAAAACAACATTTGTTGTTGAAGTTGAAGTCCTGGGAGTGCATTCTGACGATGAACAGCAAAGGTAATCCAATTTTTCTTATAGTAATTCTGAGTCAGCACCAAACTTGGTGGGTGTCAAATTAGCTAGCCTGTGATGGCCGAGCTATCTACTCAGAATATTGCAAAATGTGCTTTCGCTGAAAAGCTATTTTAAAATCTGACACCGCGATTGCATAAAGGAGTTCTGTATCTATAATTCTTAAAATAATTGTTATGTTTTTTGTAAACATTTATCGTGAGTAATTTAGTAAATTCACCGGAAGTTTGCGGTGGGTATGCTAGTTCTGAACATCACATGCTAATGTAAAAAGCTGGTTTTTGATATTAATATGAACTTGATTGAACAAAACATGCATGTATTGTATAACATAATGTCCTAAGAGTGTCATCTGATGAAGATCATCAAAGGTTAGTGCTGCATTTAGCTGTGGTTTTGGTTTTTGTGACATATATGCTTGCTTTGAAAATGGCTGTGTGATTTATTTTTGGCAGGGTACTCTCCTGACATAATCTAATGTTTTGCTTTCGCTGTAAAGCCTTTTTGAAATCGGACAATGTGGTTAGATTAACGAGAGTCTTGTCTTTAAAATGGTGTAAAATAGTCATATGTTTGAGAAACTGAAGTTATGCATTTTTAAGGTATTTGTATTTCGCGCCACGCTCTACCATTGGATATTGGTGAGGCGTTCCGCTAGTGGAACGTCTGTCCCTAACAGGTTTTAAGTCAACTCAACTTGCTCAATTTACACATTATTTATTACAAGATTTAGTTGAGGTTTAGGATTTAGTGAGTGTTTTGTTCCAAATACAATGCCTTTAGTTTTAGAAATATTTAGGGCTAACTTTTTCTTGCCACCCAGTCTGAAACAAACTGCAGTTATTTGTTGAGTGTTGCAGTCATTTCAGTCGCTGTAGGAGCTGGCGTGAATAGAGTCAAGTCATCCGAGCACATAGAAACTCTGGCTTTACTCAAAGTCAGTGGCATGTCGTTAGTAAAAATTGAAAAAGCAAGGGGCCTAACCAGCTACCTTTGAGAATTCCTGCTTCTACCTGGATTATGTTTGAGAGGCTTCCATTAAAGGACACCCTCTGTGTTCTGTTAGACAAGTAACTCTTCATCCACATTATAGCAGGGGATGTAACGCCATAACACATACATTTTTCCAGCAGCAGACTATGATCGATAATGTCAAAAGCAGCACTGAAGTCTAACAAGACAGCCCCCACAATCATTTTATCATCAGTTTACTTCAGCCAATCATCAGTCATTTGTGTAAGTGCTGTGCTTATTGAGTGTCCTTCCCTATAGGCATGCTGAAATTTTGTTGTCAATGTGTTTACTATGAAATAGCATTGTATCTGGTCAAACACAATGTTTTACAGAAGTTTACTAAGGGTTGGTAACAGGCTGATTGGTCAGCTATTTGAGCCAGTGAAGGGGGCTTTACTATTCTTGGGTAGCCAAATTACTTTAGCTTCCCTCCAGGCCTGAGGGCACACACTCTCTAGTAGGCTTAAATTGAAGATGTGGCAAATAGGAGTGGCAATATATCTGCTATTATCCTCAGTAATTTTCCATCTAGATTGTCAGAACCTGATGGCTTGTCATTGATGATAGACAACAATAATTTTTTCACCTCTTCCACACTGACTTTACGGAATTCAAAAGTGCAATTCTTGTCTTTTATAATTTTGTCCGATATACTTGGATGTGTAGTGTCAGCGTTTGTTGCTGGCATGTCATCCCTAAGTTTGCTTATCTTGCCAATGAAAAAGTCATTAAAGTAGTTTGCAATATCAGTGGGCTTTGTGATGAATGAGCCATCTGATTCAATAAATGAAGGAGCTGAGTTGGGTTTTTTTCCCAGGATGTCATTTAAGGTGCCCCAAAGCTTTTTACTATCATTCTTTATATAATTTATCTTTGTTTCATAGTGTAGTTTATTTTTATTTTTATTTAGTTTAGTCACATGATTTCTTATTTTGCAGTACGTTTGCCAATCAGTTGTGCTGCCAGACTTGCCATACCTTTTGCCTCATCCTTCTCAACCATACAATTTTTCAATTCCTCATCAATCCAAGGGGATTTAACAGTTTTTACAGTCATTTTCTTAATGGGTGCGTGCTTATTAGTAACTGGAATAAGTAGTTTCATAAATGCGTCAAGTGCAGCATCTGGTTGCTCCTCATTACACACCACAGACCAGCAAATATTCTTTACATCATCAACATTTTAATTGTATTTATTTATTTATTTCACCTTTATTTAACCAGGTAGGCAAGTTGAGAACAAGTTCTCATTTACAATTGCGACCTGGCCAAGATAAAGCAAAGCAGTTTGACACATACAACAATACAGAGTTACACATGGAGTAAAACAAACCTACAGGTTTGAATATGAATCACTACAAAACTTATTGTATGACCTCTTATACACTATATTATACACTAAACTTCTTGTATGACCTCTTATACACTATATTAGGCCCAGCCTTTGGAACTTTGGTTTTCCTAGATATGGCTTTTATATTATGATCACTACCAACTATGGATTTGGATACTGTTTTAAAGCAAATATCTGCAGCGTTAGTAAAAATGTGATCAATACATGTTGATGATTTAATTCATGTGCTGTTTGTAATTACCCTGGTAGGTTGACTGACAACCTGATTCAGGTTGCAGGCACTGGTTACAGTTTGAAGTTTTTTTCTGAGTGGGCAGCTTGTTGATAGCCAGTCAATATTTAATCACCCAGAAAATATACTTCTCTGTTGATATCACACACATTATCAAGCATTTCACACATATTATCCAGATACTGACTGTTAGCACTTGGTGGTCTATAGCAGCTTCCCACAAGAATGGACTTTAGGTGAGGCAGATGAACCTGTGGCCATATTACTTGGACAGTATTTAACATTATACCATCTCTAAGATTTACAGGAATGTGGTTCTGAATATAGACCGCACCACCGCCTCCGTTGGCATTTTTGTCTTTTCGGTAGATGTTATAACCATATATTGCTACCATTGTATCATCAAAGGTATTATCTAAGTGAGTTTCAGAGATAGTCAGAATATGAATGTCATCTGTTACAAGCAAGTTATTGACTTCATGGACCTTGTTTCTTAGGCTACATATGTTAATATGGGCTATTTTAGCACTTTTCTGGGTTGCTTGATTGTTTTTAATGCTTTACTGGGAAGCTTTTCAGAGGTAGACTTACTCATGTTATTTACATTGGAGCTGATAGTGCAGGGTGAGCTGTATAAAGTGGTCTTCCTACTATTGCACACGGCCTCAGTGCTAACAGTGTAACTCTGGTTTATAGGCTCATGATTACTGCTTACAATAGCTGTAGGATAAACAGATATATTCGGTGAAATTAGGGGTACATATCCTCTTGACGTTACCCTAGGATAGGGGGCGCCACAGCGCATTTTGGAAAAAATTAGTGCCCATTTTCAACGGCCTACTAATCAAACTCAGAAGCTAGGATATGCATATAATTAATACCTGTGGATAGAAAACACCCTAAAGTTTCTAAAACTGTTTGAATGGTGTCTGTGAGTATAACAGAACTCATATGGCAGTCAAAACCCCGAGACCGATTGAAACAGGAAGTGGAATTCTGAATTGTGGACTCAACTTCACGTCGTTGCCTATTATTCACACCGTGAGCTATCGTTCATTGAGCACTTCCTATTGCTTCCACAAGATGTCCCCAGTCTTTACAAAGTGTTTTGAGCCTTCTACTGTCGAAACTCAGTGAATGAGACGCGTTGGAATTTGGTCACAGGGGGAGGGCCATCACCATTATGACGCCGGCGGCCCTGTCTACCCCCACCTTTGGAAACGTTTTGAAACACAATGCAATCGTCCCCCTCGAATCTTATTGGCTCTCTTGTTGAAACAGGCCCTGAAGATTTATGTTATACAACGTTTGACATGTTTGAACGAACCTAAATGGGAAAAAAATGTTTTATTTCGAAACGGCTGTCCCGCGCCCGGCAGAGTATTTGGATACAGCATTCAGACGCGCTAACAACAGCAAGCTAATGGAACATAAAGGATGGACTTTTTCGACCGAAAATACATCTGTTGTGGACCTGGGATTCCTGGAAGTGCTTTCTGATGAAGACAACTAAAGGTAAGCGATTATTGACAATATTATACAACATTTATGCGATTGTTCCAAGATGGCGCCGAGCTCGGTTTACTAGCTCATTTTCTGAGTATCGCATCCCCTTTTATCGCTAAGTGTGATTACCCAGTAAAGTTATTTTTAAATCTGGTATGACAGGTGCTTTCAAGAGATATTCATCTATAAATCTTAAAATGACAATATTACATTTTCAAAATGTTTTCGAATAGTAATTCAGTAAATTGTAGCACTGTTTCCCTGGATGCATTTGACGGGAAAATAGTTAGTCAACGTCAGACGCCGATGTAAAATGCTGTTTTCATATATAAATATGAACTTTATTGAACAAAAGAATGCATGCATTGTGTAACATGATGTCCTAGGTGTGTCATCTGATGAAGTTTGTAAAAGGTTAGTGCTGCATTTAGCTGTTTTTTGGTTATTTGTGATGCATGTGGTTGGTCGGAAAATGGCTATGTTGCTGCTTTTACGATGGACTCCTCTAACATAATCTAATGATTTGCTTTTCCTGTAAAACCTTTTTGAAATCGGACGACGTGGGTCGATTCAGGAGAGGTGTATCTATAAAACGATATGAGACAGTCCTATATTTGAAAAAATATATATATTAAATTTCGTTATGCTAATGTCGCTAGGAGTTTTCCCTGGATTTTGATCCCGCATACGGGACGGGACGCTGGAGAGGATAAATTAAATTACTTACATTGTGTTTGCCAATGCCGTGGATCCAGTGCGGCAAAGCTGTTTCAGGTCTGTGTCAGTTCCAGGCTCAACATTTAATCATTTAGCAGACGCTCTTATCCAGAGCGACTTTCAGTAGTGAATGCATACATTTCATTTCATGCATTTTCTTTATTTTATTATTTTGTACTGGCCCCCCGTGGGAAACGAACCCACAACCCTGGCGTTGCACACACCATGCTGGCGTTGCAAACACCATGCTCTACCAACTGAGCCACAGGGAAGGCCTGTTTACATGGAGACCCCCGTTGCCAGAGGATGCTGAGATGTGTCTGTTACTTGAACTCTGTGAAGCATTTATTTGGGCGGCAATTTCTGAGGCTGGTAACTCTAATGAACTTTTCCTCTGCAGCAGAGGTTACTCTGTGTCTTCCTTTCCTGTGGCGGTCCTCATGAGAGCCAGTTTCATCATAGTGCTTGATGTTTTTTGCGACTGCACTTGAAGAAACTTTCAAAGTCCTTGAAATTTTCCATATTGACTGACCTTAATTTCTGAAAGTAATGATGGACTGTCATTTCTCATTGCTTATTTGAGCAGTTCTTGCCATAATATCGACTTGGTATTCTACCAAATAGGGCTATCTTCTGTATACCCCCCTACCTTGTCACAACAGAACTGATTGGCTCAAACGCATTAAGAAGGAAAGAAATTCCACAAATTAACTTTTAACAAGGCACACCTGTTAATTGAATTGCATTCCAGGTGACTACCTCATGAAGCTGGTTGAGAGAATGCCAAGAGTGTGCAAAGCTGTCATCAAGGCAAAAGATGGCTACTTTGAAGAATTATATTTTGATTTGTTTAACACTTTTTTGGTTGCTACATGATTCCATATGTGTTATTTCATAGTTTTGATGTCTTCACTATTGTTCTACAATGTAGAAAACAGTAAAAATAAAGAAAAACCCTTGAATGAGTAGGTGTTGTAAAACTTTTGACTGGTACTTTATATTTTGTGCACAATAAAGAAAATACATTTCAGGTCAAAATCTAAATTTTGCTCCCAACATTGATCAAAGTTCAGAAAGATTATAGGCTATTCTTGATCTGACAAATAAAAATAAACCGTGTCTACAAACATCCGTCCACCAAACAACAACAAAACGACTCTCAGAGAATGAGTACCAAACCGGTAAATAGTCATTTATAGATATGATAGGTCAGTCAGTTAGGTGGCTAGCTGACGGCAAAGACTAGCCACGCTCGTCTGAGCGGTCGGCTGTGAATGCCCTCACCCTCTAGTACTTAATGCTGATATATTTGGTTCTGACTCGCTACAGACTGTCCGGAAAGAACAGTACGGATGCATCTTAGACCAGGACTTTTATTATCTTCATCACCACCACACACTATAGTATTCACACTCACAGACAGAAATCATCAGTTTACATAGGATGGACTTGTGGTTCTGACAAGTAAGAACAATTATAAACTGGGTGGTTCGAGCCCTGAGTGCTGATTGGCTGACAGCCGTGGTATATCAGACCGTATAGCACGGGTTGGCAAAACATTTATTTTTACTGTTCTAATTATGTTGGTAACCAGTTTAGAATATCAATAAAGCACCTCGGGGGTTTATGCTATATCCGCGATGCGTCGTGCCAAAGAACAGCCTTTAGCCCTTATATTGGTCATATACAACACACCCTTGTGCCTTATTGCTTAAATATACAAGGAATATCTACACAGGAAATAATGGCATAGCCTCTATACAGGGATATTCACATAACAGCATACACATTTCCAGCTGTACCGTATATGTATAAACATCTCGCTGGAGAGAGAGAGAACTAATTACTTAGACAGGTGAGATTTATGGCCCTCTCTCTCAGGACTGGTGGAGATCTTATCTGATCTGTGTCTAGTTCCACAGAGTCATAAATTGTACTATGCATGAGGGAGCACAAGGACAGTCTACTACAGACTACATAGGAATTAACCATCTCCGAACAATAACATCTACTGCAAACCGCTCATGCATTCAATGCAATACATGCAATTATAAACGACATTCACATGGAGTATCTGAAATATGTACTGAACAAAAATATAAACGCAACATGCAACAATTTCAAAGATTTTACTGAGTTACAGTTCAAAGAAGGAAATCAGTCAATTGAAATAAACTCATTAGGCCCTAATTTATGGATTTGACATGACTGGTCAGGGGCGCAGCGATGGGCCCACCCACTTGGGAGCAAGGCCCACCCACTGGTGAGCCAGGCCAAGCTAATCAGAATGAGTTTTTCCCCACAAAAAGGCTTTATTACAGACAGAAATATATGTATATATTTTTGTTTAGTATACATAATCTGCAGTAGTACTATTCAGCTAAAGATTTAACAAGATAATTAGGCCAAAGGTGATTGCTTCCAGTCAATCACCATAAAGTAGCATTAACCCTCCCAACAATAAACCCGACAACTCACTTATTCCTAAAATAAACACACTGATACTTTGGTCGGCAGCTAAATCTGCATCATTGTCTGCAGACAATGATAGCAACTCTGACATCGAGGGGGAGGGGTCAGAGTCCAAATATGCATTCGGGCACTCTGATTGGTGGAAACCAGGAGGCTGTGATAGTTGAGAAGAGGACTATGGGGAAAGTCACATGCACAGGCATGTATTTTGTTGTTGTTGTTTTTTTAAACATATATTGCAGTAACGTCAAAGGGCTCTTATAACTTAGCGAGCTAGAAGGATAAAGTAATAAGCTAACTTTAAACGGAGCCTAACTTAGCAGGAGCAAAAAATAGGCTTCTAAGTTCTCATAATAACTTTGCTTTACAGAGAGCAGGCTACTGAGACAGACAGTGATTTGGAGCTCAGCGGTGAGGCTGAAGCAGGCTGCAATGCATGCAGGAGGAAACAGAGGAGACAGAGAGAGGAAGCAAGCAGAGTGTCGCAGTCTTCGTCGTCTGATAATGAGAAATCACTGTCGGACCAATACGCAGCGGGTTGCGTGCTTAACATCATATTTATTAAATACGTTGAACACGGAAAAAACAAGAAATGCAGAAAACACAACAGGAGGCAGTTTTGCAGGCTATGACAACTAGCAGTGCAAAATCAACTACCCACAAAACCCCAGGTGAAAACAAGCTCCTAATATATGACTCTCAATCAGGAACAACGAAATACAGCTGTTCCTGATCGAGAGCCACACAGACAACAAAGAAATACACAAACCAGAAAACCCCTAGAAAACCAAAAACCAGAACATACACCCAAACCCTGGAACACATAAATATAACACCCCTCTAACCTACACATAACCCCCGGACCACATAGAACAAATACCCACTGCCACGTCCTGACCAAACTACAATTACAAATAATCCCTAATACTGGTCAGGACGTGACACAGAGTGAAGTTAGTACAGTGGTTCTCAAACTTGGGGTCTGGTCCTCATGTGGGGTCCACTAAGAAAATCTGTACTAATCTTATCAAACAAGTTAGGAACCTTAATTAAAAAAGAAGATATGTTTCAATATGAACATCTCCACATGGCGTATATTTATTTTTGGCCTCCATTAAATTGCAATCAGAATGCAAACAATACAGTTCTAAAATGTCATATGTTTTCGTTTATATCGTGATTGTTCATCATATCTCGATCGCCCATTGGACCCATTTATTATATTAATACAGAATCGTAAGTAGTATTCTAATAATTCATGTGAATGTGATAATACGATCATGTGTGTTCCATGGATGTCTGTTTGTTCGGGGGTTTGATTAGTCATACCTAGGAATACAAATGTGAACGCTATGTAGTTTGAAAAAACAGATATCTATGTAAAGAGTTGATTGTTTTATGCAATTCATCATTACAACTGACTGAATTGTCGCTGATTTTACGTGTCAGTATGAATCATTTCTCATATTTCCCCCCTTTCAGGGGTATAACATTACATTTGTATAGCTAATAGGCTATACAGTGCATTCGGAAAGTATTCAGACCCTTCACTTTTTCCACATTTTGTTACATTACAGCCATATTCTAAAATGGTTTAAATATTTTTTCCCCCTCATAAATCTGAACTCAATACACCATAATGACAAAGTAAAAACAGTTTTTTTAGAAACCCCCTGTCACAGCTGTCTTCAGGAAAGGACCAAAATGCAGCAGAGTTAGTGTTCGTCATCTTGAATTTAATAGAAAGAACACTATAACAAAAACAAACTGAGAAAACTGACAGCCAACAGTCCTGTCAGGTGCAACCACACTAAACAAGAAACAATTACCCACAACCCCAAAGAAAAACACACACTCCTATATAGGACTCCCAATCAAAGGCAACTCAACACACCTGCCTTCAATTGGGAGTCCTAATCACCAACACAACCATTCACACAAACAAAAACCCTGCCACATCCTGACCAAAACTAATCCAATTGCTCCCTCTGCTGGTCAGGATGTGACAGTACCCCCCCTCAAGGTGCAGACCCCGTAATGCACCTTACAAAAAGAAAACACAACAAAAAATCCCCAACACCCCAACAAAACCAATAAACAATAACCCCTAAACAATAAGGGAGGGAAGGGAGGGTGGCTGCCGTCAACAACGGCACTGTGCTACACCCTCCCTCCCCAACCCACCTATCCTGGAGGTGTCTCAGGTGCGGGACGTGGACCTCTCTCCACCTTCGGCGTCGCCCACTTCGATGGTGCCGATAGCTGCGCCGGGCAGACGGGCCACTCGGGCTGACCCTGGCAGACGGACCACTCGGGCTGGGCCAGAGGACAGGCGGGCCACTCGGGCTGGGCCGGAGGACAGGCGGGCCATTCGGGCTGGGCCGGAGGACAGGCGGGCCGCTCTGGTAGACCCGGAGGGCAGGCGGGCCGCTCTGGTAGACCCGGAGGGCAGGCGGGCCGCTCTGGTAGACCCGGAGGGCAGGCGGGCCGCTCTGGTAGACCCGGAGGGCAGGCGGGCCGCTCTGGCAGACCCGGGCCGGGCAGTCGCGCCGCTCTGGCAGACCCGGGCAGTCGGGCCGCTCTGGCATCTCCGGGCAGTCGGGCCGCTCTGGCATCTCCGGGCAGTCGGGCCGCTCTGGCATCTCCTGACTGGCAGGCAGCTCTGGCAACTCCTGACTGGCAGGCAGCTCTGGCGACTCCTGACTGGCAAGGCTGGGCTGAAACACTAGACCCCTGATGCGTGGGGCTGGTACTGGACGTGCCAGCCTGGAGACACGCACCTCCATGCTAGTGCGGGGAGCTGGCCTGGGGCTCCATTCTTGCCCCGCAAAACTGCCCTTGTGCCCCCCCCCAATTTTTTTTTATTGGGGCTGCCTCTCGAGTTTACTAAACTCTTCCATCGCCCTGGAAACGCTCCTCCTTAGCTCTGCCCACGTCCATCCTTCCTCCTCGTTCCTCTGCTGCTTGGTCCTGGTTTGGTGGGTAATTCTGTCACAGCTGTCTTCAGGAAAGGACCAAAATGCAGCAGAGTTAGTGTTCGTCATCTTGAATTTAATAGAAAGAACACTATAACAAAAACAAACTGAGAAAACTGACAGCCAACAGTCCTGTCAGGTGCAACCACACTAAACAAGAAACAATTACCCACAACCCCAAAGAAAAACACACACTCCTATATAGGACTCCCAATCAAAGGCAACTCAACACACCTGCCTTCAATTGGGAGTCCTAATCACCAACACAACCATTCACACACAAAAACCCTGCCACATCCTGACCAAAACTAATCCAATTGCTCCCTCTGCTGGTCAGGATGTGACACCCCCCCCTGAAATATCACATTTACATAAGTGTTCAGACCCTTTACTCAGTACTTTGTTTAAGCATATTTGGCAGCGATTACAGCCTCGAGTCTTCTTGGCAACCCTGGATTTGGGGAGTTTCTCCCATTCTCTGCAGATCATCTCAAGCTCTGTCAGGTTGAATGGGGAGCGTCGCTGCACAGGCAATTTTCAGGTCTCTCCAGAGATGTTCGATCGGTGATGATATGTTATGTTTCATATGGTATGTATTCATGTGTGGATGTCCATCATGTGTTTTGTATAATATGTTACGAATTACAATTCATATAATATGTTACGAATTGTAATTTGTGGATGCAATTGAGTTTCCTGCAGTTGGGGAGCGTCGCTGCAAAGCTATTTTTGTTGTTGTTGATGGAACGTTGGAGGAGCGCTTCAGAGATGCATCTCTACAACAGCATCCTGGGGAGGCGCACTGGGAATGGACAAGCAAAACATTTTGCGCCCCTGCCTTTGACAAAGTGGGCACTGCTTATCAAAGGGCGGCATCAGCGCTCACCTAAAAAGCCCATATGCCACTGGTTGAGAGATATTGTCATTGTTTTTGTTCAGAATTATGTGAGGTTTTATGTGTTGTTGTTGGAGGTGTATCTTGGTCAGTTTAGCTTAGAAAATGCTGCCCCTGTCAATCTGCCGCCGCAGGCTGCCACCTAATCCTGCCTAATGAGCAGACCGGCCATGTCAGTGTCATATCATTGATTCACAGTGTCATGTTATTCATTCACAGTGTCATATCATTGATTCACAGTGTCATGTTATTCATTCACAGTGTCATACCATTGATTCACAGTGTCATGTTATTCATTCACAGTGTCATATTATTGATACTCAGAGTCATATTTTGGATGCTTTGTTGATGTTTATTACAGACCTATACTCAAACACCACCACCCCCACCTCCCACCATGAGCCCAGGATATTCAGGGGATGCAGTGGGTCCTCCAACCCAGCTGCGCCAAGAAGCTTTACTGAGGGGAAATCAGCATCAGGTAGTCCACCCAGTTGTGGCTGAGTTCCCTCAATGCAATGAGGTGATGGGCCTGGTGTTGGGCCTGGAGCCACCCAAGGTAGAGGTCTCCCTGAAACAGAGGGAGCAGCTGAGTCATCAGGGGAGTGGTGGCTTGGTGTGCCTCCCTGCAGCGAGGGCCCAGGCGGAACCCAAGCTCTCTACGGAGGCTCCAGTAGTGGCACCGTCAGTGTCAATGTACTCAGTGAGGAGGCTCCCAAAGGTAAAGGCACCCAAAATGACAGATCTCACCCAGTGCTCTATCCATCGGTGTACAGTACAACATATTTATTTCCCATGAAGCAAGCAATATGTAGCTTATACTTCAAGGTGTATATTCTTCAAGTCACTAGATCTCACTCTTATTGAAACAGTGAGGAGTCATATCATTGATGATGTTAATGATAAGCAGAGTCATATTTTGGTTGTTTGATTTCATGTTTATTACAGACCTATCCTCCTCCACCACCACCCTCCATAAGGCCCGGATGGCCAGGGGATCCCTGTGGTCCTCAACCTGTTTCAACAACCTGCGCACATGGAAGAGAGGAGTAAAGACAGTCTTTTTGTTAACAGCAGTGAACCTAGAGGCCTGTATGTATGACTTTGAGTAAGCGTGCGAGTAACTAACAGGAATAGTGTCATTTATGGAGACTGAGGCTTCAACGTTTATTGGGATGAATCTTGTCCTGGAGGCAGCGCTGAGTGGTTTCTGCTAGATTGGCCAGCCGCAATGTCAAAATTGTCTATATCATAAAAAATTTATAGAAACAACATTTTCTTAATTTAAGGTTAGGGTTAGGCATAAGGTTAGCAGTATGGTTAAGGTTAGGGGTAAGGTTAGGGGTATGTTTAATGTGATTTTATGACTTAGTGGTTGTGCCAGCTAGTGACCACCCTGAAGAGCTGCCTTCAGTACATGAGTCATCCCAATACAGTGAGGGAAAAAAGTATTTGATCCCCTGCTGATTTTGTACGTTTGCCCACTGACAAAGAAATGATCGGTCTATAATTTTAATGGTAGGTTTATTTGACCAGTGAGAGACAGAATAACAACAAAAAAATCCAGAAAAACGCATGTCAAAAATGTTATAAATTGATTTGCATTTTAATGAGGGAAACTTCCGCCGAAGTCGGTCCCTCTCCTTGTTTGGGCGGTGTTCGGCGGTCGACGTCACCGACCTTCTAGCCATCACTGATCCATTTTTCATTTTCCATTGGTTTTACATTTACATTACATTTAAGTCATTTAGCAGACGCTCTTATCCAGAGAGACTTACAAATTGGTGCATTCACCTTGTGATATCCAGTGGCACAACCACTTTACAATAGTGCATCTTGTCTTCCTTCACACCTGGTTCCAATCCCATCAATTACATGTTGTGTATTTAACCCTCTGT
Organism: Salmo salar; assembly: GCF_965601325.2. Lineage (NCBI taxonomy): Eukaryota > Metazoa > Chordata > Actinopteri > Salmoniformes > Salmonidae > Salmo > Salmo salar. The sequence continues at coordinate 57,441,603 of NC_138292.1, forward strand.
TTCCCCTCATGTCCTTGTCGGAGATTGTTTTATTGTATGTGATTGTTTTCTACCCACTTTGTTATTTTTATATATTTTGGTTTTTGGAGTTTGGTCAGCATTTATTAAACGACTCCGTTTATACCAAGTTCGATCTCCTGCGCCTGACTTCCCTGCCACCAACATGCACCCATTACAATTGAGTGATAGTTAAAGATAGAGAATGGTAGATGGCTAAAGATTGATTCTCATTCCTATCCTTTTCTCTGTCAGATTGTCTGGCATCCTATGCTCAACAGGTGGTTGGATACGAGGGTACCACAGGAGGAGGTATGAACTTTCAACTGACCTTTTAAATCAGAGCAAAGCAATTGTAGAAACTGTGTGTTATTAAATTGCTTTTACTAATTGTTTTTAAATTGTATTGATAGATATGTTTACAGAGCAAGCCTCTACCACCTCCCTCACCAATTGGGATGTACCCCCCTCCACCAATGGGGAACACAGGCTATCTGGGGGACTCTGGTAGTCTTCCCAAGGGTATCAATATTACAGCAGGTGCCTACATGAGACTTAACTTCTCATACTGCTTCAGCCAATCATGGCTCTGTCTGGTGTCTAAGTTTCCCCCCTACTTACAGCAGGTCTGTGCAGTGACCCTAACCCCCAGATGAACCCGAATGGGAACGCTGTAGCGGTATTTATTAGAGAGGGGTAAAGATAAAGAGTAGTATAGAGAGAGTACCACTACCAGACCCACACACATCAGCAGAAGAGACTGCCTAGAGTGTAGCCTGTTTACCAGATAGCCAGTGGAGAGAAAAGAGAAGACACACCCTATAAAACCCACATCACAGCACAGGGGTAACCCCACCAAGAATACCTCCTACAATAATAATAATAATGGCAGAGCAATTGAACAGCAACTTCATAGAAACAATTTACAAGAAAGAACCCAGTCATTAACAGAGGATTTGCAATAATCTGTATTATTTTCCAGTGGAGGAGTGCAGAGGGTATGAATACCTACAATCTCACTCAGACTGTCAACAGTGTAACTAGGTTGAATATAAAATATCCTCTGAAATCCTCTTTGATTGATTTGATTTTAACCATATACTCCTCATCGTTTTAATGCTTCTGGTATTTTTGCAAATGACATAAGTGATCACTGTGCAATTGCCTGTGTGAGAGATGGTAAAATTCCTAAGAAATCTCCACGTGTCATTATGAAAAGAAACTGGAAGCGGTTTGATATTCAAGGTTTTTTACATGATGTATCTAGCATTGAATGGAATAGAATGGATGTAATCCCTGATGTTGAACTAGCCTTTTCTTAATTCCACAACGCATTCCAGGATGTATGCAATAGGCATGCCCCTTTTAAAAAAAATCAGGATTAAGGGCAGAGAGAACCCTTGGTTTACTAAGGAACTTAGGGAACGAAATGCTATGTGGGCTAAAGCAAGAGGGACTGGTTTGGCAGATGATTGGATGGCTTTTAAACGTCTTCGAAATATGGGTGTGGCTATGATCCGTAAATTAAAAGCAGACCACTACCTGAAATCTACTTCACAAAATGTAAATAATCAATCCAAATTTTGGCAAGTAGTGAAAGGTTTGGAGTGCAGAAAAGATACACAACTTCCTAAACAATTGTTGGTTGACACACAGATTATAACTGAGAGAACCTCAATTCTTAAAGCCTTGAATCAGCATTTTTTAGATGCAGGCAGTTTATTTGAAAAGGTCAAAGGTATAATTGAGCCCCCTATAAATTTACCTGACACCCCTGTGCACTCCTTCACCAGGTTCTCCTTTTCATCCTTCTCTGTTTCAGAAGTGTGTAAAGCCATGAAAGAAATTGATTAAAAAAAATCCCCTGGCCCTGATGAACTAGACCCCCGCCTCCTACACCTAGCCACAGACATCATTGCTCCACCTTAACATGTATTTTCAACCTTACACTTGATGTTAAGGAAATCCCCAAGTTACGGAAATCTGCTTTTGTACTGCCTCTCCTGAAAGGTGGAGATCCTTTGCTACTTGACAACTATCGACCCATATCAAAATTGTCTGTACTGTCAACGGTACTGGAGTCCTTAGTTAGTAGGCAGCTAAAGACCTACTTCCAAGAAAACAACCTCTTAAATGGAATGCAATCAGGTTTTAGGTCTGGCCACAGCACTGTTTCAGCAACATTGAAGGTTTTAAATGACATCCACTGTGCTCTTGATAAGAAGATACATTGTGTGTCTGTTTTTATTGATTTGTCGAAGGCTTTTGACACCGTGGACCATGTTGTGTTAGTGCAAAGGTTAAAATGTTGTGGAATTACTGGTCATGCTCTAGATTGGTTTATAAATTACCTATCAAATCGTACACAATGTGTAATGGCGGATGGTTGTAAATCTGAGTCCATATAGGTGTGCTCAGGTGTTCCGCAAGGTTCTATTTTGGGCCCACTGTTGTTCATTTTGTATATCAACAACATTGGGGATCTTATTGAAACAGCGGATGTTAATTTTTATGCAGATGATACTGTTCTTTATTCAAGTGGTAGTAGTTTATCTTTATCTTTTGAAAATGCCCAAAGAGCATTTAACATCATACAACAGAATCTGTATGATATAAAGCTGATTCTAAATTCGGGTAAAACAAAATGCATGGTATTTTCAAATGCCAGGCATGTTACAAATCATATCATTGCTACATTGGCTGGCCATACTATAGAGCAAGTTAAAGTGTACAAATATTTTGGTGTGTGGGTTGATGATAAGCTGAGCTTCACTGTGCATGTAAAGAACTTGATAAGGAAGCTCAAGCTGAAAATAGGATTTTATTACCGGCATAAGGCTTGTTTTTCTTTTGAGGCCAGGAAGGAGCTGGTACGATGTACATTACTGTCTGTTTTAGATTTTAGTGATGTTATATATATGCAGGCCTCAGCCACTACCCTGAGAGCACTTGATTCAGTGTATCATGCAGCCCTCAGGTTCATTATAAATCAGAAACGTCTAACACATCATTGTGATCTCTACAGCGCTGTTGGCTGGTCGTCATTGACCTTGCGTAGGCTTAAACACTGGTATACACTGATTTATAAGGACATATTGGGTAAAATGCCATTTTATCTCTGTTCTTTTTTAGTTAGGTCAGTAAATAAATATATATTACAGTCCCATTCTGATTTGCTTCTAACAGTACCAAAAATTAGAACAGGTCATGGTAGAAATAGTTTTAGTTACTTAGCACCGTGTTCCTGGAATTCTCTCCTGAACATTTTAAAATGTGATGATCTAGTTTCGTTGGTGGAGTTTAAACACTTGATTGATGTATATATCATAGAAGAGTGTAAATGTTTTTAGGCCAGCTGTTTTTAGTCAAGATGTTTGTGTTTTTAATGTAATATGTAATTGTTGTACTGTATGTGTGTTTCTAGTTTTGTTTAATGTTGTTTTAGTGTATGTAAGTTGTTTTGTCTGAAACGTTGTCCCCCTGCTGCTATTGGACCAGGTCTCTCTTGGAAAATAGATGTTATCTCAATGAGAAAAAACCTGTATAAATAAATAAAATTATAGACAAAAGAATTCATAGACAAAACAAAGGCCTTAAAATGTCCACAATCTTCTCGGCCACATGTCATTAGTACACACCAGCTCAATACAGTTCAGCTAACAATACACAACTTGCAAGCAACCTCCCTTTTAACTACAATGTCAACCCAAATACTTCTGTCAGGGCAATAATAGTCCAGCACTAATGAACATCAACGGGAAGTGCATTTGAAAAATAGAACGTCTGCTGCAGTGTAAAGCACTGGAACGATAGAGGGGAGAGAGAGAGAGAGAGAGCGATCTTAGCTGTTGACTTCAGGCTTGCAGTAGTACTGTCTGACTGTCCGATGGTTTGTATGTCAAAGCTTCGCAGCAATGTTGCTACTAATCCATGCGATCCATAACCGGTCCACAGCTGTTCGTGACAGACATGTATGCTCTGATGGCACCGATGGAAGTCCCACCTGAGGGTCAGTATTGGTTATAAGTTGTTCTTGCTATTCTTCTACATGCTTGATAGGCTGGTGAGCTAAGGAAAGCTCCCACCTTTTTGACACCGTGTTTGCTGGTAAATCAAATCAAATACAATTTTATTTGTCACATACACATGGTTAGCAGGTGTTAATGCAAGTGTAGCGAAATGCTTGTGCTTCTAGTTCCTAGTTCCGACCATGCAGTAATATCTAACAAGTAATCTACCAATTCCACAACAACTACCTTGTACACACAAGTGTAAAGGAATGAATACGAATATGTACATAAAAATATATAAATGAGTGATGGCCGAACGGCATTGGCAAGATGTAATAGATGGTATGGAGTACAGTATATACATATGAGATGAGTATTGTAGGGTATGAAAATATATAAAGAAGCAATGTTTAAGGTGGCTAGTGATACATTACATCAGGATGGCAAGATGCAGTAGATGGTATAGAGTACAGTATATACATATGAGATGAGTAATGTAGGTTATGAAAACATTATATAAAGTGGCATTGTTTAAAGTGGCTAGTGATATATCTAATTACATCAAGATGGCAAGATGCAGTAGATGGTATGGCGTACAGTATATACATATGAGATGAATAATGTAGGTTATGTAAACATTATCTAATAGAAATAATATAAAGTGGCAAGTGATAAATTGATTACATAAATTTTCACATTATTAAAGTGGCTTGAGTTGAGTCAGTATGTTGGCAGCAGCCACTCAATGTTAGTGATGGCTGTTTAACAGTCTGATGGCCTTGAGATAGAAGCTGTTTTTCAGTCTCTCGGTTCCAGCTTTGATGCACCTGTACTGACCTCGCCTTCTGGATTTTAATGGGGTGAACAGGCAGTGGCTCGGGTGGTTGCTGTCCTTGATGATCTTTTTGGCCTTCCTGTGACATCGGGTGGTGTAGGTGTCTTGGAGCAGGGGCGAAAATCTGATATCAACTTTGGAGGGGACAATTACATTAAATTTTCTCAAGAGCAATTCCTGAGGGGGACACCAAAAGTAGTGCTGTAACACATAGCCTACATTGTAATATGGTAAATATATATTGAGGAACCAAAGAAATAAGGTGTTTGCCGTACTCCTAACTACCGGTACCCAAAACTACACAACTAATCACAACAGCAATACCATTAACAAATCTTAGTTCAGTCACCAGTTTAAGTTGAGAGTGGGGGTATCCATGGCATTTTCCAATTATGTTCCTATTTTACAAGTAAAAAAAATGGAGAACCTTTCATAATGTTGCCAAACAAAGACTCAACAAACTTACCTGAGACTCCCTGTCTCTGCGAGTCTGTCCCTGCATATCTGACCCCAACTCTGCTGTCTGTGTGCCATCTGTTGCCTGCTCTGCCTAATGCAGGGGCGAAAATCTGATATCAACTTTGGAGGGGACAATTACATGAAATTTTCTCAAGAGCAATTCCTGAGGGGGACACCAAAAGTAGTGCTGTAACACATAGCCTACATTGTAATATGGTAAATGTATATTGAGGAACCAAAGAAATAAGGTGTTTGCCGTACTCCTAACTACCGGTACCAAAAACTACACAACTAATCACAACAGCAATACCATTGCCTTTAACAAATCTTAGTTCAGTCACCAGTTTCAGTTGAGAGTGGGGTTATCCATGGCATTTTCCAATTATGTTCCTATTTTACAAGTAAAAAACATTGAGAACCTTTCATATTGTTGCCAAACAAAGACTCAACAAACTTACCTGAGACTCCCTGTCTCTGCAAGTCTGTCCCTGCATATCTGTCCCCAACTCTGCTGTCTGTGTGCCATCTGTTGCCTGCTCTGCCTAATGACATCATTGTGAAACATTTCCATTAGAATTTCATTTATTTCTTATGAACATTTTATCAACTAGTCTTTGAGATATTAGGCTACTAGGGTTCTTACTTTGCGTTTTGGTGTACTGAAAAATACTCTGATGTCCGTCTTTTATTTTTCTGCCATTTTTCTACCTGGCTGGCTGGCTGGCTACACACACACACACAGTGTGTCGGTTATTTACAGTAGGAGATGGGCTTCTATCATCTTATCTTTTAAAAGGTAGCTAGCAAAAAAAAACGGATTAAAATGACAAGAGTTGACAGCTGTATGAGTTCACCATTTACACAACATATGCTGCAACCTTTTGTAATTTTAATAGTTTGTTTCATATTGGCTGGCTTCCAACAATAGCTGAATTTGCAAAGCTAGCGAGCACCAATTCCGTTTCAGTGGTGTTTGCTATAATCTTTGCTACCCTGGTTAAATAAAGGTGAAATAAAATAAATAAATAAAAGTTCCCTTGCGACAATTTAGCTTTTGCAACGAGACCATTAAATATATTTAAGACAATGGTAGAAGAGAGTGTAGTTCTGTTCAGTTTGGACTTCAGTTTATTGCTAACCTTATCGCAGGGACTTTGAAGCACTAACTTACATCATCTGCATGCTGATCTTGGAATAAATTGATGATAGCAAAGATTCCATCTTTGACGAGGCCACATAAATGGAATAGGTACTAGCTAGCTTAATAGTTAATATTTGCGCGCTAGTTCTGCATATTCAGCTAGTGTGTGTGCGCGATTGACTGGATTAACCTCACTTCAGTTACGTTCATTGAGTGCCTTTCAGACAGTAGATACGACCCCTCTGTTACCTTGCCAACTAAGGAACTGGCAGTGGATCAAAACATTATGAGGCAAAGGGTGGGGGGGTCGCAATCTTTTGAAACTTAAAAACGCGCTATTAAGTGTCCATAATCAGCACAATTGCTTTCATTGCGTATTATTAATATTATTTAAATTACATAGTTATGTTTCAGTGATATATTGGGGGGGACAAATCATATTTTTCCAAGGATGGGGGGGTCGTGTCCCCCCCGTCCCCCCCGGGATTTCCGCCCCTGTCCTGGAGGGCAGGTAGTTTGCACCCGGTGATGCGTTGTGCAGACCTCACTACCCTCTGGAGAGCCTTCCGGTTATGGGCGGAGCAGCTGCCGTACCAGGCGGTGATACAGCCCGACAGGATGCTCTCGATTGTGCATCTGTAAATGTTGGTAGTGGTCAGACTCCCATCAGTGCTTTTACTATGGACCTCCCAGTATGCCATAAAGTTAGACAGCAGCCTTTCGGCCACAATCTACATGATTCAGTCATTCATTCAGTCTACAATCGTATTCATTCATATTTGAGTTGTGTTTAGATGTTTGTAAAAGACAGTGAGGGAGGAATAGTGAGATATGGTATATTTTCAGAGAATTCAGCATGGTGGAATGGGAACTTTGCCTAAAATGCCATGCCCAAATGCTACCCCAATTCAAGAATGACCTGTTAGCTACCAAGCATGAGAACCAAAAAGGCAGTTTTAATAAAAAAGTAGCAGTATTTATATCCTGGATTTGCCGTAAATTGTTGTGGGATAATTAGGAGTACAGCGATACCTTCCATCCCTGGATTGAAGTACTGAGGTGCATGTATATTGGCGTATGGTCATTTCAACGAGGACAGCATTTATTCTAGTCTAAATGTTTTGACTAGACCTAGGATTATAGGATAGAATCATAGAATCATAATGCAGCCTATAGAAGCGCAATGACACTATTCTTCCACTAGAGGACACCATCCACATTGGTAAACCACCTTGAACTCAATACAATTAGTGTGAGGCATAGAGATGGATAGAGGGCGCACTTGCCACAAAGATACTGTGTCCTCTCTTTCACTCTCTATGGCTCACACCCATTGTAATGGAGAGAATCAAACACTGGATGTCAGTGTGGTACCACCATGGTACACTAAAATCCTGTTCTGAATCAGTGAATGTGTTAGTCACTAAGACCAACACCAGTGATTTATGATATTGTAAACATGCCAGAATGAAAGCACACTATAGAAAAGTAGCTAGTTGGTCAAAGTCCCACTGGTCGGTAAGTGCACTGGACTTTTACAAAAGCATTCAAAGTTTGGAAAAATTGAGTCATACTTTCACATGCAGTGCCAACTTGGTTGGAAAATGTGCCTCACAGCTCACACTCCTTTCTGCCAGTTACTGTAGCAGTGTTATTCAATACTGTCGCTACATCACTGTTAGGTAACTATTATTTGTACCACATTTGGTTGAACCAACCAAATAACAATGTTTATTTTGTGACAAGTATGTTGCACTGTGTACACAGTGTGGTTCCCTGTGGAGAATGCCTGTTTATGGGCATATGAAGGCAAATAACATTCCACTAACTATAACAGACATATTAATGAAGAAAAAATGAAGACTACTGTATACTTATCATCTTCCATTTTGTTACATGCTTATCTGTATGTCACACCTGTTTACGACTTACTGTATTAGTCCAGATGAAATGGACAATTGTCTTCTGCTTTTTTCCCCATGCCCTCCGATACACACACACACACACACACACACACACACACACACACACCACACACACACACACACACACACACACACACACACACACACACACACACACACACACACACACACACACACACACACACACACACATACATAAGTATTGGAGAGCCTGGAGCAGAGGGCATCCACTGTGCAGTGCCCAATGAGCAGTTTAGGGGGATAAGTTCCTTGGTCAAGGGAACATTACATGTCAATGCAAAAACAGAATGATGAATAAATATCCTGGATGGCTATGCTTTCTGATTATCTCACCACCAAAAGAGATACATTATCTTATTTTATTAAGGATGTCATAATGTGTCTTCCTTCCACTATTTGTACAGCCGCTGTGTGTAATCACGGCGGCTAGCTAAATGACGGTGAGCTGTGATTGTTATGTCATTCTTGACCCCACGTATATCTCACAGCAGTGTAGTAGCTACTGTCTGTAGCATATAGCTGATACGAACAGGGTGTGGTTGACACTGAGAACCAGTCTAACTGTTGCCTAAGCCAACTGGCTGGCCCCTTACCAGCCACCATTCCTGATGTGTTGTCAACTTTCTCCACCGCAACAACATCCCTTCATAATAGTTCTGAAACAAACTGCTCCCTTGTCATGACAGTTATTGCAGCACATTTTTTATGATCGTATGATGAATCAGCCCATGATAAGCGAGGAGAGAGACGTGGTGTGATGTCAGTGGCTGTCTATCTTAACGACCCAATAGGAATGCTAGCACTGACAGATTTAGTGTTGGATCCCATGGCACTGTGTGCAGTCCCAAGTCAGAGCCGTGCTGTGGGTTGAAAATTCACATCCAGTTAGTGCTTGGCTATCTCGCATTGCCCTTGGAGGTGCCCCAGTCCCACTGAGACCTGCATTCCAGTCGTTGTTTTGACTTTCACAGATAGTTACTGAAGTCCCAAGCTAGTTTCTACAGACTTCTTGGGATGAGGAGGAGAATGTGTTCAGCTCACTTTTGATACTAAGCTGAACTTTGTCTCACTACTGTACTGTAACAAGAAAGCACAGTTTCTTCGAGGGATATTTCAAACAAGTGTGTTTCATGATTCCTCTAATATGTATGATCAAAGTATCATGAACAGAAATTGTACTGGGCAAAAACTGGTTGAATCAACATTGTTTCCACGTCATTTCAACCAACAAATTAAATGTGATGACGTTGAATCAACATGGAAAACTGATTGGATTTGCGAAAGGTCATCAACGTAATGGAATTTAGTATTTTTGTTTACCTAAATCCAATGACAGGGTGACATTTTTGGTTGATTTCAAGTTGAATTCATGTTAGTTGACAACCAAATCTAAATTAAAACTGGACTTTGAACTGATGTCTGTGCCCAGTGGGATGTGATGTAAGAGAGCTGATAATTATTCCTTTAAATTAAATTAAATGAGATGTTATTACAGTCCAAGCCATGAATAAGATGTATTGTATTGTGTTGATTGACAAGAAAATGCTCCAGAACTGATAAACATTTCAAATGTCAATAGAAAATACCAACCACATCAGTTCCAGGCAATCTGCCAGGTGATCAAAACAAACAAATTGTGGTTGCAGTTTCACAGCTATAAACAATGTCACCGAAAGCTGATGTCACTCCCCCACCAACTCAAGCCTTGGGTTCTGTAATCAAGGCAGGAATTGCAGTGTTTTAACAATCTGTGTATACAACAGGAAAAGATGACATATGATGACAGCAGTTAAACATTTATTTTGACCACAATGTAAACTAGGTGGTTATCCAGCACTTCTATGAGCTCACCCCATTCTACAAGCAAGAACAGTGTGTGTGTGCGTGTGTGTGTGTGTGTGTGTGTGTGTGTGTGTGTGTGTGTGTGTGTGTGTGTGTGTGTGTGCGTGTGTGTGTGTGTCGGGGGAGAAGACGACAGCAGACACACCAATACAACAACAATAGCAATAACAAGAACTGTCACGTCCTGACCCTAGTGAGATGTCATTTTCTATAGTAGAGTAGGTCAGGGCGTGACAGGGGGTGTTTTGTGTTTTTCTATGTTTTCTATTTCTATGTTTAGTTCTAGTTTTTCTATTTCTATGTTGGGGTTGTTTGGGGTTGATCTCCAATTGAAGGCAGCTGGTCCTCGTTACCTCTAATTGGAGATCATATTTAAGTTGGGGTTTGTCTATGGAGTTTTGTGGGTAGTTTTCCATTTTGTATGTGTTACTTGACGGAACTGTTGGTGGGCGGTTTGTTGTTTTTGTTACGTGTTTCATGAATAAAGTAAATATGAGCACTCTACACGCTGCGCCTTGGTCCCCTTTAGACGACCCACATTACAAGAACAGCCATTTAAAAGGACATTATTTAGAAACCGGCCTGACTATGTATTTTGTGTGTGTGTGCATATGTGGTGTGTTTTGTGCAAGGATGTGTGTATACGTGTGTCTGTGAGTGATTGCGTATTGCAAACATGGTCCCCTTGGTTCATTTGCAGGAACTGCAGTTTCTAAATATCCTTTTGATTCTGCTCCAATATCAGCATTAGTCATCACAGTATTCCACTAGAGAACTTCTGCAATTCTCATTCATGCACAGCATAGACAGATACACCTGTCAAACATAAACATAAAAAAGTGTGTTCACATAGAAACAGACAAGTACACACCCCTTGTGTCCGAGAGCAAAGTGCAAAACAGATACCAACCCTGTCAACAGACTTTCTTTGTTCAGCCGGTCAGTATTTACCTCCTCAGTCAATGTTTTTCCACTTGTCTCTAGGCAACACTGCCACTTGGTGAGTAAGAAACTCTGCATGTTGTGACACTGTGTCAAAATGCTAAAGTATGTGTGAGGGCATAGATTAGTCATCCCGACTCGCTTTTGAGGAGTCATTTTACCCCACCCAGGGTCATATTCTCCGTTCTGTGGTCACGGATCCTGCTCCCTGCTCCTTTCTCCATTCCGTGGTGTTTGAGTACATAAGCTGCAAGGCACACAAGACCTTCAGTAACCTTCAATGTCTCTCACGTTCTGTTTTCCACAGTTGAGTTTTCAGCCATTGTCCACAACATCCTGACAACCTCCTGACAACCTCCTGACAACCAACATCCTGACAACCTCCTGACAACCAACATCCTGACAACCCCACTGTTATATCTAACACAGAGCCCCGAGAGTATTATGTGGTTGTCATGCTTTTGAATAGCTACAGGCAACAGATGGGGGGGACGACGACAATACAGGCTTATAATAGCATGATAGTCAACTTTTCCAAAAGCTGTCTACCTTTAATGAAATAATTTCAGCCACAGAAAATAGCGATTCATATTCACCAGAACATTTATTTTCAGAAACAGGATGGTCACACACACTCTGATAGCAAATGTTGTTCATTATTCCTACTTTCTCATCCTAATTCCACTTCCTGGAACTCCAGTAAGGCTTCCTATGATTGGCGGATATCTTAAAAACAGGTATATAATTGACCTATCAGGATGAGAGGCATTGCAGTGTTAACAGTACTCCTCAGGTATTTTATTTGCCAGCTCTCCTCTTTAGTTGTAACAATGTGTGGTGTTTGCAGGTGTGGGTGTGTTTCTGATAATCTTATGCACTGCCAGTAGAGATGGACATCTAGCTGGAAGAGCGCACTGTGGAGGTTGTAACTGTGGTTTTCGATCCCCCTGCAGAAAGAAAATGAGTTACTACATGCTGATAACCTACTATTACAACCATCATATATTATCATTATAAAGCCATTATATAAAATAGATGTTATTTACCTGAGCCACCAGTTCTGAAAAGACGGACGGTGAAAAGAAATGGAAAAAAATGTGTTAGAGAGTATAGTTATTTCGTATCTGTCTGAAATAGTAATAATAATAACAATGACTAATATGATTATTTGGGCCGTGTTAAATGTGTGGACGTTTATGGGCATTTCCAATAGATTTGCAGGGTTTACCTGGACTCCTCCCCTTCCAGGAGGCCCCTGTAGGTGGCGATCTCCTGCTCCAGACGGGACTTGATGTCCAGCAACATCTTGTAATCATGGCCCTGTGTCTCGATGCTCTGGCGCACCCTGTTTAGCTCCTGTTCCAGCATGTCGATCTGGTTCTGGTAGCCCGAGAGCATGGCGCTGTAGCGGCCATCTGTCTCTCTCAGTGTGTTCTCCATAGCTGCTTTCTGTGTGGCGATAGAGGTGATACAGGGTCAGTAACAGGAAATGAATGTATAGAAATAATGAAAATAAACCTCAAACCAGCCATAGTTATTGCACTTCATCAACTTAGATAAGCAAATGTCAACAAACTTCTTCTAATACACCATATCAAGACTATGTTGATTAACACAAATATGCCTGGCGCCACCAAGCACAGCAGGGTCACTTCTTGGGGTGCTTATTTTAAATGAGATACTGAGTTCTATGTATTCCCAAAAAATAAAAAGTAATCACAGCAGATATTTATTTTCTTTAAATGGCCTTTAGTGGAGGCTGCTTTGGGGATGACGGCTCATCATAATGGCTGGAACGGAGCGAATAGAATGGCTTCAAACACAAAGAAACTATGTGTTTAATACCTTTCCACTGATTCCGCTCCAGCCATTACCACGAGCCCATCCTCCCCAATTAAGGTGCCACCAACCTCCTGTGCTTTAGACCAACATGGAATGTAGCCTTGTTACTGCAGCGGGATGGATTGAGATAGATTTACTGAGTTTGATAAGCCCCAGCTAAGTTTCCATGGGAGTTAGGCTCTGGCTCTGTCACCTCTGCATTCCTTTGGACACACTCATACTCAAGCTGTCTTCCAGAGAGGGTGCAGATGCCCGTAAAAAGCGAAAAACCTCTGCATAACCCTAACCTCCCCCGTGTCCACTAATCCCCCACTTGTAGCCTTTTTCCACTGCTCTCCCATTTCCCCTCTCCTACCCCATCTCTCCAAGTCCTCCCCCTTCTTCCCTCCCTTTTATCTCAATCCCTTTCAACCCCGTATATCTCGCTCTTTCCCTCTGTTGAAAGAGAGGAACTAGACTCCAGAGGATTGATAAAGAGAATGGTGAAAGAGAATCAACTGTTGCCGAAAGTGGCATAAAGTTGTGTAAGTTATGGCCCCAAAAACTGTGGTCCGTTTTCAGACGTTAGTGATTCTGGCTCACCATGCTGAGCTGTGACTGCAGCTCGATCTCCAGGCCCTGCATGGTGCGTCTCAGGTCGTTGATCTCCGTTTTGGTGGTCTGGATGATCTCTGTGCTGGTGGCCACCTCCTTGGACAGGTTGGCTGACTGAAACACAAACAAACCAGGGCCGCCATTTTAATCCCGCTGTAGCTCACTCTCCTGACGAATTTAGACCACAATCTTCACAATGATTACTGTTAATGACAGTCAGTTACATATTTTGGTCTTGAAAATGTAATTACAAAAGATTAGTGTGGGAGATTTTGGTGAAGTGTACCATGGTGACGGTTACCTTGTCTGTGAACCATGCCTCCTGGTCACGGCGGTGTTTGTCGATGATGCCCTCGTACTGGGTGCGGATCTCCTCCATCATCCTGGCCATGTCCTGCTGGGGTGCTGCGTCCACCTCCACGTTCACTGTGCCAGTGAGTTGAGCACGCATGGCTGCCAGCTCCTGTGGAATTATGGGAAATGGAGTCACTCTCATCCTCTTACTTTCTATCCAACTTTTAAAAAACAATCCCCGCCACTAACTTTCTCCTCTCTATCATCACTGGGGTGTGTTTATATTGAATAACATCTCATCACTGCAATGGAAACGTGAAAAAAGTGACACACCTCTATGTGGTTCTTCTTGAGGTAGGCCAGCTCATCCTGCAGACCCTCGATCTGCATCTCCAGGTCGGCCTTGGTCAGAGTGGTCTGGTCTAGCAGGCGACGCAGGTTGGCGATGTCAGCCTCCACCGACTGGCGCATCATCAGCTCATGCTCGAACCTGATTGGTCGGGAGAAAGTGAGGAAGTTATCATGAGACATTTGAATCCACATTTGTAGATAAGACATGTACCTTTTCAGTGATTATTTGCTTGTTTGCCTCTTATAACCTAGTGTTGTAATAACTGAGACTATGGAGCTGATTGAGGAAGTGCCCTAACTTGGTCTGGAAGTCATCAGCAGCCAGTTTAGAGTTGTCGATCTGCAGCAGGATGTTGGCATTGTTGCATGTGGCACCGTTGATCTAAAATAAAACATGAAAGACTTTCATTGTTCACCATGGTTGAGTTGCAGTTAGTCAACTTGGAAGCTGATAGTATTTCGATACGCTGTTGCATCTGTCCCAAAGCTTGTTGAATACACATTCCAGGAGTTAAAGCATAAAACCTAACATCAATCTACTAGAAAAAGCCATCTGTATCAGCTCCCTGAATGACCTTATCACCTTCATGCTTGAGATGTAATTCCTTTGCATCATTTGTTTAATTAATAGCTATCTTTAAAAAAAATCTCTATCTATAAATGTCAGTGACAGCACATTGCTTTTCTAACCCTCTGGACTCCGATTAAAAACTATAAGTCAATCCAAAGTATACTTTATAAATGTTGTGTTCCTCATTCCTACATACAGTACTGTAAGCAAATTTTACTTTCCCTAGTATCCTGTCAGCACTGCCTACTTAACACTGCAAGATACGAAATGATGGATTTGATCAGCCCATAGCAGACGAGGTCAGCACACTACCTTGTCCTTCAGGTCATTGATGACGGCCCAGTATTTGCTGTAGTCTCTCTCGGCAGCAGGGCCCTTCTTCTCATAATACTCTCTGATCTGAATCTCCAACTTGGAGTTGGCCTCCTCCAGGGACCGCACCTTATCCAGGTAGGTGGACAGGCGGTCGTTCAGGTTCTGCATGGTGGCCTTCTCGTTCAGGTGGATGGCGCCGCCATCCAGGGCGCTGGACAGGTTGAAGCCGCCACCACCGCCGGATCCAAAGCCGCCACCGCCGGATCCATAGCCACCACCGAAGCCGGCCCCGCCGCCGTACCCAGAGGAGACTGAGCGGACAGAGGAAGAGGAGATGCGAGTGCCACCACCAGAACCACCTCCGTACACGCTGAAGGCCTTGGGGGCGCTGGACACGTAGCCCACCCGGCTTGACATGATGTTGGAGCCGCCGGAGAAGTTCATGGGGCCGCCGCCGCCGCTGGAGCTCTTGTATGAGTAGTAAGACATGCTGACTTGCTGGCTGCTGTAGGTCAGTGGAGTGGCGAAGAGAGGAGAGAGGACTGTTGTAGAGCTGGAGCCTCCAGGAGTGTGGAGTTGGACAGAGGAAGGCTGGATCCTGATATAGTCTGAGCCCTGGGGCGGGCCTCGTGGAGGTGGGAGAGGAGAGGAGGAGAGAACAGGGAACGGACGGGGGAGGAGAGGGTGACTTTACAACACTCTCCAACAGCCTTTGCACCACCACAGTCTGTTTGAATTTAAGGACCAGGGTTCAGTTTCCACCCCTGTGAGGAAACTGTAATGGAATGCCTGTGTGTGTGGTGTGTGGTGTGTGTGTGTGGGGGGGGTGGACGTTTGCCAGAGAAGGAAACACAGACTGTTTAATTACTATATGCCAGTCTATCTGGACTTTATGCCAGTCTATCAAACTATATCATGCTCTGTTATTTGCCTGTAGTTAGGTATACATTGTTGAAACATTGAAGTATCCCTTTTTTCCAAGCTAAAGTAAAGTGTTACCTACCACACCTAAAGTAAACATCTTATTACAGGATAAGTGCTAAGCATACTGTATCTATCATTAAAACTGTGGGTGTCTTTCATTAAAGAAATGAAACATAGTGAAACCATTAAATGCTTATTCCAAGTTACCTATTGGTACATAGGTAATCAATGACCATTTTGCTTATTCGTCAACGAGTGATGAAATGCATCTCAGACATGTGAACACACTGTATATCAAAAATATGGATTTTATAAAGAAGAACTGAATCTACCCAGTAAGTGTTGGCATGCAGTCAATTACTATTGAGCCCTTTATTGATTGAAACATCATTTATATGGTAGAAAACATGACTGTATGAAGACACCCAGACCTCTATTGTTTTCCATACTCTCAGCCTGGACCTTTTAGGGGCCCATGTACACAGCCCATTGTTCTCCTTCTACTCCAAACATCCCCTTCAGCCCCATGGGCCGTGTCCTGTGTCTCTGTGTGTTAGTGTTGTGTGCTAGTGTGTGTGCGTGTGCGTGTGTTAGTGTTTAGTTTGCTAGTGTGTGTGTGTGTGCGTGTGCGTGTGTGTGTGTCTTCTGTGTTAGTGAACTGATACTCCCAGTGCGGATAAAGTATGTTGTTTTTGGTCGGTTTGAGGTAGAGTGTATGAGGGCTTGAAGGATGATGAGAGAGAGAGAGCCTCAGAGGGGGTTGTGACTGTGTGTGAGATCAGTCTTGGACACTGGCCCGCTCCCACCCCACATCTGGTATCAGCTGCTGAGAAACAGGGAGAGCAAGGAGGGGAATGGGGCCTCATACCTCATACAATCTCTAGTAGGGTTGTGCCTGAGTTGGAGGGGGAGGGGAATGCATTCACTTTTTCTTCATACATGTGAGAGATGTTAGTAAACCATTCACTGAATGCAAACGAAGGAGATTTGCATGCAAATCTTTGTTGCAGAAAAATCCAACAATCCATACAGCAGTATACCCATCATAAAGTCGCTGACTTTAGACATTGTGCAGGCTGTGCAAGCTGTGAAGTGTAAGAATAGTTTTAATCTATAGTAGAAATTGAAACATCTCCAATGCAATTTTGTATTCAAAACATCTCCAACGTAATTTTGCATTAATTCATTGATTGAATTGCAGTAAATCTTCTGTATTCGTTGGATTAAAAACAAATACAGAATCAACCCTGGTTCTAGAAGTCTCTCTGGTTCATGGACGTTTTCTACTCTTGCTCAACCTGGCGGCTGCTAGTACCTGACCTTGGCACAGCTGGTGAGAAGTGGGCATAGCGGGCAGATACCGGGCCGGTGAATCGTCTGGAGCAGCAGAAGAATGCGGTCACTGACTCACACAAACACTTAAACAACCAACCCATTGTACCATGTCACGTCAGAGCTTGCAACCTGTAAAAATCAACAAAGTGACTTAGGCTCACGTCTGGGTGCCTGTTTTCACTTGCACCGAATGAATCATTCACGTTTACAGAGGTGACCGGAACATTTTTTCTGTGTAGAATGTCTGTTTTCCTGCCATAAAGATACTGTAGAGATTGTTATGAATATATATCGAGTCTCAATCCTAAATTGATAAGACAATAAGGTGATATTTGCTGATGAAAAGTATGTGATTGTCACGGTTGTCGTCGGTAGAAATGGACCAAAACGCAGCAGGCATGCGGTTGTTCATTTTTTGAACATTTATTCCATCCAAAATGAACACAAAAATAACAACAGAGAATGAACGACAAAATGACAGCCTTGAAGGCAACACAGCAAATCCAAAGACAATCTCCCACAATTAGACAAACAAACACACCCAACTAATATAGGACTTCCAATCAAAGGCAACACCACACAGCCGCCTTCAATTGGAAGTCCACCCCAATTAACCAAACATAGACATACAACTAACTAGATAACACATAGAAATACATACACACAGACCATAAACCAAAAACCCGGAAACACTAAATCAAACACCCTATTTTCCAAAACACCACCCCGACCCACATAAAACAAATACCCTCTGCCACGTCCTGGCCAAACTACAATACCAATTAACCTTATACTGGCCAGGACGTGACAGTGATATAGCAGTCGCAAAAGGTGTGGCTGACCTATCTGAACTCTACAATACAACTCTCTGTTTGAAGAATATGGCAGCTGCTGTAGCTATGGTGCTACTATGAATGGAATAATAACCCAAAAGATATCCTTAGCTGTCGGGCATAAAACTGAATGAGGGTCCGTTTATTTCACAATGCATTGAAACCCTGTGCCGTTTCTGTGTGTTTCAGTGCAGCTAAAAACTGGAGATATCCTATCCTTACACGTATTGATAAGAAGCTGTAGGGTGAGTAATAATTTCACTGTAGTTTTCAAAGAATGACCCCAACTCTCATATCTTCACTTCCACAAGAAGTAACACAGTCTGTAACTGTGTATAACTCAGCTATCACAACACTCTTGAAAAAAATTATCTAGGTAGGAGCCTTTTGAGTTCCATGTAGAACCCTTTACACAGTGGGTTCTACATGGAACTCAAAAGAGTTCTACCTGGAACCAAAAAAGGTTTTACCTGGAACCAAAAAGGGTTATCCTAAGGGGAAAGCCGAAGAAACATTTTTGATTTTTTTTCTTCTAAGAGTGTATGTGTAACGATGTACGCTGAGTCGGGAAGCAAGTTCAGGAAGTGAATACATTTAATAAATAAACGAACAAAACGAGAAACACAAACAGCGCACCGACAAAAAATGACGACTGGGGAAGAAACAAAAGGGAGTGACATAAAGGGCAGGTAATCAAGGAGGTGATGGAGTCCAGGTGAGTGTCATTATGCGCGTAACGCTGGTGACAGGTGTGCGCCATAAACGAGCAGCCTGGTGACCTAGAGGCCGGAGAGGAGCACACAGTGACAGTATGTTTATGATGCTTTATGCAAAAGACTCAGGGCTCTATTCAATCTGTGTTGCTGAAGCTTTACAGATTGAGCAATAGAAATGTGAAGGTAATATCAGATTGAGCCGACATATGCAGCGTTTACCGTGAATGCAGTCTCGGCTAAAAAGCATGAACATTTCCTTTAAATTTGAATCACGCTGTAAAGCTGAACTTCTGTGATGCAGATTGAATTGAGCCCTCAATCTAGACTGAATTGACTCAACTTGCCTAGGCTAGAACTAAGCTCTTGACGTTTGTCTAAGGTGCACTCAAGTCTGGCTTTGTCTGAAAGGGGTTTAAATCAAATGAGTTTAAGCCATAGCTAAGAATGAGTCACTGTAGAAACACAACTCCACCCATGCATCTCTTTCTTTCCCCCATCCCCCTCTCTCTCCCCAGCCCTACAGCTTAGTTAAACACAGGGGGATACAAAGGGAAGATAAGAACCCTTGAGAAATGGACAGCCTTTGGAATGGGTGTTTTCGCATGGGACTGAGGGAGTGCTTTAGGACCGTGTATGAGCATTACTGACTGTCAATGTTATGAACTATGAAGAGAGTGGATTTGGGGCAAGAAACTTACTGTTGGCATGACAACAAATACAAGGCAGATTGTCTTGTGCTTTTTTCATGGTTTACACTTGTTAGTAGTGTTACGGTCTGAAGATTATAAAAGAGGCAATGGTTGAAAAATGATGGAGAGATGGAAGGGGAATGGGCGTTGGTCTATACAGAAACTGAACAAGAACAGGTGGCTGCATGTCCTCCACTAGCTCTCATCCCTTTTTTGTAAGTAGGGATGTGGTTACTGTTGAATACCTCATCTATTATGTGAAATTTTGCCTTCGCTAGCTTGAACAAAAAATGGTGGTCGGAGTTAGTTCCACTCCGAAACTGCCCATAATTACCTTTAACGAAAAAAAAACAGGCTTCTGGCTAACAGTTGTGGCAAATATTTTGGCCAATTTGCCACAAATCTTCCATATTCTGTCATATTTTGTCATCTGTCATATTTTTACATGCAAATTAGTTTTTTGGCAAACTGTTGCAGGAAATTTGTGGTGACTTGGGAACTTCAGGCAAATAATTCTGGGAAATTCTACTGTTTGCCGCAAACTCATTTTTTAATATGCAAAGATTAACATGGTCCACACACCCGCACAGTCATGAAGAGGGCACAGCAGCGCCTCTTCACCCTCATTTGGCTGAAAAGTTTTGGCATGGGCCCTCGGATTCTCAAAGGTTTCTACAGCTGCACCATCGAGAGCATCTTCACTGGCTGCATCACCTCTTGGTATGGAAAATGCACCACCCTTGACCGCAAAGCGCAGCAGAGGGTGGTGCGGACAGCCCAGTACATCACTGGGGCCGAGCTCCCTGCCATCCAGGACCTCTATATCTAGCGGTGTCAGAGGAAGGCCCAAAAAATTGCCAAAGACTCAAGCCACCCAAAACCATAGACTGTTCACTCTGCTACCGTCCAGCAAATGGTACCGGAGCATTGGCTCTCTGACCATCAGGCTCCGAGACAGCTTCTACCCCCAAGCCATTAGACTGCTAAATAGCCAGACTGTTAAATAGTCAAGTAATGGTACCCAAACTATCTTGCACTGACCCTACGCACACTCACTAGATTATATATGCAAACCATATACACTCACACACACTACAAACCCCACACACATTTGCATACACCCACCCACACACACATAACACACACACACACTAACACTTTTACACTCATTTTCTGCTCCTTCTCTGTTCTTTATTTTACTATTTTTATTATTTATCCTGATGCCTAGTCACTTTACCCTGCCTTTATGTACATATCTACGGCAGGTAGCCTAGTGGTTAGAGCGTTGGGCCAGTAACCGAAAGGTTGCTGGATTGAATCTCGAGCTGACAAGATAAAAAATCTGTAATTCTGCCCCTGAGGAAGGCAGGTAACCAACTGTTCCCTGGGCGCCGAAGACATGGATGTTGATTATGGCAGCCCCCCCGCACCTCTCTGATTCAGAGGGGTTGGGTTAAATGTGGAAGACACATTTCAGTTGAATGCATTCAGTTGTACAACTGACTAGGTATCCCTACCTCAAATACTTTGTACCTCTGCACATTGATCTGGTACTCCCTGTGCATTTTATTTTATTCCTCGGGTTACTATTTTATTTTTAAACTCTGCATTGTTGGGAATGGCTTGTAAGCAAGTATTTCACGATAAAGTCTATACAAGTTGTATTCGGTGCATGTGACAAATAATATTTGATTTGATAGCTATCAAATCAAATTTTATTTGTCACGTACGCCAAATACAAAGGTGAAATGCTTACTTACAAGCCCTCAACCAACATCAAAAAAGTGTAAAGAAGGTATTTACTAAAATAAACTGAAGTAAAAAAAAGTATTAATTAACAGTAATGAGGCTATATACAGGGCTATCACATCAATTGTGCAAAATATGATAGCTAATGTTACTAACTAGCTAGCTAAGCGCTAGCCACTACTAACATTAGCTAGCTAGCCAGTCAGTGGTGCTGACAGATTGAAACTGATATAGCAACAACATGTGTTTCACCCGATCCCATAAAACATGACATTGCTCACCAGGCATCAATTAGCTAACACAAGTTTAGAAGGAAGTTTAATTAATGAGATAATCAGACAACTTCGGTAGATAGCTAGATAGTTCGGGTCGATATTCACATAATCATAAGGAATTCCCCTCGACCACGCCCACAAATTGGGGGAAACAAACATTCTTTCCCAATGACCCCTAGTGTAAAAGAGCCAACTTCGTTAGTGGCAATAAATATTATTGTTGCCAAAGGTTTGCGCAGATTCACCACTGGTGGCAAATATTTGAAAACTTTCTGGCAGCATTTTATTGGCACACTTTAGTTTGCAGCAAATTTACCACAAATTTGCAGAAAGTTTGCCACAACAAATTATTTTTTGGAAGGGTTTCACACTGTTTTTCTGGAAATAAAACTGTTTACTGTTCTGTATATCACTTCTACCCATCTATCTCTAGTATGTACTGTATCTCTCTATGGCATGGCCTCATATGATTATATGAGATGCTTTGGGAATATGGGCCCTGTTTACTATTTATTTACAACATGGCTGCCATGGCGATTGCACCTGATCACATAGTACCAGATGGTGAATATCTCATCATAGGGTGTGAGTGTTTTCCTTACTCATTCTTGAACGTGTCTTTGTCTATTGTTGAAATCTGGATCGTCTGGATTCCTATCATGAGTACAGACGGATACACTGTCACAGTGTTGTTGTCATCAACAACAATAACCAATGACACAGTGAGAGCTGATGGCCGGTACACCGTTCCCATGCCTGTCACAAGCCTGTAATTGCCTGTTCCTTAATCTCTGAGTGACAGGTGAAGTTGTTAAATATGTTTGTGTTGCAGCATTGAAACCCAATGGTGCATCTATTGTCACATACATAAACGTTCACGTAGCTTGTAACATAAAACATAAAAACAACTGCGAAGCATAAAAAAACTAAAGATAACAAAGTAGTTGTTTTTGTCTTTAATGCAGCTGTTTATCACCTGTCAATATGGTAAATAACAAAGGTTGAAGAGTACAATGGTGTGAGTATGGCAGTCATATGTGTTGGGAACTAGCAGAAATTGTCACGTCCTGACCAGTATCGGGGTTATTTGTTATTGTAGTTTGGTCAGGACGTGGCAGGGGGTGTTTGTTTTATGTGGTTCAGGGTGTGTTTTGTGTATGTGTTTAGGTAGAGGGGTATTTGATTTATTAGTCCGGGGTTTGTTAGTCATTGTTCTATGTTCGTATATTTCTATGTTCTATCTAGTCTTTTGTAGTTCTATGTTTAGTTAATTGGGGTTGGACCTTCAATTGGAGGCAGCTGGTTATTGTTGCCTCTGATTGAGGGTCCTATAATTAGGAGTTTGTTTTTCATGGGATTTTGTGGGAGATTGTTCTTGTTTAGCTGTTTGCCTGACAAGACTGTCAAGTTCGTTTTGTTTTGTATACGTTTATGTGTTTTCCTTCTTCACCAAATAAAAAAGAAGATGAGTGTACATTTTCCCGCTGCGTCTTGGTCTCTACCCTACGACACCCGTGACAGAAATACGGTATACTTTATGTGAGTGCACTGTATGAGTGTATAATTGAAATATTTGAATGCTAAGCATGCTAAGCATGAATTCAATGTGCATTCATTAATAATATTGTGTCTTTTATGAACTTAATTTTAAGTCACATACCATAATCTTTAGATACCCAACATCCGCCATTGTATTGTGCCTCCTGTGAGTAAAACCCTGCAATGTAAACAAGGTTATTGTAAGCCGATTTCACTGGTATATAGGCCTACACTACATCATTGTAGTTTTGGATGTACAGTGCCTTGCAAAAGTATTCACCCCCCTTGGCGTTTTTCCTATTTTGTTGCATTACAACCTGTAATTTCAATGGATTTTTATTTTTATTTCATGTAATACACATACACAAAATAGTCCAAATTGGTGAAGTGAAATGAAAAAAATAACAGGTTTTAAAAAATTCAAAAAAAAAAAAAACCAGAAAAGAGGTGCGTGCACCCCCTTTGCTATGAAGCATCTAAATAAAATCTGGTGCAACCAATTACCTTCAGAAGTCATATAATTAGTTAAATAAAGTCCACCTGTTTGCAATCTAAGTGTCACATGATCTGTCACATGATCTCAGAATATATACACCTGTTCTGAAAGGCCCCAGAGTCTGCAACACCACTAAGCAAGAGGCACCACCAAGCAAGCGGCACTATGAAGACCAAGGAGCTCTCCAAACAGGTCAAGGACAAAGTTGTGGAGAAGTACAGATCAGGGTTGGGTTATAAAAAAGTTGCAGAAACTTGAACATCCCACGGAGCACCATTAAATCCATTATTCAAAAATGGAAAGAATATGGCACCACAACAAACCTACCAAGAGAGGGCTGCCCACCAAATCTCACGGACCAGGCAAGGAGGGCATTAATCAGAGAGACAACAAGAGACCAAAGATAACCCCGAAGGAGCTGCAAAGCTCCACAGCGGAGATTGGAGTATCTGTCCAAAGGACCACTTTAAGCCGTACACTCCACAGAGCTGGGATTTACTGAAGAGTGGCTAGAAAAAAAGCCATTGCTTAAAGAAAAAATAAGCAAACAAGTTAGGTATTTGCCAAAAGGCATGTGGGTACTCTGGTCAGATGAGACTAAAATTGAGCTTTTTGGTCATCAAGGAAAATGCTATGTCTGGTGCAAACCCAACACCTCTCATCACCCCGAGAACACCATGTTTTCATTGGCAGGGACTGGGAAACTGGTCAGAATTGAAGGAATGGTGGAAAATACAGGGAAATTCTTGAAGGAAACCTGTTTCAGTCTTCCAGAGATTTGAGACTGGGACGGAGGTTCACCTTCCAGCAGGTCAATGACCCTAAGCATACTGCTAAAGCAACACTCGAGTGGTTTAAGGGGAAACATTTAAATCTCTTGGAATGGCCTAGTCAAAGCCCAGACCTCAATCCAATTGAGAATCTGTGGTATGACTTAAGAATTGTTGTACACCAGCGAACCCATCCAACTTGAAGGAGCTGGAGCAGTTTTTCTTGAAGAATGGGCAAAAATCCCAGTGGCTAGATGTGACAAGCTTATAGAGACATACCCCAAGAGACTTGCAGCTGTAATTGCTGCAAAAGATGTCTCTAGAAAGTATTGACTTTGGAGGGGTGAATAGTTATGCACGCTCAAGTTTTTTGTTTTTTGTTTGTTTCACAAAAAATATATTTTGTATCTTCAAAGTGGTAGGCATGTTGTGTAAATCAAATGATACAACCCCCCCCCAGAAAATCAATATTAATTCCAGGTTGTAAGGCAACAAAATAGGAAAAATGCCAAGGAGGGTGAATACTTTCGCAAGCCACTGTAAAAATGCATCCAACATGATGTTGAAAAGGCTGGTCCTCATTTTTTTATCAAACTTAGGTTTGGAAATATTTTGACGTCAGTTAGACATTATGATAAAATATTTGTGTATGATTATGAGCAAGCTTACAAAATACAGCGCTGGGTGAAACAGCCAATGTTTTTCACTGCAGAACATATGCCAATCTGTGAAATTGGTATAATAATATGGGTGTTTATACAATTGAAGTCGGAAGTTTACGTACACTTAGGTTGGAGTCATTAAAACTCGTTTTTCAACCACTCCACAATTTTCTTGTTAACAAACTATAGTTTTGGCAAGTTGGTTAGGACATCTACTTTGTGCATGACACAAGTCATTTTCCAACAATTGTTTACAGACAGATTATTTCACTTATAATTCACTGCATCACAATTCCAGTAGGTCAGAAGTTTACATTCACTAAGTTGACTGTGCCTTTAAAGAGCTTGGAAAAATCCAGAAAATTATGTCATGGCTTTAGAAGCTTCTGATAGGTTAATTGACATCATTTGAGTCAATTGGAGGTGTACATGTGGATGTATTTCTAGGCCTACCTTCAAACTCAGTGCCTCTTTGCTTGACATCATGGGAAAATCAAAAGAAGTCAGCCAAGACCTCAGAAAAAAATTGTAGACATCTACAAGTCTGGTTCATCCTTGGAAGCAATTTCCAAAGGACTGAAGGTACCACGTTCATCTGTACAAACAATAGTACGCAAGTATAAACACCATGGGACCACGTAGCCATAACACCACTCAGGAAGGAGACGCGTTTTGTTTCCTAGAGATGAGCAGGTGCGAAAAGTGCAAATCAATCCCAGAACAACAGTAAAGGACCTTGTGAAGATTTTGGAGGAAACAGGTACAAAAGTATCTATATCCACAGTAAAATGAGTCCTATATCGACATAACCTGAAAGGCCACTCAGCAAGGAAGAAGCCACTGCTCCAAAACCGGCATAATAAAGCCAGATTACGTGTCACATCCTGACCAGTAAAAGGGGTTATTTGTTATTATAGTTTGGTCAGGGCGTGGCAGGGGGTGTTTGTTTTGTGTGTTTCGGGGGTTTTGGTTTATGTCCTATGTTATCTATTTCTATGTGTTTATCTAGCTTTTCTATTTCTATGTTAGTTTTGTCAATGACCTCCAATTAGAGGCAGCTGGTTGTTGTTGTCTCTAATTGGAGGCCATATTTAGTTGGTTTTTTTTTCACTTGTGTTTGTGGGTGGTTGTTTCCGGTATAGTCTGTGCACCTTACTGGACTGTTTTCGTCGTTTGTTTTGCTTAAGGGTTTTTTCTTTAATAAAATAAGAAGATGATCAATATACCCGCTGCATTTTGGTCCACTCCTTACGACGACCGTGACACTACGGTTTGCAACTGCACATGGGGTCAAAAATTGTACTCTTTGGAGAAATGTCTGATGAAACAAAAATAGAACTGTTTGGCCATAATGACCATTGTTATGTTTGGAGGAAAAAGGTGGATGCTTGCAAGCCGAAGAACACCATGCTAACCGCGAAGCACGGGGGTTGTGTGGGTGCTTTGCTGCAGGAGGGACTGGTGCACTTCACAAAATAGATGGCTTCATGAGGAAGGAAAATGATGTGGATATATTGAAGTAACATCTCAAGACATCAGTCAGGAAGTTAAAGCTGGGTCGCAATGGGTCTTCCAAATGGACAATGACCCCAAGCATACTTCAAAAGTTGTGGCAAAATTAAGGACAACAAAGTCAAGGTATTGGAGTGGCCATCAGAAAGCCCTGACCTCAATCATATAGTAAATTTGTGGGCAGAACTGAAAAATCGTGTGCGAGCAAGGAGGCCTTCAAACCTGACTCAAGTTACACCAGCTCTGTCAGGAGGAATGGGCCATAATTCACCTAACTTATTGTGGGAAGCTTGTGGAAGGCTACCTGAAAAGTTTGACCCAAGTTAAATATTTTAAAGGCAATGCTACCAAATACTAATTGAGTGTATGTAAACTTCTGACCAACTGGAAATGTGATGAAAGAAATAAAAGCTGAAGTAACTCATTCTCTCTACTATTATTCTGATATTTCACAATCTTAAAATAAAGTGATGATCCTAACTGACCTAAAACAGGGATTTTCTTACTAGGATTAAATGTCAGGAATTGTGAAAACTGAGTTTAAATGTATTTGGCTAAGGTGTATGTAAACTTCCGACTTCAACTGTATGTCTAAAATGTTGTCCCAGGGCTACAGACAGTACAGACAATACATTACCACAAAGTTGTTTAATAAAAATGGAACCTGTTCTTTTCATTGCACTGTATCAACAGAGACAGAGTGCCTGTGTTGTCTGGCCCTCCATCCTTCATCACCTATCCACACCCATCAATAAATCTCTATGGCCACACCCTGCATCAAGTCAACTTGATTGGTGGACATAATTCCTGTGGTAATAGTGCACACTCTAGTGGTAGCATAGAGAGACATCAAAACCACTGAACTTTCCAGATGATATCACAACTGTTGCATGATCATTGACGGAAGTAAAGTCTATAATCCAAGGCACATCCTTTTTTTATTTTGCCAAGTGGGACATGATTCTTGATCATGATTGTTTTGGTACCTGGATCAACAATACAATACCAACAGGATATAAATCAGGTAGTTTGGTTACTGGATGCTGATTGTCTGAAAGCTGTGGTATATGAGACAATATACTATGGGTATGAGGCAAAACGACTTGTTTCCTGGTCTAATTATGTTGGGAACCTGTTTATAATAGCAACAAGTCACCTCAGGGGTTTGTGGCATACAGTGGCGACCCGTCATTCAGAGCCCCACTTGTTTTGAGCCCCATTTGTTTTGTGCCCCACCTGTTTAGCTTATATATATACCAGTCAAAAGTTTTGACACACCTACTCATTCAAGGGTTTTTCTTTATTTTTACTATTTTCTATGTTGTGGAATAATAGTGAAGACATCAAAACTATGGAATAACACGTATGGAATCATGTAGTAGCCAAAAAAGTGTGAAACAAATGAAAATATATTTTATGTTTGATATTCTTCAAAGTAGCCACCTTTTGCCTTGATGACAGCTTTGCACACTCTTGGCATTCTCTCAACCAACTTCAGGAGGTAGTCACCTGGAATGCATTTCAATTAACAGGTATGCCTTGTTAAAAGTTCATTTGTGGAATTTCTTTCCTTGTAAATGCATTTGAGCCATCAGTTGTGTTGTGACAAGGTAGGGTTGGTATATCGAAGATAGCCCTATTTGGTAAAAGACCAAGTCCATATTTTAGCAAGAACAGCTCAAATAAGCAAAGAGAAATGACAGTCCGTCATTACTTTAAGACATAAAAGTCAGTCAATGCGGAACATTTCAAGAACTTTGAAAGTTTCTTCAAGTGCAGTTGCAAAAACAATCAAGCGCTATGATGAAACTGGCTCTCATGAGGACCGCCACGGGAAAGGAAGACCCAGAGTTACCTCTGCTGCAAAGGATAAATTCATTAGAGTTACCAGCCTCAGAAATTGCAGCCTAAATAAATGCTTCACAGAGTTCAAGTAACAGACATCTCAAAATCAACTGTTCAGAGGTGACTGTGTGAATTAGGGGTTCATGGTCGGATTGTTGCAAAGAATCCACTACTAAAGGACACCAATAATAAGAAGAGACTTGCTTGGGCCAAGAAACACAAGCAATGGACAGTAGACCGGTGGAAATTTGTCCTTTAGTCTGATTTTTGAGATTTTTGGTACCAAACGCTGTGACTTTGTGATACACAGAGTAGGTGAATGGATGATCTCCGCATGTGTGGTTTCTACCATGAAGCATGGAGGAGGAGGTGGGAAGTCTGAAAAAAACTAGCTCTGACTCATAAAATATGTTTTGAATAGTCATCCAACTCGGAATTTCAAGTCGGGAACTTGGGCCTCTTTCTAGAGCTCCGACCTGAAGATCACTGACATCATGATTCAACCTTTTTTTTCAGAGTTCCCAGTTGTCTTGAAAGCACCATATATCCAGAGATTGCCAGACTTTGATGACATAGTTTGATGACAAAATATGCCCACAAGAAGGACTGATGCACTTCCTTCCTGTTCAAGTGAGCACAACACAACAAGGTGAGTCAACAAATGTATTGTATGCTGCTGCATAAATTATGTATTATGCCAGGGAGATATGTATACCATAGTTAAGAAAGTAATAGTAATGTATTTTTTATTTTACCTTTATTTAACTAGGCAAGTCAGTTAAGAACAGCCCATGTTCTGAATTCTGTCGCTATACATTTCAAAAGTGCTGAACAAATAGTTATATTGACTATGTCCGTCTTAGCTCGTTCATTAATGTCTTAATGAAAATTACAGATTGCCTCTCATCCACTCGTCGTCCCCTTATGCCATAGTTTGTACATATCAATTGTCAGTAGAAACCACATTTGTATAAGCAAGTCAGCCATATCAGCTATGTTTTTTTTTAAAGGCAGTAAATGAGGCTGAATGAACTGTTTTGCTGCTCCGCTGATAGCCAGGTGTAGCAGTAAGGATTCACTCCATGGTGCTGAAAAGACAGCTCTGCTGTTGGGACAGCATTATATAGGTTTGTGGGCATCATTATAGTGCAATTAATGTATTGTTTAGTGTTGTGTTCTGTTGTGTAGTGGCTTTGCTGGCATGCATCTAAAACATTTGTTTTGAGTTTGCCCCATCAAGATTTACATACTGAAATCGCCACTGGTGGTATATGACCAGCATACTGTACCACGGCTAAGGGCTGTATCCAGGCATTCCGGTTTGCATCATGCGTAAGAACAGCCCTTAGCCGAGGCATATTGGCCATATACCAAAACTCCTCTGGCATTGCTTAAGTATAGTTCAACCTGTTTAGAAATAGGATATTGTAATAGTACTTAAGGAAATAAGTATTACATCTAGATTGAAGTGGTGGTTGAATAAAAGGCTAATTAGGCTTACTGATAATTACATGACACAATTACATCATTACATCATTATATCATTACAAACAGCACCAACTATTTGGTTGTTTTGTGATTCATTAAAAAAAAGCACCACCTGCAAGACAGTTTTTTTCTGGTTAAAATCCTCTACAGGATCGGGTGATCCCCCACGGGATGGTTGAGCTAGCATGGGCTAATGCGATTAGCATGAGGTTATAAGTAACAAGAACATTTCCCAGGACATAGACATATCTGATATTGGCAGAAAGCTTCAATTCTTGTTAATTAATCTAACTGCACTGTCCAATTTACAGTAGCTATTACAGTGAAAGAATACCATGCTATTGTTTGAGGAGAGTGCACAGTTTTGAATTTGAAAAGTTATTAACAAACCAATTAGACACATTTGGGCAATCTTGACACAAAAGTTTGAACAGAAATGCAACGGTTCATTCGACCAGTCTAAAACTTTTCACATACACTGCTGCCATCTAGTGGCCAAAATCTAAATTGTGCCTGGGCTGGAATAATACATTATGGCCTTTTTCTTTCATTTCAAAAATGATGGTCCAAAAAAACACATGGTTTTTTCTTTGTATGATATTTTACCAGATCTAATGTGTTATATTCTCCTACATTCATTTCACATTTCCACAAACTTCAAAGTGTTCCCTTTCAAATGGTATCAAGAATATGCATATCCTTGCTTCAGGTCCCGAGCTACAGGCAGTTAGATTTGGGTATGTCATTTTAGGCGAAAATGGAAAAAAGGGGCGGATCCTTAAGAGGTTTTTACACAGAACATATTACAAACATATTTCTTGCTTTGCAAACACAGAAGTGGTCAAATATGTTGTTGTGAATGTGACAACATTTGTGACTCCACGGATTACATTTGTGACTGCATGGATTACATTTGTGACTTGCATTACATTCGTGAGTTGCTCTACATATTTGTGAGTTGCGTTTTATGGATCAGTTTGTGCAGATATAAGATATGGCATTCAGATTAAGACATCCTAAATTTGCATAAAAATCGATATAAAAATGAATATATCACAATTACTTTTAGAAATGCATCTGTTTGGTATCCTAGCTTATTTTCCTTCTTTCCTATCTTTCCTCTTCCTTTGCCCCTTTCCTCCCCTCCTTTGCTTTCCTAGCTCTCTTTCCACCTATTCTTTCCAAGCTCTCTTTCCTTTCCTCCTATCCTACAGTAGCTCCCTTTCCTCCTTTCCTTGCTCCCTTTCCTTTCTTAGATTATCTTCCTCTCCTCCTTTCCAATATAATTTTCCTCCTTTCCTAGCTTCCTTTCTTCCTTTCCTTGCTCTCTATCTCCATGTGTATGCTTGCTTATAACCACAATCAAAAACAAATATTTTTTATAATAATGTCAAATTGATGATAAAAGATTTCCAGCAGGTAAAGTAAACTTGTAGAGTTGTTGAGGTTAAAAAAAGGCTTCTAAAGATTGTAATTTACACTTTAAAATGACTTGATTTGCCCTAACGGAAAATTTATCAACCCCCAAAAAATCCCCATGAATTATAATCCACATAATAATTCCCATTTCCTGTTGTTGCAGATTATTTTCCTGCTGCAGCAAACTGTCTCAAATGAAGGTCCTAGAACAGTACTTTCCAACAGACTGAACAACTTTCACCCCCTGAACTCCCACTCTTAGAACTATAGGAACAGAAACAAAAAAACATGTCACAGAATATATTGTATACATGTAAGAATTTGAGTTTGGACCATAACACAAATCACAATATGATTTAACTTACATAAAATTGTTTGATACGTTTCAAGTCTACAGCCCTTATTAATGTCTCAGCCCAAACTACATTCCCTTATCTTGGCAAGCTGGAAACAGGTGCACATAGATTTCCTGTGTGATGGATTGAACAGATCAGAGCTGCTGGCAATAGATCAAAAGGACTTGTAACACAATGATGCTTTGATGTAGAACACATTAATAAAATCATATCAACTTTTTCTCTGCAAGCTGCCTTTCTTTGGCAGGTAAATGCACCAAATGGCTTTGGAATCATTAAGCTTCCCCTTAGCTTCAACTTTCACATCACATTCGGTAACATTTATCAACTTCATAATCACAGTCTTTTGTGATCCACTCACTACTCTGTGTTAGATATTGGGGGGTATTAAATCTGGTGGGGGGTCTGGGGGTCCTCCCCCGATTTTATAGAAATGTTTAAATGCATTTCACTTACTTATACCTTTCTGCTAACCATTTATGACATGCATCTAGAGTGCAATTATTCACATACTGGTAGTCCACTGACAAATCAAAATGTTCTGTATTTTTTATGTATTTTTAATGTTTTTAATGTATGCATGCCAGTAGAAGCAGTAGAAAAATCCAAGGCAAGACATACATTCTCACCATTCCTTTTCATCTGCACTAATAGCTTCTTCCAATCACTTAGTGGAACACATCTTGTTTAGTAAAGAGAAAAGAGAAAAGAGAGCTTGCAGAACTACATTCTCTAGTAGTCCAACCATCAACTGCCTATCAATGTGTATTGTTTCTGTCTCCATCCTTCTTCTTATCTGCAATGCTGACGACAGAGTAGAGTAGATCTAAAGTGATTAGATGGGGGACTTTATTCTGCAACCTGCAGTTCCTTGTTTCAAGGAGATGGTTATCTATACATGTGCTCTATTTCTACTGTTTGAGGTTGTCATGATGAGATGCACCTGGAGTAGATGGTTAAAAATGTGGCGTGTGTCACTAATTACTTTATTGGTTTAAAAAACATTGAATCCACATAGTGACAGAACTTGACATTTTTTTTACGAATAATGGGCAAATGTTGAACAATCCATGTCACGTCCTGACCAGTAAAAGGGGTTGTTTGTTATTGTAGTTTGGTCAGGGCGTGGCAGTGGGTGTTTGTTTAGTGGTTTTCGGGGTTTGTTGGTTCATGTTCTATGTTAGTGTATTTCTATGTTCGTTCTAGTTAGTCTATTTCTATGCTTAGTTTATTGGTTTGACCTTCAATTGGAGGCAGCTGTTTCTCGTTGCCTCTAATTGAAGGTCCTATTTAATAGGGGCGTTTTGTCTATGGGATTTGTGGGTAGTTGTTTCTCCGTGTAGTCATTGTACCTTACAGGACTGTTTGTTGTTGTTGTTGTTGTTGTTGTTGTTGTTGTTGTTGTTGTTGTTGTTGTTGTTGTTGTTTTGTGTTCACGGCTTTTTCTTCAATAAACAAGAAGATGAGCATACACATTCCCGCTGCGCCTTGGTCCCATCTTTACGAGCGACGTGACAATCCAGGTGTGGAAAGCTCTTAGAGACTTACCCAGAAAGACTCGCAGCTGTAATCACTGCCAAAGGTGATTCTAACATGTATTTACTCAGGAGGTTATTTTATAAAATCTTCCACTTTGTCTTTACATAGTATTTTGTGTAGATCGTTGACATAACAAATTACAATTCAATCCATTGTAAAACAACTTTGCAACACAATAAAATGTGGAAAAAGTCAAGGGGTGTGAATACTAAGGCAGTAAGTAACCTATTGCAGGCTAAGTCTAGTGACAGTTTCAATATCAATAACAGAGTAAAACAATAGCAAACCCTGTGTCAGAAACTGGATAAACCCATCTAACTGGATGTATAAACATCCCTTTTAAATCTTATCTTTCTGGGAGGTTGGCAGCAATGCTGGTGAACACCCTCCACCCACACTGTCTACTGAAACGTAATCCTCCAGACAGTCATACAAATAATGATATGCTTTGTTTAAAATATACATTTTTAAAAAGGAACATGAAATAGATGCAAAATAGGGACCTGTGAAGTGGTTGTTTGACTGAGTATCAGGTTAGTTGGACAGACAAATGTGCACCAAAATGTCAACTTTTGAATTCATTGTCAATGCAAAAAAAAAACATGTGTCTTGTGTCTTATTTCAATGTGTATAATTTACAGTAGACTTAAAGATGAAAATGAATCTAGTGTACAACTTGAGTGTTCCCTACATTTACATCATTTCACACAGACATCCTTTGTTACCATGAACAGAGAACATATCAAATTGTTATTATACTATACATCCAATTGCATTTTTTTCACCTACTAAAATAATTTTGGAATTGTAAATCTGTGATTGCAACTTCAGTCACAGGAGGCTGGTGTCACCTTAATTGGGGAGGACAGACTCGTGGTATTAGCTGGAGTAGAATCAGTGAAATGGTATCAAATACATCAAACACATGGTTTCCATGTGTTTGATACCATTCCATTCACACCATTCCTTATTATGAGCCGTCCTCCCCTCATCAACCTCCACTGACTTCAATACGTCCCCTTGACCATTGCAATGCACACACGCAATATGTTATCAGTACAAAAGTGTCTTTTTTCTATGAAATAATTGATGACAATATACTTTGAAACACCTCTGTTTCTCCTGCTACACATGGAGGTTAATACCACAGCATGACCTTTTCTCACTACTTTAGATTTTCTGGTAAGAATGTCAAACAACACCACCCACAATCTCAAGCTTTAGCTTTTACCATTAGCCTAAGTCATTTTACTGGCCAACTTTACTTATTGATAAGTGGGTTAGTGGGCATGAGTAAAAGTGTCACCTGTTAGACTGTACTCAGTACTTACCCCCCAACCCCTCCCTTAACTCCATTGTGAAACGCAGAGGGACTCCAGGTAAATGAGCATAACAATAACTTTTCCAGGAATGCTCGTTAAGGAACAAGAAAAAGTTGAAGTGCGAGTTCCACCAGAAAATGGGGCTGACCCACACCACCCTGAAGAAAGTGGAATGGAAGGAGGTGGGAGAGAGTGAGCAGGTTGTTCACATTCTTGGGATGTCCACTGTCATCAACAAACTCCTGGCCAAGCCCCTTTTCCTCAGGTATATAACCATGCCACCAGAGTGATGCTTGTCACTGCAGATCCTTTGTCCAAGTCTGATCCAGCCAGCATCTGCTAATGTACCTTTGCCAGCCATAATCCTCCATCCACCATCCACCACTATGTCGTTCACCTCTAGATCGTACACCTCTTCCAGGGCCCTCAGCGTGTATGGGGGTGCCAGTGGCCATGGTTCCCGCATCTCCACCTCCCACGCTGGGGGATTCTGCGGCACATCTTCCTCCAGGGGTGGCTTAGACCTGGCTGATGGGCTGGACTTCCACGTGTCAGCCAACGAGAAGTCCACCATGCAGAACCTGAACGACCGCCTGGCCTCCTACCTGGAGAAGGTGAGATGTCTGGAGAAGGAGAACGCCGAGCTGGAGAAGAAAATCAAGGATTGGTATGCGTCACGCACGGTTATCTGCCACGACCACAGCGCCTACTTTGCCACCATCGCTGGCCTGAAGGACAAGGTGAGAGGGATAGGGGGAAGGGTGTGTGTGTTAGAATTAGGGGTGTTTGACACCTGACAATGTTAACTTATTCCCAAAAGCACTAACTCCATCATCACTGTTGATTTATTTCCTGGCTCCTCTGTGTACAGGCAGTTAGTTGTTGCAGTTAGTTGTTGCATCTGTTCTATCTATGGGGGTGAGGAGGGAAATGTGTGTGAGATGGGATGGGGGTGTTTTAGCCAAAATGAATTCTGGCAGAGAACATTTTTGTTCTGTTCCTTGAAGGCCAATGCAG
This sequence comes from Salmo salar, assembly GCF_965601325.2. Lineage (NCBI taxonomy): Eukaryota > Metazoa > Chordata > Actinopteri > Salmoniformes > Salmonidae > Salmo > Salmo salar. The sequence continues at coordinate 57,477,228 of NC_138292.1, forward strand.
GTTTGGTACTAAAAGAATGTAATTAACTACAGCTTCACGCGTCCATATTCATATGTCATCTTATCTTTCTATAGCTACATACCAGATTTGCAACCAAATCTGAGTCCCAAATGGCATGCTATTACCTAAAATGTGCACTACGTTTGACCAGAGCCCTATGGGTCCTGGTCAAAAGTAGTGCACGATATAGGGTGCCAATTGGGACACAGCCCAAGTCTCATTTCTGGCATTCCTGCTGCAGGTCACAGTCACTTGAGAATGTGTGTATAATGATGTGAGTGAAAATTAACACGGTGCCATTGTGATTTCTGTTACACAGATCCATTTGGTATCCAGGTCCAATGCCAAGACATTGCTAGACATCAACAATGCCAGGCTTGCTGCTGAGGACTTCAAGATGAAGTAAGGGGCTACTAACTACTATGAATCATGACACACTATTCATATAAAACATTTGTCTCAAGGCTCTATACAACACACTCTGAGTAGAAGTTACCCTTTTAGAAACAGAACCAGAATCAGCCTTCCCAAGCTACATCCTATCCATAACTATTAGTGAGGAAAAGGCAAAACTGATCAATGGCCGTGTCCCAATACCCATACTAGCGTATTACATACTTAAACTGCTTACTCATTTTGGCGTTTGATCTAGTAGAATTAATGTGTCTTTTCCGACTCACGTGTTTGACAACAGATTAATTGATACGCTGTACAAAAATTAACGAAGGGTGGGAGTCAATTCATTCTCGCATTAGATGATGCATTTCGATTACTATTTTCAAATTTCACACACTGTAAAACGTTCTTTTTCGCACACTATTTAGTACGCTAGTATGGGTATTCAGACACGGCCAGTGTCTAGCCATCCCTACTCCATAGACAAAGCAAAAGACTACAATCTGAAAACATATTGGTAGCCTGTGTGACCTTAGCATGACCTTTGACCTTTGCCCTGCTCAGGTATGAGAAAGAGCAGGCCATGAGGATGGCAGTGGAGGCAGACATCAGTGGTCTGAAAAGGGTCCTGGATGACATGAACCTGGGCCGCTCTGACCTGGAGATGCATTACGAGGGTCTGATGGACGAGCTCATCATGCTCAAGAGGAACCACCAGGAGGTAACAGATTGTTCCGGGCAACAGTTATTCACAGTACAACCACACTGTATAGCACAGGGGAGCTGTTTTTCACTCTACACCCATTCAAAACCACAAAGCGTTAGCAACACAAATCTAACAAAATGCCATACCTTCATATCTTTGATGTCCACCAACGCCTACACGTTTTCACCTCCCTCCTCACAGCCACACCTGCAGTATAACATATATGGTTGTCCTAGTGAATCTGATTAGGAATGACATGCATACAGTGAGGGAAAAAAGTATTTGATCCCCTGCTGATTTTGTACGTTTGCCCACTGACCAAGAAATGATCAGTCTATCATTTTAATGGTAGGTTTATTTGAACAGTGAGAGACAGAATAACGACAAAAAAATCCTGAAAAACGCATGTCAAAAATATTATAAAATGATTTGCATTTTAATGAGGGAAATAAGTATTTGACCCCTCTGCAAAACATGACTTGTTGGCAATCACAGAGGTCAGACGTTTCTTGTAGTTGGCCACCAGGTTTGCACACATCTCAGGAGGGATTTTGTCCCACTCCTTTTTGCAGATCTTCTCCAAGTCATTAAGGTTTCGAGGCTGACGTTTGGCAACTCGAACCTTCAGCTCCCTCCACAGATTTTCTATGGGATTAAGGTCAGGAGACTGGCTAGGCCACTCCAGGACCTTAATGTGCTTCTTCTTGAGCCACTCCTTTGTTGCCTTGGCCGTGTGTTTTGGGTCATTGTCATGCTGGAATACCCATCCACGACCCGTTTTCAATGCCCTGGCTGAGGGAAGGAGGTTCTCACCCAAGATTTGACGGTACATGGCCCCGTCCATCGTCCCTTTGATGCAGTGAAGTTGTCCTGTCCCCTTAGCAGAAAAACACCCCCAAAGCATAATGTTTCCACCTCCATGTTTGACGGTGGGGATGGTGTTCTTGGGGTCATAGGCAGCATTCCTCCTCCAAACACGGCGAGTTGAGTTGATGCCAAAGAGCTCCATTTTGGTCTCATCTGACCACAACACTTTCACCCAGTTGTCCTCTGAATCTTTAAGATGTTCATTGGCAAACTTCAGACGGGCATGTATATGTGCTTTCTTGAGCAGGGGGACCTTGCGGGCGCTGCAGGATTTCAGTCCTTCACGGCGTAGTGTGTTACCAATTGTTTTCTTGGTGACTATGGTCCCAGCTGCCTTGATCATTGACAAGATCCTCCCGTGTAGTTCTGGGCTGATTCCTCACCATTCTCATGATCATTGTAACTCCACGAGGCGAGATCGTGCATGGAGCCACAGGCCGAGGGATATTGACAGTTCTTTTGTGTTTCTTCCATTTGCGAATAATCGCACCAACTGTTGTCACCTTCTCACCAAGCTGCTTGGCGATGGTCTTGTAGCCCATTCCAGCCTTGTGTAGGTCTACAATCTTGTCCCTGACATCCTTGGAGGGCTCTTTGGTCTTGGCCATGGTGGAGAGTTTGGAATCTGATTGATTGATTGCTTTTGTGGACAGGTGTCTTTTATACAGGTAGCAAACTTTAAGAGTGTGCTCCTAATCTCAGCTCGTTACCTGTATAAAAGACACCTGGGAGCCAGAAATCTTTCTGATTGAGAGGGGGTCAAATACTTATTTCCCTCATTAAAATGCAAATCAATTTATAACATTTTTGACATGCGTTTTTCTGGATTTTTTTGTTGTTATTCTGTCTCTCACTGTTCAAATAAACCTACCATTAAAATTATAGACTGATCATTTCTTTGTCAGTGCAAACGTACAAAATCAGCAAGGGATCAAATAATATTTTTTCCCTCACTGTTTACTTGTTAGTACTGACCTAATAGTGAAAACAGTACTAGAAAAAAATATTGATTATTTGCTTAGTGTTCAGTGACGATATACCTTGGACCCTACATGTATTTCATTCCACCTACAGCAGCAAAAAACTCACTTCAGTAGGCATCCACGACAGTTGCTAGGCGGAAGGATATCATTGGCCACTAAGGAGTACTTAGCCCTGTTTTGTATGGGGTGTTATTGGAGCAGTTAATGTTTAGTACACAAATATGACATCTACCTAACCTCTGCTGATATCACACCAGGATTTCCCTTACACAGATGGATGGGTGTTGTTTTTACAACACAGTTCCTCTCCCATCCTCACACTTCCTAGTATTCTTTATGTTTTCCATTAACTGACTATTACCCTTTGTGGGACTCTTACATCCACAAACACACACATTACAGTTCATGTATGGTGTATAATGGGTAATATATTGACCAGTAGGAGACATTAGATTAGTTGACAATAACTTAGTCCCTCAGGTTTAAAATCCTCTGGTTGAAAACATGTAATCACAAGTGTGGTGCTGCACTGTAATATCAAATACTCAGATTTATCTAAAGCATTGAGACCTGTTTAATCGCAGTCAAGCTACTGTTGGTTGTTATGGTTACTAACTGAGGTTACGCCCTCTGACCTTTGACCTATAGGAGATTGCCATGGTAAAGTCCCACGTGGGCAGCCAGGTGAATGTATCGGTGGATGCTGCCCCATCCCAGGACCTGAACGCAGCGATGACCGAGATTAGGAAGCACTACGAGTCTGTGGCCGTCAAGAACCGCAAAGAGCTGGAAGCCTGGTACCAGGGCAAGGTGAGCTGCATGACCAAGATACTTACTATATGTAGTCATTTATTCTCAAAAGTGTTTTTTTTCCTCATAAGAATAATGCAATTCAGCTTAAGACAATGTCAGCTGCCCTAAAAAAACTTGCATTAAAATTAAAAGTGTTACATTTGAAGTGTTAAAAAACATGTTTAAAGCATGAATAAAGTATATTATCTGTATAGGATGAAGTCAATGATCTATTGAAGCATGGAAATCAATTTAGAGACTGAATGAGTAGGCTCTGAGGCTCTATGTTGGCTAATGTTTTTACCTGTATAGCTGGCCACAGTGGAGATTGAAGTCGTGACAAACAATGAGCAGCTAGTGAGCTGCCTCACAGAGTCCAAGGAGTCCAAGAACACCCTCCAGAGGCTTCAGATTGAACTGCAGTCCCATCTGAGCATGGTACAAGACCACACACACACACACAAACACACACACACACACACACACACACACACACACACACACACACACACACACACACACACACACACACACACACACACACACACACACACACACACACACACACACACACACACACACACACACACACAATATTGGAATTGGAAGTGAAAACCCAGGCATGGATTATAGCCAGGTCTCTTCGTGTTGTTATTCTGACACCCATAAATACCTTACTGACATTTTGAACTTGCAACATGCCCATCTCATCTCTGGACTTGACCAAACATTTTTCTGGGTGTGTAGTCTATTGGAGCACCAGATTCACAACCTCTCACACACTTTTGTGCAACAGAGTTATACAATAATAGAATATTATCCATATGTGTAGTGCAATGGAGAGGGCACCCACTCTATCCCCCTTGAACAGAAGAAAAACTTGTGCAACAGTGTCACATACTGTGGAGGTATATCATTGGACAAGGCACCAGTATACCCACAGTATACCCACTAGACCCCCAAGATCAGGGTCTAGGTGCTACTTCACCCTTCACCCACTCCCTCCTCCCCTGATAGAAATCATCCCTGGAGGGCACCCTGGCAGACACCCAGAAGCGCTACTCTGCTCAGCTGGCAGGGCTCCAGAGTGTGGTGACTAGCCTGGAGCTCCAGCTCTCCCAGCTCCACGCCAACATCGCCCACAACAAGCAGGAGTACGACATGTTGCTGGACCTCAAGACCCGGCTGGAGCTGGAGATCGCAGAGTACAGGAGGCTGCTGGACGGAGAGGATGACAGCTCCACCCAAGGTGAGCCATTGTTTACAGCTGGCAATAGGCCTTTGTAGACTTCTTGCCAAACGCATCATCATGAGACTGATGATACTTGGTCTTGCTTGATTTTAAGCTGAAAGCAACATACTGTATCTTCAACAGTTGAAAGTTGACAATTATTTTGAACTGTATCAAAAGTGTACTAATGAAGAAGATATTAAGAAAGAAAAATTATTCTAAAATGATGCTTTAAAGTGCTCAGTATGAGTATTGCAAAGAGATTTACTACTTGTCCGTTTTTGACTCCCCAGTGGTTACTAAGACGATCACCGTGACCCAGACCACTGTGGATGGAAAGGTGATGGAAACCACTGAGTCTTTTATTAAATAAGTTATTAACAGAACCATCAATAAAGATTATGTGGTTGAATGAGAATGGACTGTGTGGTTTCACTTGTTTTAGAGATATTCATGCTTTATCATAGACTGACTATAGGAATCTGTGAGTATGGATGTCATAGCAGATACATTTTGTGTTCTCATTTCAAATGAATTGTTTTCAATTTTACACCTTTCAACCAAAACACGGTGTACAGCTCTACAGTTGACCTCAGAAACAGTCTCCATACAGTGTATAACTCCGAATCTAATGCTTGAAAAACTGAGAGTTTGATTAATAGAGTTATAATTATGTAATTCTGCTGACAATTAGTGTGACGACCCTCCCACTCTGTCTGCCAAACTCTTTCTCTATGCTCTTGTTTTCCTTGGTGGAATGTTGGGGGGCGGAGCCGGGAGGGTTGTCAGCGATGTGGGACGCACCTGGGATCGGGTGTGTCCCGTAGATATATACACCTTTTCCCCATTCATTGAGGAAACTCTCTCCACGTAGACACACTATTATTTTTGGTTCTGGCATTTTGTGGTTTCTTTGTTTTTGCACCTCTCAACACCCCTCATTATCACCATCTATGCATGCAACCGCTCACTTACACTACTGACAACACACACCATTGTTAATCGTATACAGTTTACTTTAGGGAATACGAAAGTGTATATATTAACTATCTCCACATTGTCACCCTCTTTGTTATGGGCTACAAGCCGGTGTGTGATAATAGCAATCAGACTTCTTCTATCCGCAATTCAATATTGCAAAGAATTAAACTCAACTCAGCAGAAGCTAATGTAATAAACTACACTATTCAAGATCATACTGACACATATCATTTCTCAAGACCATAGAATTGGCCTCATGTGCAAAAGATAACAGCCAATATGATAGTCAGATGTATGGGAGCACGCCAGACCAGATAAATCAAGTTGAAAGACACTGAAGACAGAATGATGATGTCAGCAAGTCAGAGCATCTTTATTACATTCACAATGGGGTCTGTTATTGGTGTTCCATCCAGATGTAGTAGAATGTGTTGTTCTGGAGGTGTTAACCATAGAAATAGAATTACCAGAAAATAAATCCCCATTCAAGTCAATGATCCATGATGGGTGTCTGAGGGGCTTTAGCCATTCTAGAAAGAATAGGAGGATGGAATGCACATCTTAAACTAGAGTTAACCAGAGCTGGCCTAAACAAATAACACAGATAAAGAAGACAGGAATTTCTCATCTTACAAATATTTTGTATAAGTTGTAACTTTGTATTTTAGGTTGCATGAATAAAGCACTGGGGAACAACAATATTCCATGTGCTGGCCTCTCATTTCCTATACCCATTCTAGTAATTATATGTCTATGGGGTTAACCCATTGCTTGCTGCAGTGCTTGCTGTGTGTGTGGGACCTTAAGAGGCGTGTTTGGTTTCACTTGAAGAGACAACCTTGCCGCCCACCATTTCCTCTGTGACGATCACCACCTTGCGTGTGGTGGATGTGGTGGAGGTGGTGGAGCTGGGGCCGGAGCTGAGGCCGGAGCTAGAGGAGCTGGTGTGGGAGCTGGAGGAGCTGTGGCCGAGGCTGTGAGGAAGGGATACCGATGGTTAGCATAGTTAGCATCTATGATCATAATAACTATCTATTAAAGGTCACAGAGCAGTAGATTCATGTCAAAAGTAACCATGTCTCATAGTAAGGTCACCTTCAAATGAACATTGTTTTTATAGTCAAATGTTGAGGGAGACATCCAATCCCATCCTGCCTTACCCGCTAGCCTCTCCGTCCAGCAGCCTCCTGTACTCAGCGATCTCCATCTCCAGGCGTGTCTTGATGTCCAGCAGCATCTTGTACTCCTGGCCCTGGCGTTCCATGTCGCTGCGGAGAGACATTAGCTGCTCCTCCAGACTGGTCACTTGGTTCTGGAGGCGTCCCAGCTGCATTGAGTAACGGCCCTCCGTCTCCGCCAGAGTGTTCTCCAGGGAGCCTTTCTATTGGCCGGGAGAGATAGAGATGATGTGTCAAAAACAGTGGGAGTAGGTTTGGAATTTGGAATGTTTACAGTCATACTGAAAAAGTTAGCTCTAGTAATTGAATGTGTAGGCAGGTAGAGGTTAGCTATAGTAAGGGAGTGGTGCCTGGCTATAACAACTTGAGGGATAGTGGAAGAAATCAGGTGAAAGTGAGATATTTGAGGGATGGTAAAGAGAATCATGAAAGAGTCAACTGTTGATTATTGAAGAAAGTTGTAGAAAGTTGTGTAAGTAATGTCCCCTAAACTGTGGACCTTGGTCAGATGTTTGTAATTACTACTCACCATGCTGAGCTGTGACTGCAGTTCGATTTCCAGGCCCTGCAGTGTGCGACGGATCTCTGAGATCTCTGACTTGGAGGTCTGGAGAACCTCTGTGCTGGACGCCACCTCCTTGTTCAACGTCTCCGTCTGTAAAAAAGAATACGTCGTTAATGGTGGAAAAAGTACCCAATTGTCATACTTGACTAAAAGTAAACATACCTTAATAGAAAATGACTCAAGTAAAAGTCACCCAGTACAATAGTACTTGAGTAAAAGTCTACCACTGTTTGGTTTAAAACATACTTAAGTAAATGTAATTTCTAAAATATACTTAAGTATTAAGAGTTAAAGTATAAATTATTAGTTTTTTTAGCCAGGGGCATACTCCAACATTCAGAAATAACTTACAAATGAAGTATGTGTGTTAAGTGAGTTCGCCAGATCAGAGGCAATAGGGTACTACCAGGGATGTTCTCTTGGTAAGTGAATGAATTGGACCAATTTCCTGTCCTGCTAACCATTCAAAATCTAACAAGTACTTTGGGTGTCAGATAAGGTGTATGGAGAACATTATTTTCTTTAGGAATGTAGTGAAGTAAAAGTAAAAGTAGTCAAAAATATAAAGAGTAAAGCACAGATACCCCAAAAACTACTTAAGTAGTGCTTTAAAGTATTTTTACTTAAGAACATTACACCACTATAAGTTATCGATCATCACAGGAACAAACCAACTCATGATAGAATGTGACAATGTTACCAACTAGAAGTAAAGGAACATCTACACCATGAACATAGTTTAGAGGTTCTAGAGGTTCTACCTTGGTCTGGAACCAGGCCTCCAGATCGCGCTGGTTCTTGGCACTAACGGACTCGTACTGCTCACGGATCTCAGCCATGACTCTGGACAGGTCCTCCTGTGGTGCTGCGTCCACTTCCACATTGATCTGTCCAGTCATCTGCGTCCTCATGGCCAGCAGCTCCTGTGGAGAAACACATAGGGGTGAGTTTAAATAATTAAGACGTGACTAACCTCTGCCTGATGGTAACAACTTGACCTGCCCTCTGTCTTCATTATACATTTGAACACCATTGCTTGACACAAATGTGCTTGAAAGCCAGCAATGGAGTTCTAGTGAAGACCCATAGCAGGTTGACATGGTCAATAGATGTAATACATTAAGGGACTGTATGGATATGTTCCATCAGCCCACACCCACCTCCTCATGGTTCTTCTTGAGATAGATGAGCTCCTCCTTCAGCCCCTCGATCTGCATCTCCAGGTCAGATCTGGTCATGGTCATCTCGTCCAGCATCCTCTTCAGTCCGGCGATGTCTGCCTCCACCGACTGACGCATGGCCAGCTCGTTCTCATACCTGAGAGATAGAGAGAGCTTTGGTCAAAAAGCTGCCTGAATGTGTTCCTCTGTGAAAATAGGAAGGAGGTTATAGAATCTAGTATTCCTTTAAGTTTTTGGAAAATAACAGAAAGTAACACCAGGCTTCTGATATGTCTGTTGGGATGGTGTGGTTATGGTGTCATTTGATTTCCTTTTTATTGATTCTACGCAAAATGAAATAAAAAACATTATGAGGGTTTTTACAGATTTGGGCTTATTCCATTTGGTATATGGAATGCACCAGCAGTGTTCTGCATATGTGGATGATTTTGGATATACTTACTTGGTTCTGAAGTCATCTGCAGCGAGCTTTGCGTTGTCGATGTTCAGATAGATACCTCCGTTTACGTGAGTAGCAGCCTGGATCTGAGAGGTAGAGGATGGAAAAACGTTTCAGGATGGGGCATGCAGGGAATTTCACACTAATGCAGTACGCACAAACTGTGATACCACACTGTAATCATTGAGTTCTGAGTTTCAGCTGCACTGTATATGATAGCCCATAGAAGCATTACAGGGAACCTGTTGTCTTTTTGAACATTGTAAAGCATGACACAAAGAAACAAATTGCACCTTTCGCAATCGCCTAGGGGCTCTTAACAGACAGGAAGGATAGGCTTCAATGATCTGTTATATTTTCGATGCTTCAGCTGCAAATATACATACTGTCTTTGCATCTATCTTTGGTGCAATATGTTGGTTGAATCAATTATAACAACTGCACATAATTTAGCATTTTCCAATAGTCATGTATAACTCTCAGTAACTGACAAGTGCACACCATGTAAATGTAGTCTCTAATGAAGCATAACATTGTCGCTCTGCAGACATTACCATGTTTTGACATGCTGTGATGTCATTATTGAGTGCTCTTGCTATCAAGGACACATGTCACGTACCTTGTCCTGCAGGGCGGCGATAGTAGCGTAAAAGCGAGAGTAGTCACGAGCGCTGGGGGACGTCTTGCTCTCCATGAACTGACGGATCTTCAGCTCCAGCTCGGCGTTGGCCGCCTCCAGAGAGCGCACCTTCTCCAAGTAGTTGGACAGGCGGTCGTTCAGGTTCTGCATTGTGGCCTTCTCGTTGACCGACACATGGAGGTCGGCTCCACCGCCGCCACCACCTCCTCCCATGCCGAAACCATAACCGCCACTACCGCCGCCACCCCCTCCCATGCCGAAACCATAACCGCCACCACCACCTCCGCCGCCAGAACCAAACGAGGAGCTAGAGATGCGCACCCCAGAGCCTCCTGCACCTCCGTACACACTGCCGGCCCTCATGGCAGTGACGCGGCCTCCTCCACCACCACCACCCATCGAGGAGAAGCGGGAGGAGCCCATACCCATACCCATTCCACCTCCACCTCCAGACCTCATTGACATGGTGCCACCTCCACTACCGCTGCTGCTGTAGGACATGCTAGATCTGGAGAAGGACATGGCTGCTGAGAGGGAGTCTGCCTGCCTGGGATGAAGAGGAGAGAGAATGTGGTGCACGGCCCAGCCGCTGTTCCCTTTTTATGCTGCACATGGTGGAAGGAGGGAGGGAGGGTGGGAGGAGGACATGTGTTGGAGAGGCAGAAGGGAGTAAAAGAGAAGGGTTGAAAACAGGGAGGTATTACCACATGTAGGGCAGGGCTCCTCGCCCCACTTTGACACGTTAGGATGCAGAAGATTGAAGAGGATAGATTGATATGTACTGTATGTGTGGATATGCAAATTTTGAAAATATTCTATTGTTGTGGAACTCCACTCTCCCCCATCTCACTCTATAGGTGGTATCAGCCGGCAGGGTGCTTGCAGGCACTCACACAAACATATAGAAGTACACACTCCCATAAAGAGATGGAATTACTCTCCCGTAAAAGCATCTGGTTTAAAGCATGGACAGGCCTGCTTCAATTAGCCCCAGGTAAGTCATTTAATCAGTCAACACACACATTATAACTTTGACATGCTGTGACAGGTGACAGATGTTTTCTGAGCATATTTTTTGAAACACTGAATGGCTATTTACCTGTACCTGTTATGTCACCCAGACAACAAGTTTCAAAGAATCCTCCTGGTACAATATGATCTTTTGCTTGACACCCAGACAAAATTCTCCCCAAACAGACCTGTTTTTTTTCCTTAAACACAACAGTCGATTGTTCCTTGATAGATTTTCTGATTTTATGCATAGACTCAGGTTCCATTTTCCTAAGTTTCACTCAACTTTATGAATGTCCCATCTACTGTAGGAGTCTGCAGGACCGCAAAAGTAGTTTTTCCTTCCTTTTACCACTTTATAGCCCCCATGGGATGAGTCATTACTCTGGTCATCGTTCCCCAGATGGGATTAAAGTACTCTTCTTTTCCCTTAACACCTTAGCAGAGAACTTTGCATCTGAATATTTCCATATAACCACAGATTTCTTGCAGATCTTTTTTGTCACGCTCCAGAGGTTACCATTTTCCTCTAACATTTTACCTGGGCATTGCTCCATTATTTATTTTGATTCTGAAAACACAACACAGGGTGAAACGCTTTGTAATTTCAAGCGTTGGGATGGCAGCATCATGTTATGGGTCTGCTTGTCACCGGCAGGAACTGGGGAATTTGTCAGGATCAAAATAAATATGAAAGGAGCGAAGCCCAGGTTAAACTTTTTATTTTTTAGCGGAAGAATTACACATATCTTAATGCCAAAGACATGCCAGAATTACTTTCCAAGAGGTGTTGAGTATTCCTGAGTGCTCCAGCCTCAGTCCAAAAATAACAATAGATAAATGTTGCCCTAAGACTTGTCTAAAGTTTGTAAAAACTAAAATATACCTCCTCACCTTAGCCTCGGCCTTTAATTATTCATAACATATTTCCTGGTTGTTTGTGGCTGAATAAAACCCAGTCACAGAGAGCCGAGCCAAGCACAACAGCACATAGAGCCACTGACAGTCACTAGATTCACCCAGAACTCAACCCCTGTCCATTGGCATTCTGTAACTGGTTCTTCCAGACACACAATGTCCCCAACGTAGGAGCAAACAGACCCCCTTCGCATGAACAAATATGTCTAAAAGAAGACATGCTAAAGCAGTAATTTCTAGACCTCAAACTAGTTGAAATGGATTCAAATCCCAAGTGCTATCACATGTGTCTTATTACGTTTGTGAAATTATGGTCTTTTCTGAGAAATGCTAAATCAGAAGGGTGCAGTCAGTCAGTGAGTTTGCATTGGCGTGTTCACACAAACAAGGTGCCAGGGCAATGCAATCAAATTAGATATAATAAATTCATCTGAATGCATGAATCACTGTATCATCTATCATACACTACGTGGCCAAATGTATGTGGACACCCCTTCAAATTAGTGGATTTGACTATTTCAGCCACACCCGTTGCTGACACGTGAATAAAATCAAGCACACAGCTGTGCAATCTCCATAAACAAACATTGGCAGTAGATTGGCCTTACTGAAGAGCTCAGGGACTTTCAACGGGGCACCGCCATAGGATGCCACCTTTCCAGCAAGTCAGTTTGTCAAATTTATGCACTGCTGGTGCTGTTCCGGACAACTGTAAGTGCTGTTATTATGAAGTGGAAACATCTAGGAGCAACAACGGCTCAGCCACAAAGTGTTAGGCCACACAAGCTCACAGAACAGGACCGCCGAGTGCTGAAGCGCATAAAAATTGTCTCTCCTCGGTTGCAACACTCAATACCGAGTTCCAAACTGCCTCTGGAAGCAAGGTCAGCACATAAACTGTTGGCCGGGAGCTTTATGAAATATGTTTCCATGGCTGAGCAGCCGCACAAAAGCCTAAGACCACCATGAACAATGCCAAGCTTCTGATAGAGTGGTGTAAAACTCGATCCATTGGACTCTGAAGCAGTGGAAACGTGTTCTCTGGAGTGATGAATCACGCTTCACCAACACTGGGATGAATTTGGGTTTGGCAGATGCCAGGAAAATGCTACTGGTCCGAATGCATAGTGCCAACTGTAAAGTTTGGTGGAGGAGGAATAATGGTCTGAGGCTGGTTTTCATGGTTCGGGATAGGCCCGTTAGTTCCAGTGAAGAGAAATCTTAACACTACAGCATACAATGACATTCTATCGACAACTTTGGGATGAAATGGAACACCAACTGCGAGCCAGGCCTAATCACCAAATATCAGTGCCCAACCTCACTAATGCTCTTGCAGCTGAATAGAACCAAGTACCCGCAGCAATGTTCCAACGTCTAGTGGAAAGCCTTCCCAGAAGAGTGTAGGCTGTTATAATAGCAAAGGGGGGACCAACTCCATATTAATGCCCATGATTTTGGAATGATGTGTTCGACGAGCAAGTGTCCACATACTTTTGGCCATGTAGTGTATACGTGGTCTGCATTTTGATTTATGGCTGTCCACCACTGTGAGTAGAGCACTCTACTTTCTAAGCCTTTGTATGAGTTTCCCAAATCTCCTAAGTCTCCCACAGTCATATCTGTCAACGCGAACTGACCATCATCTAACTCCAATGCCTGATGTTGTGTAACAGGGGAGGCTCCTCAGAGGAGCTACTCAGTGATTTTCAGAAAAATACTAAATAATTCTAAATAAAAAAAATATGCTTTTTAAATACAACTATACTACATATACTCACATCACCAAACACATCATGATCTAAAACACACTTCGCAATGAAGACCTACAGTAGTCTCAACAGGACCCTCTAGGGTAGCACCCTGGTGTAGCCGGAGGACAGCTATTTTCCGTCCTCCTCTGGCTGCATTGACTTCAGTATAAAAAATAGGAAGCTCATGCACCTCAGCTACCTCCATAGACCTAATGTCACGACTTCCGCCGAAGTCGGTCCCTCTCCTTGTTCGGGCGACGTTCGGCGACCGACGTCACCGGCCTTCTAGCCATCGCCGATCCACTTTTCATTTTCCATTTGTTTTGTCCTTGTCTTACCTGGTTTCATTCCCCCAATTACTTGGTCATTATTTAACCCTCTGTTCCCCCATGGTTTTTTGTGAGTGATGGTTTGTTTTGTAATACAGTCCGTTATTGTGGGCTCGCATATTTGCGTTGTATATGTGAATAATTGAGTAAATTATGTTTATTACTCACATCTGCTGTCCTGCGCCTGACCCCTCTACACCAGCTACACACAGGCAATATTACACCTACATGGTAATTATGATGGAGAACACCTAGAACCTCGATGTGGATGTAGATGAGATCAAGTAATAATTTGTCAACAGAACCATCAATAAAGATTATGTGGTTGAATGAGAATGGACTGTATGGTTTCACTTGTTTTAGAGATATTCATGCTTTATCATAGACTGACTATATGAACATGTGAGTATGGATGTCATAGCAGATACATTTTGGCATCTAATTTAAAATGTAGTGTTTTCAAATCTAAATATTTCCACTAAAACATGGTGTACAGCCCTACAGTTGACCCTACAGTTGACTCCACAAACACCCTCCATACAGTATAACTCTGAATAGAGATAGAAATATATAATTTTGCTGACACTTTTCTACTATCAATATTTCAATTTGTTTTGCATTGTATTAACCTCAGTACAAGTGAATGTCATAAATTACACTATTCAAGATCATAATGACACATATACTTTCTCAAGACCATAGAATTGGCCTCATGTGCAAAATATAACAACCTATATGATAGTCAGATGGATGGGAGCACGCCAGATCAGATAAATCAAGTTGAAAGACACTGAAGACAGAATGATGGTGTCAGCAAGTCAGAGCATCTTTATTACATTCACAATGGGGTCTGTTGTTGGTGTTCCATCCAGATGTAGCAAAATGTGTTGTTCTGGAGGTGTTAACCATAGAAATAGAATTACCAGAAAATAAATCCCCATTCAAGTCAATAATCCATGATGGGTGTCTGACGGGCTTTAGCCATTCTAGAAAGAATAGGAGGATGGAATGCACATCTTAAACTAGAGTTAACCAGAGCTGGCCTAAACAAATAACACAGATAACAAAGACAGGAATTTTTCATCTGATGAAAACTTTGTAGAAGTTGAAACGTTGTATTTTAGGTTGCATGAATAAAGCACTGGAGAGCAGTAATATTCCATGTGCTGGCCTCTCATTTCCTATACCCATTCTAGTAATTCTATTTCTATGGGGTTAACCCATTGCTTGCTGCAGTGCTCACTGCGTGTGTGGGACCTTATGTGGTGTGTTTGGTTTCTCTTGAGGAAACAACCTTGCCGCCCACCATTTCCTCTGTGACGATCACCACCTTGCCTTTGGTGGTGGAGCTGGGGCCAGAGCTGGAGGAGCTGATGTGGGAGCTGGAGGAGCTGTGGCCAGATTTCGAGGAGCTGATGCCGAGGCTGTAAGGAAGGGAACCCCATGGTTAGCATCTATGATCTATGATCATAATAAGTATCTATTAAAGGGCAAACACCAGTAGATTCATGTCAAAAGTAACAATGGCTCATATTAAGCTCAACTTCAAATGAACATTGTTTATAAAGTCAAATGTTGAAGGAAACATTTTCACTTGTTTCAAGGACCCTTGTCACCCCTCTTCCCATCCTGCCTTACCCGCTAGCCTCTCCGTCCAGCAGCCTCCTGTACTCAGCGATCTCCATCTCCAGGCGTGTCTTGATGTCCAGCAGCATCTTGTACTCCTGGCCCTGGCGTTCCATGTCGCTGCGGAGAGACATTAGCTGCTCCTCCAGACTGGTCACTTGGTTCTGGAGGCGTCCCAGCTGCATTGAGTAACGGCCCTCCGTCTCCGCCAGAGTGTTCTCCAGGGAGCCTTTCTATTGGCCGGGAGAGATAGAGATGATGTGTCAAAAACAGTGGGAGTAGGTTTGGAATTTGGAATGTTTACAGTCATACTGAAAAAGTTAGCTCTAGTAATTGAATGTGTAGGCAGGTAGAGGTTAGCTATAGTAAGGGAGTGGTGCCTGGCTATAACAAATTGAGGGATAGTGGAAGAGTCCAGGTGACAGTGAGATACTTGAGGGATGGTAGAGAATGAAGAGAGTAAATTGTTGATTATTGAAGAAAGTTGCAAAAAGTCGTGTAAGTAATGTCCCCTAAACTGTTGTCAGTGGTTAGATGTTAGGAATTACTACTCACCATGCTGAGCTGTGACTGCAGTTCGATCTCCAGGCCCTGCAGTGTGCGACGGATCTCTGAGATCTCTGACTTGGAGGTCTGGAGAACCTCTGTGCTGGACGCCACCTCCTTGTTCAACGTCTCTGTCTGTAAAACAATGGTCAATCATCACAGGAACAAACAAACCCATGATAGAATGTGACAACGTTACCAACTAGAAGTAAAGGAACATCTACACCATGAACATAGTTTAGAGGTTCTAGAGGTTCTACCTTGGTCTGGAACCAGGCCTCCAGATCGCGCTGGTTCTTGGCACTAACGGACTCGTACTGCTCACGGATCTCAGCCATGACTCTGGACAGGTCCTCCTGTGGTGCTGCATCCACTTCCACATTGATCTGTCCAGTCATCTGCGTCCTCATGGCCAGCAGCTCCTGTGGAGAAACATATAGGGGTGAGTGACTAACCTCTGCTGATGGTAACAACTTGAGCTGCCCTCTGTCTTCATTATAAATTTGAACCCCATTGCTTGATATAAATGTGCTTTAAATCCAGCAGTGGTGTTCTAATGAAGACCCATAGCAGGTTGACATGGTCAATAGATGTAATACTTTAAGGGACTGTATGGATATGTTCCATCAGCCCACACCCACCTCCTCATGGTTCTTCTTGAGATAGATGAGCTCCTCCTTCAGCCCCTCGATCTGCATCTCCAGGTCAGATCTGGCCATGGTCATCTCGTCCAGCATCCTCTTCAGCCCAGCGATGTCTGCCTCCACCGACTGACGCATGGCCAGCTCGTTCTCATACCTGAGAGATAGAGAGAGCTTAGGTCAAAGAACTGCCGGAATGTGTTCCTCTGTGAAAATAGGAAGGAGGTTATAGAATCTAGTATTCCATTTAGTTTTGGGAAAATAACAGAAAGTAACACCAGGCTTCTGATATGTCTGTTGGGATGGTGTGGCTATGGTGGAGGGGAAGGGTAATGTCATTTGGCTTCCTTTTTTATAGATTCAACACAAAATTCTGTAAAAAGCAGTAAGAGGGTTTTTACAGATTTGGGGTTATTCCATTTGGTTTATGGTATGCACCAGCATTGTTCTGTATATGTGGATGATTTTCGATATACTTACTTGGTTCTGAAGTCATCTGCAGCGAGCTTTGCGTTGTCGATGTTCAGATAGATGCCTCCATTCAAGCAAGTGGCAGCCTGGATCTGAGAGGTAGAGGATGGAAAAACGTTTCAGGATGGGGCATGCAGGGAATTTCACACTAATGCAGTACGCACAAACTGTGATACCACACTGTAATCATTGAGTTCTGCGTTTCAGCTGCACTGCAAATGATAGCCCATAGAAGGATTACAGGGAACCTATGGTCATTATGGTCATTGTAAAGCATGACACAAAGAAACAAATTGCACCTATTGCAATCGCCTAGGGGCTCTTAACAGACAGGAAGGATTGGCTTCAAAGATCTGCTTTATGTTCAATGCTTCAGCTGCAAATATGCATACTGTCTTAGGCATCTATCTTTGTTGCAATATCTTGGTTGAGTCAATTATAACAAATGTGTATCATTTAGCAAGTCATATTCATATCACTCTAAGTAACTTGTTGGAAAACAATCTGATGACATACGTACCATGTATCTGTATTCTCTAACAAAGCTTAACATTGTCACTCTGCAGACATTACCATGTTTTGACATGCTGAGATGTCATTATTTAGTGCTTTTGCCATCTAGGACACATGTCACATACCTTGTCCTGCAGTTCGGCGATAGTAGCGTAAAAGCGAGAGTAGTCACGAGCGCTGGGGGACGTCTTGCTCTCCATGAACTGACGGATCTTCAGCTCCAGCTCGGCGTTGGCCGCCTCCAGAGAGCGCACCTTCTCCAAGTAGTTGGACAGGCGGTCGTTCAGGTTCTGCATTGTGGCCTTCTCGTTGACCGACACATGGAGGTCGGCTCCACCGCCGCCACCACCTCCTCCCATGCCGAAACCATAACCGCCACTACCGCCGCCACCCCCTCCCATTCCGAAACCATAACCGCCACCACCACCTCCGCCGCCAGAACCAAACGAGGAGCTAGAGATGCGCACCCCAGAGCCTCCTGCACCTCCGTACACACTGCCGGCCCTCATGGCAGTGACGCGGCCTCCTCCACCACCACCACCCATCGAGGAGAAGCGGGAGGAGCCCATACCCATACCCATTCCACCTCCACCTCCAGACCTCATTGACATGGTGCCACCTCCACCACCGCTGCTGCTGTAGGACATGCTAGATCTGGAGAAGGACATGGCTGCTGAGAGGGAGTCTGCCTGCCTGGGATGAAGAGGAGAGAGAATGTGGTGCACGGCCCAGCCTCTGTTCCCTTTTTATGCTGCACAGGGTGGAAGGAGGGAGGGAGGGTGGGAGGGAGGAGGACATAGGTGGGAGAGGCAGAAGGGAGGAACAGAGAAGGGAGGAATACAGGTAGTAATTACCTCATGTAGGGCAGAGCAGGGCTCCTCCACCCACTTTGACACCCTGAGGGCAGATGCTAGCATGCAGAAGGAGATGGAAGAGGATAGATATGTACTTTGTGTGAATATTGAAAATAAACCATTGTCGTGCAACTCCACCCTCCCCCATCTATGTACGGTGTCTGCCTGCACAAGCATATAAAATTGCACACAACTATAAACAGATGGATTTCCTCTCCCATAATAACGTCTGGTTGAAAGCATAGACAAACCTGCTTCTATTATCCCCAGGTAGGTCAGTCAGTCAGTCAACACACACAGCTTAACTTTGACAGGTGAGCTTTGCCATGACACACAGAATGGCTATTTATCTGTACTTGTTATGTTACTAAGACAACAAGTTGCAAAGAAACTTCACGGTACAATGTGATCTTTCGCTTGACACCCGGACAACATTCTCCCCGAACAGACCTGTCTTTGTCTCACACACTGATATCTTGCAAGAACATCTCCTGTCCTTTTCATTAAATGCAACAGTTCATTGTTCCTTGATAGTTTTTCGGATTTTATGCACAGACTCAGGTACCATTGTTTTAAGTTTCACTCAACTTTATGCATGTTCAATCTATTGTAAGAGTCTGTAGGACTGACAAAAGTACCACTTTATAGCCCCTATGGGATGAGTCATTACTCCGGGCATTGTACCCCAGGAAAACACACCTAAAATGGGATTATAGCACTGTTCTTTTCCCTCAACACCTTGGCAGGGAACTTGGCATCTGCAGCGTGCAAGAACAAGCTATCGCTTGTTTGTATATTTGTATATTTCCATACAACCAGAGCATTTCTTGCAGATTTTTCTTTATCATGCTCCAGAGGTTAACATTTGAGTCTCACATTTAGTATGTGAAAATGTTAATTTGCATTTGGTTAAAGCCAAAGAGCATTGCATCAATTATGTCCACATGTTAATGATTTGTGGTAAATTAGATTATAGTGGCATTGGTGGAATATGTAACAAAAAAGTAACATTTAACCTTTGTAGGTAAATTGTCACCATAGCTGACACATTATTAACATGTATGCTGCAGTGACATCACACTGGGCACACGTCATTTCAACATGGACAATTGGGGGATATTTGGTTGAGATGTTGATCAATGAGAATTTAACCTACATTCACCCATTCGAAAAGACAGCCAAAAGTTTGTTGAATTCCCAACGTGTTATCACTATGCTTTCAACCATCCAAAAACACAACCAATTTCCTATGGAATTCCAATGGAATTTGGTTGTCACCTAAATGAGTTATAACAGCACTTCCAACCATTTAGCACAAAGTTCAAATGAGAAAACAATGATAGTTATCTGTACAATGGAATGTGTTATCATTGTGCTTCATCTAATGAATAGTACAACCAAATAAGCTGAATTGCAGTTGAGATTTCATTAAAAGTACATTGTGCAAGCAGGGGTGGACTAGGACCAGAAATTTGGCCCTGACATTTGTTTTAAAGCTAAGTTCCTACAATTCTACTTAGTTTAACATGACATAATGTTGGGTATGCAATTTCATGATAAAAATTATGAAAAGAATCTAGTCCAACCCATATTTGATGTTATTCTTCCTACCAAATATGTTGTAATATTGTAAAATGAGCAATTATAATCTCTTATTCAGAACACCTGGGACTATCAAAATAGCGAAATGCATTATTGTTTTTCTGAAGTTTTCAGTAAGTGAATAGCTCAATTGACAGTGCCAGATTTCCCATTTAAAGTAAAGTCCAAAAAATATTTCTGACTTGCAAAATCTCAGTCTCTGAATATCATACAACCTAAAGCATCGCAGAGATAGTTGTTATGCATCGGTTTATTGAATTTGTTAAATGGCTATATTCAATCAGATCAAGCATTAACCGGCAAAAACAGACACCCGCATAGCAGATGTGTTGGAGGTGGAACTGCTTTGGCGCTGTCAAATCGGTGAGCAGCTGCTCTTTCGGTCATTTTCACAAAGCCTCACTCTTGTTAGTAGTTCAGAACGAGAAAGTGTAGGCTATATAGAAAGAATTATGCTCAAATTGAAAAATCGTTCAACGAAATGAAGATTTTTATCATCCTAATCGAGGTGTAGATTACATCTCACATTCAGAGTTGACTCTAAGCAAGATTTATTTGGGGGTCCCCCCCATCAAGCAGGCAAAACGTTTAGTGGCCCCCTTCTTGACAGTGGAGAGAAAACATTTCTGCAGTTCTACACATTTTGCCAAGCGGCATAGAGAAAAATTTGCAATTTTATAAAACATTTCATGCACATTTTCACAATTGGGTCAGGGGGCCCCAAATGATGGCTTAAGTCGCTTATGCCTGGAGCTGGCCCTGCTCATATTCCAGCTATTGAACTTGTAAACAAGGCTGCATGGGATTTCTATTAATGGGACTCCCTGTAGCCAAAGTCAATGTCTGCTTTAGGTATAATGCCAAGAGCCACTTTGGCTTTGACAGCACAAACGCAGTTCCACCTCTGGCAGCGCCAAAACAACTGCTATGGATGTTTTACTCATTAACCTCTTAGGGCTAGGGGGCAGTATTTACACGGCCGGATAAAAAACGTACCCGATTTAATCTGGTTACTACTCCTACCCAGTAACTAGAATATGCATATACTTATTAGATATGGATAGAAACCACCCTAAGGTTTCTAAAACTGTTTGAATGGTGTCAGTGAGTATAACAGAACTCATATGGCAGGCAAAAACCTGAGAGATTCCTTTACAGGAAGTGGCCTGTCTGACCATTTATTGGCTTTCTTTGCCATCTCTTTCCAAAACAAAGGATCTCTGCGGTAACGTGACACTTCCCACGGCTCCCATAGGCTCTCAGAGCCCGGGAAAAAGCTGAATGTCGTCATTCGAGACCCAGGCTGAAACACATTATCGCCTTTGTCAAGTGGCCGATCAGGGGACAGTGGGCTTAGGCGCGTGCACTGGTCGCCCCTGTCTTTCTTTTTTTTCCTCTATTTACCGAAACGCAGATTCCCGGTCGGAATATTATCGTTTTTTTACAAGATAAATTGCATAAAAATTGATTTTAAACAGCGGTTGACATGCTTCAAAGTACGGTAATGGAATATTTAGACATTTTTTGTCACGAAATGCGCCATGCTCGTAACCCTGATTTACCATTTCGGATAGTTTCTTGAACGCACGAACAAAACGCTGCTGTTCGAATATAACAATGGATTATTTGTGACCAAACCAACATTTGTTATTGAAGTAGAAGTCCTGGGAGTGCATTCTGACGAAGAACAGCAAAGGTAATCAAACTTTTGTAATAGTAAATCTGATTTTGGTGAAGGCTAAACTTGCTGGGTGTCTAAATAGCTAGCCCGTGATGGCTGGGCTATGTACTTAGAATATTGCAAAATGTGCTTTCACCAAAAAGCTATTTTAAAATCGGACATATCGAGTGCATAGAGGAGTTCTGTATCTATAATTCTTAAAATAATTGTTATGCTTTTTGTGAACGTTTATCGTAAGTAATTTAGTAAATTCCCCGGAAGTTTGCGGGGGGTATGCTAGTTCTGAACGTCACGTGCTAATGTAAAAAGCTGGTTTTGATATAAATATGAACTTGATTGAACAAAACATGCATGTATTGTATAACATAATGTCCTAGGGTTGTCATCTGATGAAGATCATCAAAGGTTAGTGCTACATTTAGCTGTGGTTTGGGTTTATGTGACATTATATGCTAGCTTGAAAAATGGGTGTCTGATTATTTCTGGCTGGGTACTCTGCTGACATAATCTAATGTTTTGTTTTCGTTGTAAAGCCTTTTTGAAATCGGACAGTGTGGTTAGATAAAGGAGAGTCTTGTCTTTAAAATTGTGTAAAATAGTCATATGTTTGAGAAATTGAAGTAATAGCATTTCTAAGGTATTTGAATATCGCACCACGGGATTAGACTGGCTGTTGCGTAGGTGGGACGATTTGGTGCCACCTACCCTAGAGAGGTTAAGGTTGAACTGTTACAAACTTTTGTAAGAGCCTTCACTGTAGGCTATTGTTTTACAAAAATAATATTGAATTGTGTTTGGTTGTCTACACAACAAAATAGCAACATTTGAAGGAAATGTATCTACTGCTTATGTCACGAACCAGCTCATAGCCAGTAACAAAAAGGGAGCCAATGCAGAGATCAAGGAATAACAAAAACATTTATTAACTAAAGTAAACTATAAACAAGTAACAATGGTGTGTGTAGTCAGTAATCAGTAGTGTAAGTGAGTGGTTGCAGGCATAGATGATGATAATGAGGGGTGTTGAGAGGTGCCAATACAAACAAGACAAAATGCCACAAACAAAAACCAACAGTGTCTCTGGGGAGAGAATCTCCACGGTTTACAGGGAAAGGTGTATTTATCCCTGGGACACACCCAAGCCCAGGTGTGTCCCATTTCGCTGACGACCCTCCCGGCTCCACCCACCGACATCCTATTAAAGAATACAGGAGCAAAGAAAGAAAACCAGGGACCACCACACAAACAAAATACTGCCCTGGTTAACACTGTCCTACTGCCCCAGCCGATCTCGTCCTCCCCAGACCTCAGCAATCTTTGCGCACAGGAAGCATCCTTTAAGAGGAAAGAAGAAAACGAGGACAGCAGGGAACAGAAAACAAAATAAAATAAACAGTGGTCAGTCACCTGGACGACACGCATACACTATGGGACAACACGCTCGAGAAAACGTGTGTTGAAAAACGGGTTTTAATTACTCCAACCTACGTGTATGTAAACTTCTGACTTCAACTGTAGCTCTGGGTAGCAAATAGCACTACCCTACCCAAATCTCCCACTGAGGTACACAGCAGATTGTACTCACCTCGGACCAAAATCCCAACAGTAAGTAGAGCAGGAGTTTCCAGTCTGGGCAGGGGCCTGGAAACTAACCAATGTTTCTCTCCAACGCAATACACAAGCAACTATCCACCGCAGTTGCAAGTTCACCAAACAAAAAGGCAAACACTGGGCCTACCAAACAGCGCAACTAAAAAAAACTAACTAACACTAACTCCACGTTCTCACAAACAAAATACACTTAACAGTTAGCTTAACGACACTAGTATCAAGCCTACTGGCATACTTCTCCATGGAACGCACCTGTTTGACGACGTCACTAGACAACCAAAATCACTAAGGCACTATACCGAAGACTAGACAGTGAATATCGACCAAATCGCATCCCAATTAACATGAATCCATCATAATGCCACAAAATCCTATATGCCAAAATGTCTAGGAACCAACCTTATGATCCCAGACCAGCCCCCCCTTATAACGAACCGGCTCGTAACCCGTAACAAAAAGGGAGCCAACGCAGAGGTCAAGGAATAACAAAAACATATTTATTAACTAAAGTAAACTATAAACAAGTAACAATGGTGTGTGTAGTCATTAATGTAAGTGAGTGGTTGCATGCATAGATTGTGATAATGAGGGGTTTTGAGAGGTGCCAAAACAAACAAGCCACAAAATGCCACAACCAAAAACCAACAGTGTCTGTGTAGCGAGAGTCTCCTCGATGTGCGGAGGAAAGGTGTATTTATCCCCGGGAAACACCCGAGCCCAGGTGTGTCCAATTTCGCTGACGACCCTACAAGCTCCGCCCACCGACATCCTACTATGGAAAACAAGAGCAAAGAGAAAGAATTCGGCAGACAGAGTGGGAGGGTCGTCACACTTAGCTTGTTTCATTTGTGCCACTGGCTCAGTCCTATAGATTAATGGTTGAGATGGAGAAGTAAATCCAACATACTTGTCGACAAGTTATTAGGCTATTTACTGTAATGAAAAAAGTGATACTGAATTATGTTTGGTCAGTGAAACCAAATATCAACATTTGAAGGAGAGCTGTTCCAATGGCTTAGTCCTTTTATTTTGGTTGAGATGGAGATGTGAATCCAACACATTCATTATTAAGTTGTCCACAAACGGGAATTAAAAGCTTGAAACACTAGGCCTCTATGTATTATCAATGTTTGTCCTGGATTAAATTTAAATAATAGCTGAAATGAAATATGATTACATTAACTTTTTCGGGATCGCTGTCCCTTCCACAGGTCGACTTGTAGTAGGGTGTGGCCATAGAGATTTATTGTTTGGGTGTGGATAGGTGATGAAGGATGGAGGGCCAGACAACACAGGCACTTTGTCTCTGTTGATACAGTGCAATGAAAAGAACAGATCAAATTTGAATTAAAGAACTCTTTATGCTTTGTGCCAATGTACTGTCTGTACTGTCTGTAGCCCTGGGATAACATTTTAGGCATAGATATGTACACCCACATGATCATATTATTCTACCATTATCACAGAGTAGCATATGTTCTGCAGTGAAAAACATTGGCTGTTTAACCCAGCACTATATTTTGTAAGCTTGGTCATGATTATACAAAAATATTTTAGCGTAATGTCTAATTAGTGTTAAAACTTCTTCGGGATCGGTTGAGCTAACATATGCTAATCACATTAGCCTGAGGTTGTAAGTAACAAGAATATTTCCCAGGACATAGACATATCTGATATTGGCAGAAAGCTTAAATTCTTGTTAATTAATCTAACTGCACTGTCCAATTTACAGTGGCTATTACAGTGAAAGAATACCATGCTTTTGTTTGAGGAGAGTGCCCAGTTATGATCTTGAAAAGTTATTCATTAACCAATTAGGCACATTTGGGCAGTCTTGATACAACAACTTTAACAGAAATGCAATGGTTCATTTGATCAGTCTAAAACTTTGCACATGCACTGCTGCCATCTAGTGGCCAAAATCTAAATTGCGCCTGGGCTGGAATAATACATTATGGATTTTCTCTTGCATTTCAAAGATAATGGTACATATAAAATACAAAAAACGCATGTTTTTTCTTTGTGTTATCTTTTACCAGATCTAATGTGTTATATTCTCCTACATTAATTTCACATTTCCACAAACTTCAAAGTGTTTCCTTTCAAATATCAATATTTTCAAGAATCAAGAATATGCATATCCTTGATTCAGGTCCTGAGCTACAGGCAGTTATATTTGGGTATGTCATTTTAGGCGAAAATTTAAAAAAAGGGTTGGATCCTTATTAAGAAGTTAAGAAAAATAAGTGTAAAGTAAAAAATGTTAAATAAAAAATAAAATGAACAAATTATTAAACAGCAGCAGTAAAATCGCAATAGCAATATGTACAAGTAGGTAGTTAAAGTAACCACGCAAAGATAATAAACAGAGTAGCTGCAGCGTAAAAGAGAGGTCTGGGTAGCCCTTTGATTAGCTGTTCAGGAGTGTTATGGCTTGCAGGTAGAAGCTGTTAAGATGCCTTTTGGACCAAGAATTGGTGCTCTGGTACCGCTTACCGTGCTATAGCAGAGAGAACAGTCTATGACTAGGGTGGCTGGAGTCTGACAATTTTTAGGGCCTTCCTCTGACACTGCCTGGCATAAAGGTCCTGGATGGCAGGAAGCTTGGTCCCAGTGATGTACTGGGCCGTATGCACTACCTTCTGTTGTGCCTTGCGGACGGAGACCGAGCAGTTGCCATACCAGGCAGTGATGCAACCAGTCAGGATGCTCTCGATGGTGCAGCTGTAGAACCTTTTGAGGATCTGAGGACCCATGCCAAATCTTTTCAGTCTCCTTAGGAGGAATAGGTTTTGTTGTGCCCTCTTCACGACTGTCTTAGTGTGTTTGGACCATGATAGTTTGTTGGTGATGTGGACACCAAGGAACTTGAAGCTCTCAGCCTGCTCCACTACAGCTCCGTCGATGAGAATGGGGGCGTGCTCGGTCCTCCTTTTCCAGGAGTCCACAATCATCTCCTTTGTCTTGATCACGTTGAGGGAGAGGTTGTTGTCCTGGCACCACACGACCAGGTCTCTGACCTCCCTATAGGCTGTCTCATCATTGTCGGGGATCAGGCCTACCACTGTTGTGTCATTGGCAAACTTGATGATGGTGTTAGAGTTGTGCCTGGCCATGCAGTCATGAGTGAACAGGGAATAAAGGAGGGGACTAAGCACGCACCCCTGAGGGGCCCCCATGTTGACGATCAGTGTGGCGGATGTGTTGTTACCTACCCTTATGACCTGGGGCGGCCCGTCAGGAAGTCCAGGATCCAGTTGCAGAGGGAGGTGTTTAGTCCCAGTGTCCTTAGCTTAGTGATGAGCTTTGAGGGTACTATGGTGTTGAACGCTGAGCTGTAGTCAATGAATAGAGTTCTCACATAGGTGCTTCTTTTGTCCAGATGGGAAAGGGCAGTGTGGAGTGCAATTGAGATTGCATCATCTGTGGATCTGTTGGGGAAGTATGCTAATTGGAATGGGTCTGGGGTTTCTTGGATAATGGTGTTGATGTAAGCCACGGCCAGCCTTTCAAATCACTTCATGGCTACAGACATGAGTGCTACGGGTCGGTAGTCATTTAGGCAGGTTACCTTAGTGTTCTTAGGCACAGGGACTATGGTGGTCTGCTTGGTATTATAGACTCATGGTTGGTATTATAGACTCAGACAGGGAGAGGTTAAAAATGTCAGTGAAGACACTTGCCAGTTGGTCAGCGCATGCTCAGAGAACACGTCCTGGTAATAGTTCCCAACTTGGGAACCTGGGACTGAACACCTCCCTCTAACTGGATCCTGGATTTCCTGATAAACCGACCCAAGTTGGTGAGGGTAGGCAGCATAGCCTCCGTCACACTGATCCTCAACACGGGGGCCCCACAGGGGTGTGTGCTTAGTCTCCTCTAGTCCTCCCTGTTCACCCACGACTGCGAGGCCACGCACGACTCCAACACCCTCATCAAGTTTGCTGACGACACGATGGTGCTAGGCCTGATCACCGGTGACTATGAGAGCGCCTACAGGGAGGAGGTCAGTGATCTGACAGTGTGGTGCCAGGACAACAACCTCTCCCTCAACATCAGTAACACCAAGGAGCTGATCGTGGACTACATGAAACAGGGGGGATAGCACTCCCCCATCCACATCGATGGGGCTGTAGTGAAGTGGGTCGAAAGCTTCAAGTTCCTGTGTCTAAATCCCTAAGCACTAAAAATGAGTTAACAATTGAATCCTACAGACGAAGAACCGTATATGTGACATTTTTCCAAAAAACGAGATATACATGAAAAATCATTATTGGACACTCTTTTTCTATAGTGAACCGGTTTCACAAGCTTTCCACGCGCTAATTAACAATATTTTTACATTTAAAGATAGGCTCTCGTGGAATAACCGTTTATGTGCACCACTCAGAATGGACGGACAAGCGCACAACTTTTCTGTTGCTGATGAAAATCGACGAAATGTGGGAAAGAAACGTAAAACAAAACTAAAAGAATGGAAAGACAGGCAAAGGAAGATCTTACGGGATGCGGGAAACCCCTATACAAATCGTAAGGGTCAAGAAAAAAAACGGGAAAAGCTGTCCAAAAGAGGTATGTGGAAGAACCGTATATCAAACAATCAACCTAGCTAGCTATAGAGTACAGTAACTAACATGTATGTTCTGGGTTGTCTAATTTGTAACTATAGAGAAAATATATTAGCTAAAGTTCGTCGGCTACTAACTTATACATTATCGTTACAAATGTTATTGCTAGATTCTAGAAGAAACATAGCTAGCTACTTTTAGTCCATCCACCGGATGATTCGACATGGCTACAGTAGCTAGCTAGTTATATGTAACGTTACACTGTATCCTGCAGGGAAGAGCGTGTTTGTTCCACGACGTGCAGAAAGGATTGTGGAAAGTTGACTGATGAACGCAAGCTGCATCTGTTCAACAGTTTCTACACTGTCCCATACGAGAAACAACAAGCGTTGATTCTCTCCGGCTTAGAACAGCTTAGAAATAGGACAACACTCTTATTATAATAGCTATATTGAACACTTGCATAGTTTAACTTTGACAGTAATGATACGTACATTAACGTTAACTCTAAAAGTGCAGTGTTACACAATGGTGCAATACAAACTCATTCTGTGTATAGGTTGGGAGTGTGTGAAAGATGGGGGGTCCTGAAGCAATACCCTGAATGTGCTACAATATATGTTTTACTATCAATAAATGTATATGTTCTACAAAGAGAAGAATACCACATCATCTGCAAAATTCTGGGTTTATAGGGACATTTTCAAACAGCAGAGTCTCAATTCCGGCCAACCCAGGAGTGACACCTATGGCACATGTGACACATTCTTCACTAAGATGTCAGCAGCAACATCTGAAGAGGAGAAGAGGAAGATTGCAGTTGAAAGTGAGTTGCACCATCGAAAAGCCGAAAAGGCCTACACACAGCTTCAAAGTGACACTGAGTGGGCTAAAGCCAATGCTGACTGCCATGTCATTTCTGTGGATCTACAGGGGGTGATTTACACCCCTAATCTGACCCACTCCAATGTCTACTACCAGCGGCAGCTGTCAAATTTTAACCTTTGCATCCAGGAACTTGGAAAAGAAGATCCTGCATACATGTGTGTTTGGCATGAGGGGATTGCACACCGAGGGTCCATTGAGGTAGCAAGCTGCATATTGAAGTGGGTGAAGACAAAATTCACGCCACTCACCAAACCAGAGGTGCGCAAGTTGATCATCTTCAGTGACAGATGCTGTGGGCAGAAAAACAACAGATGCTCAATCTGATGTCGATGCTCGTCACTATGGGTTACTTTACCCAAGTTGAGCAGAAGTTCATGGTCTCTGGTCATTCTTTTCTTCCTTGTGATCGATCTTTTGCCACCATCGAGAAGAGGCGCAAGGTGTCAGTCCATACACCTGATGATGTTTCAAAGATGATACTTGAAGCACAACCAGCAAAACCATTCAAGGTGATGAGGATGCAATGTGAAGACTTCAGTCACCTCCCAGATTCTGTCCTCAAGCGACCAGCTGGACTATAGATCACCTCAGTGAGGTGGTTAAAAGTCACAGGTATTGCACAGAGAATAGTTTACTAACATCCCATCCCATCAACATGCAACATGTTGTTCTAACAATAAAATATCCTAATGATTCCCTTTTTTTATTCATTACAATATACATCTCTGTCACCGCATTTAGCATCAACTCTAAGCAGTTAATACTTATTTACTGCTGTCACCTCAGTACAGAAGGACATTTCTTGCCTTTAGCATGGGTTTAACGCAATTCAAAACTTAATTGCTGATCATAGTGTTAAACGCAAAGAGAATGGTTTTCTGAACGTTTTGTAATATTGACCTTAGGGACCTGCATAATGGACATGCATATTGGCACATCACATTGATCCATATTTGATATGTACAAGTTGTGCTTCTTTTGATTGAATTAATTTAATTGTATTCTATTTTTGTAGTTATTCTATGGTATGTTCACATTGAGGGCTTCATTTTAAATGAGACTAAGATTTCATGACTCAACCTTTAAGAAAAGTCATCGGTGCTAAAGTTGATAGACCACCTTTAAATGAACCTCCATTAAATGAATTAACTACATATTGCATTTAAGTTATTTACATGAAGGGCATCTGTACTTGAAAGTACTTAAAACATCATATCAGGTATTAAAAAAGGACATCTTACAAGTGTCATGCAAAATGTCACATATACTGTTCTTCCACAAACTGAAATCATCACTGGAGATATACTGTTCTTCCACATTCTAAAAATTAAAACGGCAACAATTTTGTTTTGTTTTGAAATAACAAAAAAATATCAATTGTTGTTGCAAGATATGAGTATGGTGAATTATTTGTCAACCATAAAACACCTAATGTGGTACACACAATGAATAATATAAAAATAACTGATTATCTTAAAATGGAAAAATTGTCACATATATGGTTCTTCGTCTGTAGGATTCAATTATGATTACCTTCGTGCATAGGAAGGAAGCAAAGTCTCCTCCCTCGCAACTGGAAACTCTCCACCAAAGCCCTCCCTTTCGCTAAGTGTTTATCATGGCAAAAAAGCTAATGTTTATCATGGCGCCCGACTGGTAACACGCACCTCAGGGCGAGTGCGGAGAGCAGGCACAGGACGTATCTGACTGAGGACACGCACTTCAGGGAGAGTGCGAGGAGGAGGCACAGGACGTACTGGGCTGTGGAGGCGCACTGGAGACCTGGTGCGTAGAACCGGTGCAGGATATACTGGACCGTGGAGGCGCACTGGAGGTCTGGAGCGTAGAGCTGGCACAACCTGTCCTGGCTGAATGATCACTTTAGCCCGGCAAATGCGGGGAGCCGGCAATGAGCGAACCAGGTTGTGAATGCGCACTGGGGATACAGTGCACATCACCACATAACACGGTGCCTGACTGGTCACATGTTCCCCACGGGAAGCATGGGGAGTTCGCTCAGGTCTAAACCCTGACTTTGCCAATCTCCCCGTGTGCCCCCCCCCCAACATTTTTGGGGGAGCTGTCTCTCGGGCTTCCGTCGTTGCCGTGCTAATTCCTCGTAGCGTCATTCCTCCCTCCCTGCATCCACCTGTTCCCATGGGAGGTGATCCCATCCGGCCTGGATCTCCTCACACGTCCAGGATCCTTTGCCATGTCCACTCCTGGGCATGCTGCTTGGTCCTTTGGTGGTGGGAGATTCTGTCACGTTCGTCCGAAGGAGGAGACCAAGGCGCAGGGTGCATATCGTTCCACATCTTTATTATATAGTGAAACTTAGCCAAACAAACAAACTATAAACAAACAACAAACCGTGACGACAGAGGTGCAACAGGCACTAACTCAAAATAATCTCCCACAAACACAGGTGGGAAAAGCAACTACTTAAATATGATCCCCAATTAGAGACAACGATGACCAGTTGCCTCTAAATGGGAATCATACAAAACCCCCAACATAGAACAAATAAACTAGAACACAACATAGAAAAAATAAACTAGATAAACATATTCTAGAATGCCCACCCAAATCACACCCTGACCTACCCAAATAGAGAAATAAAAAGGCTCTCTATGGTCAGGGCGAGACAGTAGCTGGGGATTTTAACAAGGCTAATCTGAAAACAAGGCTCCCTAAATTTTATCAGCATATCGAATGTGCGATCCGGGCTGGCAAAACCCTGGATCATTGTTATTCTAACTTCCGCGACGCATACAAGCCCTCCCCCGCCCTCCTTTCGGAAAAGCTGACCACGACTCCAATTTGTTGCTCCCAGCTTATAGACAGAAATTAAGACAGGAAACGCCCATGCTCAGATCTGTTCAATGCTGGTCGGACCAATTGGATTCCACACTTCAAGATTGCTTCGATCACGTGGACTGGGATATGTTCCGCATAGCGTCGGACAATAACATTGATGAATACGATGATTCGGTGAGCGAGTTTATTAGCAAGTGCATCGGTGATGTTGTACCCACAGCGTCTATTAAAACCTTCCCCAACCAGAAACCGTGGATTGATGGCATCATTCGCGCAAAACTGAAAGCACGAACCACTGCTTTTAATCAGGGCAAGGCGACCGGAAACATGACCGAATACAAACAGTGTAGCTATTCCCTCCACAAGGCAATCAAACAAGCTAAGTGTCAGTATAGAGACAAAGTAGAGTCGCAATTCAACGGCTCAGACACGAGAGGTATGTGGCAGGGTCTACAGTCAGTCACGGACTACATAAAGAAAACCAGCCCCGACGCGGACCACGATGTCTTGCTCCCAGACAAACTAAACAACTTTTTTGCTCGCTTTGAGGACAATACAATGCCACCGACACAGCCCGTTACCAAAACCTGCGGGCTCTCCTTCACAGCAGCCAACGTGAGTAAAACATTTAAACGTGTTAACCCTCGCAAGGCTGTCGGCCCAGACGGCATCCCTAGCCGCGTCCTCAGAGCATGCGCAGACCAGCTAGCTGGTGTGTTTATGGACATATTCAATCAATCCTTATCCCAGTCTCCTGTTCCCACATGCTTCAAGAGGGCCACCATTGTTCCTGTTCCCAAGAAAGCTAATGTAACTGAGCTAAATGACTATCGCCCCGTAGCACTCACTTCCGTCATCATGAAGTGCTTTGAGAGACTAGTCAAGGACCATATCACCTCCACCCTACCTGACCCCCTAGACCCACTCCAATTTTCTTAGCACCCCAACAGGTCCACAGACGACGCAATCGCAATCAACTGCACACTGCCCTAACCCATCTGGACAAGAGGAATACCTATGTAAGAATGCTGTTCATCGACTACAGCACAGCATTTAACACAGTCGTACCCTCCAAACTCGTCATTAAGCTCGAGACCCTGGGTCTCGACCAGCCCTGTGCAACTGGGTCCTGGACTTCCTGACGTGCCGCCCACAGGTGGTGAGGGTAGGAAACAACATCTCCACCCCGCTGATCCTCAAAACTGGGGCCCCACAAGGGTGCGTTCTCAGCCCTCTCCTGTACTCTCTGTTCACCCATGACTACGTGGCCATGCACGCCTCCAACTCAATCATCAAGTTTGCAGACGACACTACAGTGGTGGGCTTGATTACCAACAACGATGAGACAGCCTACAGGGAGGAGGTGAGGGCACTCGGAGTGTGGTGTCAGGAAAACAACCTCACACCCAATGTCAACAAAACACAGGAGATGATTGTGGACTTCAGGAAACAGCAGAGGGAGCAGCCCCCCATCCACATCGACGGGACAGTAGTGGAGAAGGTGGAAAGTTTGAAGTTCCTCGGCGTACACATCACAGACAAACTGAAATGGTCCACCCACACAGACAGCATGGTGAAGAAGGCGCAGCAGCGCCTCTTCAACCTCAGCAGGCTGAATAAATTCGGCTTGTCACCAAAAACACTCAAACATTTACAGATGCACAATTGAGAGCATCCTGTCGGGCTGTATCACCACCTGGTACGGCAATTGTTCCGCCCACAACCGTAAGGCCTGCACAACGCATCACCGGGGGCAAACTACCTGCCCTCCAGGACACCTACACCACCCGATGTCACAGGAAGACCAAAAAGATCAGAGGACAACAACCACCCGAGCCACTGCCTGTTCACCCCACTATCATCCAGAAGGCGAGGTCAGTACAGGTGCATCAAAGCGGGGCCTGAGAGACTGAAAAACAGCTTCTATCTCAAGGCCATCAGACTGTTAAACAGCCATCACTAACATTGAGTGGCTGCTGCCAACATACTGACTCAAATCTCTAGCCACTTTAATAATTAAAAATTGGATGTAATAAATGCATCACTAGCCACTTTAAACTATGCCACTTTATATAATGTTTACATACCCTACATTACTCATCTCATATGTATATACTGTACGCTATACCATCTAATGCATCTTGCCTATGCCGTTCGGCCATCGCTCATCCATATATTTTTATGTACATATTCTTATTCATTCCTTTACACTTGTGTGTAAAAGGTAGTTGTTGTGAAATTGTTAGATTACTTGTTAGATATTACTGCATGGTCGGAACTAGAAGCACAAGCATTTCGCTACACTCACATTAACATCTGCTAACCATGTGTATGTGACAAATAAAATTTGATTTGATTTGATTTGAATGTGTTCTCTTCTCAGTCAAATCACCTGGTAGAATAAGAGTTCAATAAACCAATGGTGTGCACCCACCTCTCAGTTTGGATTGCAGGATGTGCCTAAGGGTGGCAGGTAGCCTAGTGGTTAGAGAGGCGAGCCTGCAAACGGGTTGCACGTTTGAATCCCGGGTCCGACGAGAAGTGAACTGGCAACCGGAGGGTTACTGGTATCAAATCTTAGATGCCACCTGACAGACGTGCCCAAAGTAAACTGCCTGTTACTCAGGCCCAGAAGCCAGGATATGCATATAATTGGTAGCATTGGATAGAAAACACTCATGGTTCTTCTTGTGATAGATGACCTCCTCCTTCAGCCCCTCGATCTGCATCTCCAGGTCAGATCTGGCCATGGTCATCTCGTCCAGCATCCTCTTCAGTCCGGCAATGTCCGCCTCCACCGACTGACGCATGGCCAGCTCGTTCTCATACCTGAGAGATAGAGAGAACTTAGGTCAAAGAACTGCCTGAATGTGTTCCTCTGTGAGAATAGCAGGGGGTTTATAGATTCTATTATAAACTGGGTGGTTTGAGCCCTGAATACTGATTGGCTGGTATATCAGACTGTATACAACGGGTATTTATTTATTTTATTTAACCTTTATGTAACTAGGCAAGTCAGTTAAGAACAAATTCTTATTTACAGTGACGGCCTACAAAGCAATGACAAAGGATTTCTTTTTACTGCTCTAATTACGTTGGTAACCAATTTATTAAAGCAATAACGGCAATATACAACGGCCAAGGTCTGCATCCAGCCCTCTTTCATCATTCTCTGGATCCAGGAACTCCACGGAGCGTTGTGCCTAAGAACAGCCCTTAGCCGTGATATATTGGCCATGTACCACACCCCCTCTGGCCTTATTTCTTAAGTATTCCATACATTTTTGGGAAAACAGAAAGTAACACCAGGCTTCTGATATGTCTGTTGGGCGGGTGTGATTATAGTGTACAGACACAAAATTAAATGTAAAAAAGGAGTATGAGAATGTTTACAGATTTATGCTTATTCCATTTGGTTTATGGAATGCACCAGCAGTGTTCTGTATATGTGGATGGTGTTGGATATACTTGGTTCTGAAGTCATCTGCAGCGAGCTTTGCATTGTCAATGCTGAGATACAGTTGAAGTCGGAAGTTTACATACACCTTAGCCAAATACATTTAAACTCAGTTTTTCACAATTCCTGACATTTAATCCTAGTAACAATTCCCTGTCTTAGGTCAGTTAGGATCACCACTTTATTTTAAGAATGTGAAATGTCAGAATAATAGTTGAGAGAATAATTTATTTCAGCTTTTATTTCTTTCACCACATTCCCAGTGGGTCAGAATTTTTTTATAGGATTGAGGTCAGGGCTTTGTGATGGCCACTCCAATACCTTGACTTTTTGGTCCTTATGTATGCTTGGCGTCATTTTCCATTTGGAAGACCCATTTGCGACCAAGCTTTAACTTCCTGACTGATGTCTTGAGATGTTGCTTCAATATATCCACATAATTGTCCTTCCTCATGACGCCATCTATTTTGTGAAGTGCACCAGTCCCTCCTGCAGCAAAGCACCCACACAACATGATGCTGCCACTCCCGTGCTTCGCGGTTGGGATGGTGTTCTTCGGCTTGCAAGCGTCCCCCTTTTCCCTCCAAACGTAACGATAGTCATTATGGCCAAACAGTTCTCCAAAAAGTACAATCTTTGTCCCCATGTGCAGTTGCAAACCATAGTCTGGCTTTTTTATGGAACAGTGGCTTCTTCCTTGCTGAGCGGCCTTTCAGGTTATAGGACTCGTTTTACTGTGGATATAGATACTTTTGTCCCTCTTTCCTCCAGCATCTTCACAAGGTCCATTGCTGTTGTTCTGGGATTGATATGCACTTTTCACACCAAAGTACGTTCATCTCTAGGAGACAGAACGCGTCTCCTTCCTGAGCGGTATGACGGCTGCGTGGTCCCATGGTGTTTATGCTTGCGTACTAATGTTTGTACAGATGAACGTGGTACCTTCAGGTATTTGAAAATTGCTCCCAAGGATGAACCAGACTTGGGGAGGTTTAGAATTGTTTTTCTGAGGTCTTGGCTGATTTCTTTTGATTTTCCCATGATGTCAAGCAAAGAGGCACTGAGTTTGAAGGTAGGCCTTGAAATACATCCACAGGTACACCTCCAATTGACTCAAATGATGTCAATTATCCTATCAGAAGCTTCTAAAGCCATGACATAATTTTCTGGAATTTTCCAAGCTGTTTAAAGGCACAGTCAACTTAGTGTATGTAAACTTCTGACCCTCTGGAATTGTGATGCAGTGAATTATAAGTGAAATAACCTGTCTGTAAACAATTGTTGGAAAAATTACTTGTGTCATGCTCAAAGTAGATGTCCTAACCGATTTGCCAAAACTATAGTTTGTTTAACAAGAAATGTGTGGAGTGGTTGAAAAACTAGTTTTCATGACTGCAACCTAAGTGTATGTAAACTTCCGACTTCAACTGTAGATACCTCCGTTCACACGAGTGGCAGCCTGGATCTGAGAGGTAGAGCATGGAAAACATTTCAGGATGGGGCATGCATGGAATTTCACCCTAATGCAGTATGCACAACTGTGATACCACACTGTAGTCATTGAGTTGAGTTTCAGTTGCTCTGTAAATTATAGCTCATTGAAGCATTACAGGGAACCTGTTTTCTTTGTGAACGTTGTAAAGCATGACACATAGAAACAAATTGCACCTTTCGCAACTCGCCTAGGAGCTCTTAAGAGAGAGGAAGATTTGCCTTCAATTATCTGCTTTATTTTTAATGCTTCAGCTGCAAATATGCATACTGTCTTTGCATCTCTTTGGTGCAACATCTTGGTTGAAGCAATTATAACAAATGTATATAATTTTGCATTGTCCAATATTCATGTCACTATTAGTAACTTGTTGGAAAAACAATCTGATAACATGTGTACACTATGTACCTGTACTTTCTAACAAAGCATAACATTGTCACAATGCAGACATTACCATGTTTTGACATGCTGTGACGTCATTATTTAGTGCTCTTGCTATCAAGGACACATGGCACGTACCTTGTCCTGCAGGTCGGCGATAGTAGCGTGGAAGTCAGAGTAGTCACGAGCGCTGGGGGACGTCTTGCTCTCCATGAACTGACGGATCTTCAGCTCCAGCTCGGCATTGGCCGCCTCCAGAGAGCACACCTTCTCCAAGTAGTTGGACAGGCGGTCGTTCAGGTTCTGCATTGTGGCCTTCTCGTTGGCCGACACATGGAGGTCGGCTCCACCGCCGCCACCACTACCTCCTCCCATGCCAAAACCATAACCGCCACTACCGCCGCCACCCCCTCCCATGCCGAAACCATAACCGCCACCACCACCTCCGCCGCCGCTGGAACCGAACGAGGAGCTAGAGATTCCCAGATCCTCCTGCACCTCCCTACACACTGCCGGCCATCATGGCAGTGATATCTCACAAGAAAATCTGAAATAAAATCACATTTTATTTGTCACACGCACTGAATACAACAGGTGTAGACCTTACCGTGAAATTCTTACTTCCAAGCCCTTAACCAACAATGCAGTTCAAGAATCAGAGTTAAGAGTTAAGAAAATAATAATGTGCTAAATAAACTAAAGTGAAAAACAGAAAGTAATAATCTAGGTCCTGGATGTCAAGAAGCTTGGCAGCTGGGCTGTACGCACTACCCTCTGTAGCACCTTACCGTCTGATCCCGATCAGTTGCCATACCAGGCGGTGATGCGACCGGTCACCACCGCTTGTCCTTTTCCTTAAGTTGTCCTTAACAGTCCATTGTTGCTTCATAGTGTTTGTGATTTTATTCATAGACGCAGGTACCATTATATTAAGTTTCACTCAACTTTATGCATTTTCTATCCACTGTAGGAGTTTGCAGGTCTGACAAGTCATTTTTCCTTGGCAAGGAACTTGGCATCTGCATATTTCCATATCACCACTGCATTTCTTGCAGATTTTTTTAATCATGCTCCAGATGTTGCCATTTGAGTCCCATATTTTGTATGTGGTTAAAGCCAAAGAACATTGCAGCATCTCATGTTAATGATTTGCAGTAGAATGGATTATTGTGACATTGGTGTGACAGAGATGTTGCACTATATATAGCTATCGCCTTTCAGTCAACATGGAATTTGCAACAAAAGTAAGATTTAACCTTTGTAGGTAAACTGTCACCATAGCTGACATATTATTGACATGTAAGTTGCAGTGACATCCGACTGGGCACACCACGTAAGTTCACATGGACAATTGGATGATATTTGGTTGAGATGTTGCTCAATGAGATTTTAACCTATATTCACCCATGCAAAAAGACAAACAAAAGTTTGTTGAATTCCCAATGTGTTATCACTATGCTTTCAACCATCCAAAAACAATGGAAAAACATTGTCTGATTTTTGTTTAGTTGTCACCTAAATGTGTTGTATCTGCCCTTTCAACCATTTAGCACAAAGTTCAAATGGAAAACAATGACAGAAATGTTGTGTATTTGTACAACTCAATGTGTTGTCACTGTGCTTCGTCTAATAGCTCAACCAAATGAGCTGAATTGCAATTGAGAATGCATTAAAAGTGCAAGCAGGGGCAGACTAGGACCAGAAATGTGGTGCTGGCATTTATTTTTTAAATCTAAGTTCCTGCAATTCTACTTAGTTTAGCATGACATCTATTTTTGGGTATGATAATAATTCTGAAAAAAATCTAGTCTAGAGTAAATGGCACAGCCATATCCCACTCTTATCCATTCCCCACTTTCGTTCGTAACCACTTTACTCTCGGGCCGATTCTTTTCTCTGTATATATCCACGATGTCGCTCTTGCTGCTTGTGATTCTCTGATCCACCTCTACGCAGATGACACCATTCTGTATACATCTGGCCCTTCTTTGGACACTGTGCTAACATACCTCCAAACAAGCTTCAACGCCATACAACACTCCTTCCGTGGCCTCCAACTGCTTTTAAATGCTAGTAAAACTAAGTGGATGCTCTTCAACCAATTGCTGCCTGCACCCTCCCGCCCCACTAGCATCACTACTCTGGACGGTTCTGACTTAGAATATGTGGACAACTACAAATACCTAGGTGTCTGGTTAGACTGTAAGCTCTCTTCCAGACTCACATTAACCATCTCCAATCCAAAATAAAATCTAGAACCAGCTTCCTATTTCGCAACAAAGCCTCCTTCACTCATGCTGCCAAACATACCCTCGTAAAACTAACCATCCTACGATCCTTGACTTTGGCGATGTCATTTACAAAACAGCCTCCAACACTCTACTCAGCAAACTGGATGTAGTCTATCACAGTGCCATCCGTTTTGTCACCAAAGCCCCATATACTACCCACCACTGCAACCTGTATGCTCTCGTTGGCTGGCCCTCACTACATATTCGTCGCAAAACCCACTGGCTCCAGGTCATCTATAAGTCCTTGCTAGGTAATGCCCCACGTTATCTCAGCACACTGGTCACCATAGCAACACACACCCGTAGCACGTGCTCCAGCAGGTACATTTCACTGGTCATCCCCAAAGCCAACACTTACTTTGGCCGCCTTTCCTTCCAGTTCTCTGCTGCCAATGACTGGAACAAATTGCAAAAAAAATCACTGAAGCTGGAATCTTATATCTCCCTCTCTAACTTTAAGCATCAGCTGTCATAGCAGCTTACTGATCCCTGTACCTGTACACAGCTAATCTGTAAATAGCACACCCAACTACCTCATCCCCATATTGTTACATATTGTTGCTCTTTTGCACCCCAGTATCTCTACTTGCACATCATCATCTGCACATCTATCACTCCAGTGTTAATGCTAAATTGTAATTATTTCACTTCTATGGCCTGTTTATTGCCTTACCTCCCTACTCTTTAACATTTGCACACACTGTACATATATTTTTCTATTGTGTTATTGACTGTACGTTTGTTTATGTGTAACTCTGTGTTTTTTTTGTCGCACTGCTTTGCTTTATCTTGGCCAGGTCACAGTTGTAAATGAGAACTTGTTCTCAACTGGCCTACCTGGTTAAATAAAGGTGAAATAATTTTTTTTTAACTCTCAAACACAGAGGTGTAAAATTGGAGTGGATTTTGCCTCTGGTCACAAAGTTGAAGTTCGCATTAGTCAAACATTTCTATCACTGAAACAACTCCAAACTCTCCTGGTTTGTGTCATGCATAGATGTAACTCAACTATATAGAATAATAGGTGCTATGACATGGCAGTGTGCAATGTACTCTCATGATAAGTCCTGCACACTGCAGGCTTTTACAAACTCTCATAAACCGGCATCTGGGTGCTGGCTGGGGATCTGGGATTGTGGGAGGTGGGAGGGGAAGAGGTTCATGTTGTCCATAATAACCCTTTTCTTTTATACACTTCCTTGTCTTCACCATTAGCCTTTGCAACCTCAAATAAAATGTTCTGTCCATATGTTGTTTTTAATGACTTATTAATAACAAATATAATCACAGAAACCTGTATCTGGGTTGGTTCTTTCCATTAACACGTCTCCTCCAGTAGGAGCAATAAAGTCCTTGACCACTGTTACTCTATCCACAAGCAAGCATACAAGGCGCTTCGTCAAATCAGATCATGACTTGATACTCCTACTTCCTGTCTACAAGATCAAACAGGAAGTACCCGTGACGTGCTCTGTTACGAATCCCTTTGGCCCTGCAGTCTAGGGGGGATGGAAACGAGACCCGTAACATAACTCATGCAAATTATAATAGTGAAAAAGAACGGTGAGAACAAAAACCACAGACAACTTAAATCTACCGTCAAACTCGAATAGTTTATTGCTTAAACACACGGTAATGGGGGGCGGGAAAAGGGGCTGAGCTGGACCCAAGGAAAGAAACAAATATCAACAAAAATAATAAATAAGCTAGTCTACCTACTTCAACAACGGCTTGCTCACTAACCAACAACTGGTTCGCCCAGTTCTAACTAGTGTTCTTAGACAAAGTATTCCTACGGGTAATGTATGCCCATGGGCGACTTGACTTGTTACCCCATTTTCCCACCATCAAACAAACAGTTAAACACCATAACAAAACAATACTCACAAATAATGGACAAAGTGACATGTATGGGCAAAAACAACAGAGAGGTCTAGCTTACAAAGAGAGAGGGAGAGAGAGAATAACAGAGAGATTGAGCTCTTGAGAAAACAACTGATGGGGTTTTTAAACTAGGAGAAAGGGGATGTGATTGGTTAATGGAAACAGGAGGAGGTGTGTCTTCAGATTGGAGACTGATTGGTGACTGATTGGGGAATGATGATTGCCACCTGTGAGGAGGGGAGAAGGAGAAAAAAAGAAATACACACTCACAGGATACATACACAGGATACCTGTATCCGTAACACACTCCATAGAGAAATGGTCCTCCGAATCCGAGGCTAAGACTGCTTTGCTAGCACTGACTGGAATATGTTATGTTACTCAGCCGATATGATCAACAAGCTAACCACCTCCGTCAACGGCTTCATTAGGAAATACATCAGCGACAGACGCTGCTTCCCCAATCAAAAGCCCTGGATTAACATAGAGTTTGGCGCAAAGCTAAAGCATAGGTTTAGCGCACACAGAGATATCACAGCCAACCCAGAGGCTATGGCTGAGGACACAAACAAGTACAAGAAATCCTGCTATGATCTCCAGACATCCATCAAACAAGCAAAAGGACAATATAGGAACAAGCTGGAATCCTATTACACAGACTCCGACGTCCGCCACATGTGGCAGGGGCTATAATCCATTACGGATTACAAAGGAAGGCCCAGCCATGATCTTCCCAATGATGCCTCTCCACCAGAAGAACTCAATGCATTTAATGCATGCTTCAACAAAAACAACACTGAGCCGTGCATGAGGGCACCCGCCAATTCAGAGGACTGGGTGATCTCGCTAATCAAGTAAACACTCTGTATTCCAGGGCACGTTCTCAGAGCTTGGGCAGAACAGTCATTTACAACCTCTCCTTGTCTCAGTCCCTAATGCCCACATGTCTCAAGTTGACCACCATAATTCCTGTGCCCAAGAACTCTATGACTACCTGCCACAATAACTACCACCTTGTAGCATGAAGTGTTTTGAAAGGCTGGTTATGGCACACATCAACACCATCATTCCACACACCCTAGACCCACTCCAATTTGCATACCGCCCCAACAGATCCATAGACGACACAATCTCAATTGCACTCCACACTGCTCTCACCCACCAAGATAAGAGGAATACCTATGTGAGAATGCTTTTCATTGACTACAGCGCAACGTTCAACAATATTGTCCCCTCCAAGCTCGTCACCAAGCTTGGGAACCTGGGACTGAACAACTCCCTCTGCATCTGGATCCTGGATTTCCTGAAGTGCCAACCTAAGGTGGTGAGGGTAGGCAACATAACCTCCACCACGCTGACCCTCAACATGGGGACCCCAAAATGTAATCATCCCCAGCTTTCCAATCAACTCTTTCATCCCCTCACCTCTGCAACTATTCCCAGGTTGTTGCTATAAATAACAATGTGTTCTCTTCTCAGTCAATTTACCTGGTAGAATAAGGGTTAAATAGAACAATGGTGTACATCCACCTCCCAGTTTGGACATCAGGTTGTGCCTACTGTGCAATCACCCATAAAGGGTGGCAGGTGAGCCAGCAACTGGGTTGCAAGATTGAATCCCGGGGCAGACTGGAAAAATCAGTCAGGAAGTGAGCTGGTAACCGGAGGGTTACTGGTATCAAATCTTATATGCCATTGCCTGCTGTTGTGCCCTTGAGCAAGGCACTTAATCCACCACAACAAAATATCCCCGGGCATCCCCACACCTCTCCAAAAAATCTGTATGGATTTGTAGGTTGGGTAAAAAGCGGAAGTCAAATTTCGGTTTGGACCTTGTGTGCAATTGACCAATAAAGTTATCTAATCTTAATCTTAAAAACAATATAAACTCTAACTAGAAGCAGAATACCTTTATTATTATTCCACTTACTAGAATGTACTTTACACTGACATTCAGCTAGTGGCATGAAGTGTTCGGGTTTAGTTTGATTTTAGTTTGATTCTTTAATTAAATTGAGCATGCTTGTTTGTGTGTTAACTAAGGTATACCGCTTCATTTTAGCCTCAACCTTTTATAATTCATAACTTATTATCTGGTTGTTTGTGGCTGTCACACGGAGCAGAGCACAGCAGTGCAACATAGAGCCGCTTTCAATCACCAGATTCACCCGAAACTCAACCCCTGTCCATTGGCATTCCATAACGGGTTCTTCCAGACACACAATGTAGAAACAAACAGAACCCCTTTGACTGAACAAATATGTCATGAAGTGAAGAAGACATTCTATAGCAATATTCTCTAGACCACAATCTAGTGATATTATGGCTTTTACAAGCAATGCTAAATCAGAAAGGTGCAGTCAGTCTGGTAGTCCGCATTGACATGGTCACACAAACAAGGAGCCAGGGCACAGTTAAGATAACAGCAATTCATCGGAATGCATAAATCACTATATTGGTTGAAGGCGAAAGACACATTTCAGTTGAATGCATCCAGTTGTGCAACTGACTAGTATCCCCCTTTCCCTTTCCTTAATATGTGGTCTGCATCTTGATTTATGGCTGTGCACCACCGTGAGTAGAGCACTCTACTTTTCAAGCGTTGTATGAGCTTCTGAAGTTTCCCACAGTCATATCTGTCAACACTAACTCCAATGACTACTGATGTTGTGTAACAGTGGAGGATCCTCAGAGGAGGTAGGGGAGGACCATCCAACTCAGTGAATTTCAACATCAAAAATTATGAAACTGTTACGGGAATTAAGTTATCAATGTTCTTAAACCGAACTTCAATTAAACTACTCAGTCTACCCCACCAGAGTGTGTAAGATTCTCGTTGAATGAAGCAGACGGATAGCCAGCCTACAAGGGTCAAAACGTTTATTTATGAGAGCTCTGAAAATCCTTACAATGTACAAAGCCTTTTATATTAACACACACACACACACACACACACACACACACACACACACACACACACACACACACACACACACACACACACACACACACACACACACACACACACACACACACACACACACACACACACACACCAGTAGAGAACTCCACCCAGCTTTAGGCGGCTGTATTTTTCCACAGTACCCAGACCACCTGTCTCCTTATCTTTTGCCAGCCCAAATGTTCCCAGGCCGTAGTTTCTCTCCCTAACTTAAGGAGGCCTCTTCTCCTGTTCCTTTCCCAATGTCGTCTTATCAACTCTGCCCTGCTCATTTTGAAGTGACCAGTGTCATACTCACACACAGTATTGAAATATAGTTTTTAACCCATTATTATAGCCTTATTTTGAATACAT
Organism: Salmo salar; assembly: GCF_965601325.2. Classification (NCBI taxonomy): domain Eukaryota; kingdom Metazoa; phylum Chordata; class Actinopteri; order Salmoniformes; family Salmonidae; genus Salmo; species Salmo salar. The sequence goes on from NC_138292.1 coordinate 57,521,838, forward strand.
TTCAACAGGTTATAAGGTTTCTGAGTGAAACCATTTAGTCAAACCTTTAATCATATAATTTCCATTACAGAAACATTAAAAAGTTATCCCTTTCAGATAAAACTATACTAAATATAGTCACGTCACCAAATACTGTACCCAATTAAAACAAACTGATTTTGCAATGAAAGTCTACAGTACAGTAGTCTCAACAGCACACTCTAGAGTAGGACCATGGTGTAGACCACGCCTGGGCAAAGGCCGGCCCGGGGGGTGTATGTGGCCCGCGACCTGATTCAATACGGCCCACGGAATCATGCTCAGATCACATAAAGAATTTGCGATAGTAAAGTTTTTTAATCGTATTTGTTATTCAAATTAAAATCCCATTGAATACTCACCTTTGTGTAATGATTTAACTCCCACCACTTATGGGACATTTATTTTGAAGGCACATATAAATAACAACCGCACGAGGACAGACAACAACTGACAGGCTGACACACACGTCACAGTTATAAATAGTGCTTACCGCATGGCGCCTACAGAGATGGTCGCCTCGCTTCGAGTTCTTAGGAAACTATGCAGTATTTTGGAAAACAACCTCTCACTCAACGTCAACAAAACAAAGGAGATGATCGTGGACTTCAGGAAACAGCCGAGGGCGCACCCCCACATCCACATCGAAGCGACAGCAGTGGAGAAGGTGGAAAGATTTTAATTCCCCGGCATACACATCACAGACAAACTGAAATGGTCCACCCACACAGACAGAGTGGTGAAGAAGGCGCAACAGTGCCTCTTCAACCTCAGAAGGCTGAAGAAATGTGGCTTGTCACCCAAAACCCTGATAAACTTTTACAGATGCACAATCGAGAGTATCCTGTCGGGCTGTATCACAGCCTGGTACGGCAACTGCACCGCCCTAAACCTGCAAGGTCCTCCAGAGGGTCGTGCGGTCTGCACCACACATCCCCGGGGCAAACTACCTGCCCTCCATGACACCTATAGCGCCCAATGTCACAGGAAGGCCAAAAAGAAAAGAAATCAACCACCCGAGCCACGACCTGTTCACACCATTACCATCCAGAAGGCGAGGTCAGTACGGGTGCATCAAAGCTGGGATCGAGAGACTGACAAAGAGCTTCTATCTCAAGGCCATCAGACTGCTAAACAGCAATCACTGACTCAGAGAGGCTGCTGCCTACATTGAGACCCAATCACTGGCCACTTCAATAAATGGATCACAAGTCACTTTATACAATGCACTCTAAATAATGCCACTTTAAAAATGTTTACATATCTTACATTACTCATTTCACATGTATACTGTATTTTATACCATCTATTGCACCTTGCCTATGCCGATCAGGCATCGCTCATCCATATACTTACATTTACATTTACATATTCTCATTCACCCCTTTAGATATGTGTGTATTAGGTAGTTGTTGGGGAATTGTCAGATTACTTGTTAGATATTAATTACTGCACTGTCGGAACTAGAAGCACAAGCACTACATTCGCATTAGCATCTGCTAACCATGTATATGTGACAAATAAAATGTGATTTGATTTGATCTAGTAGCTAGCTAGAAATTGCGCAAAATGTGATTTTCAAAGATTTCAAAGAAAAGGAAAGTAGACAGTGAATGTAGGGTCTTCCAGCAAGAGTGAACATCAAAATATTTCTTTATTGGCCTCATGTGCAAAAGATAACAACCTATATGATAGTCAGATGTATGGGAGCACGCCAGATCAGATAAATCAAGTTGAAAGACACTGAAGACAGAATGATGGTGTCAGCAAGTCAGAGCATCTTTATTACATTCACAGTGGGATCTGTTGTTGGTGTTCCATCCAGATGTAGCAAAATGTGTTGTTCTGGAGGTGTTAACCATAGAAATAGAATTACCAGAAAATAAATCCCCATTCAAGTCAATGATCCATGATGGGTGTCTGAGGGGTTTTAGCCATTCTAGAAAGAATAGGAGGATGGAATGCACATCTTAAACTAGAGTTAACCAGAGCTGGCCTAAACAAATAACACAGATAACGAAGACAGGTATTTTTCATCTGACGAAGACTTTGTATAAGTTGAAACGTTGTATTTTAGGTTGCATGAATAAAGCACTGGAGAGCAGTAATATTCCATGTGCTGGCCTCTCATATCCTATACCCATTCTAGTAATTCTATTTCTATGGGGTTAACCCATTGCTTGCTGCAGTGATCGCTGTGTGTGTAGGACCTTATGTGGTGTGTTTGGTTTCACTTGTGGAGACAACCTTGCCATCCACTATTTCCTCCGTGACGATCACCACCTTCCGTGTGGTGGTGGAGCTGGGGACGGTACTGGAGGAGCTGACACTGGAGCTGCTGACACTGGAGCTTTGGCCGGAGCTGGAGGAGCTGACGTGGGAGCTGGAGGATTTTTGGCCGGATTTCGTGGAGCTGCCGCCGTGGCTGTGAGGAAGGGAAACCCATAGTTAGCATCTATGATAATAATAAGTAACTATTAAATGGTTACATAGCAGTAGATTCATGTCAAAAGCAACCATGTCTCATAGTAAGGTCACCTTCAAATTAACATTGTTTTTTAAATCAAATGTTGAAGGAGACATCAATTAATTTACACTTGTTTCAAGGTCCCTGTCACCCCTCTTCCCATCCCACAAAGATGTAACAATCTCTTCCCAAATCCCTGTCTGTCTCATTGGCCTCCCTCTGTCCAATCCCATCCTGCCGTACCCGCTAGCCTCTCCGTCCAGCAGCCTCCTGTACTCAGCGATCTCCATCTCCAGGCGTGTCTTAATGTCCAGCAGCATCTTGTACTCCTGGCCCTGGCGTTCCATGTCGCTGCGGAGAGACATTAGCTGCTCCTCCAGACCGGTCACTTGGTTCTGGAGGCGTCCCAGCTGCGTGGAGTAACGGCCCTCCGTCTCCGCCAGCGTATCCTCCAGGGAGCTTTTCTATTGGCCGGGAGAGATAGAGATGATGGGTCAAAAATTGTGGGAGTAGGTTTGGAATTTGGAATGTTTACAGTTATACTGAAAAGTTAGCTCTAGTAATTGAATGTGTAGGCATGTAGAGGTTAGCTATAGTAATGGAGTGGTGCCTGGCTACAACAACTTGTGGGATAGTGGAAGAGATCAGGTGAAAGTGAGATACTTGAGGGATGGTAAAGAGAATGATGAAAGAGTCAAATGTTGATTATTGAAGAAAGTTGCAGAAAGTTGTGTAAGTAATGTCCCCTAAACTGTGGTCCTTGGTCAGATGTTTGTAATTACTACTCACCATGCTGAGCTGTGACTGCAGTTCGATTTCCAGGGCCTGTAGTGTGCGACGGATCTCTGAGATCTCTGACTTGGAGGTCTGGAGTACCTCTGTACTGGATGCCACCTCCTTGTTCAACGTCTCTGTCTGTAAAACAATGGTCAATTATCACAGGATCAAACAAACCCATGATAGAATGTGACAACGTTACCCACTAGAAGTAAAGGAACATCTACACCATGAACATAGTTTAGAGGTTTTAGAGGTTCTACCTTGGTCTGGAACCAGGCCTCCAGATCGCGCTGGTTCTTGGCACTAACGGACTCGTACTGCTCACGGATCTCAGCCATGACTCTGGACAGGTCCTCCTGTGGTGCTGCATCCACTTCCACGTTGATCTGTCCAGTCATCTGTGTCCTCATGGCCAGCAGCTCCTGTGGAGAAACACATAGGGGTGAGTTTAAATAAATAGGAAGTGACTAACCTCTGCTTGATGGTAACAACTTGACTTGCCCTCTGTCTTCTTTAAAAATGTGAACACCATTGCTTGATACAAATGTGCTTGAAAGCCAGCAGTGGTGTTCTAGTTAAGACCCATAGCAGGTTGACATGGTCAATAGATGTAATACTTTAAGGGACTGTATGGATATGTTCCATCAGCCCACACCCACCTCCTCATGGTTCTTCTTGAGATAGATGAGCTCCTCCTTCAGCCCCTCGATCTGCATCTCCAGGTCAGATCTGGCCATGGTCATCTCGTCCAGCATCCTCTTCAGTCCGGCGATGTCCGCCTCCACCGACTGACGCATGGCCAGCTCGTTCTCATACCTGAGAGATAGAGAGAGCTTTGGTCAAAGAACTGCCGGAATGTGTTCCTCTGTGAAAATAGGAAGGAGGTTATAGAATCTAGTATTCCATTAAGTTTTGGGAAGATAACAGAAAGTAACACCAGGCTTTTTATATGTATGTTGGGAGGGTGTGGTTTTGGTGGAGAGGAAGGGTAATGTCATTTGGTTTCTTTTTTTATAGATTCAACACAAAATTAAATAAAAAGCACTATGAGGGTTTTTACAGATTTGGGGTTATTCCATTTGGTTTATGGTATGCACCAGCAGTGTACTCTATATGTGGATCATGTTGGATATACTTACTTGGTTCTGAAGTCGTCTGCAGCGAGCTTTGAGTTGTCAATGTTGAGATAGGTGCCTCCGTTTACGCGAGTGGCAGTTTGGATCTGAGAGGTAGAGGATGGAAAAACATTTCAGGATGGGGCATGCAGGGAATTTCACACAAATGCAGTACGCACAAACTTTGATACCACACTGTAATCACTGAGTTCTGAGTTTCAGCTGCATTGTAAATGATAGCCAATAGAAGCATTACTGGGAACCTGTTGTCTTTGTGAACATTGTAAAGCATGACACAAAGAAACAAACTGCACCTTTCGCAATCGCCTAGGGGCTCTTACGAGACAGGAAGGATTGGCTTCAAAGATCTGCTATAATTTCAATGCTTCAGCTGCAAATATGCATACTGTCGTTGCATCTATCTTAGGTGCAATATCTTGGTTGAATCAATTATAACAAATGCATATAATTTTGCATTTCCCAATTGTCATATATCACTCTCAGTAACTTGTTGGAAAAACAATCTGATAACATGTGTACACCATGTACATGTACTCTCTGATGAAGCATAACATTGTCACTCTGCAGACATTACCATGTTTTGACATGCTGTGATGTCATTATTGAGTGCTCTTGCTATCAAGGACACATGTCACGTACCTTGTCCTGCAGGTCGGCGATAGTAGCGTAAAAGCGAGAGTAGTCACGAGCGCTGGGGGACGTCTTGCTCTCCATGAACTGACGGATCTTCAACTCCAGCTCGGCGTTGGCCGCCTCTAGCTTCCGCACCTTCTCCAAGTAGTTGGACAGGCGGTCGTTCAGGTTCTGCATTGTGGCCTTCTCGTTGGCTGACACATTCATGTCAGCTCCACCGCCGCCACCACCACCCCCTCCCATGCCGAAACCATAACCGCCACCACCTCCACCTCCGCCGCCAGAACCAAACGAGGAGCTAGAGATGCGCACCCCAGAGCCTCCTGCACCTCCATACACACTGCCGGCCCTCATGGCAGTGACGCGGCCTCCTCCACCACCACCACCCATCGAGGAGAAGCGGGAGGAGCCCATACCCATACCCATTTCACCGCCACCTCCAGACCTCATTGACATGGTGCCACCTCCACCACCGCCGCTGCTGTAGGACATGCTAGATCTGGAGAAGGACATGGCTGCTGAGAGGGAGTCTGCCTGCCTGGGATGAAGAGGAGAGATAATGTGGTGCACGGCCCAGCCGCTGTTCCCTTTTTATGCTGCACAGGGCAGAAGGAGGGAGGGAGGGAGGGAGGGAGGGAGGGAGGGAGGGAGGGAGGGAGGGAGGGAGGGAGGGAGGGAGGGAGGGAGGGAGGGAGGGAGGGAGGGAGGGAGGGAGAGAGGGAGGGAGGAATAGAGAAGGGTTGAAAACAGGGAGGTATTACCAAATGTAGGGCAGGGTTCCTCGCCCCACTTTGACACGTTAGGATGCAGAAGATTGAAGAGGATAGATAGATATGTACTGTATGTGTGGATATGCAAATTTTGAAAATATTATATTGTTGTGCAACTCCACTCTCCCCCATCTCACTCTATAGGTGGTATCAGCCGACAGGGTGCTTGCAGGCACTCACACAAACATATAGAAGTGCACACTCCCATAAAGAGATGGAATTCCTCTCCAGTAAAAGCATGGACAGGCCTGCTTCAATTAGCCCCAGGTAAGTCATTTAATCAGTCAACACACACAGTATAACTTTGATATGCTGTGACAGGTGAGCTTTGACATGTTTTCTGAGCATATTCTTTGAAACACTGAATGGCTATTTACCTGTACCTGTTATCTCACCAAGACAACAAGTTGCAAAGAAATTTCCCGGTACAATATGATATTTCGCTTGACACCCAGACAAAATTCTCCCCGAATTGACCTGTCTTTGTCTCACACACTGATATCTCGCAAGAAAATCTGTCCATTTCCTTAAACGCAACAGTCGATTGTTCCTTGATAGTTTTTGTGATTTTATGCATACACTCAGGTTCCATTTTCCTAATTTTCACTCAACTTTATGCGTGTTCCATCTACTGTAGGAGTCTGCAGGACCGACAAAAGTAGTTTTTCATTCCTTTTACCACTTTATAGCCCCCATGGGATGAGTCATTACTCGGGGCATTGTACCCTAGAAAAACTCACCCCAGATGGGATTAAAGTACTGTTCTTTTCCCTTAACATCTTGGCAGGGAACTTGGCATCTGAATATTTCCATATAACCACAGCATTTCTTGCAGATCTTTTTTTGTCACGCTCCAGAGGTTACCATTTTCCTCTAACATTTTACCTGGGCGTTGCTCCATTATTTATTTTGATTCTGAAAACACAACACAGGGTGAAACGCTTTGTATTTTCAAGCGTTGGGATGTCAGCATCATGTTATGGGTATACTTGTCACCGGCAGGAACTGGGGAATTTGTCAGGATCAAAATAAATATGAAAGGAGCGAGGCCTAGGTTAAACTTTTTATTTCTCAGCGGGAGAATTACACATATTTTAATGTCAAAGACATGCCAGAATGACTTTCCAAGTGGTGTTGAGTATTCCTGAGTGCTCCAGCCTCAGTCCAAAAACAACAATAGATAAATGTTGCCCTAAGACTTGTCTAAAGTTTGTAAAAAGTAAAGTATACCTCCTCACCTTAGCCTCGTCTTTAATTATTCATAACATATTTCCTGGTTGTTTGTGGCTGAATAAAACCCAGTCACAGAGAGCCGAGCCAAGCACGACAGCACATAGAGCCACTGACAGTCACTAGATTCACCCAGAACTCAACCCCTGTCCATTGGCATTCTGTAACTGGTTCTTCTAGACACACAATGTCCCCAATGTAGGAACAAACGGACCCCCTTCGCATGAACAAATATGTCTAAAAGAAGACATGCTAAAGCAGTCATTTCTAGACCACAATCTAGTTGAAATGGATTCAAATCCCAAGTGCTGTCACATGTGTCTTATTACATTTGTGAAATGATGGTCTTTCCTGAGAAATGCTAAATCATAAGGGTGCAGTCAGTCAGTGAGTTTGCATTGGCGTGTTCACACAAACAAGGTGCCAGGCCAATGCAATCAAATGAGATATAATAGGTTCATCTGAATGCATGAATCACTATATCATCTATCATACACTACATGGCCAAAACTATGTGGACACCCCTTCAAATTAGTGGATTTGGCTATTTCAGCCACAGCCGTTGCTGACATGTGTATAAAATCAAGCACACAGCTATGTAATCCCATAACCAAACATTGGCAGTAGATTGGACTTACTGAAGACCTCAGTGACTTTCAACGTGGCACCACCATAGGATGCCAACTTTCCAACAAGTCAGTTTGTCAAATTTCTTCTGGTGCTGCCCCGGACATCTGTAAGTGCTGTTATTATGAAGTGGAAACGTCTAGGAGCAACAACGGCTCAGCCGCGAAGTGGTAGGCCACACAAGCTCACAGAACGGGACCACCGAGTGCTGAAGTGCATAAAACTCGGTTGCAACACTCACTACCGAGTTCCAAACTGCCTCTGGAAGCAAAGTCAGCAACTAAACAGTTAGTCGGGAGCTTTATGAAATATGTTTCCATGGCTGAGCAGCCGCACAAAAGCCTAAGACCACCATGAACAATGCCAAGCTTCTGATAGAGTGGTGTAAAGCTCGATCCATTGGACTCTGAAGCAGTGGAAACGTGTTCTCTGGAGTGATGAATCACGCTTCACCAACACTGGGGCGAATCTGGATTTGGCAGATGCCAGGAAAATGCTACTGGCCTGAATGCATAGTGCCAACTGTAAAGTTTGGTGGAAGAGGAATAACGGTCTGGGGCTGGTTTTCATGGTTTGGGATAGGCTCATTAGTTCCAGTGAAGAGAAATCTTAACACTACAGCATACAATTACATTCTATCGACAACTTTGGGATGAAATGGAACACCAATTGCGAGCCAGGCCTAATCACCAAATATCAGTGCCCGACCTCACTAATGCTCTTGCAGCTGAATAGAACCAAGTACCCGCAGCAATGTTCCTACATCTAGTGGAAAGCCTTCCCAGAAGAGTGTAGGATGTTATAGTAGCAAAGGGGGGACCAACTTCATAGTAATGCCCATGATTTTGGAATGAGGTTTTTGACGAGCAGGTGTCCACATACTTTTGGCCATGTAGTGTATATGTTGTCTGCATCTTGATTTATGGCTGTCCACCACTGTGAGTAGAGCACTCTACTTTCCAAGCCTTTGTATGAGTTTCCCAAATCTCCTAAGTCTCCCACAGTCATATCTGTCAACGCAAACTGACCATCCTCTAATTAACTCCAATGCCTACTGATGTTGTGTAACAGTGGAGGATCCTCAGAGGAGGAAAAGCAGGACCACCCTACTCAGTGATTTTCAGAAAAATAATAAATAATAAAAAATTCAACAGTTATGATTTTTAGATAAAAATATACTACATAAACTCACGTCACCAAATACCTGATGACCTAAAACACACTTTCGCAATGAAGGTCTACAGAAGTCTCAACAGGACCTCTAAGGTAGCACCCTGGTGTAACTTTGCCATCCTCCTCTGGCTACATCGATTTCAATACAAAACCTAGGACGCACTTGCTCCTGACGTAGTTCCATAGACCTACATGGTAGTTATGATGGAGAACGCGGATGTGGATGAGATCAAGTAATAATTTGTCAACAGAACCATCAATAAAGATTATGTGGTTGAACGAGAATAGACTGTGTTGTTTCACTTGTTTTAGAGATATTCATGCTTTATCATAGACTGACTATAGGAATCTGTGAGTATAGCTGTCAAAGCAGTTACATTTTCTCATCTCATTTAAAATTAATTGTATTCTAATCTAAATCTTTCCACCAAAACATGGTGTACAGCTCTACAGTTGACTCCACAAACACTCTCCATACAGTATAAAACTCAATCTAAAAACTTGTAAAGTTTCTTCGTTAAGATAGAATTATATAATTTTGCTAACAACTTTCAACATTTTTACTATCATTATTTAAACATTTTTGCTTAGTATTAAACTCAGTACAAGTGATTGTCATTATTACACTATTCAAGATCATACTGAAACATATGCTTTCTCAAGACCATAGAATTGGCCTCATGTGCAAAAGATAACAACCTATATGATAGTCAGATGTATGGGAGCATGCCAGATCAGATAAATCAAGTTGAAAGACACAGAAGACAGAATGATGGTGTCAGCAAGTCAGAGCATCTTTATTACATTCACAAGGGGGTCTGTTGTTGGTGTTCCATCCAGATGTAGTAGAATGTGTTGTTCTAGAGGTGTTAACCATAGAAATAGAATTACCAAAAAATAAATCCCCAATCAAGTCAATGATCCATGATGGGTGTCTGACGGGCTTTAGCCATTCTAGAAAGAATAGGAGGATGGAATGCACATCTTAAACTAGAGCTAACCAGAGCTGGCCTAAACAAATAACAGAGATAACGAAGACAGGTATTTTTCATCTGACGAAGACTTTGTATAAGTTGAAACGTTGTATTTTAGGTTGCATGAATAAAGCACTGGAGAGCAGTAATATTCCATGTGCTGGCCTCTCATATCCTATACCCATTCTAGTAATTATATTTCTATGGGGTTAACTCATTGCTTGCTGCAGTGCTCGCTGCGTGTGTGGGACCTTATGTGGTGTGTTTGGTTTCACTTGTGGAGACAACCTTGCCATCCACTATTTCCTCCGTGACGATCACCACCTTCCGTGTGGTGGTGGAGCTGGGGACGGTACTGGAGGAGCTGACACTGGAGCTGCTGACACCGGAGCTTTGGCCGGAGCTGGAGGAGCTGACGTGGGAGCTGGAGGATTTTTGGATGGATTTCGTGGAGCTGCCGCCGTGGCTGTGAGGAAGGGAAACCCATAGTTAGCATCTATGATCATAATAAGTAACTATTAACTGGTTACAAAGCAGTAGATTCATGTCAAAAGCAACCATGTCTCATAGTAAGGTCACCTTCAAATGAACATTGTTTTTTAAATCAAATGTTGAAGGAGAAATCAATTAATTTACACTTGTTTCAAGGTCCCTGTCACCCCTCCTCCCATCCCACAATTATGTAACAATCTCTTCCCAAATCCCTGTCTGTCTCATTGGCCTCCCTCTGTCCAATCCCATCCTGCCTTACCCGCTAGCCTCTCCGTCCAGCAGCCTCCTGTACTCAGCGATCTCCATCTCCAGGCGTGTCTTGATGTCCAGCAGCATCTTGTACTCCTGGCCCTGGCGTTCCATGTCGCTGCGGAGAGACATAAGCTGCTCCTCCAGACTGGTCACTTGGTTCTGGAGGCGTCCCAGCTGCATTGAGTAACGGCCCTCCGTCTCCGCCAGCGTGTCCTCCAGGGAGCTTTTCTATTGGCCGGGAGGGATAGAGATGATGGGTCAAAAATTGTGGGAGTAGGTTCGGAATTTGGAATGTTTACAGTCATACTGAAAAAGTTAGCTCTAGTAATTGAATGTGTAGGCAGGTAGAGGTTAGCTATAGTAATGGAGTGGTGCCTGGCTACAACAACTTGTGGGATAGTGGAAGAGTCCAGGTGAAAGTGAGATACTTGAGGGATGGTAAAGAGAATGATGAAAGATTCAAATGTTGATTATTGAAGAAAGTTGCAGAAAGTTGTGTAAGTAATGTCCCCTAAACTGTGGTCCTTGGTCAGATGTTTGTAATTACTACTCACCATGCTTAGCTGTGACTGCAGTTCGATTTCCAGGGCCTGTAGTGTGCGACGGATCTCTGAGATCTCTGACTTGGAGGTCTGGAGAACCTCTGTGCTGGACGCCACCTCCTTGTTCAACGTCTCTGTCTGTAAAACAATGGTCAATTATCACAGGATCAAACAAACCCATGATAGAATGTGACAACGTTACCAACTAGAAGTAAAGGAACATCTACACCATGAACATAGTTTAGAGGTTCTAGAGGTTCTACCTTGGTCTGGAACCAGGCCTCCAGATCGCGCTGGTTCTTGGCACTAACGGACTCGTACTGCTCACGGATCTCAGCCATGACTCTGGACAGGTCCTCCTGTGGTGCTGCATCCACTTCCACATTGATCTGTCCAGTCATCTGCGTCCTCATGGCCAGCAGCTCCTGTGGAGAAACACATAGGGGTGAGTTTAAATCATTAGGAAGTGACTAACCTCTGCTTGATGGTAACAACTTGACCTGCCCTCTGTCTTCTTTAAAAATTTGAACACCATTGCTTGATACAAATGTGCTTGAAAGCCAGCAGTGGTGTTCTAATGAAGACCCATAGCAGGTTGACATGGTCAATAGATGTAGTACTTTAAGGGACTGTATGGATATGTTCCATCAGCCCACACCCACCTCCTCATGGTTCTTCTTGAGATAGATGAGCTCCTCCTTCAGCCCCTCGATCTGCATCTCCAGGTCAGATCTGGCCATGGTCATCTCGTCCAGCATCCTCTTCAGTCCGGCGATGTCCGCCTCCACCGACTGACGCATGGCCAGCTCGTTCTCATACCTGAGAGATAGAGAGAGCTTTGGTCAAAGAACTGCCGGAATGTGTTCCTCTGTGAAAATAGGAAGGAGGTTCTAGAATCTAGTATTCCATTTAGTTTTGGGAAAATAACAGAAAGTAACACCAGGCTTCATGTCTGTTGGGAGGTGGTTATGTAGTTATGGTGGAGGTGAAGGGTAATGTCATTTGGTTTCCTTTTTTATAGATTCAACACAAAATTAAATAAAAAAGATGGAGGGTTTTTACAGATTTGGGATTATTCCATTTGGTATATGGAATGCACCAGCAGTGTTCTGTATATGTGGATGTTGTTGGACATATTTACTTGGTTCTGAAGTCGTCTGCAGCGAGCTTTGCGTTGTCAATGCTGAGATAGATGCCTCCGTTTACGCGAGTGGCAGCCTGGATCTGAGAGATAGAGGATGGCGAAACATTTCAGGATGGGGAATGCATGGAATTTCACACAAATGCAGTACGCACAAACTTTTATTCCACACTGTAATCATTGAATTCTGAGTTTCAGCCGCACTGTAAATAATAGCTCATAGAAGCATACAGTGAAACTGTCGTCTTTATGATCATTGTAAAGCATGGCTCAAAGAAACAAATTGCATCTTTTGCAATCGCCTAGGGGCTGTTGAGAGAGGAAGGAATAGCTTCAATGATTGGCTTTATTTTCAATACTTCAGCTGCAAGTATGGATACTGTCTTTGCATCTATCTTTGGTGCCACATCTTGGTTGAATCAATTATAACAAATGTATATAATTTAGCATTTTCCAATAGTCATATATCACTCTCAGTAACTTGTTTGAAAAACAAGCTGATGGCATGTGTTCACCATGTACATGTACTCTCTAATGAAGGATAACATTGTCGCTCTGCAGACATTACAATGTTTTGACATGCTGTGATGTCATCATTGAGTGCTCTTACCATCTAGGACACATGTCACGTACCTTGTCCTGCAGTTCGGCGATAATAGCGTAAAAGCGAGAGTAGTCACGAGCGCTGGGGGACGTCTTGCTCTCCATGAACTGACGGATCTTCAGCTCCAGCTCGGCGTTGGCCGCCTCTAGCTTCCGCACCTTCTCCAAGTAGTTGGACAGGCGGTCGTTCAGGTTCTGCATTGTGGCCTTCTCGTTGGCTGACACATTCATGTCAGCTCCACCGCCGCCACCACCACCCCCTCCCATTCCGAAACCATAACCGCCCCCACCACCTCCGCTGCTGGAACCAAACGAGGAGCTAGAGATGCGCACCCCAGAGCCTCCTGCACCTCCATACACACTGCCCGACCTCATGGCACCTCCTCCACCACCACCACCACCCATCGAGGAGAAGCGGGAGGAGCCCATACCCATTCCACCGCCACCTCCAGACCTCATGGACATGGTGCCACCTCCACCACCGCTGCTGCTGTAGGACATGCTAGATCTGGAGAAGGACATGGCTGCTGAGAGGGAGTCTGCCTGCCTGGGATGAAGAGGAGAGAGAATGTGGTGCACGGCCCAGCCGCTGTTCCCTTTTTATGCTGCACATGGCGGAAGGAGGGAGGGAGGGTGGGAGGAGGACATGGGTGGGGAGGCAGAAGGGAGGAATAGAGAAGGGAGGAATACAGGTTACTTCATGTGGGAAAGGGCAGGGCTCCTCCCCCCACTTTGACACGTTAGGATGCAGAAGATTGAAGAGGATAGATAGATATGTACTGTATGTGTGGATATGCAAAAAAATTTAATATTCTATTGTTGTGGAACTCCACTCTCCCCCATCTCACTCTATCTGTGGCTTCTGCCTGCAGGGTGCTTGCAGGCACTCACACAAACATATAAAAGTGCACACACCCATAAACAGTTGGAATTCCTCTCCCGTAAAAGCGTCTGGTTTAAAGCATGGACACGCCTGCTTCTATTAGCCCCAGGTAGGTCAATCAATCAATCAGTCAACACACACAGTATAACGTTGACATGCTGTAACAGGTGAGCTTTGCCATGTTTCCGGAGCATATAGATTGACACACTGAATGGCTATTTATCTGTACATGTTATCCTACCAAGAAACAAGTTGCAGAGATGCATGCAATAAATTGAAACTTTACGGTACAATATGATCTTTCACGTGACACCCAGACAACATTTTCCCCGAACAGACCTGTCTTTTACTCACACACTGATTTCTCGCAAGAAAATCTCCTTTCCTTTTCCTTAAACGCAACAGTCCATTGTTGCTTGATAGTTTTTTTGATTTTATGCACAGACTCGGGTACCATTATACTAAGTTTCACTCAACTCTATGCGTGTTCCATCTACTGTAGGAGTCTGCAGGACCGGCAAGAGTAATTTTTCCTTCCTTTTACCACTTTATAGCCCCCATGGGATGAGTCATTACTTCGGGCATCGTACTCCAGGAAATCTCACCTCAGATGCGATTAAAGTACTGGGCCCAGATTCACAAAACACTTATTACGCAAAAACGTAAGAAGCTTTTTAAGAAAAAAAAGTTCATTAGATAGTTCGTAAGTGCAATTCCTCAACAATATCTTAAGATTTTATGATTTTCTTATGAACTTCTCAAATATCTTCTTACAAATCATTTGAAGACAATTTTAGCTAGCTATCTAGCTAGCAATGGCAATCATGTTAGCATATTTCTAACTGAGATAACTTTCCTAAAACATGTTCTTGGGTTTAAATAAACAATACTGAAACTTTCAAATGAAGTTTGTGAAGGAATTAAACATGTTCAATTGCTTTCATGAGCTTTTTCTCTCACTGCCCTGAGTTTAAGACAAGGGTTCAGATATCTTGGAACTAAGAACATTTCCAATAACTTGATTTCCAAGAATCACATTTCTTCTTAACTTTTTGCTTAAGGAGAAACATAAGAAATAGCACAAGAACATTTCCAAGAACCTTTGAGGAATAGCAACTTTGCTTAACATTCTTCTTAAGTCTATAGTTAAGGAAAAAATGGCAGTTAAGAAGAAATTTCTTCTTAAGAAGGTTTTGTACACCTTGGCAGGGTACTTGACATCGGCAACGTGCAAGAACATGCTATTGCTTGTTTACATATGTCCATGTAACCAGAACATTTCCTGCAGATTTTTTTTTGTCACGCTCCAGAGGTTATAATTTCACATTTTGTACATGGAAAAGTTGATTTACATTTGTTCAAGCCAATGCAAGTTATGTTAATGATTTGCAGTAGAATGCAATACTGTGACATTGGTGAAGATGTTTGAAAGCACTATAGCTAGCAACATAGCAACTCAGTCAACATGGACTTTGATTTTGACATAAAATGTCAAAATCAAAAAGTGACATTTAACCATTGTAGTTACAGTGCCTAGTAAAAGTCGACACACCCCTTGCACAGTCTTCACATTTTGCTGCTTTAAAATGTAATCTAAATACGTATTAACTAATATTTTTCTCTATGGATATACACAACCTAATCATAATTTTAAAAGTGAAGGAAAAATTGCAATTGTCCCGCTGAAAAATAAAACTATCCTAGGGTTAGGTTTTCAGAAGACTGAGGCATGTTTTCCTATACATTTTTACCTGGGTTTTACTCCTTTATTTATTTTCATCCTGACAACACAACACAGGTTGAAACCCTCTGTATTTTCAAACATTGTGATGGAAAAATCCTCTTACGGGTATGCCTGTCACTGGCAGGGACAGGGGATTTTGTCAAGATCAAATTTAATATGAAAGGTGCAAAGCCCAGGTAAAAAGGTGTATTTTTCAGCAGGACAAATCTACATATTTGTATGCCAAAGATCCAACAGAATGGCTTTCCACAAGGTATTCCTAGGTGCTACAGTCTCAGTCCAAGAACAATGGATAAACGTTGCCCTAAGAGCTGTCTGAAGTTTGTAGAATCGTATTATTCACAGCTGCCAAAGGTGCTTTCACCAAGTATTAACTCTGGGGTGTGAAGACACAAAATGTTCTATACATTTTCTTTCACTTGTGGAGTAGGAAGGAATAAAATCCAATTGAATCCATTTTAAGATGTCATTTTATGACAGCAAAATGTGAAGATTGTGCAAGCGGTGTGTAGACTTTCTATAAGCTCTGTATGTCATATAGGCTGGTATTGGTTACATGGCAGTTGGGGTGAGATGAACGACTGAGAAAATAATTAGCTGAGGTCATCCGCCTGATTCTCCTGCTCACACACTCACTCATATGAGTGATTTCCGCTCATCTTGACAAAACTTCAGCCTTTTTGCAACGTACTCTACGGATTACCAGTGTGTCTGTAACGCAACTCAGGGTTTAGCCATAGAAACCCATTGAACCTAATTCTGCTACTGACCAATGAGAAGGGGGGTGCGGGTAAATGGCAAAGCCATGTCCCACTCTTATCCCACTAGTTCCCACTTTCTTTTGTACACACATGTTACTTACTGTCAAACTCAGATGAGTAAAATAATGCAAGGAGTGGTTTTTGCCTCTGGTCACAGTAGTCAAACATTTTGCCTCTGGTTTGCAGTAGTCAAACATTTGGATATCATGTATATATGTATATATCTCAATTGTTCTGTTGTTGTGCAACCACTTAGAATAACAGATGCTATGACATAACATTGTGAAAAATACTCTCATTACTATACCATCATTGTGAAGGAGAAAGAGAGAGTGTGAGAGAGAGTGTGTGTGTGAGAGAGAGAGAGAGTGTGTGTGTGAGACAGTGTGTGAGAGAGAGAAAGAGTGTGAGATTGAGAGAGAGAGTGTGAGAGAGAGAGAAAGAGTGTGAGAGGGAGAGTGTGAGAGAGAGTGTGAGAGAGAGAGAGGGAGCACGAGCGAGCGAGAGCGAAAGAGAGAGAGAGATGTTTACTGAAAGTAATGTTTACTGTAAAATAAAATGTATTGTTTATTTCACTTGATTTGCCAATGTAAACATATGCCAATAAAGCCCTTAAATTGAATTGAAATTGAATTGAGAAAGAGTGAAAGTGAGTGAGTGAGTGAGTGAGTGAGTGAGTGAGTGAGTGAGTGAGTGAGTGAGTGAGTGAGTGAGTGAGTGAGTGAGTGAGTGAGTGAGTGAGTGAGTGAGTGAGTGAGTGAGTGAGTGAGTGAGTGAGTGAGTGATAAGTGAGTAAGTGAGTAAGTGAGTGAGAGACTTTGTTCCTGTGTGCCCTGCAGCTTTTCTCTTCAAAGGAGAGATCCACACCCAGATAAAACCACAGGAGTGACTTTCTCATGCCCTGACAATGACTGCAATGTATGCATTTCAGCATTTATCAATTTAGATTGATTCATGTCAGTCCCTCCTTTGCAATTAGCAAAGAATGTGCACGTTTGACAGGAATGAACATGCAGTAACCCCAAGGAGAAAACGTATGAAGCATGAACTATGTAAAGTGACCTCTGCCTGTCTTCTCCCCTCCAAAAAGATGACAGACCACACAATCTAATGTACTAAGATTGTGTCCTAGCTAAATTCCCAATCTGGATCTCCTACGGTCATAATGGCCATCTAATCATCCCAGCTTTCCAATCGACTCTTTCCTCACCTCTCCACTGCAACTATTCCCAGGTTGTTGCTATAAATAACAATGTGTTCTCTTCTCAGTCAATTTACCTGGTAGAATAAGGGTTAAATAGAACAACGGTGTACATCCACCTCTCAGTTTGGATTGCAGGATGTGTCTACTGTGCAATCACCCATAAAACAATATGAACTCAAACTGACAGAGAAGACAAACATAATTTCACAAGCCTTTTAAAAGTAAAACAATAGCTTTATCTTTCTTCCTACTAGAATTCTTCCTACTACTTTACACTGATATTCAGCTAGTGGCATGCAGTCTACGGTTTTAGTAACATTTTTGTTGGATTCTTTATATAAATATAGCATGCAATAGTTTGTTTGTGTGTTAACTAAAATATACCTCCTCAGCTTAGCCTCGCCCTTTTACCATTCCTAATATTTCCTGGTTGTTTTGTAGCTGTATACAACCTAGTCACACAGAGCTTTGCCAAACACAATAGCACAACATAGAGCCGCTGTCAATCACTAGATTCACCCGAAACTCAACCCATGCCCATTGGCATTTTGTAACTGATTCTTTAGTCACACAAAGTCTTCATTTGTAGAAACAAACATCCCCTTTCAATGAACACACAGTACCAGACAAAAGTGTGGACACACCTATTCATTCAAGGGTTTTTCTTTATATTTACTACTTTCTACGTTGTAGAATAATAGTGAAGACATCAAAACTATGAAATAACACATATGGAATCATATAGTAACCAAAAAAGTGTTAAACAAATCAAAATATATTTTATTTTTGAGATTCTTCAAAGTAGCCACCCTTTTCAAAGTAGCCACCCGTTAGATCTTATCTGTTGGAAAGATATTACTTTGTCTCAGTGGATGGTTTGTCCTCTGACAAATCAATTGTACGTTTTGGTGTTCCTCATTTGTGTCATTTTAGGACCACTATTGTTTTCACTATTTATTCTACCTCTGGTGATGTCTTTCGGAAACACTTTCAATGCTATGCGGACAACACACAGCTGTCCATTTCGATGAAACATGGTGAAGCCCCAAAATTCCCTACCCTGGAAGCCTGTGTTTCAGACATAAGGAAGTGGTACTTTTAAACTCGGACAAAACAGAGATGCTAGTTCTAGGTCCCAAGAAACAAGAGATCTGCTGTTTGATCTGACAATTAATCTTGATGGTTGTACAGTCGTCTCAAATAAAACTAAACAACCTCGGCATTATTCTGGACCCTGATCTCTCTTTTGACAAACAAAAATATTTAAGGGGCAGCATTGTTCCATCTTCGTAACATTGCAAAAATCGGAAAAGTTTTGTCCAGAAATTTTGCAGAAAAGCTAATCCATGCTTTTGTCACATCTAGATTTGACTACTGCAATGCTCTACCTATCTGGTGAAATTATCCTGTCTTATCTGGTGTCCTGTGTGAACTTAAATATGTTCCCTCTAATTCTCTCTCCCTCTCTCCCTCCCCTCCTGGAGGACCTGAGCCCTACTGTAGGACCATGCCTCAGGACTACCTGGCCTGATGACTCCTGGCTGTCCCCAGTCCAGCTAGTTGTGCTGCTGCTCCTGTTTCAACTGTTCTGCCTGCGGCAGAATAGTTGGAACCCTGACCTGTTCACTGGATGTACTACCTTATCCCGGACCTGCTGTTTTCGAGTCTCCCTCTCTTGCTCTCTCTCCCTCCCTCTATGGGTACTCCTGAGGTGCTGACCTGTTGCACCCACCCTCTACAACCCCTGTGATTGTTATTTGACCCTATGAACATCATCTGTGAACAACAATCTGGCCTTAATTAATGGCCATGTACTCTTATAATCTGCACCCGACACAGCTAGAAGAGGACTGGTCACACCTCAGAGCCTGGATCCACTCTAGGTTTCTTCCTAGGTTCCTGCCTTTCTAGGGAGTTTTTACTTTTTTTATTTTATTTAACCTTTATTTAACTATGCAAGTCAGTTAAGAACAAATTCTTATTTACAATTACGGCTTACAATTTCCTAGCCAACTTGCTTCTATGTCACGACTTCTACCGAAGTCGATGCCTCTCCTTGTTCGGGCGGTGTTTGGCGGTCGACGTCGCCGGTCTTCTAGCCATCACCAATCCATTTTTCATTTTCCATTTGTTTTGTCTTGTTTTACCACACACCTGGTTTTCATTCCCTCATTACGTGTTGTGTATTTAACCCTCTGTTCCCCCCATGTCTTTGTGTGGTATTGTTTGTTGTAAGTGCACATTTGTTTGACTGGTGCGCGTCAGGTTATTGTGCCCATATTTTGTATTTCTTATGCCGTTGGTTTTACTATTAAACTGCTCCGGCTATTACCAAGTTCTGCTCTCCTGCGTCTGACTTCCCTGCCACCAGTTACGCACCCCTTACATTCTACATCTGCATTGCTTGCTGTTTGGGGTTTTAGGCTGAGTTTCTGTATAAGCACTTTGTGACATCTGCTGATGTAAAAGGGGCTATATAAATACAATTGCGAGAGAGATGGGGAGTCGCCATATCCCCAAGACATGCTATCCTCTCACCATTACAAAAACAGGAGAGATCAGCATTTATTTTTGGTGGGGGGTATGATATTTGTGTGTCTAACTTTCTCACTGATCATTATACTATTCATTTAGGATTATCAATAATCGTGGTAGCATCCACATTAATGTAGAAACCTATTATATCATTATTTACAAGTGACTCCAAAATGACACAATACATTGTTCACCATTCATTTCTATTGGACACAAAATAATCTGAAACACAAAACAAAACAAAAAGCAAATTCATCCAACACATTTTTAGAGTCACAAGCTCTAAATGGTTAATCCGATATGGATGAAAATACCATCAAATTAAAGCTGACAGACTGTACTTTAACCTCATAGTCATTGTTTGATTTGAAATCCAAACTTCTGGAGTATATAGCCAAAAGAAGACAAAATGCTTCACTGTCCCAATAATTACAGAGGGCACCCTATGTGTTCTGCATGTTGATTCATGACTGTGAGTTACAAGCACTCTACTTTTCAAGTCTTGTATGAGTTTCTCAATTCTCCCACAGTCATATCTGGCAAAACTAACTGTACCATCCTCTAACTCCAATGCCTACTGATGTTGTGTATTGTCTAACTAAACTAAACTGCCCTGTTCCTACCTGTTGAATAGCCCTGGTAGAACAACACTTTTTATTCAGTCTGTCAGAGGGACATCAGGGCTGTATTGTATAGTTAAACCCTGTTTCTCTCCCACATTCTGTAACTCTCACACTCTACCCCCTCTGGCACTATAGAGTTTAAAGATCCTTTAACTCACTGCCAGCATCGGTTCCACAGCCATGGCTCGGTTCCATTGTGTTATGTGTACATGGTCAGGACTGGTTTCTGCGGTTTCTGTTTATGCCCCACAGCTATTGGCTTGCCAGGCCACACCCTACCTGACCCAGAAAGGACTCGACTATAAGCCTGTAGAGGCACCGTTGTTCTACAACTGTATGTTGGTCAAACAGAATACACATTTTTAAAGAGTAACAATGTTTGCCCTGAGTCTAAATTATAGTTCAGCTGTAATGGTTCACCCTCTATGTACTGTCTGTAGTTTTTTTTTCAATTCATTAAAGTACTGTCAAAGGGATCACTACCAATTACTGTATTCAGGGTTATGTTATAGCTTTTATAGCAATGAGTCACATTCATTCAATGAGTCACGTTCTGAAGTAATAAATGGGTATTTGATTACACACAACGGTACTATTGACAGTTATTTAGTATTTCAATCATTTTAATTATGGTGTTGCTTACAGTACCTCATCATTTTGCACATGGTATCACACACATGCAGTTGATGAAAGCTAAATAAATCTGGATGTAATGGAATTATGCATCACATGCTGTTGTGTGCAAACAGAACTAGATAGCACTGTGAATGTGAATACAAATCTAAATTAAAATCAACAAGAAGGGAGTTAGAGCTCTATTCAATCTGTATTGAGGAGGTTCAATGTTACAGCGTGTGTCACGTCCTGACCATAGTAAGATGTTATTTTCTATGGTAGAGTAGGTCAGGGTGTGACAGGGTTTTTTTTCCTATGTTTTCTATTTCTATGTTCATGTTCTAGTTTTGTATTTCTATGTTGGTTTTGTTTGGGATGATCTCCAATTAGAGGAAGCTGGTCCTCGTTGTCTCTATTTGGAGATCATACTTAAGTAGGGTTTTTTCCACGTGGGTTTGTGGGAGATTAGTTTTGAGTAGCGTCTGTTTCACCTCTGCTTCACGTTTTTTTTGTTTTTTTGTTATTCAAGTTTATTTATGTATTGCATAGTTTCACAGTATAAATAAAATGTGGAACGACACACACGCTGCACTTTGGTCCGCTCATTCCTACGACAACCGTGACAGCGTGATTGAAATTTAAAGGCAATGTTCCGGCATCAGCAGAGACTGCATTCACGGTAAACGCTGCATATGTCGGGTCAGTCTGAAATGACCTTCTTATTGCTCAATCTGTAACGCTTTAGCAATACAGATTGAATAGAGCCCTTAGTCTTTCAGATAAACGTACAATAAAGCTTAGCATAAGGGTTTCAGATAAACTTGCTACAGAGTACCAAATATAGACTCAAACGAATATAGAACACACAGATCTTCCCACAAACATTGTTTGCTTTCGTGCCACATTAGGTAATAAACCCTATCCTTTATTAGAATGTACCACTGCTGGAACACCGACAGGACTATTTATATGGTTGAACATTGACTTCCATATGTCTTTCTGTTTGTATAATGACACTTGAGGTGGGATGTTGTTTATGACAAAGACAGCCATGACAGAGACAGCCATGACAGAGACAGTGAAGATAAAGACAGTCATGCTTGAACTCCTATAAACCAGGGGAGAATGTGAATGCAAGTTATTAATTAACATTGATATAGATTATCAGGTTATAGACATACTGTAGTTGTATGTAGGGCTGTGGCCGTCATGACATTTTGTCAGCCGGTTATTGTCATGCAAAAGACTGCCAATCTCACGGTAATTAACCACTAATTAACATAAACACATTTAGCATCTCCAGGCCTCCACACATACAAGCTGCTGATGTGCGCGTTTGGAACATCTACATTTAAAAAATGTTTAATAAATCAATTGAATATACACCACACTATAAATCCATTATTTATTTTAGGCAGGTCTAAAGAAACAATATGATATGAAGAAAATGTATTTCAGAAGAACAGAATATGAGTTGGCCTACTATATGTTATCTGGCTATGCGCCATGCCATAGGCTGTAGGCTTGTTCATTTAGCAGACAAGATATCCTTATAATCCTTAAGCTACCGAGTGGCGCAGCAGTCTAAGGCACTGCATCTCAGTACTAGAGGCGTCACTACAGACACCCTGGTTTGAATCCAGGCTGTATCACAACCGGCCGTGATTTGGAGTCCCATAGGGCGGCGCACAATTGGCCCAGTGTTGTCCGGGTTTGACTGGTGTAGGCCGTCATTGTAAATAAGAATTTGTTCTTAACTGGCTTGCCAGTAATAAGTCCCATGCCATTATTTTACATTATATGACTTTAGTAAGAAGAATATAATTTAACTTAGCTGAATAAAATAGAAAACATATTTTTCCCATTCCGGAGTCAGAGTGCGCATATGAAGTGTCTATGTTGAGCGTGATGAGTGATCATTTGAAACAGGTCCTATATGCTAGATTTAGAGTTATTTGGCAACTTTCATCGTGAGTGATACAAACATGGAATGCCTTAGAAATCAAAAGATACATGGGCTTTTCTCAGGCTGCTGGTGAAAGGAATGAAGGAGAGCAGGTAGGAGATGGAAATGCACGGTGGTGAGACAGCTAAAAGTAATGTGTCAGCCTATTATTTATGAAAATATTTTTTAAAAATGCCCTATTACTAGGCTATTCAAAATCAAATACAAATGCACTATAATTGTAGGCTAACTCTGAATTTGCAAGACCAGTTATGTACCAAAGATATCTTAAATTACAATTTTTTTTATGTTTTTCTGCCTTGTGTAATATGTGGTAGGCTATGTATTGTATAATAGCACAATCATTATTTTAATTCAGGTATTTCTTCGGGCTTGGGCTCATATATAGGCCTATGCATATGCACAAGCTCTAATATGCATATGGATTTTTTGAATGAATCATTACCTTAGAAAGCGCTGTCCATTTCATTGTATTAGGCTTTGAAACAACATCCACAACGTCCATGTTTTCCACTCAGTTTCAACCTGTTGTTGAACTTCTTTCTTCATATTGCTCAATCACAGTGAGGTGAGTTTTAAAAGCACGTAATGTTTTGATAAGTGTTTGATGTGATTTTTGATTGCATTTGCATTGATGTCAGAGTGGTTAGAGGGACAATACAGCTCTGAGTAACAGACCATTAGCCACCTGATGATCATTAGCGAGTTGGGTACTACTAACACATGTCCAGAGTGCATAAGAGGACATTACCGTGACTCAGCAGTCACATAGAATTTTACTACAGTCATGACTCACAAGCTAATACAGCCCTAGCTGTATGCATGAAAAAAGGCTGTTTTTATGCAAGTTAACACCTTACTTGTGTTGCAATCATCAGTCCGTCAGTCAGTCACAAGGACACACCCTGCTCTTCAGTGCACCCACATGAG
The DNA here is from genome assembly GCF_965601325.2 of Salmo salar. Classification (NCBI taxonomy): domain Eukaryota; kingdom Metazoa; phylum Chordata; class Actinopteri; order Salmoniformes; family Salmonidae; genus Salmo; species Salmo salar. Next base: position 57,545,937 of record NC_138292.1, read on the forward strand.
GTTGAACATGTGAACAGCAAAGCCACACCCAGATCTACGGTTGTTTCTACTTGCAGAGATACAATAGAAAGTGAAGTGGGGAGGGTTTGTACCGTGAATGAATGAAATCAAGTCTGAATAAAGATACAAATGTTCACTTAAAAGCCGAAGAGGAGGATCTCAATATATTCTATATTGGTTTTCAACTGGGCATGTTTAATGTTCTCCTATAACTCAAACTAGTATTGAGCCAAAGTCGCCGTCATCCTGCAAATACAATGAGAAAAAACCAGTGGAGACTCGTCAGAGGAGGAAGGGAAGGACCATCCTACTCAGTGAATTTCATAAAAATAAAAATTCTGAAACATTTTAAAAACTCTACTAAATATATTCACAACACCAAATAACTGATTAAAACACACTGTTTTGCATTGAAGGTCTGCAGTAGCCTCAACAACACTCACTGGGGTAGCACAATGGTGGACAGCATTTTCCACCCTCCTCTGGGAACATTGACTTCAATACAGAACCCAGGAGGCTCATGGTTCTCACCACCTTCCATACACTCACACAGTAATTATGACTAATTCTGGAGGACTTCCTCCAACCTACCAGAGCTCTTGCTGCATGAACTGACATGTTGTCCACCCAATCAAAGGATCAGAGAATGAATCTAGTACTGAAAGCATAAGCTACAGATAGCTAGCACTGCAGTTCATAAAATGTGGTGAGTAGTTGACTCAAAGAAAGACAATAGTTGAACCATTTTGAACAAATTAATTTCTTCAAAAATTAAGGGGAAGCAGCAGGAGAGAGCTATATATATATATATATTTAGTTGTATTTTTTTTACTTACTTAGCTATTTAATGCTGCTAGCTAATTTAGCCTACTCAAACACCCGGCTCAAATGGAGAGGAATACTATTTATGTTAGTATCTATATCCACTGTAAAACAAGCCTTATATCGACGTAACCTGAAAGGCCGCTCAGCAAGGAAGAAGCCACTGCTCCAAAAACGCCATAAAAAAGCCAGACTGCGGTTTGCAACTGCACATGGGGACAAAGACTGTACTTTTTGGAGAAATGTCCTCTGGTCTGATGAAACAAAAATAGAACTGTTTGGCCATAATGTTTGGAGGAAAAATGGGGAGTCTTGCAAGCCGAAGAACACCATCCCAACCGTGAAGCACGTGGGTGGTAGCATCATGTTGTGGGGGTGCTTTGCTGCAGGAGGGACTGGTGCACTTCACAAACTAGATGGAATCATGAGGGAGGAACATTATGTGGATATATTGAAGCAACATCTCAAGACATCAGTCAGGAAGTTAAAGCTTGGTCGCAAATGGGTCTTCCAAATGGACAATGACTCCAAACATTCTTCCAAAGTTGTGGCAAAATGGCTAAAGGACAACAAAGTCAAGGTATTGAAGTGGCCATCACAAAGTCCTGACCTCAATCCCATAGAAAATTTGTGGGCAGAACTGAAAAAGCGTGTGCAAGCAAGGTGGCCTGGAAACCTGATTCAGTTACACCAGCTCTGTCAGGAGGAATGGGCCAAAATTCACCCAACTTACTGTGGGAAGCTTGTGGAAGGCTACCTGAAATGTTTGACCCAAGTTAAACAATTTAAAGTTAATGCTACTAATTACTAATTGAGTGTATGTAAACTTCTGACCCACTGGGAATGTGATGAAAGAAATAAAAGCTGAAATAAATCATTCTCTCCACTATTATTCTGACATTTCACATTCTTAAAATAAAGTGGTGATCCTAACTGACTTAACACAGGGAATTTTTTGTAGGATTCCATTTCAGGAATTGTGAAAAATTGAGTCTAAATGTATGTAAACTTCCGACTTCAACTGTATATATATTAATGCACTAGGCCTTTATTATTCCTGTATGAGTGGAGCTGAGCAAAATACTTGTCAGTATAGCGGGGAGAAATTCAGCACCACCACCCCAAAACATCTTTCTGTGGCCATGGTAAGTGGTTATGGTAAGTTTGGCTTGGTCACAAAGTCCACCATTGAAGAGAGAAGGTGAGAGTAGGAGAGTTTGTAGATGCAAGAAGGAATTATACAACAAGCAAAGTGATGGTGTTGTTTATATGTGGCTGCTATTAAAGAAAACTGTGTGTGCGGGTGATCAGGGGTGTATTCATTCCACCGATTCTGTTGAAAAACATTTCTTAAACAGAAGCAAATGGAACGAAACGGGAATAAACCTACCAGAATTTGTCGAATAGAAACTCTCGTTTGCAACTGTTTGATTAATGATTACACCCTAGATCAGCTAGGGAAAATGTTTGTATCATGTAGTAGCCTAAACCTATCAATTTTACATTAAGCTGGGTGAATGGAAGATGAATGACAGTCATCTAATATGCTGTAATAGAAATAAGGCCATGCTCATAAAAGAAAAACGGCCTCCCTAATCTTAAACGGAACTGACCGTCAGTGGAACAATTAAGTAAAGGTCTGTTTTTCTTATGGTCTAAGCACTTTTGTTGTGGTATAATAGCAACCTGTTCATATTTCACGAGGCGAAGCATCTCCTTTTTGCAGGGCTATTTGACTGTCCTACATATTGTTGTATAAAAGGAGGCTCAAGTCCCTACTTGATACAGCCCAACACTTCTGGAGCTGCTTACCAGTATAACGATGACTCACCCATGAACTCTAGAATCAAAAGAGGCAACTCTTTGCACAGCAAAGTAAATCTAATTCCTCAGTGAATTCTTAACACAAAGCATTTCACTAACTTTGGCTGATACAATAGACCTAGCCTGTTATGTAAGCTCATGGGAATTTAACTTACTCAAACATGTTCTCTGAGCAGAAAGGATTATGATTGGTTGCGTCAGGCAACTAAAATGTGATGCAAGCTAAAGTTAGTTAGCTAATTTTATTTTATAAGTTATGTTAGATAGTTCAACAATTTTAGCCTTAGGTTACCAAGCTAGCTTGCTAGTAAACAATTTAAGCCTACAGTCAGCTAACTAGCCAGCTAAATACAGTGCATTCGGAAAGTATTCAGACCCCTTGACTTTTTCCACATTTTGTTATGTTAAAGCCTTATTCTAAAATGGATTAAATCGTTTTTTCGCTCATCAATCTACACACAATATCCCATAATGACAAAGCAAAAAGAGGTTTTTAGAAATTTTGGGAAATGTATTACAAATAAAACATATCACATTTACATAAGTATTCATACCCTTTACTCAGTACTTTGTTGAAGCACCTTTGACAGTGATTACAGCCTCGAGTCTTCTTAGGTATGATGCTACAGCTATTTTTAGGTCTCTCCAAAGATGTTCGATCAGTTTCAAGTCCGGGCTCTGGATTGCTGTCCTTCTGGAAGCTTCTCCCATCTCCACAGAGGAACTCTGGAGCTCTGTCAGAGTGACCATTGGGTTCATGGTCACCACCCTGACCAAGGCCCTTCTCCCTCGATTGCTCAGTTTGGCAATCGAGGGAGAAGCTCTAGGAAAAGTCTTGGTGGTTCCAAACGGTTTCCATTTAAAAATGATGGAGGCCACTGTGTTCTTTGGGACCTTCAATGCTGCAGACATTTTTTGGTACCCTTCCCAAGATCTCAACACATTCCTGTCTCGGAGCTCTACGGATAATTCCTTCGACCTCATGGTTTTTGCACTAACATGTACTGTCACCTGTGGGACCTTATATAGACAGGTGTGTGCCTTTGCAAATCATGTCCAATCAGTTGAATTTACCACAGGTGGACTCCAATCAAGTTGTGGAAACATCTCAAGGATGATCAAATGAAACAGGATGCACCTGAGCTCAATGACTCATAGCAAAAGGTCTGAATATGTAAATAAGGTATTTCTTATTTTTTTATACATTTGCAATAAAACATTTAAAACCTGTTTTCGCTTTGTCATTATGGGGTATTGTGTGTAGATTAATGAGGGGAAAAAAATAATTGTATACATTTTAGAATAAGTCTGTAACTTAACAAAATGTGGAAAAAGTCAAGGGGTCTGAATACTTTCCAAATGCACTGTATGTTGCTGTTCTAGTAGCAGCATAAATGAATAGGGAGCGCTGTTGCTCTTGGAACAGAACTTTGTTAACCACAGTAGATATTGCTGCTCTAAAAGCAGTTTGAGTCAACTGGGTCTTCTGCTGCTCTAAGAGCAGAACTCTACTGTGTTATCTTGATATCGCTGCTTTCTGAGCAGCTCAGGTAAACTATCAGTGCTGCTGCTCAACTAGGCCCAGATTTTACTGCTCTAAGAACAGTTTGAGACAACTGTGTCTTCTGCTGCTCTAAGAGCAGAACTATACTGTCATCTTTTATGTTGCAGTTCTATGAGCAATATACTGGGAGCACTGCTGCTTGTAGAACATTTGTGTCAACTAGATATTGCTTTCAGACCAGTTTGAGTCACCTGGGTCGTCTGCTGCTCTAAGAGCAGATCTGTACTGTGTTATCTAATGTTGTTGCTTTAGGAGCAGCTCAGGTAAAGTAGCAGCACTGATGCTCAACTAGACCTATATTTTGTTGCTCCAAGAGCAGAACTGTACAGTGCCATCCTGATGTTGCTGTTCTAGAAGCAGTTCAGGTAAACTAGCAGCACTGATGCTCAACTAGACCTATATTTTGTTGCTCCAAGAGCAGAACTGTACAGTGCCATCCTGATGTTGCTGTTCTAGAAGCAGCTCAGGTAAACTAGCAGCGCTGCTGCTCTTGGAACAGAACTGTGTCAACTAGATATTGCTGCTTTAATCTCTACAGGATCGGTGTCCCCCTGTGGGACGGTTGAGCTAACGTGCGCTAATGTGATTAGCATGACGTTGTAAGTAACAAGAAAATTTCCCAGGACATAGACATATCTTATATGGGGAGAAATCTTCAATTCTTGTTAATCTAACTGCACTGTCCACTTTACAGTAGCTATTACAGTGAACGAATACCATGCTATTGTTTGAGGAGAGTGGACAGTTATGTACTTGAAAATGTATTAATTGACCAATTAGGCACATTTGGGCAGACTTGATACAACATTTTGAACAGTAGTACAAAGGTTCATTGAATCAGTCTAATACTTTGCACATACACTGCTAAAACGCTCCTAGAGTCGTAAGTGATATGATGGCCTTTCTCTTGCATTTCAAAGATGAACAATTTTTAAATAAGGAAACACATGTTTTTTTCTTTGTATTATCTTTTATCAGATCTAATGTGTTATATTCTCCTACATTCATTTCACATTTCCACAAACTTCAAAGTGTTTCCTTTCAAATGGTATCAAGAATATGCATATCCTTGCTTCAGGTCCTGAGCTACAGGCAGTTACATTTTAATCATTTAGCAGACGCTCTTATCCAGAGCGACTTACAGGAGTGAATGCATACATTTCATTAAAAAAAAAAATTCTTCGTACTGGTCCCCCGTGGGAATCTAACCCACAACCCAGGCGTTGCAAACACCATGCTCTATCAACTGAGCCACACGGGACCTAGTTAGATTTGGGTATGTCATTTTAGGTGAAAATTGACTGCTCTAGGTCCAATCCTAGAGCAGTTGGAGTCACCTGGGTCTTCTCCTGCTCTAACAGCAGAACTGTCAGTACTGGCCATCAGCACAGTCAGTACTCCACATTCCTCTTTCCCCCTTTTCCTACATTATTCCCTTTTAATGATGTAAAGTGTGTACTCGTGACCCATGTGAAATGCACTTAAAATAAACTCTGACATTACTACTAACATTTCTTTATTTCCTGGTTTTAAAACATACATTATTGAGTTGGTGAAGATCAGAGGACGTATGTTGGGTCGTATTTTTGTTCCTAGATGTGTAACGAGCTGGGTCATATCTGGATGGAGTCAGGTGTGAGTGAGGACGCCATGTCTGGACACATCCAGCTCATCATACCGGGGGAGACCCTCATGAAAAAGTACTACTTAATTACTACACAAAACCTATTTCTGCAGTAGTGACTATGTAGAGAGCTGTAAAAATGATGTAGTGAATGTGTAGTTTATGCACTACTAATGATTGACAAATAGAGTCTTGTAGTTTTCAGTAGGAAAACAGTAGTGTTTCCAGTACATGCTTGGAAAAAAAAGGTGCCATGTAGAACGTAAAAGGGTTCTTCGGCTGTCCCCATAGGAGAACCCTTTTAGGAACCCTTTATGGTTCCAGGTAGAACCCTTTTGGGTTCCTTTCCACAGAGGGTTTCTACATGGAACCAAAAAAGGTTCTACCTGGACCCAAAAAGGGTTCTACCTGGAACCAAAAAGAGTTCTACCAGGAACCAAAAAGGGATCTCCTATGGGGACAGTCTTTCTGAAACCTTTTTTTTCAGAGTATAGTAATCAGGTAGAGATGTTGTACTACTTGATGTTGGTAGTAAATAAGTTGTCAAAACATTTCAGCTTTACTATACAGGCTTATCAGTGGAAATCAGGTAGAGTTTTTACCACTTCTTTGTATGGTGAATAAGTTGTCAAAACACTACAGGCAGACTACACCGGGGCTGCGTTTCAAACTCATAAAAGACACACCCTCCTCCACTTACCCTAGCCTTATGCCCTTGGGGGAATCCCCACGGCTATCTTTGTCATTGGTCCAAATGATTAGCCAATGAAGGGAAGTTGGCAACATAAGCCCCTCAGCCCTCGTTTTTGATCGAGTTTGCAAGTGAACAATTATGTTCACTCCAGGTCTGAAACGCCCCATAATTCAATTCGCGATGATTGTACATCCACTAAGAAAAGTCAGACAAAACTTAAAACTAACATTAACATGGAGAAGTCAACATACAAGTGTAAGTAAAAATGAATGTAAATAAGTCAGAAAGTGTGCTACTAATGCACATGACGGCTCAAACACGTATCATAAAGTAATGATGTTTTTGTTTGGTTAGCTTTTGGAAACGTTCACTTGCGCACTGTAGTGGTCTGGGTGTAGCTGGTGCAGAGGAGTCAGGCGCAGGACAGCAGAGATGAGTAACACAAGTAACTTTACTCAAATTGTCACGTCCTGACCAGTATAAGGGGTTATTTGTTATTGAAGTTTGGTCAGGACGTGGCAGGGGTCTGTTTGATTTGTGTTGTCAGGGATTTTGGGTAGTGTTCTATGTTTTGTATTTCTATGTTCTATTTTCTAGTTATTCTATTTCTATGTTTGGTTTATTGTTTTGACCTTCAATTGGAGGCAGCTGTTACTCGTTGTCTCTAATTGAAGGTCCTATTTAGTAGGGGTGTTTTTCTATGGGTTTTGTGGTTAGTTGTTTCTTGTTTAGCTGTGTGCCTGACAGGACTGTTTTCGTCGTTCTTTTTGTTCAGTGTTCATTTTATTTAATAAAGAAGATAATGAGCATTCACATCCCCGCTGCATTTTGGTCCAATCCATACGACGCCCATGTCGTAATACCGAGCCCACAATAATGGACCGAACATACATAAAACAATCACGCACAAAAACCATGGGGAAAACAGAGGGTTAAATAATGAACATGTAATTGTGGAATTGAAACCAGGTGTGTAAAACAAAGACAAATCAAATTAAAAGTGGATCGGCGATGGCTAGAAGGCCGGTGATGCCGAACGCCGCCCGAACAAGGAGAGGGAACGACTTCGGCGGAAGTCGTGACACGCACATAACTTTCCCTGACATCACACTTAAACATTGTAATTCTTGATTTACCTGATATAGTAGGATGGCTAACATTCAATGTATGCGGATGTGTTGTCTTCTAGCCAAGATATGAAATGCAATCATAATTGACTGTAGCGCATATAAGGCACACACAACGGTTCCATGATGACTGAAAACACAACCGTGGGATGAACAGGTGACAAAAATCCGGGCAAGAGCAGTACATTTAAAATTCCTTCATTCTTCTCCCACCCCTTGCCCTGCAAGTGTCAGAAGTGCCCACTTAATTTGAGGGCTGAGGGGAGAGTGTCTTTTAAGTGTTTGGAATGCAGCCTGGCTCTTCAGTAGTGATCGGTAGAGTTTTGCAGCTTGTGGCTGCACTTCCTGTGCTTGTGACCACAGAAGAAAGACAAAACAGGAAGTAGTTGGTTGTTGTTAGTTAACTTGTTATGGATAGGGGGCAGTATTTTTACGGCCGGATAAAAAAACGTACCCGATTTAATCTGGTTATTACTCCTGCCCAGAAACTAGAATATACATATAATTACTAGCTTTGGATAGAAAACACTCCAAAGTTTCTAAAACTGTTTAAATGGTGTCTATGAGTATAACAGAACTCAAATGGCAGGCCAAAACCTGAGAAGATTCTGTACAGGAAGTACCTGTCTGACCATTTCTTGGCCTTCTTTGTCATCTCTATCCAAAACAGAGGATCTCTGCTGTAACGTGACACTTTCTAAGGCTCCCATAGGCTCTCAGAAGGCGCCAGAACGTTGAATGATGACTCTGCAGTTACTGGCTGAAAAACAGTAGCGCATTTGGTAAGTGGTCGATCTGAGAACAATGAGACAGGCGCGCGCGTGCACGTGAAGTGTCCATTTTACTTTTTCAGTCTTTGAACGAAAACAACGACTCTCGGTCGGAATATTATCGCAATTTTATGAGAAAAATCGCATAAAAATTGATTTTAAACAGCGTTTGACATGCTTCGAAGTACGGTAATGGAATATTTTGAAATCTTTTGTCACGATGCGCGTCCGCGCGTCACACTTCGTTACCCTTCTGATAGTGTCTTGAACGCACGAACAAAACGCCGCTATTTGGATATAACTATGGATTATTTGGAACCAAACCAACATTTGTTGTTGAAGTAGAAGTCCTGGGAGTGCATTCTGACGAAGAACAGCAAAGGTAATCCAATTTTTCTTATAGTAAATCTGAGTTTGGTGAGTACCAAACTTGGTGGGTGTCAAATTAGCTAGCCCGTGATGGCGAGCTATCTACTCAGAATATTGCAAAATGTGCTTTCACCGAAAAGCTATTTTAAAATCGGACACCGCGATTGCATAAAGGAGTTCTGTATCTATAATTCTTAAAATAATTGTTATGTTTTTTGTGAACGTTTATCATGAATAATTTAGTAAATTCACCGGAAGTGTTCGGTGGGAATGCTAGTTCTGTACGTCACATGCTAATGTAAAAAGCTGGTTTTTGATATAAATATGTACTTGATTGAACAAAACATGCATGTATTGTATAACATAATGTCCTAGGAGTGTCATCTGATGAAGATCATCAAAGGTTAGTGCTGCATTTAGCTGTGGTTTTGGTTTTTGTGACATTATATGCTAGCTTGAAAAATGGGTGTCTGATTATTTCTGGCTGGGTACTCTGCTGACATAATCTAATGTTTTGCTTTCGTTGTAAAGCCTTTTTGAAATCGGACAGTGTGGTTAGATAAAGGAGAGTCTTGTCTTTAAAATGGTGTAAAATAGTCATATGTTTGAAAAATGGAAGTTTTCGGATTTTCGAGGAGTTTGTATTTCGCGCCACGCCCTATCATTGGATATTGGAGTGTTGTTCCGCTAGCGGAACATCTAGATGTAAGAGGTTTTTACTATTGTTTGACCATCCTGAATGTAATCATCTTCCACCCTTCATCATCCTGTCTTTCACAGCCCTTACGCTGGCACCATCTGGAAGTTTAACTTTTCTTTATGTTTTATGAATTTCAAGTCATTGTTTAGCCGTTGATATAACTTATGTAGCCTCTGTTTTCATCATGCTAGCTAAAAAGTATGTTTTAATTCAAACGTACAATATTTTCATATTAGTATACTTACCCATTCTTCTTACCTCTTTTGACCTGTTGCCAAGGAGGCCCTGAAATAGAAAAGGAGAGCCTCACACTCTAGGAACTCAGATCCAATCATTATTTAACCAACGTTTCAACAGACTTCATCAGGGTATAATGACAAACACTGTGGGTCACTAGTTTATATAATGTCAAAGAACACACGTGTCTGTAATCATGGCCGGGTTTGGCTTGATTTCATTGGTTGATTTACAGATATAAATAAAACATATAAAAAGCATGAATGAATAACATACGATCATAGATACAATTTAGCTACATAGGCCAACAAACATTTACAATGGATAGGAAAAACACAACAATCATAAGAATGGCTTCAGATCAAAGTCCACATTGAGACCTCAAAAAGAAAGGAGGACCAAGGCACTTTTCATATAATTCATTAAAATGCCTTTATTTGTATTGCATGTTCAATGGAAACAAAGTTTAAAAACTCAGACGCATTTTGGCTGCATGGCCTTCGTCAGGGAGTACAACAAAATGATACGTTGAGACCGAAGGGAGCAAGGGTCTTTAAATTAACAATAATTGAACAGTAATTTCTCAAGGTCACCCCCTCTCCTAGGGAGGGTGACGTGTTCGATGCCGATATAGCGAAGGGACAAAATAGAGTGGTTAGCTTCCAACAAGTGGGCCGCAACTAGGTACGTCGAGTTTTTGCACCTAATGGTGCTTCTGTACAATGCTCAGAGATTCTTACTTTTAATTCGTGCTTCATTTTATCCACATCATTTTTACTACAAGGACAAGTTATAAGATAAATAACTGCCTTAGTGGAGCACGTGATAACACCTTTGATTGGGATCTGTTTCCATGTTTGAGGGTGTTTGAAGGATTCACGTTTGTAAGTGCCATTATATTGAGCACAGCCACCACACTTGTAGTTTCCATCCGGTAGAGGCTCAAATAGACGTTGTGCAGGGGTATTTTGGTAGCTGAGATTTCTGCCCCGCAAGAATACGACCAAGGGAGGGTCCAAAAACACTACCAATACTGTCATCAGATCTTAGAATGTGCCAATGTTTGTGAACGATTCCCTTAATTTGTTCAGAGCACTTTGAATAGAGCAAGAATGCTTATTTTTGCAAGATCATGTCTCAATTTGTTTGGTATTTTCTCAATGGCAGTATCGATCTGACCATTTTTGTACCCTCTCTCCTTGAATTTTCCTTGCATCTCACCAATATTTCTGTCAAAATCTGATAGTTTTTTGCAGATTCTTTTGATTCCACAGAATTGGACGTAGGACAAACAGTTTTTCAAGGGAAGCAGGTGACAGCTATCAGCCTTCAACAAACTGTTACGATCAGTAAGTTTCCTGTAAAGATCAATGTATAGAACATTATCCTCACAGAAAATCAGAAGATCAAGGAAACTGATTTGATGTGTGTCAGATTGCATAGTAAACCTCAGGTGCTCAGAACAAGAGTTAATAAAAGCATGGAATGCCTGGAGCTGGTTTGCATTACCCCTCCATAAAACAAAAATATCATAAATATACCGTTTCCAAATAATAATGTTAGGCAAAAAAAGTTTTTGGAGAGGATTGAGAATTGACTGTTTCTCCATGTAACCCACATACAAATGAGCATAGTTAGGAGCCATGGGGGATCCCATAGCAGTACCCTTCGTCTGGATAAAGAAATCATTTAGAAACATGAAATAGTTATGTGTGAGTACTATTTCAGCCAATATTATAAGGCATGCACTGGAAGGGAGTTAATTTGGGTCACGTTGCAAAAGAAAATGTTCCATGGCTTCAAAACCACCCTCAACCTAAGACTGGAGACCATTGTTAGTAAGATAAACATTGTAAATCAAATATTTTTCTAACTTGCCTTATGTACCTCTGTTTGCAAATGATTGGTAATGTCTTAAGTTATAATTGGTTGTCTCTTGTGCTTGTCTTTATTTTCTTAAAGGTTACGTGGTGGAGAAATGGGTCTGCAACAAAAAAGAGGATATGAAGATACTTAAGCCAAAGTTGAATGAGGACAAGGCCTCAACTGGATTAAATGTTTAATTAACTAATGTAATTAATGTAATAAACAAATGCAATTAAGTTTGTATACAGTTATTTATTTTTTGATGAACATGGAGGAATTGTGGAGGAATGTGGAGGTTTTATGTAGTAGATAGCCAAACGCTCAGTAGTTAACACAGTAGTCATTAAGAAAGAATGATTTGAGTAGGAAATACAGTTTGTAGTGTTCACCAGTAGTGAAACGTCCCAATTTATCACACATTACTACTTAAATCACCACATAAATCACTACTGGTTTACTACACATCTCAATAGCAATCAAGTAGTAATGCCAGTAGGTTTTGATTAGATCTTGTGTAGTAGGGATCAGTAGTACTTTTTCATGAGGGAGACCGCCTGCTTTGCAACATGTTACAACACACACTTACTCTATAAGCAGTTGTTTTCTATTTAATCTAAATACATGTCTGTAAACTCACTCACTACACAAGATTTGGTGGCCTGTGTGGTTAGTGCCACAGACCCTGGCACACATGTATGGCCTAGTCTACTAGAGTCGGCATCAGCTCAGGGATCAAGTAAGATCTGAATGGCATTAGTTTGGATCTGGGCGACCACACTATGCAGGACTTCCCCCGCTATGGCCATGAAGGCCAACCCCAGCTGTGATGACCTCCACTGCAGGAAACAGCAGGACGACTATAAGGTATCCAAGGCTCTTTCCTCTCTTTCTCTCTCTTCCTCTTTGTCTCTGTCTCTTTATCTCTCGCTGTGTGTGTCTCACTCTCTACCTAGCCCATCATGGCCATGGTGTGTGAGGGGATGTATATGATCAAGTACAGTTTTAATTGATTGTGTTGTGTGCTTTGCGGCCCACAGAAGAAAGTGTTGTAGAAGGTGGTGTAGGAGGAGGTGGTTCACAAGGAGTACAATTGGGGTGAGCTACAGCTTTGATATTGTCTCAATGTGCTGTACATAGTATGTAATCCTGTCTAAGTACCACTACTGACATACTGTATGTAACTGAAACGTTCTCTGCTGAAACTGTACTGATTCTCTGTACATACTTTGTTTCAATCAGTGTAGGTTCCTCAGAGGAGGAAGGGAAGGAACATCCTCCTGAGTGAACTTCAGAAAACAAAAATGGTGAAACATAATTTCGGAAATAATTTTTAGATAAAACTACAGTAAATATATTTACGTCACCAAATAACTGATTAAAATTCAGTGTTTTGCAAGGAAGGTCTACAGGGTAGCACCATGATGTAGCTGGAGGACAGCTAGTGTTCCTCCTCCTCTGGGTACATTGACTTCAATACAAAACCTAGGAGACTCGTTGTTCTCACCCCCTTCCATAGACTTACACAGTAATTATGACAACTTCCAGGCAACCTCTTCCAACCTATCAGAGCTCTTACAGCACGAACTGACATGTTGTCCACCCAATAAAAGGATCAGATAATGAATCTAGTACTGTAAGCATAAGCTACAGCTAGCTAGCACCACAGTGCATAAAATGTGGTGAGTAGTGTACTCAAAGAGAGAGAAAGACTATAGCTGAAGAGTTTAAGAAGTTAATTTCTTCAAAAATGAATAAGAAAGAGCGAAAGAGCTAGCTAGGTGTATTTTGTAGTATTTTACTTTCCACATACTTAGCTAGCAAATGCAGCTAGCTAGTTTAGCCTAGTCAAGCACCTGGCTCAAACAGAGAGGGATGCAATGTTAGCTAGCTGGCTATGGCTATCCAACACTGGAACTCTTCCAAGTCAAGGTAAGCTTTTGGTTGTATTAGCCTGTTGGGGATAGGGGGCAGTATTTGCACGGCCGGATAAAAAAAACATACCTGATTTAATCTGGTTACTACTCCTGCCCAGTAACTAGAATATGCATATAATTGTTTGATTTGGATAGAAAACACCCTAAAGTTTCTAAAACTGTTTGAATGGTGTCTGTGAGTATAACAGAACTCATATGGCAGTCAAAACCCTGAGACAAATCCTGACAGGAAACTGAAATCTGATGTGTGGATATCACTTCAAACATTTGCCATTGAAACACACAGGGGCTTGTGAATCATTTAGCACTTCCTATGGCTTCCACTAGATGTCCCCAGTCTTTACAAAGTGGTTTGAGTCTCCTACTATCAAAATTGACTGAAAGAGAGGCTGTTTATCTTGGTCACAGGGGATGGGCCATTACCATTGTGACGTCGGCGCCCATGGGTACTCTCCCTTTTCGAAACGTTTTGAAAGACAATGCAACCGTCCCAATGGAATATTATTGAAGCCCTGGTTGAAAAAGCCCCTAAAGATTTATGTTATACAACGTTTGACATGTTTGAACGAACTTAAATATATTTTTTTTGCTCATTCCTGACGACAAGTCAGACGCACACGGTACATTTTCACTAGCCTTCGGAGCGCGCTAACACTATTGGGACATAAATTATTAACTTTTTTGAACAAAACTACATTTGTTATGGACCTGGGATTCCTAGAAGTGCCTTCTGATAAAGATAATCAAAGGTAAGGGATTATTTACAATAGTATTTTTGATGGTTGATCGTTCCAAGATGGCTCCAACATTTATAGCCTAGACTTTTTTTCTGGGCATACCACGTCGTTTATTGCAAAGTGTGATTTCCCAGTAAAGTTATTTTTAAATCTGGCAAAGAGATGGCATTCAAGACATGTTAATCTGTAAGTCTTTGAATGACAATATTACATTTTAACAATGTTTTCAAATAGTAATTTTGTAAATTGTAGCGCTAATTCACCGGAAGCATTTGAGGGAAAAGATTTTCTGAACGTCATGCGCCGATGTAAAATGCTGTTTTTATATATAAATATGAACTCTATCGAACAAAAAATGCATGTGTTGTGTAACATGATGTCCTAGGAGTGTCATCTGATGAAGGTTGTCAAAGGTTAGTGCTGCATTTAGCTGTGTTTTGGGTATTTGTGATGCATGCTAGTTGCTTTGAAAATGGCTGTGTGATTATTTCTGGCTGGGTACTCTGCTGACATAATGTAATGTTTTGCTTTTGCTGTAAAGCCTTTTTGAAATCGGACAACGTGGTTCGATTCAGGAGAGTTGTATCTATAAAACGGTGTAAAATAGTCATATGTTTGAGAAATTGAAGTTATAGCATTTATGAGGTTTTGCATTTAGCGCGACCCGATTCCACTGGCTGTTGATTAGGGTGGGACGCAAGCGTCCCACTGGCCCAGACAGGTTAATTTATTGCCAGTGGGGCCCGTGGGTGTAACTGCTAAACTGCTTGATGTACCTCATGATTGTAGCGGATTTACTTGAGCGTTAGTTCTAGTAGCTATGTTGATTATGGCTTTAGCTAATATGGTGACAACAATGTAGACTGTGTGTAGCGGATAGAGGTTATGATATGAAGGTTAGGCTAGGAAAGGTTTTTTCACCTGGTCACAGACAGCTGATGTGTTGTGCACTGAAGTCCACATGCAAAGTGAAAAGGTGAGCAGAGGAAAGCGTGTAGATGTGAGAAGGAATTATACAATGATCAAAGGGATCATGCTGTTTGTATGTGGCTGCTATGAAAGTGAAAGGTATTTGCTTGTGATCAGGGGTGTATTCTGTTGAAAAACGTTTCTTAAACATAAGCAAAAGGAACAAAACGGTGATAAACAGTGAAATCATGCTGTGAGCTATCCAACACTTTCAGTTCGGGTGGAAAACTTATGGAATGGGTTTGAACCCCATTATTTTACTTGGTGATGTAAATAGATTTGAAACACTGCTCAATGACTTACACATTTTTTATATGCATGAGATTGAGGTTCCATCTCGAAACAGGCATATATCATAGTTTACATGACTGAAATACAATATGCATTCATATCTATTCCTGTACTGCATGGAGACATGGCACTGATTATACACTGCTCAAAAAAATAAAGGGAACACTTAAACAACACAATGTAACTCCAAGTCAATCACACTTATGTGAAATCAAACTGTCCACTTAGGAAGCAACACTGATTGACAATAAATTTCACATGCTGTTGTGCAAATGGAATAGACAACAGGTGGAAATTATAGGCAATTAGCAAGACACCCCCAATAAAGGAGTGGTTCTGCAGGTGGGGACCACAGACCACTTCTCAGTTCCTATGCTTCCTGGCTGATGTTTTGGTCACTTTTGAATGCTGGCGGTGCTTTCACTCTAGTGGTAGCATGAGACGGAGTCTACAACCCACACAAGTGGCTCAGGTAGTGCAGCTCATCCAGGATGGCACATCAATGCGAGCTGTGGCAAGAAGGTTTGCTGTGTCTGTCAGCGTAGTGTCCAGAGCATGGAGGCGCTACCAGGAGACAGGCCAGTACATCAGGAGACGTGGAGGAGGCCGTAGGAGGGCAACAACCCAGCAGCAGGACCGCTACCTCCGCCTTTGTGCAAGGAGGAGCAGGAGGAGCACTGCCAGAGCCCTGCAAAATTACCTCCAGCAGGCCACAAATGTGCATGTGTCTGCTCAAACGGTCAGAAACAGACTCCATGAGGGTGGTATGAGGGCCCGACGTCCACAGGTGGGGGTTGTACTTACAGCCCAACACTGTGCAGGACGTTTGGCATTTGCCAGAGAACACCAAGATTGGCAAATTCGCCACTGGTGCCCTGTGCTCTTCACAGATGAAAGCAGGTTCACACTGAGCACGTGACAGACGTGACAGAGTCTGGAGACGCCGTGGAGAACGTTCTGCTGCCTGCAACATCCTCCAGCATGACCGGTTTGGCGGTGGGTCAGTCATGGTGTGGGGTGGCATTTCTTTGGGGGGCCGCACAGCCCTCCATGTGCTCGCCAGAGGTAGCCTGACTGCCATTAGGTACCGAGATGAGATCCTCAGACCCCTTGTGAGACCATATGCTGGTGCGGTTGGCCCTGGGTTCCTCCTAATGCAAGACAATGCTAGACCTCATGTGGCTGGAGTGTGTCAGCAGTTCCTGCAAGAGGAAGGCATTGATGCTATGGACTGGCCCGCCCGTTCCCCAGACCTGAATCCAATTGAGCACATCTGGGACATCATGTCTCGCTCCATCCACCAACGTCACGTTGCACCACAGACTGTCCAGGAGTTGGCGGATGCTTTAGTCCAGGTCTGGGAGGAGATCCCTCAGGAGACTATCCGCCACCTCATCAGGAGCATGCCCAAGCGTTGTAGGGAGGTCATACAGGCACGTGGAGGCCACACACACTACTGAGCCTCATTTTGACTTGTTTTAAGGACATTACATCAAAGTTGGATCAGCCTGTAGTGTGGTTTTCCACTTTAATTTTTAGTGTGACTCCAAATCCAGACCTCCATGGGTTGATAAATTGGATTTTCATTGATTATTTTTGTGTGATTTTGTTGTCAGCACATTCAACTATGTAAAGAAAAAAGTATTTAATAAGATTATTTCTTTCATTCAGATCTAGGATGTGTTGTTTAAGTGTTCCCTTTATTTTTTTTAGCAGTATATTATTGACACAGCAACAGTACCTGAGCTCAGTATTCTCTATCAATACAGCTCTGACTCATTGTATATATCAATCAGCATGCATCCAATAGTTATGGAAGCATATACAGTGACAAAGTATTGGGACAGTGACACATATTTAGTTGTTTTGGCTCTGTACTCCAGCACTTTGGATTTGAAATTGTAACGGTCTTTGTCGTCCTCAGATGAAGGGGAAGAGAAATCAGACCAAAATGCAGCGTGGTAAGTGTTCGTCATTTTTAATGATAAAACTGAACACTAAATCCGACTAGCAAAACAAAAGAACAACCGAACAGTCCCATCAGGTGCAACACACTAAACAGAAATTATCTACCCACAAACCCCAAAGGAAAACAGGCTGCCTAAGTATGACTCCCAATCAGCGACAACGAAGTACAGCTGTCCCTGATTGAGAGCCACACCAGGCCAAAACAAAGAAACACAAAGCATAGAAAAAAGGACATAGAATGCCCACCCCAATTCACGCCCTGACCAACCAAAATAGAGACATAAAAGGATCTCTTAAGGTCAGGGCATGACAGAAATGATAATAAATTGTGGGTATTTTCATCCCTATCGGGTGAACCATTTAGGAATTAGAGCACTTTTATACATAGTCCCCCCATTTTAGGGGACCAAATAGCTAACCCTACCAGCTAGCTGTATCATTTTTAGCCAATAAGATTTTTGCAACGTAAGCTTAACTTTCTGAACATTCGAGATGTGTAGTCCACTTGTGTAGCTAGCAGGACTGACTTTGTGTTAGCTAGCCAACGTTTAATTACTTCTGCGTTATGAACTAGACACGGACACGAATGATCCATTGGTAGCTTGTTGTTACCAAGTATTGGTGCTAACCGTGTGTTATAGGATGCTAGCATGCTAGTTAGCTAGTTAGCTACGGCGTCATAGGACACGGTGCACTAGGTGGGTTTTCACGGAAGAATACTGTACCAAGTTATCTAGCGGAATAAACTAAGTTTGAGCCTATTCCTGGAAACATTGAACCACTGTAGTTTACATCAATTTTAATTTCTAGTGGTAGCTAGAAAGTTATATTTTAGCGTTTTAGTTTCAGTGAATTGTTGTGAGGGAGGCCCTGCTCTCTCGCTTCCCCAGTTGTTTAGTTAATTTTTCATGCCAATCTCCTTTGCATTAGCGTAGCCTCTCCTGTAGCCTATCAACTATGTGTCGGTCTATCCCTGTTCTCTCCTCTCTGCACAGGCCATACAAATGCTTCACATCGCGTGGCCGCTGCCACTCTAACCTGGTGGTCCCAGTGCGCACAACCCACGTGGAGTTCCAGGTCTCCGGCAGCCTCTGGAACTGCCGGTCTGCGGCCAACAAGGCAGAGTTCATCTCAGCCTATGCTACCCTCCAGTCCCTCGACTTCTTGGCGCTGACGGAAACATGGATTACCACAGAAAACACTGCTACTTCTACTGCTCTCTCCTCGTCTGACCACGTGTTCTCACACACCCCGAGAGCATCTGGTCAGCGGGGTGGTGGCACTGGAATCCTCATCTCTCCCAAGTGGACATTCTCTCTTTCTCCCCTGACCCATCTGTCTATCTCCTCATTTGAATTCCATGCTGTCACAATCACTAGCCCATTCAAGCTTAACATCCTTACCATTTATCGCCCTCCAGGTTCCCTTGGAGAGTTCATCAATGAGCTTGACGCCTTGATAAGTTCCTTTCCTGAGGATGGCTCACCCCTCACAGTTCTGGGTGACTTTAACCTCCCTACGTCTACCTTTGACTCATTTCTCTCTGCCTCCTTCTTTCCACTCCTCTCCTCTTTTGACCTCACCCTCTCACCGTCCCCCCTACTCACAAGGCAGGCAATACGCTTGACCTCATCTTCACTAGATGCTGTTCTTCTACTAATCTCACTGCAACTCCCCTCCAAGTCTCCGATCACTACCTTGTATCCTTTTCCCTCTCGCTCTCCTCCAACACTACTCACTCTGCCCCTACACAGATGGTATTGCGCCGTCGCAACCTTCGCTCTCTCTCTCCTGCTACTCTCTCCTCTTCCATCCTATCATCTCTTCCCTCTGCTCAATCCTTCTGCAGCCAATCTCCTGATTCTGCCTCCTCAACCCTCCTCTCCTCCCTTTCTGCATCCTTTGACTCTCTATGTCCCCTATCCTCCCAACCAGCTCGGTCCTTCCCTTCTGCTCCGTGGCTTGATGACTCATTGCGAGCTCACAGAACAGGGCTCCGGGCAGCCGAGCGGAAATGGAGGAAAACTAGCCTCCCTGTGGACCTGGCATCTTTTCACTCCCTCCTCTCTACATTTTCCTCCTCTGTTTCTGCTGCTAAAGCCACTTTCTACCACTCTAACTTCCAAGCATCTGCCTCTAACCCTAGGAAGCTCTTTGCCACCTTCTCCTCCCTCCTGAATCCTCCTCCCCCTCCCCCCCCCCTCCTTCCTCTCTGCGGATGACTTCGTCAACCATTTTGAAAAGAAGGTCGACAACATCCGATCCTCGTTTGTTAAGTCAAACGACACCGCTGGTCCTGCTCACATTGCCCTACCCTATGCTTTGACCTCTTTCTCCCCTCTCTCTCCAGATGAAATCTTGCGTCTTGTGACGGCCGGCCGCCCAACAACCGGCCCGCTTGACCGCTTGATCCCTCCGATGTCAACAACTACAGACCAGTATCCCTTCTTTCTTTTCTCTCCAAAACTCTTGAACGTGCTGTCCTTGGCCAGCTCTCCTGCTATCTCTCTCAGAATTACCTTCTCGATCCAAATCAGTCAGGTTTCAAGGCTGGTCATTCAACTGAGACTGCTCTTCTCTGTGTCACGGAGGCTCTCCGCACTGCTAAAGCTAACTCTCTCTCCTCTGCCCTCATCCTTCTAGACCTATCTGCTGCCTTTGATACTGTGAACCATCAGATCCTCCTCTCCACCCTCTCCGAGTTGGGTATCTCCGGCGTGGCTCACTCTTGGATTGCGTCCTACCTGACAGGTTGCTCCTACCAGGTGGCGTGGCGAGAATCCGTCTCTGCACCACGTGCTCTCACCACTGGTGTCCCCCAGGGCTCAGTTCTAGGCCCTCTCCTATTCTCGCTATACACCAAGTCACTTGGCTCTGTCATATCCTCACATGGTCTCTCCTATCATTGCTACGCAGACGACACACAATTAATCTTCTCCTTTCCCCCTTCTGATAACCAGGTGGCGAATCGCATCTCTGCATGTCTGGCAGACATATCAGTGTGGATGACAGATCACCACCTCAAGCTGAACCTCGGCAAGAGAGCTGCTCTTCCTCCCGGGGAAGGACTGCCCTTTCCATGATCTTGCCATCACGGTGGACAACTCCATTGTGTCCTCCTCCCAGAGTGCTAAGAGTCTCGGCGTGACCCTGGACAACACCCTGTCGTTCTCCGCTAACATCAAGGCGGTGACCCGATCCTGTAGGTTCATGCTATACAACATTCGCAGAGTACGACCCTGCCTTACACAGGAAGTGGCGCAGGTCCTAATCCAGGCACTTGTCATCTCCCGTCTGGATTACTGCAACTCCCTGTTGGCGGGGCTCCCTGCCTGTGCCATTAAACCCCTACAACTCATCCAGAACCCCGCAGCCCGTCTGGTGTTCAACCTTCCCAAGTTCTCTCATGTCACCCCGCTCCTCCGCACACTCCACTGGCTTCCAGTTGAAGCTCGCATCTGCTACAAGACCTTGGTGCTTGCCTACGGAGCTGTGAGGGGAACGGCACCTCCGTACCTTCAGGCTCTGATCAGGCCCTACACCCAAACAAGGGCACTGCGTTCATCCACCTCTGGCCTGCTGGCCCCCCTACCTCTGCGGAAGCACAGTTCCCGCTCAGCCCAGTCAAAACTGTTCGCTGCTCTGGCACCCCAATGGTGGAACAAGCTCCCTCACGACGCCAGGACAGCGGAGTCAATCACCACCTTCCGGAGACACCTGAAACCCCACCTCTTTAAGGAATACCTGGGATAGGATATGGTAATCCTTCTAACCCCCCCCCCCCAAAAAAGATATAGATGTACTATTGTAAAGTGGTTGTTCCACTGGATATCTTAAGGTGAATGCACCAATTTGTAAGTCGCTCTGGATAAGAGCGTCTGCTAAATGACGTAAATGTAAATGTATGGGACAAATTCAAGTGTGTATTAAAGAAGTCAAACATTTAGTATTTGGTCCCGTCTTCCTAGTACCCGATGATTAAATCACGCTTTTACTGTAACTCTACAAACTTGTTTGCTGTTTGTTTTGGTTGTGTTTCAGATTATTTTGTGCCCAACAGAAATGTAGGGTAAATAATGTATTGTGTCATTTTGGAGTCACTTTTATTGTAAATAAGAATAGAATATGATTCTATACAATTCTACATTAATGTGGATGCTACCATGATTATGGATAGTATATTTGTGCATCTAATTTTCTCACTCATCATTATTCACGATTCATTCAGCATTATCCGTAATCATGGTAACCAAATACTAACTTTTGACTACTTTAATACACATATAACTGAATTTGTCCCATTTTGTCCCAATTAATAGAGTACAGAGCCAAAACAACAAAAAATGTGTCACTGTCCCAATACTTTTGGAGCTCACTGTAGGTGACAAATCTATTTGAAAAGCAAATTACATTGACATTTTGGTAATTTAGCAGACACTCTTAGCCAGAGCGACTTGCAGTCGATTGTGATATTGGTGATATTGATTTACCATTATCAGATTATTATACAATTGAAATTGAATTTTGACAGATATATGCTTCCATAGACAGTAACAGAGCAGTGGTAATTTGGAAACATTTGAATATGCAATAAAAACCTTCATAAACCAGGGTTGACATCGTTTCATGAATACATTAATGATATATATTTATTTTTTGAACACCTAACAATACAGCCGTTGAAGAGACATTAAATAAAGTATATTTCATATTTCAGAAGTTAGCTACAGTACTCTTGACAGGCGACACCACTACACTGTTCCATCCCAAAGCAGCATAACAAACTATTCAGAGTGTGATGGAAGTTGATCTTCTCAGGAAGGCAGGCTGCGAACACTGGATGGCCTTCAATTGGACTTCCTTGATTCTTCATGTCCTCTCCACTTTCTCCTTCTCAAAATGCATTCGAGGAGAAGATGCAAATCAAATCAATCAAATTGTATTGGTCGCATACACATGGTTAGCAGATGTTAATGCGAGTGTAGCGAAATGCTTGTGCTTCTAGTTCCGACCGTGCACTAATATCTAACAAGTAATCTAACAATTTCACAACAACTACCTTATACACACAATTGTAAAGGAATGATTAAGAATATGTACATATAAATATATGGATGAGCGATGGCCGTACGGCATAGGCAAGATGCATTTGATGGTATAGAGTACAGTATATACATATGAGATGAGTAATGTAGGGTATGTAAACATTATATAAAGTGGCATTGTTTAAGTGACTAGTGATACCTTTATTACATCCAATTATTAATTATTAAAGTGGCTAGAGATTGAGTCTGTATGTTGGCAGAAGCCACTCAATGTTAGTCATGGCTGTTTAACAGTCTGATGGCCTTGAGATAGAAGCTGTTTTTCAGTCTCTGCAAGGTCCCTCCCTTTTCCACCAATGCAGACCATTTCTAGAAGAAGTCAAGAAAATGGACACACAGGATCAATGAAAGGCAAAATGAGATCCACCACCTGTGTTCTTAGAAGGGGCGGTAGATGGAGGGCTCACCTGGGGGCATGTGGGAGAGGTGTGGGCCCTTGCAGGCTAAACATGTCCCCACAGGACTAGTCTTTGACACGGGGCCTTCCACAAACCAGAGACTGTTCCGACTCTTTGATCTCTATGGATCGCTTGTAAAGCTCCGCTGCTTTCTCAAAGGCCTCCTCCACACAGCTGGGGGAAAGAGAGGGAGGAGGGAGGAGAGGAAGATGGACAGAGAAGAGAGAAAACAAGGTTTAGAAAGAGATATGGGCCTCCTGAATGGCGCAGTGGTCTAAGGCACTGCATCGCAGTGCTAGCTGTGCCATTAGAGATGCTGGTTCGATGCCAGGCTCTGTCACAGCCGGCCGCGACCAGGAGACCCATGGGGCGGCGCACAATTGGCCCAGCGTCGTCCGGGTTAGGGGAGGGTTTGGCCAGCCGGAATGTCCTTGTCCCATCGTGCAATGGTGACTCCTGTGGCGGGCCGGGCGCATGCACGCTGACCAGGTCGGCAGGTGTACTATGTTTTCTCCGACATATTGGTGCGGCAGGCTTCTGGGTTAAGCAGGCATTGTGTCAAGAAGCAGTGCGGCTTGGCTGGGTTGTGTTTTGGAGGACGCACGGCTCTCGACCTTCTCCTCCCCCGAGTCCGTACGGGAGTTTCAGCAAAATTAGAGAGAAAAAAAGAAAAAAAAGAAAGAGATAATGGGTTGATGATAATGATGATTAAACCAATCGTTCAGCTTATAGTACTGTATGTACATTAACAATAAGATGGTGCGTGTGTACTCAACAGAGTACTGCTAGGTTCTTCAGATTCTCTCCGACCCATGAGCGTCCCAGACTGTCCTCATACACTCTCATAGCCTGTTTATACAGGGGCAGCGCCTCACTCTGCTTCTTCTGTCAGACACACAATAACACACAGTCAGACCAATGTCCAGACAGAATCTGTGAGAAACAGTCTGAATTTCCATTTGAAGTCCAATTAAGCTGGGAAATCAAATCAAACCATACACATGCTGTATGCTTTCCAGCAGTTCCCATCTTTCCCTAATATGCATGCAACAGACCTGGGGTTAATGTGAAAAATCATTTCAAACACCTTATCTGTGCCTGTTTGAGCTTGCCTGGCTTAATAAACCAAAACAGGTTCCAAACCTGCAAACCCTGTTTGAGTTTGCCCGGCACTCCAGGCAAACTCAAGAAAACTCAAGTATTTGAAAGGATTTTTAAAGTATTTGAACCCGTGTCGGGTATGCAGTGAACTGCTAGCATTGTTGGTCCTCTCAGCACTTGGCAGCAGACGCCAGCCAGGTTGACCAATGCTGTGGCCATACTGGGGTGTTTGGGTCCAAAACTCTTCTCCCTGATGTCCAAACCAGCTCGTGCATAGGAACAGACTCCAGTTTCCCCCTGGACAACACATCTCCTCTGTCAGCTTCACAAATCAGGATAACACACATGCTACAAGCTAATAGAACTCAAGGTCTCTAGGCTAACTGCCAAACAGTAATACACATAACACTACCAGACATTGGACGGTTGCTAAGGCTTCCATTGACTCTCTAAAGCCTTCAGAAACCGGATTGAGGCGTCTCCTGTCTCTGGGCAGATAACAGCAGCACAGTTTGTCAGTGGACTGCCTGGTGACAGAGAGACTGGAGATGTGCGTTCACGAGACCTCGCCATTTTTTATTTTCGTCTCTGAATGAATACAACATTGTCCGGTTGGAATATTATAAAAATTGATTTTAAACAGCGTTTGACATGCTTCTAAGTATGGTAATGGAACATTTTGACATTTTTTGTCACGAAATGCGCCCGCGCGTTACTCTTTGGATAGTGACCTGAACGCACAAACAAAACAGAGGTATTTGGATATAACTATGGATTATTTGGAAGAAAAAAAAACATTTGTTGTTGAAGTAGAAGTCCTGGGAGTGCATTCTGACGAAGAACAGCTAAGGTAATACAATTTTTCTAATAGTAATTCTGAGTTTAGTGAGCCCCGAAGTTGGCGGGTGTCTGAATAGCTAGCCTGTGATGGCTGAGCTATGTACTCAGAATATTGCAAAATGTGCTTTCACCGAAAAGCTATTTTAAAATCTGACATAGCGATTGCATAAAGGACTTCTGTATCTATAATTCTTTAAAAAATTGTTATGTATTTTGTCAACGTTTATGATGAGTAATTTAGTAAATTCACCGGAAGTTTGGGGTGGGAATGCTAGTTCTGAACATCACATGCTAATGTAAAAAGCAGTTTTTTGATATAAATATGAACTTGATTGAACAAAACATCCATGTATTGAAGTTATAGCATTTTTAACCTCTATGGGCTAGGTGGGACGCTTGCGTCCCACCTACTCAACAGCCAGTGGAATCCCGTGGCGCGATATTCAAATACCTTAGAAATGCTATTACTTCAATTTCTCAAACATATGACTATTTTACACTATTTTAAAGACAAGACTCTCGTTAATCTAACCACACTGTCCGATTTCAAAAAGGCTTTACAACGAAAGCAAAACATTAGATTATGTCAGCAGAGTACCCAGCCAGAAATAATCAGACACCCATTTTTCAAGCTAGCATATAATGTCACAAAAAACAAAACCACAGCTAAATGCAGCACTAACCTTTGATGATCTTCATCAGATGACACTCCTAGGACATTATGTTATTCAATACATGCATGTTATGTTCAATCAAGTTCATATTTATATCAAAAACCAGCATTTTACATTAGCATGTGACTAGCATGTGACTAGCATTCCCACCGAACACTTCCGGTGAATTTACTAAATTACTCACGATAAACGTTCACAAAAAACATAACAATTATTTTAAGAATTATAGATACAGAACTCCTTTATACAATCGCGGTGTCCGATTTTAAAATAGCTTTTCGGTGAAAGCACATTTTGCAATATTCTGAGTAGATAGCCCGGCCATCACGGGCTAGCTATTTTGACACCCACCAAGTGTGGTACTCACCAAACTCAGATTTACTATAAGAAAAATTGGATTACCTTTGCTGTTCTTCCTCAGAATGCACTCCCAGGACTTCTACTTCAGTAACAAATGTTGGTTTGGTTCCAAATAATCCATAGTTATATCCAAATAGCGGCATTTTGTTTGTGCGTTCAAGACACTATCCGAAGGGTAAAGAAGGGTGACGCGCCCGGCGCGTTTCGTGACAAAAAAATTCAAAATATTCCATTACCGTACTTCGAAGCATGTCAAACACTGTTTAAAATCAATTTGTATGCAATTTTTCTCGTAAAAAAGCGATAATATTCCGACCGGGAAACCCTGTTTTCATTCAAAGACGAAAAAATTAAAACATGGTGTCGGCTCGTGCACGCGCCCCCAGTC
Source organism: Salmo salar (assembly GCF_965601325.2). Classification (NCBI taxonomy): domain Eukaryota; kingdom Metazoa; phylum Chordata; class Actinopteri; order Salmoniformes; family Salmonidae; genus Salmo; species Salmo salar. The sequence continues at coordinate 57,572,299 of NC_138292.1, forward strand.
TCATTGTTCTCAGATCGACCACTATCCAAATGTGCTACTGTTTTTCAGCCATGGCCTGCAAAGTCACCATTCAACTTTCTGGCGCCTTCTGAGAGCCTAAGGAAGCGTTTGAAAATGTCACGTTATGCCAGAGATCCCCTGTTTTGGATAGAGATGATCAAGAAGGCCAAGAAATAGTCAGAGAGAGCGCTTCCTGTTTGGAATCTTCTCAGATTTTGGCCTGCCAAATGAGTTCTGTTATACTCACAGACACCATTCAAACAGTTGTAGAACCCTTAGGGTTTTTTCTATCCAAATCAAACAATTATATGCATATTCTAGTTACTGGGCAGGAGTAGTAACCAGATTAAATCGGGTACGTTTTTTATCCGGCCGTGCAAATACTGCCCCCTATCCCCAACAGGTTATTAAGGTTTTTGTATTTCGCGCCACGCTCTATCATTGGATATTGGGCGAGGCGTTCCGCTAGCAGAACGTCTGTCCTCATGGCATGGAGCATTGTGTGGTGTTCACTTTGTTTGTTGGGTCTGTAAAATCATTAACAATATTAAAAGGAGTGGTTCACGTATTCGGAACCAAATCTCTATTTTTTATGTAAATGGTATGTTATAGAAGGGTCCAGACACTTTTTTGTGATTTCACTTGGTTTTGAGAAACGTACCCCACCCGCGACACACTTCCTCATTGCTCGTTCTGCAGTATGGGGGCTGCGGATAAACATGAACAAAGGCTCCAAAATCCCCCAAATACTTCCTTTTCGAAACGGCAAAACTCTCAGTAATTATTTTTTATTTTTTAATTTTTTAAATAAATGTACCCCTTTTTCTCCCCAATTTCATGGTATCCAATTGGTAGTTACAGTCTTATCTCATCGCTGCAACTCCCGGGAGAGGCGAAGGTCGAGAGCCATGCGTCCTCTGAAACACAACCCAACCAAGCCGCACTGCTTCTTGACACAATGCCCACTTAACCCGGAAGCCAGGCGCACCAATTTGTCGAAGGAAACACCGTACCCCTGGCGACTGTGTCAGCTTGCACTGCGCCCGGCCCGCCACAGGAGTCGCTAGTGCGCAATGGGACAAGAATATCCCTGCTGGCCAAACCATCCCCTAACCCGGACGACGCTGGGCCAATTGTGTGCCGCCCCATGGGTCTCCCGGTCGCAACAGGCTACGACAGAGCCTGGACTCGAACCCAGAATCTCTAGTGACCACTACGCCACTCGGAAAGCCCAGCTCTCAGTATTTTGACGCAGGTCTTTAGATGTTGTACACATGAAATTGTGTCATTCAGAACTTTATCTGCAACATTATGTTGCGACTAGAGTGACACTTCTCCGTCCATTCTAGCAGCAGGCTACACAGAGAATGGAACAGCTGGATAGGAGAAATGGCTCAAGTCACACAAAATGGTGTAACTTTGCGGATAAATTTCAGAATGGCACAATTTCATGTGTACAACATCTAAAGACCTGCATCAATATATTGAGAATGTTTCCATTGTAAGAGGACATATTTGGGTGTTATTAATCAATCAATCAAATGTATTTAGAAAGCCCTTTTTACATCAGCCGATGTCACAAAGTGCTATACAGAAACCCAGCCTAAAACCTCAAACAGTAAGTAATGCAGATGTAGAGCCTTTGTTCATGTTTTTTTGGTGCCCCCATAATACACAACGATGATGAGGAAGTGCATCGCTTGTCGGGGTAAGTTTCTCAAAAACAAGTGCGGTCTGTACACTTCTATAACAGTCTGTACACTTCTATTTCGGTTCTTCACTTCTATAGCATGCCATTTACATCCAAAACACAGATTTGGTTGTAAAAAAAGTGAACTTCTCCTTTAAAATGTCAAAAGAAAAATGTGTCTAGGATTTGCCTTAATGGGATTATATGCAACATCCCCATGGCGTCTTGATTTGAAATGTACCATCTTCTCAACCTACCCTGCGAAAGTAGAGCAGGCCTAGTTGTTTGAGGGTGTAGGCCGGGGGGGGGGGGGGGGGGTCCAAGCTCTTATCATGATGTTCAGGGCTATCTCGTACTCTGCAGTCTCGTACTCCCTCCTCTAAGTGTGAATGGCAGCTAGGTTTTCGAGGGGCACAGTCAGGAACACTTTGGCTGCCGTGGAAAACAAAGTAGGGAGACACAGTTTAACATAACAACATGATCAAAATCATTGGATATAGCGAGTATGGCGCCGGAGAGGATGGCTGCTGTTTCACGGGCTCTTAACCATCTGTGCTATTTTGTTCGTTTTTTTGCGTTGTTTGTAACTTGTTTTTTTTGTGGTTTTTTTTACATAATGTTGCTGCTACTGTCTCTTCTGACCAAAAATAACTTCTGGACAGTGTTTACTCACCTCGAACTGGATGAAGATTTGTTCTTTAACGAGTCCGACGCAAAGGATATACTGCTTTCTCAGGAATGACCCCAAATCCCCATCATTTGCGTGAAAAAGGGGGCGGAGGTCGGGCTGCCTTCTGAGAATTCATAGGCGAGTGAGTAAACCTCCACTACCATCTGTTCTATTGGCCATCGTGCAAGATTATCCTACCAATGGGACATTAAAAACTGTAATATCTTATGTTTCACAGAGTCGTGGCTGAACGACGACACGGATAATATAGAGCTGGCAGGATTTTCCATGCATTGGCAAGACAAGGAAGCTACGTCTGGTAAGACGAGGGGCGGGGGTGTGTGTCTATTTGTCAATAACTGCTTGTGCGTGATGTGTAATATTAAAAAAGTCTAGAGGTATTGCTCGCCTGAGGTAGAGTAGATAATGACAAGCTGTGGACCACACTATGTACCAAGATATATATTATTCGTAGCCGTCTATTTACCACCACAAACCGATGCTGGCACTAAGACCGCACTCAACGAGCTGTATAAGGCCATAAGCAAACAAGAAAATGCTCATCCAGAAGTTGTGCACCTAGTGGCCGGGGACATTATTGCAGGCAAACTTAAATCCGTTTTAACTAATTTCTACCAGTATGTCACATGTGCAACCAGAGAAAAAAAACTCTAGACCACCTTTACTCCACGTACAGAGATGCATACAAATCTCTCCCTCTTCCTCCATTTGGCAAATCTGACCATAATTATATCCTCCTGATTCCTGCTTACAAGCAAAAACTAAAGCAGGAAGTACCAGTGACTCGCTCAATACCGAAGTGGTCAGATGACGCGGATGCTACGCTACAGGACTGCTTTGCTACCACAGACTGGAATATGTTCCCGGGATTCATCCAATGGCATTGAGGAGTATACCACCTCAGTCGTCGGCCTCATCAATAAGTGCATTGACGACAACGTCCCCACAGTGACCGTACGTTCATATCCCAACCAGAAGCTGTGGATTAGAGGCAGCATCCACATCGAGTTAAAGGCTAGAGCTGCCACTTTCAAGGAGCGGGATACTAATCCGGACGCTTATAAGAAATCCTGTTACGCCCTCAGATGAACCATCAAACAGGCAAAACGTCAATAAAGGTTTAAGATTGAATCCTACTCCCATTGTTCTCTGCAGATCCTCTCAAACTCTGTCAGATTAAATAGAAAACAATTGCTTATAGAGTCAGTGTGTGTTCTGACATACAGTCGAAGCAGGCGGTCTCCCTCATGAAAAAGTGCTGCTGAATTACTACCAATCACAACTACACAATATCTACACAAAACCTCTGTATGAGGAGCTGGATGTATTTAAACACGGTGTGCTCACTCACACCTGACTACATCCAGATCTGACCCAGCTCGTTACATGCCTAGGAGAAAAAAAGATGACCCGATGTACATCATCTGATCTTCACCAACTCGATAATGAATGTTTTACAGTCAGGAAATAATGACATGTTAGTACTCACGTTTATTTTAAGAGTTTTATTTTAAGTGCATTTCACATGGGTCACAAGTTCACAACATCATTAATAGGGAATAAAATAATGTAGGAAAATGGGGGAAGAGGAATGTGGAGTACTGACTGTTGATGGCCAGTACTGACAGTTCTGCTCTTAGAGCAGCAGAAGACCCAGTTGACTCAAACTTCCCTTAGAGCAGCAAAATTGTTTACTAGCAAGCAAAACATGTGGGTCACAAAACAGGTCTGCCTCACATGACCTGAATGATGGGTTGGAACCTACATCTCCTCCCACCTCCTCCTTCTTTTTCATTGGTTGTCTGATACAACCAATCATAATCCGTTCTGCTCTGAGAACATGTTGGAGTAAGTGAAATTCCCAAGAGTGTTATACTCATATAATGCAGGGCACAGTATGTGTGTTGGCCTCATCCACTCTGCAAAGGTGTTTCTATTCAGCTTTTTAGAGGACAGCAACAGACCCTCAACTATGATTTCAGTGTGCTGGAATGCATTGACATCTATATTTAATCAACAGCCAAATGTATTAGGCCTATAGAGCATGTATCATGTCATAGGCCTACAGAATTTGTTTTCCTTTATTTAACTAGGCAAGTCAGTTAAGAACAAATTCTTATTTTCAATGACAGCCTAGAAACAGCAGGTTAACTGCATTGTTCAGGGGCAGAACAACAGATTTTTACCTTGTCAGCTCAGGGATTCAATCTTGCAACCTTTCAGATACTAGTCCAATGCTCTAACCACTAGGCTACCTGCCGCTCCAACATTAACTCTAAACTTGTCATAGAGTACAGAGAACATACATGGCTTGTGGTCCAGGGAGTAAAATGGCTTTATAATGGCTGGTGATTCAAGTAATTATTTTCCCTGATGTCACTTATGTAACTGTAATAGTATGTTTCCACTTTACTCACTTTTAATTGGGCTAGCCAAAGATTTAAATAAGAGACCTGCCACCTGGTGGAAATGAATGGAACAACAGGGAAAACATATTCTAGAAATAATATCAAATCAAATCAAATGTATTTATATAGTCCTTCTTACATCAGCTAAAATCTCAAAGTGCTGTACAGAAACACAGCCTAAAACCCAAAACAGCAAGCAATGCAGGTGTAGAAGCACAGTGGCTAGGGAAAACTCCCTAGAAAGGCCAAAACCTAGGAAGAAACCTAGAGAGGAACCAGGCTATGAGGGGTGGCCAGGCCTCTTCTGGCTGTGCCGGGTGGAGATTATAACAGAACATGGCCAAGATGTTCAAATGTTCATAGATGACCAGCAGGGTCAAATAATAATAACCACTGTGGTTGTCGAGGGTGCAACAAGTCAGCACCTCAGGAGTAAATGTCAGTTGGCTTTTCATAGCTGATCATTCAGAGTATCTCTACCGCTCCTGCTGTCTCTAGAGAGTTGAAAACAGCAGGTCTGGGACAGGTAGCACGTCCAGTGAATAGTTCAGGGTTCCATAGCCGCAGGCAGAACAGTTGAAACTTGAGCAGCAGCACGGCCAGGTGGACTGGGGACAGCAAGGAGTCATCAGGCCAGGTAGTCCTGAGGCATGGTCCTAGGGCTCGGGTCCTCCGAGAGAGAGAGAGAGAGAGAGAGAGAGAGAGAGAGAAGAAAGAAAGAAAGAAAGAAAGAAAGAAAGAAAGAAAGAAAGAAAGAAAGAAAGAAAGAAAGAAAGAAAGAAAGAAAGAAAGAAAGAAAGAAAGAAAGAAAGAAAGAGAATTAGAGAGAGCATACTTAAATTCACGCAGGACACCGGATAAGACAGGGGAAATACTCCAGATATAACAGACTGACCCTAGCTCCCCGACACATAAACTACTGCAGCATAAATACTGGAGTCTGAGACAGGAGGGGTCGGGAGACACTGTGGCCCCATCCGACGATACCCCCGGACAGGGCCAAACAGGCAGGATATAACCCCACCCTATGGGCCCTGTTATGCACTACATAGGGAATAGGAGGCAATTTGGGGCGCATCCCATCACGTTATGTGAATCTGCATACTCCCATTAGATAATCCCCAACATAATGGAATTTTAAATAAATGATCAAATTCTGCTATGTCATTGTCCTCGTCAGTGGTGTAAAGTACTCAAGTAAAAATACTTTAAAGTACTACCTAAGTAGGTATTTTGGGTATCTTTACTTTACTATTTATATTTTTGACAATTGTTACTTTTACTCCACCACATTCCTAAAGAAAATAGTGTACTTTTTACTCCATAGATTTTCCCTGACACCCAAAAGTACTCATTACACTTGGAATGCTTAGCAGGACAGGAAAATGGTCCAATTCACACTCTTATCAAGAGAACATCCCGGTCATCCCTACTGCCTATGATCTGGCGGACTCACTAAACACATGCTTTGGTTATAAATTATGTCAGAGTGTTTGAGTGTGCCCCAGACAATCAGTACACAAAATGTAAATAAATAATTGTGCCGTCTGGGTTCCTTAATATAAGGAATGTGAAATTATTTACACTTTTACTTTTACTTTTGATACTAAAAGTATATTTGAGCAATTACATGTTCTTTTGATACTTAAGTATATTTAAAACCAAAGACTTTTGGACTTTTACTGAATTAGTATTTTACTGCGTGACTTTCACTTTTACTTGAGTCATTTTCTATTAAGGTAATTTATGACAATTGGGTAGTTTTTCCACCACTGGTCCTCGTGCATTTAGGAACGTGCGTTTATAATAGTAATACACGTGTGTCTTTTAATAATAATGAGACTTTCCTTGGAACTTTACAGGCAAAGTACAGGTTACTGTTTCTTCTCAATAGCAATTAGAAAAATTAATGATGGAATAAATCGCTTTTAAAAAGTTACAAGTTAAGTAAAAGTTGACCGTATATATATGGACGGAGAGCCCGTCGAGACCTGGCACGTCCAGCAGATGGAGCCATCGCCTCGTGATGTGTCAGACAGAGTATGGGGGAGACCTATCCTTTTCTTATGATTTACTATTTAATAAACACCCATACTCTGTCCGTGGCTGATCTGTGTAAACGTCTTGACCCAACCCCCTGGTCTGCCACTATATATATATATATATATATATATATATATTATAGGGACAATTTACTGCAGCCTACTGTAATATCACATTTAATTGAACATTGTGGATAGTATTGATGAAAGGGGTTATTTAAAACAAAAATGCTTTATAACAAAGATTAAAGATCACTTTCTAATAAAACAATTCTGTATCCTCGACTATGTAGTGTTTTGAAAAGAGTTATCACTCTGCCTTGTCTTTCAGTCTCCATAATCTGGGCTGTGGGTAATATCCCGCAGCGCGCCAAATCTCCATCCACATCCCCATCACTCTTCCTTACCTTTTCCAGGTAGGTGCCAAACGGTCGTTCAGATTCTGCATGGTATGCTTCTCGTTGGCACCGATAGTTATCTGGCCTGGCCCGTCCATAGAGAAGGAGGAGTGAGAGATACGGGTGCCGTATCCCCCGGCACCTTACCTCTAAGCCAAAACAGTACAAATCGTTCATTCCCGGTGGACCCACAAGACAACGTGATCCACATGCCTCGCTATTTAAACTCATCCCCATCAAGACTTCACTGTCACTATCCTCAAACCACCACCCATTGAAATCCCAAAGCCCCCTCATTCAGCCAATACACATGTAGATGAAAAAAAAACAATTAACTTGATGCCCTCTATGTATTCTCTGGTGACCCTAAAGGTTAAAGAGAAGTGTTTGACTTGACTCTTCTTTGGCACCGTGTGACGAGAGGTATTTCCAGGGAAACCAAGACACCATTGCGTGCCTAATAACTTGGCAGGCCTTCTGCTATTTCTACTGTTTTCTTTGGTTCTATTATCACAGTTAGAGATATTTATGTTCTGCCTCAATTAGCGTAAGACGGTAACAAAAGTGAAAGAGTGAGTCATTATTGTCTTTGGCCTACATGCCTGTGTCTTCGCTATTATGATCAGTGGTGGAAAAAGTACCCACATGTCATACTTGAGTAAAAGTAAAGATACCTTTATAGTAAGTTACTCAAGTAAAAGTGAAAGTCACACAGTAAAATTCTACTTGAGTAAAAGTCTAAAAGTATTTGGTTCTAAATATACTTAAGTATCAAAAGTAAATGTAGTTACTGAAATATACTTAAGTATCAAAAGTAAAAGTATAAATCATTTCAAATTCCTTATATTAAGCAAAGCAGACGGCACCATTGTCTTTTATGTATGGATAGCCAGGGGCACACTCCAACACTCAGATATCATTTACAACCAATGCATTTGTATTTAGTGAGTCTGCCAGATCAGAAGCCGTAGGGATGACCACCTGTTCTCTTGATAAGTGCGTGAATTTGACCATTTTCCTGTCCTGCTAAGCATTTAGCATGTAACGACTACTTTTGGGTGTCAGGGAAAATGTATGGAGTAGAAAGTACGTCATTTTCTTTAGGAATGTAGTGAAGTAAAAGTAAGAGTAGTCAAAAATATAAATAGTAAAGTAAAGTACAGATACCCCAAAAAACGACTTAAGTAGTACTTTAAAGTATTTTTACTTAAGTACTTTACACCACTGATTATAATAAAGCAGGTACGGAGAGGAGTGGTATACCTCCTTTACTGGAAGTTACACCAGTAAAAAAGAGACACATCACCGACTGGGCCAGCACAATTTAGAGGGCTGGAGGTGGAAGGACCCTAACAAAAGGCGTGCATTTCTAATCTAGGACATCAACAATCTCACATGCTTTTTTGCTTTAATTATCCTTTTAATTTCCCTTAAATTATCAGTTTCTACAATACACTCTCTTCCACACCCACATCTCAAAACTGAATTAACAACATCTCACACACACCCCAATTACCCCAGTTACCACACACACACCTCCAATCGTCCTAGGAAAGAGCCACCTATGCATTCTCATCATCCTTGGAGTGCCAGAAACTGACAGACTGGCTTCCAGTTTTTCTATATAAATGAGATGATACTTTACATTACTGTGAAGTGCACAATGAAAAGAGACATCAGGTTCATGTTAAACCATTATCTCTTGTTTCCTATTTCCATAACAGCATGTCACTTTGGCTGTGGTATCCTGACAACAATTCCAGTGTTTAAAAATATACTGCTCAAAAAAATAAAGGGAACACTTAAACAACACATCCTAGATCTGAATGAAAGAAATAATCTTATTTAATACTTTTTTCTTTACATAGTTGAATGTGCTGACAACAAAATCACACAAAAATAATCAATGGAAATCCAATTTATCAACCCATGGAGGTCTGGATTTGGAGTCACACTCAAAATTAAAGTGGAAAACCACACTACAGGCTGATCCAACTTTGATGTAATGTCCTTAAAACAAGTCAAAATGAGGCTCAGTAGTGTGTGTGGCCTCCACGTGCCTGTATGACCTCCCTACAACGCCTGGGCATGCTCCTGGTGAGGTGGCGGATAGTCTCCTGAGGGATCTCCTCCCAGACCTGGACTAAAGCATCCGCCAACTCCTGGACACTCTGTGGTGCAACGTGGCATTGGTGGATGGAGCGAGACATGATGTCCCAGATGTGCTCAATTGGATTCAGGTCTGGGGAACGGGTGGGCCAGTCCATAGCATCAATGCCTTCCTCTTGCAGGAACTGCTGACACACTCCAGCCACATGAGGTCTAGCATTGTCTTGCATTAGGAGGAACCCAGGGCCAACCGCACCAGCATATGGTCTCACAAGGGGTCTGAGGATCTCATCTCGGTACCTAATGGCAGTCAGGCTACCTCTGGCGAGCACATGGAGGGCTGTGCGGTCCCCCAAAGAAATGCCACCCCACACCATGACTGACCCACCGCCAAACCGGTCATGCTGGAGGATGTTGCAGGCAGTAGAACGTTCTCCACGGCGTCTCCAGACTCTGTCACGTCTGTCACGTGCTCAGTGTGAACCTGCTTTCATCTGTGAAGAGCACAGGGCGCCAGTGGTGAATTTGCCGATCTTGGTGTTCTCTGGTAAATGCCAAACGCCCTGCACGGTGTTGGGCTGTAAGCACAACCCCCACCTGTGGACATCGGGCCCTCATACCACCCTCATGGAGTCTGTTTCTGACCGTTTGAGCAGACACATGCACATTTGTGGCCTGCTGGAGGTCATTTTGCAGGGCTCTGGCAGTGCTCCTCCTGCTCCTCCTTGCACAAAGGCGGAGGTAGCGGTCCTGCTGCTGGGTTGTTGCCCTCCTACGGCCTCCTCCACATCTTCTGATGTACTAGCCTGTCTCCTGGTAGCGCCTCCATGCTCTGGACACTACGCTGACAGACACAGCAAACCTTCTTGCCACAGCTCGCATTGATGTGACATCCTGGATGAGCTGCACTACCTGAGCCACTTGTGTGGGTTGTAGACTCTGTCTCATGCTACCACTAGAGTGAAAGCACCACCAGCATTCAAAAGTGACCAAAACATCAGCCAGGAAGCATAGGAACTGAGAAGTGGTCTGTGGTCCCCACCTGCAGAACCACTACTTTATTGGGGGTGTCTTGCTAATTGCCCATAATTTCCACCTGTTGTCTATTCCATTTGCACAACAGCATGTGAAATTTATTGTCAATCAGTGTTGCTTCCTAAGTGGACAGTTTGATTTCACAGAAGTGTGATTGACATGGAGTTACATTGTGTTGTTTAAGTGTTCCCTTTATTTTTTTGAGCAGTGTATATAGATATATATTAACAAGCTTCATTTACAACATTCTAAATGGATATCATATCTGTATGAATTGAATTATATTTTTTTTACAGCTTTTAAAGACTATAATATATACAGAAGATAGTTCCTTAACTATTTAGAAAATCTATAAGTTAACAACTCTAATGTTGGTCACTGTCAATGATTCTCCCTTCAGTCCAGATAAGAGTGGAGGACGTACGTCATCACTCACTGTCCACTTAACCTTTTCTCATCGGTTGTTTAGGTTTCGCTTTAACCATATCACTGTTATAATCACTTTATAACTACACTCTAAAAAGAAAAGGTTCCGGCAGTATCCTTTAGGGGTTCTTCAAATTGAAACTGTGGGGGAACCCCTATAAGTTCTTCGAAGAACTCTTTAAAAGGTTGATTTTAGTGGCAAAGCTGAATAAACAAATCTAAATATGAGGTAAACTCCCAGCAGAGCCTCAAGTCCAATGGGTATATTCTCTGGCGTGTTGATGTTAATGTGTTGATGCTCTCCGTATCCATAGCCAGAATGATATTTCAATACATGGTGATTGAACAGGTTTCCTGTTATATTCATCAGAGGTGTAGGGAGGGTGAAGTCTGTGAATCCAAAATTGTTTAACTATTCAGATGTTTAACAAAACCTGCACACAACAGTATTCATACCTTGATTTTTGTGGTAAATATGAATTAAAAAGCTGTTTTGATAATGGTTTTACATACCTTGTCCATAATGTAGAGGCCTATGGGATTTTCATTGAAGAGGTAAGGGAGGAGGATGGTACATGTGATCTGCATAACATACCAATACTAATTGACATATCTTTGTATGCCTCCTCTGTATACCTACAGAAACACAAGTGAGCAGTTCAGTCATTTGCACCCAATACAGCAAGCCTTCAACATTTTTCTTATAGCATACATATTCTTACCTCTTTGTTGATTTGATAGCCATTAAATTGTACATTTTCTGTTTTAGAAAGATTTGCACAAATATGAGAAGATCAATTCTATCATCAAACAATATCAATTTAGATCATACACGGGACAAACCTTACCTTAAATTGAGGAGATCTATACTTGTTTCAGTTAAGTGCCTGCTGTCCTTCCAAATTCAAATCCAAATGTTTCAGTTGGGCAGTTAGCTTTTTGCAAGAACTCCCACCAACTATGGAGATTCCTCAATGAACACCTCCTCCTATGGGGTTCTTGGAAGAACGTTTTGGGGGAAATTTTCAGTGTCGAGAACCCTAAGGTTCTTCAAATAACTTTGAGGATCTTAGAAGAACCCTTGTTGAACCCCTCATTTTTAGAGTGTAGGTCTATATTAAGAACAACAGTAATAATATGGTGCCTTCGTGTTTCAAATGTGTTTCTAAGTGATGGACAACTTGCCACTTAATCCACGGCATTTTTTTATGATCGATCCATGGTTTTCCTGCAAGTGGAAGTTAGAGTTGGTAGACCTTGGCCTTGGATACAGGTGTTATGACAGGGTTGTAGACTTCTGTAACAACAACCACTATTGAATGTCTGAGTTTTACTTTATTCTCTCACATTTACAGGTGAATGATTCGAATATTGATGTGCCCCGCCTGAATGCAGAATGGCACCAAGTAGCCATTATGCATGGCGTTTCCATCATCTTTTTCAAACAATCAAGAGATTTATCTTGGACATTATCAGATATTTGTCTTTGACCATATTAGTTACATAGACCTTTGTGTATAAAAGACCTGACATAGAGAACTGGCAATATCATTCACAATTGCTGACTTCATATTGTACAGACTGTTACATACAATCACCTCTCTTTTACAGAAACAAGATTCTCTGGTCTGACGAAACCAAGATTGAACTCTTTAGCCTGAATGCCAAGAGGCATGTCTGGAGGAAACCAGGCATCACTCATCACCTGGCCAATACCATCCCTGCGGTGAAGCACGGTGGTGGCAACATCATGCTGTTGGGATGTTTTTCAGCGGCAGGGACTGGGAGAATAGTCAGGATCGAGGGAAAGATGAACGGAGCAAAGTACAGAAAGATCATTGATGAAAACCTGCTCCAGAGCACTGAGGACCTCAAACTGGGGGCAAAGGTTCACCTTTGAACAAGACACAAAGGTTCACCTTCGAACAGGATGAAGACCCTAAGCACACGGCCAAGGGAACGTTTCCAATTCATGATACATTTCTGTTGTATGTGTGTTTGCCATTAATCCCTTGTCAAGTGTGTACCCCCTCTACAGGCCAATGGAGAATACAGTTGAAAGGAATACATGCTCCAAGGCCTACTGGGAGTGCTGTTCCAATCTAGTCCTTTAGCCAAAGTGGCAAGTGGTGAAATGTTAGTCTTGATGCTACAAATCCAATGTCCAGAGTTGGATTCAAGTTGAAAAATAATAATACATTTATTTGTCGTTCTTCTGGATACAAAAAATGTATATAATTCTACCAAAACTAATTCTTATCATTAAACTAAAGAAGCAAACAGCATGGTAAACATGGTCTGGTTTGGTCAAAAGACTGTGTGCTGCCATTCCAGTCGTATTTTGACAGTTATATTAGCCATTTAGCCGCTACACTTAGTCAAAATACTCCGCTGGAAAATACTTCCTTGGAATTTAAAAACTGGATTGTTTGGAAGGACGCATAGGATCAAAGCACTCGCGCAGCCTCAAGACTAAAGTACAGCGTAGAAAATACGCACTTGTGTATATAAAGCAGCCTAACAAGCGCACACACTTTTGGATGATTAGTGGGTACATTTGAGTGTATGGCTACACTTATAATGCATTCAAAGTATGGAAAGTTTGCTATTGGAGAGACTTATTTGGACAAAGGATTGAATGCATAGAATCCGATTTCCAAACCCTGCTGCCTAATTAATTGAAGTGTGAAGATTAACGATATAGTGACACTGTTAAAGGAGCGCAGGGCTTATTGATCTATGTTCATGGTTGCAAATCTAAATATATATTACTGTGATAGCCGATTGAGGGAATATGGCTGAAGAGAATGCTACCACTGCAGATAGCGTTGTGTATGTGGGCGACATGGCGCTACGAGAAGAACCTTTATCAGAAAAGGCCTCAAAGGAGGAAGTTTCCCAAATGCGCAAATCCAGAAGAGGTAAACTGGGAAAGCTGACTCGCAAAATGAACATTGTTACTGATCTAATGACCGACAATAAGAATATTGAAGTTGAGAAGAAAACATGCTCCAGTTCAATGAAATGTTTAATGGATTCAAAGAAATGTATTGAGTCCCATCATCGCATGATACCTGAGGATGAAAGAAAAAAATGATATGTTGAATTGGTATGAACCAAAATGGCATCATATTAAGACATTTCTTCTTACTGTGTCCCAGCACCAGAGAAAGTTGATGAATGCACTGACGATAGGGATGATGTTTAACCTACTGACAGTGTGTCCCAAACCTCCAGCCGCAACTCTAACAGGAGTTCCCGCTCAGGTGTGTCCTCCACATCCTCAGCCTGCATCAGACCAGAGGCTGAAAGAGCAGCATTAATAACAAAGGCTGCTGCTCTCAAATTCAAACACCATCTAGAGGATAAGGAGGAGGAATTCAACCAACAAAAGATGGAACTGAGGAAAAGAATGGAGAACCTAGAGCTGCAAACTGAAATAGCGGCTACCTTTTACATCTGCAGGGGAAGAAAGAAAGGCCAACTCAACAATAGATGACATGAATGACTACTTCAATGAAATGGCAGGGTGATACAGGATTTTCGACCTTGAATTTCACACAGGGCAGGGGGGCACTTCTGCCAGACATGCACCAAGTGTGCATCTCAAAGAAGGACCTCAATTCAATGAGCACATTGACATTCAATCAGCCCAGGCTCACAGTGTTCGAGCTCAATCAGAACAGTCAGGACACAGTGTGATTCAGACAGCAGCTCAAGGAGAGCACACTGCTGCACAAGACTCTAACCCAAGCAAAGGCCCATCGGTGCTGACCAACTCACATAGAGAGCCACGGGGACTACAGACGAGACTTTCCAATTCATAGGACGGTGCTCAGGACATTTCACAGGAAAACATAGAAAACCCTCTCATCACCATTCTCCAAAGACAGAATGAAGTTACTGCTATGTTAGTGAAACAGCATCATCATTCCTTTCTGCCACCCAGAGACATTATTGTTTTTGATGGTGATATTTTACAGTACAGGTCCTTCAATCAGTCATTTGAACATGGTACAGAACAGGGGTTGGGCAACTCCAGTCCTCGATGTCCTGATTGCTGTCACACTTTCCCCAATCCCTAGCAAACACAGCTGATTAATCAAATTGCATTCTAAACTGAAGATCATGATTAGGTGATTATTGGAGTCAGGTGTGTTAGCTGGAGCAAAACTGTGACACCAATCAGGCCCTCGAGGACTGGAATTGCCCACCCCTGGTATAGAGAATAGAGCCATAACTAGCAAGGACAAACTGCACTTCCTCGAACAGTACCCTAGAGGGCAGGCTCGAGAGCTAGTTAGGATCTGCCAACATATGGCTCCAGATAGGGGCTATCAGAAAGCCAGGGGCTTATTGAAAGAGCACTACGGTAATGAATACAAGATTGTCAATGCATACATGGAGAAGGCTTTTAGCTGGCCTAGCATCAAATCCAAAGACCACAAGGCATTACAGGCTTATGCATTATACCTCAGAGGTTGTTGTAATGTAATGGAAGACATGGACGAGATGGATCTGGCCTCCAGCTTAAAGAACTTCATCCTGAAACTACCCTACAAACTCAAGGAGAGGTGGAGGTCGTTTGCTTGTGAGTTACAGGAGCGCCATGGCAAGCGTGCTAGACTCCTTAATCTCATCCTGTTAATTGAAAAACAAGTGAGAAAACCTACAAATCCAGTGTTTCGGTGATATTCAAGATCCTACAGAATCCAGAAGAAAGACTCAAAGGCCACAGTCAAGGCTCATTCACACGTCTATTCACAAATCCACATGGAGCAGCATTGCTGCCAGCGTGTCATCACCACAGCAAACCCCCAAACCCAATACATCAGATGTCTGTTCTGTAACAGCAGTCACAAATTGGAGCTGTGTCCACAACTTAGGAAAAGGAGCCACAGGGAGAAGATGGGTTTCCTAAAGGGAATTTGTTTTGGTTGCTTGTCAAGTGGACACATGTCAAGAGACTGAAATAGGCGTCTCAAATGCATGGTATGTAACCAAACTCACCCAAGTGTGCATCATATTGAATAGCAGAGCATTCATCAGACGCACCAGTGAGCAGTGCACTGGTTTCTCTGAACATATATGGGTATACTGGGGCTGGGGACCAAGAATGTGTACTTGCTATTGTACCAGTGAAGGTCAAACACAGTAAAGGCAGCAGGGTTATCCAGACATACGTCTTCCTACACCCAGGATGCACAGCCACATTCTGCACAGAGAGACTGATAACACAGCTTGGCATCACAGGAAGAGGAGCCAAAATGGTGTTGATGACCATGAATCAAGTAAAAGGAAATTCGATGCACACTCATGTTATCAGAGGATGGACATTTTAGAGTTGAAGAAAAACAACTTAATCGAATTACCTGAAGTCTACACAACATGCCAGTGAGTACAGAAACCATCCCTACAGAGAAAGACACGTCCAAGTGCCCTTACCTGAATAATGTAAAGATTCCTGAAATTAATGCAGAAGTGGAGATGTTGATAGGAACCAATGCTCCCAAGCTCATGGAACAATTGGAGGTGGTTAACAGCAGTGAAAATGGACCATATGCTGTGAGGACCCTACTGGGGTGAGTTGTCAATGGTCCCCTTAGAAGCCATAATAATGAGGACAAGAGTCGCCGTCCTACTGTTACAGCTAACAGAATCTCAGTTTCAAATCTGGAAGAGATGTTGATAAGTCACTACAGCACATATTTCAATGAGAAGTCCTACGAGGAGAAAAAGGAAATGTCAGTGGAAGACCAAAGGTTTATGAAGATAATGAATGATTCTGTCAAGTTACAGGAGGGCCATTACAGCCTGAGGTGACCTTTTCAGGAAGGATGATGTCACCTTACCCGAGAACCGTCATGTTGCTGAACATCGCCTCCTAAATATGAAATGCAAGTTCAAGAGAAATGAACACTTCCATAATGAATTACAAAGGTTTCCTTTCTGATGTCATTTACAAGGAGTATGCTGAGAGAGTGCTAGAAGAGCAACTAGAGCGTACAGATGGTAAAGTTAGGTATATTCCACACCATGGGGTATATCACCTAAAGAAGGGGACAATCAGAGTCGTGTTTGACTGTGCTGCTACATACAAAGGCACATCACTGAACTCCGAGCTTCTTCAAAGGCCCAGATCTGACTAACAGTCTCGTAGGTCTGCTCACACGATTCCGCCAGGAGCCTGTAGCAATGATGGTCTGACGTACAAGCAATGTTTCACCAGGTAAAGGTATCACACAGTGATGTTGATTTCCTGAGGTTCATGTGGTGGCCTGGAGGTGACACTAGCCTCTCACCTGTTGAGTATCGCAGGAGTGTACATCTGTTTGGAGCTGCCTCGTCAGCCAGCTGTGCAAACTATGCATTAAATAAGACTTCAGAGGAACGTTGTCATCCATAGGTGGTTGACACAATGAGAAAGAATTTTTATGTTGATGACTGCCTGAAATTTGTGTCCGCTGAAGAGGAGGCAGTACAACTTGCCAAGGATATCACAGCTACTTGTCATAAAGGAGGATTCCATCTCTCCAAGTGGGTGAGCAATAGCCGAACTGTACCAGCCTCCATCTCAGAAGCTGAAGGAGCTAAAGAGGTGAAAGTTGAATTTGGACAGAGACAAACTTCCGATTGAAAGAGCACTGGGAGTACAATGGTGTGTGGAGAGCAACACATTTACCTTTATTGTCAACTTTAAGATTGAAAGGTGTTTTAAACCAACTAACTTGGGGCCACCCACTCAAGCTCAACTGCACCATTTCTCTGATGCCAGTGAGCTAGGTTACGGAACAGTAAGCTATGTGAGACTGATGAATCAAAGGGGTGATGTTCATGTATCTCTTGTCATGGGGAAGGCCAGAGTTGCACCTCTGAAGGAGATAACCATCCCTCGCATGGAGCTGGCTGCTGCAGTACTGAGTGTAAAGGTGGGCAAGATGCTGCGTACAGAGCTACAGCTGAAGCTGGATGACTCTGTGTTCTGGACAGATAGCCAGTCAGTGCTCAAGTACATAGCCAATGAGCATACAAGGTTTCAAACATTTGTGGCCAATAGGATCTCTGTTATCAGAGAGAACACATCCGTATCACAGTGGAGGTATGTGGATACTAGGCAAAATCCTGCTGATGATGCATCTAGAGGACTGAGTGGAAACAAGTTTCTGGAGTGCAAAAGGTGGATCCATGGCCCAACGTTTCTATGGAAACCAGAAGTGCAGTGGCCCCTGGAACACATTAACTAAGTTTCCCTCACATTTGCTGACCCCGAGATTAAAAATACTATTGTTGTGTGCAGTGCTACTGTCACTGAGATTGAAAATCCCACCAACAAGCTGCTATCTTATTTCTCTACTTGGATGTAGTTGAAGATTGCAGTTGCTTGGTTCCTGAAAGTGAAAAATGTGTTAGTCACTTGTACAGGAAAGAAAATGTATCTAATTCAATCTCAATCTCACCAGCATACACACACGCTCACGGAACCAAATGGTGAAAGACAAGAGTTGAGCCCACAAGACAACATTCAGTGGTCAAACTGTAAGTTTGGACGAACTGTTTAAAGCAGAGGAGGCGATCATTTGCTTCACCAAAAGACAAAGATTCCCAGAGGAGTTCTTGACTTTGACAATGACGCCATCTACAGTCAACAAAGGAAGTATCACTTATAAGTTGGATCTAGTGTTGGTTGATGGAGTTCTCTGAGTCGCAGGACGGCTGTGTAAGGCAGCTATGCCTGAAGAAGTTAAGCACCCTGTCATTCTTTCCAAAGACCTTGAAATATCTACACTTATCCTCTGCCACATACATCAACAAACAGGACACGGTGGAAGGAATCACATGCTCTCACTTCTCCGTCAAAGGTATTGGATCACCAATTCAAACTCTGCAGCAAGGAAGATCATCTCAGAGTGTGTTGTGTGCAGAAGTCAAAGAGGCCAGATTGGTGAGCAGAAGATGGCAGATTAGCCACTTTTATTTATTTATTTTTATTTTACCTTTATTTAACAGGTAGGCTAGTTGAGAACAAGTTCTCATTTGCAACAGATGGCACTGTGATAGACTACATCCAGTTTGCTGAGTAGAGTGTTGGAGGCTATTTTATAGATGACATCGCCGAAGTCGAGGATCAGTAGGATGGTCAGTTTTACGAGGGTATGTTTGGCAGCATGAGTGAAGGATGCTTTGTTGCGAAATAGGAAGCCGATTCTAGATTTAATTTTGGATTGGAGATGCTTAATATGAGTCTGGAAGGAGAGTTTACAGTCTAGCCAGACACCCAGGTATTTGTAGTTATCCACGTATTCTAAGTCAGAGCCGTCCAGAGTAGTGATGCTGGATGGGCGGGCAGGTGCGGGAAATGATTGGTTGAATAGCATGCATTTAGTTTTATTTGCGTTTAACCTGTTGGGGTGTAGGGGGCAGTATTTTCACGGCCGGATGAAAAACGTACCCAATTTAAACAGGTTACTACTCTGGCCCAGAAACTAGAATATGCATATTATTAGGAGATTTGGATAGAAAACACTCTGAAGTTTCTAAAACTGTTTGAATGGTGTCTGTGAGTATAATAGAACTCATATGGCAGGCAAAAACCTGAGAAAAAGTCAACCAGGAAGTGGAGGATCTGAGAATTGTAGTTCTTCTTTCTAGTCCCTTTCAAAACTACAGTATCTGTGGGGTTACGTTGCACTTCCTAAGGCTTCCATTGGCTGTCAAAAGCCTTCAGAAAGTTGTTTCAGCATTCTCCTGTCACTGGGCAGATAATAGGAGCTTAGTTACTGAGTGGACTGCCTGGCAACAAAGGGATTGGATATGCGCGGTCCCGCGCGTTATGCCTTTGGATAGTGCTCTGAACGCACGAACAAAATGGAGGTATTTGGACATAAATATGGATTATTTCGAACAAAAACAACATTTCTTGTGGAAGTAGCAGTCCTGGGAGTGCATTCTGACGAAGATCAGCAAAGGTAAGAGAATATTTCTAATACTAATTCTGAGTTTAGGTGGCCCCGAACTTGGCGGGTGTCTGTAGCTTAGCTTGCTGTGATGGCTGAGCTATGTACTCAGAATATTGAAAAATGTGCTTTCTCCGTAAAGCTATTTTAAAATCTGACACAGCGGTTGCATCCAGGAGTAGTCTATCTATAATTATTTAAATAATTGTTATGTATTTTGTCAACGTTTATGATGAGTATTTTTGTAAATTGATGTACTGATTCACCGAAAGTTTTGGTGGGAATACATTTTCTGAACATCACGCGCCAATGTAAAATGCTGTTTTTGGATATAAATATGAACTTTATCGAACAAAACATACATGTATTGTGTAACATAATGTCCTAGGAGTGTCATCTGATGAAGATCGTCAAAGGTTAGTGCTTCATTTAGCTGTGTTTTGGGTTTTATTGACACATGTCCTTGCTTGGAAAATGGCTGTGTGATTATTTTTGTCTATGTACTCTCCTAACATAATCTAATGTTTTGCTTTCGCTGTAAAGCCTTTTTGAAATCGGACAATGTGGTTACATCAAGGAGAAGTGTATCTTTAAAATGGTGTAAAATAGTTGTATGCTTGAGAAAGTTGAATTATGACATTTTGTTGTTTTTGAATTTGCCGCCCTGATATTTCACTGGCTGTGTCCCGCAGTTGGGACGCTAGCGTCCCACGTAGCCCATAGAAGTTAACACAGTGTCCAAAGAAGGGCCAGAAGTATACAGAATGGTGTTGTCTGCGTAGAGGTGGATCAGCGAATCACCAGCAGCAAGAGCGACATCATTGATGTATACAGAGAAGAGAGTCGGCCCAAGAACTGAACCCTGTGGCACCCCCATAGAGACTGCCAGAGGTCCGGACAACAGGCCCTCCGATTTGACACGCTGAACTCTATAAGAGAAGTAGTTGGTGAACCAGGCGAGGCAATCATTTGAGAAACCAAGGCTGTTGAGTCTGCCAGTAAGAATGTGGTGATTGACATAGTCGAAAGCCTTGGCCAGGTCGATGAAGACAGCTGCACAGTAATGTCTCTTATCGATGGCGGTTATGATATCGTTAAGGACCTTGAGCGTGGCTGAGGTGCACCCATGACCGGCTCTGAAACCAGATTGCATAGCGGAGAAGGTACGGTGTGATTCAAAATGGTCGGTAATCTGTTTGTTAACTTGGCTTTCGAAGACCTTAGAGATGCAGGGTAGGATAGATATAGGTCTGTAGCAGTTTGGGTGTAGAGTGTCTCCCCCTTTGAAGAGGGGGATGACCGCGGCAGCTTTCCAATCTTTGGGAATCTCAGACGATACGAAAGAGAGGTTGAACAGGCTAGTAATAGGGGTTGCAACAATTTCGGCAGATAATTTTAGAAAGAGAGGGTCCAGATTGTCTAGCCCGGCTGATTTGTAGGGGTCCAGATTTTGCAGCTCTTTCAGCACATCAGCTATCTGGATATGGGTGAAGGAGAAATGGTGGGGGCTTTGGCGGGTTGCTGTGGAGGGTGCCGGGCAGTTGACCGGGGTAGGGGTAGCCAGGTGGAAAGCATGGCCAGACGTAGAGAAATGCTTATTGAAATTCTCAATTATAGTGGATTTATCGGTTGTAACAGTGTTTCCTAGCCTCAGAGCAGTGGGTAGCTGAGAGGAGGTGCTCTTATTCTCCATGGACTTGAAAGGATCATGCCAGATATCCCACCATTTACCAAAAATACGTGTGGATTGCTTTAGTCCTACAGAAATCAGAAGAGGAAATGTTAAAAGATATGGAGTGATCTTTACATATGTCCAGTAGAGCAATACACATTGTAATTGCTTACTCTCTTGACACAGACTCGTGTATCAACACCATAAGAATATTTATGTGCAGAAGAAGACAAGTACAACACGTAAGATCTGATAATGGGACTAACTTTGTTGGTACTGAGAGATAACTCAGAGAAGCTCTATATGCTTTAAACCAAGGCAAGATCCAGGATGCTCTACTTCAGGAAGGAATACAACAGAGTTTTAATCCCCCTGGGGCGTCCCACCATGGAGGAGTCTAGGAAAGGCTCATTCGGGTGATTCGCCAGGTGCTCCATTCTGTTCTGAAACAACAGACCCTAGATGATCAGAATTCGTTTTGGTAGATTTATATCCAGAAGAATGACAAATGTATTATTATTTTTCAACTTGAATCAAACTCTGGACATTGGATTTGTATGTGTCAAGACTAACATTTCACCACTCTCCATTGTGGCTAAATGATTAGAATGGAATTTGTCGCCTCGTGAGTCTCCCGGTCGCAGCCGGCACGGGTATCGAACCAGCATCTGTAGCAATGCAGTTTTCACCGCGATGCAGTGTCTTAGACCACTCGGGAGGCCCAATCCACAAAGTTTTTAATGCTTATCAATTTGCACAAAGTATCAGAATACTAAAATACTACTTAAACAAGACTCTTAAAGAATTTAATATAAATGTTGATTTTATTGTTTGATCACAGAAACAATGAGAATATATATGGAAAAATAAAAAATAATGAAATGTTAGTTATATGAAACAGCCCGTGTAATCATCTGCCAGAGAGGAGCCACAATCGGCCCGAGCCCCAAGTAATACATTTAGGCCAGATAACTCACACCGGAATCGTCCCGAGCCCCTAGTAATACATTTGGGCCAGATAACTCACACCAGAATCGGCCCGAGCTCAATCCCCGCGTCTTAGCCATAAGTGATACTGCCGAAGGCGGCCCAGACTCGGGCCATATGACCTCGGCCGAGTCTGACTCTTAGCCGAGTGCCCCGACTCTCAGCCGGAATCGGCCCAGATCCACTGTGCTACAGTAGCTGGGTACTTACTTAAACTGCATACTATTTAGAATGTACTGCTTAGTAAAAACGAATGTAGTACGCAACTAATATCAACATACTATTCTCATCCATGCTGCGAAGGTGTCATCTAATGATCGATCGGGTTAAGTCCCGCCATTATGATTATCAGCTGTTGTCAAAAATATGTAGGTTTCAAAATAGGTTTATTTTCCTCTATAGTTTGCAGTAAATTCTACTAGATGAAAAGCCAAGATTCAAAAGGCACTCGCACATCTGAGCAATCTTGTTACAGGTGCATGGCAACAGTTGAAACAGGATGAATGAAAAAAGGAAACCGCACACTGTTCTTGATAGTATCACTGATATTTAATAAGCTTACGTATCGGCCTAACGGCCTTCGTCAGAGCTTTTCTACTAGATGAAAAGCCGAAATCAGTACATCCTGGAATTTAAAGCGTACTACATTTCTGAAATTCCACATACTAAACTCAGCAAAAACAGAAACGTCCTCTCACTGTCAACTGCGTTTATTTTCAGCAAACTTAACATGTGTAAATATTTGTATGAACATAACAAGATTCAACAACTGAGACATAAACTGAACAAGTTCCACAGACATGTGACTAACAGAAATTGAATAATGTGTCCTTAAACAAAGGTGGGGGGTCAAAATCAAAAGTAACAGTCAGTATCTGGTGTGGCCAACAGCTGCATTAAGTACTGCAGTGCATCTCCTCCTCATGGACTGCACCAGATTTGCCAGTTCTTGCTGTGAGATGTTACCCCACTCTTCCATCAAGGCCCCTGCAGGTATCCTGACATTTCTGGGGGGAATGGCCCTAGCCCTCACCCTCCGATCCGACAGGTCCCAGACGTGCTCAATGGGATTGAGATCTGGGCTCTTCACTGGCCATGGCAGAACACTGACATTCCTGTGTTGCAGGAAATCACACACAGAACGAGCTGGATGGCTGGTGGCATTGTCATGCTGG
This sequence comes from Salmo salar, assembly GCF_965601325.2. Taxonomy (NCBI): domain Eukaryota; kingdom Metazoa; phylum Chordata; class Actinopteri; order Salmoniformes; family Salmonidae; genus Salmo; species Salmo salar. The sequence goes on from NC_138292.1 coordinate 57,595,886, forward strand.
AGGGTCATGTCAGGATAAGCGTGCAGGAAGGGTCCCACAAGAGGGAGGAGGATGTCTTCCCTGTAACGCACAGCGTTGAGATTACCTGCAATTACAACAAGCTCAGTCCGATGATGCTGTGACACACCGCCCCAGACCATGACGGACCCTCCACCTCCAAATCGATCCCACTCCAGAGTACAGGTCTCGGTGTAACGCTCATTCCTTCGACGATAAACGCGAGTCCGACCATCACCCCTGGTGAGACAAAACCGCGACTTGTCAGTGAAGAGCACTTTTTGCCAGTCCTGTCTGGTCCAGCAACGATGGGTTTGTGCCCATAGGCGACGTTGTTGCTGGTGATGTCTGGTGAGGACCTGCCATACAACAGGCCTACAAGCCCTCAGTCCAGTCTCTCTCAGCCTATTGCGGACTGTCTGAGCACTGATGGAGGGATTGTGCGTTGCTGGTGTAACTCGGGCAGTTGTTGTTGCCATCCTGTACCTGTCCCGCAGGTGTGATGTTCGGATGTATCGATCCTGTGCAGGTGTTGTTACACGTGGTCTGCCACTGCGAGGACGATTAGCTGTCCGTCCTGTCTCCCTGTAGCGCTGTCTTAGGCGTCTCAAAGTACGGACATTGCAATTTATTGCCCTGGCCACATTTGCAGGCCTCATGCCTCCTTGCAGCATGCCAAAGGCACATTCACGCAGATGAGCAGGGACCCGGGGCTTCTTTCTTTTGGTATTTTTCAGAGTCAGTAGAAAGGCCTCTTTAGTGTCCTAAGTTTTCATAACTGTGACCTTAATTGCCTACCATCTGTAAGCTGTTAGCGTCTTAGCAACCGTTTCATAGGTGCATGTTCATTAATTGTCTATGGGTCATTGAACAAGCATGGGGAACAGTGTTTAAACAATTTACAATGAAGATCTGTGAAGTTATTTGGATTTTTACGAATTATCTTTGAGAGACAGGGTCCTGAATAAGGGACGTTTATTTTTTTGCTTAGTTCATATAACGTTCTATTTTCGCGTACTCAAAATGCCGATTATTTAGAATGCTAGAATGGGTATTCGGACATGGACCATGAAACATTTTCCTCTTAGGGGAGACGGAACAGAGTCTAGAGTCTAGACAACCCGCATTGACTACCTCACAAATGAAACCCTATTTTATATAGTACACTACTTTTGACCAGGGCCCATTCTGTTAAATTAACTTAAGCTTGAAGTAATGGACCAGGTACATACAGATGTTAGCTGTATAATTAATTGTGCTTATGTATCACCTGTTGACGAGAGGAAAGATTGTTGTAACACTCGAAATTGAATAAGTAATCAAGTCTTGCAGTTATGGATGCAATTACTACCACTGTGGAGAACTTCTAAAACGTTTTGAATGATGGGGAATGAGGCCCAATATATCTCTGCATAACATACCTGCCTTTACTGTGTCTAGCTCTGGTCCAAGGCCTTATATCTGGTTTGAGCCTTGATGGCTCAAGCTGCATGTAACATCATGGACCAGAGCTACTCCATGTCATACTCTTAGCTGTTTAAACTTATATATATGTAACTGAAACTTTCTCTGCTGAAACTGAACCGACTGATTCGCTGCACATACTTTGTTTCAATCAGTGGAGGCTCCTCAGAGGAGGAAGGGGAAGACCATCCTCCTCAGAAAATGTCATAAAAATAAAAACAGTGAAACATTTAAAATGTTATCATGTTTAGATAAAACTATACTGAATATATTCACGTCAACTAATTAAGGATTTAAAACCCTTTTGCAAGTAAGGTCTACAGTAGCCTCAACAGCACCATGGTGTAGCCAGTGGACAGATAGTTTCTGTTCTCCTCTGAGTACATTGACTTCAATGCAAAACCTAGGAGGCTCATGGTTCTCACCCCCTTAGAGAGAGAAGTATTTTTTGGTTTCACTTTCATTACTTAGCTAGTAAATGCAGCTAGCTAGTTTAGCCTATTCAGACACCTGTCTCAAACAGTGATATGCTATGTTAGCTAGCTGGCTATGGCTATCCAACACTGGAACTCTTCCAAGTCAAAGTAAGGTTTTGGTTTTATTAATTTGTTGCCACCGGGATCCGACAGTGTAACTGCTAAATTGCTTATTGTCTGTACACTGTACTGCATCATTTTTTGTGGGTTTACTAACGCATTACTTCTATTAGCTATGTTGACTATGATGTTACTTCACCTAATATGGTGACTACGATGTAGGCTGTTTTTTTTTCTTCCTGGTCCCAGACAGCTCATGTGTTGTGCATTGAAGTCCATAAGCAAAGGGAAAAGGTGAGAGGAGGAAAGCACATAGATGTGAGAAGGAATGCAACGTGGCTGCTATGAAAGTGAACTGTGTTTTCACATGATCAGGGGTGTATTCATTCCACCTATTATTTTTATTATAAACATTTTTTTACCCTGTTTTTGCCCCAACTTCATGGTATCCAATTGTTACTTATAGTCTTGTCTCATCGCTGCAACTCCCGTACGGACTCAAGAGAGACAAATGTCAAGAGTCCTCCGAAACACAACCCAACAAAGCAGCACTGTTGCTTGACACAATGCCCACTTAACCCAGAAGCCAGCTGCACCAATGTGTCAGAGGAAACACTGTACACCTGGCGACTGTGTCAGCATGCACTATGCCCGGCCCGCCACAAGAGTCGCTAGTGCGCGATAGGACAAGGACATCCCTGCCGGCCAAACCCTCCCCTAACCCGGACGACACTGGGCCAATTGTTGCGTTGTAAACTTTCATTCATAGACTATCTTGTAGCTACCTCATGATAGCTACCTCATGACGGTTATAGGGAAAATGTGAGCATCATGTAGAAACCTAAACCTGTCATTGTTACATTGAACTGGGTGAATGGAATATGAATGACAGTCATCCAATATGCTGCAATAGAAATAAGGCCAAGCTCATAAAAACAATAGTCATCCTCCCTCATCTTAAATGGCACCGACCGCCACTGCTGTAAAGGGGTTTCTTTTCAGCTTTTTAAGAGGACAACAACGCACCCTCAATTATGATATCAGTGTGCTGAAAGGCATTGACATCTATATTTAATCAACAGCCAAATGTAACATGTAGTGTCAGTGTCATAGGCCTACAGAACATGAACTTTAACCTTGTCATAGAGTGCAGAGAACATACATGGCTTGTGGACCTGGGAGGATATAATGGAGCTAAAATAGCTTTATAATGGCTGATGACGTAAGTCATATTTTCCCTGATGTCACTTATGTAACTGGAATAATCTGTTTCCACTTTTCACACAATCATTTTCACTTTTAATTGCACTGGCCAAAGATGTTAAAATGAGAGACGTCACCTGGTGGCAACAAATGGAACAAAAGGAAAAGCACACTAGAAATAATATTCCATTTACCATATGATAGAGCCATATAAGAGTTATAAGGTAATGTGAGTAAATTACATCAGTTATCATTCAGCTGATGCAATCCTGTTAGAAGGGAAATATTACAGTATGCGACCATGACATTATTTATATATATATAGACGGGGCTTGAACACCCGTCATCAGGGGTATGTGTGGTCCAGGGGTATGTTTGGTCCGTTACCGCTTCACCAGATTCCAGAACTATCTGGCCTTCTCAGTTAGTTCATATCCTGGACCTTCTCATCAACTGAGGTGGACACCACCTTCCCATCCACCATCTCCTCCACGATCACCCTCACCCGCTTCTGCATGTGTGGATTATACTCTGTGGAAAAGGCCACAAAACAGGAATTCATTCATTCATTAATTGTGTGTACTATGGGGAACAACACTTGATTCTTTCATTGATTAATTAATTTGATTAATTATTCTCTGCTTGCTCACCTTCCACCACTTCCTGGACTTGTTGAACTTCATGGACCTTCTCGACCACGATCACTTTCCTGACCTCCTGTCTGGTCTCCACATGCTTACTGGTAGGCACAAAGCGGAAGAACTCTCATGGTCAGCTAAACTTACCAACACACATCTTTATCTACTAGTTTGCAATCAGTGGTGTAACTTAAGTCGTTTTTTGGGGTATCTGTACATAAGTATTTACATTTTTTTGACTACTTTTACTTTTACTTCACTACATTGCTAATGCAGAAATTTTACTTTTCCTTGACACCTAAAAGTGCTTGTTACATTTTGAATGCTTACCAGGACAGGAAAATAGTCCAATTCACGCACTTATCAACCAAACATTTCTGGTCATCCCTACTGCTTCTGATCTGGCGGACTCACTAAACACATGCTTTGGTTGGAAATTATGTCAGAGTGTTGGAGTGTGCGACCGGCTTTCCGTAAATTAAAAAAAAACAGAAAATGGTGCCATCTGGTTTGCTTAATATAAGGAATTTGAAATGATTTATACTTTTATTTTTGATACATTAATAGAAAATGAAATAAGTATCTTTACTTTTACTGAAGTACGACAGTTGGGTACTTTTTCCACCACTGTTTGCCGTGAGGTGCCAATAAACAGCTGTCATCCCCCCATCCCTTCCCCCTCCCTCTCTTTCCTGCCCCTCCATTATCCCCTCTCACCTGAGTCCCTCTCCATCCAGCAGCCTCCTGTACTCAGCGATCTCCATCTCCAGCCTCATCTTGATGTCCAGGAGGATCTGGTACTCAGAGGCCTGCTGCTGGATGCTGACGTTGAGCTGCTGCAGCTCCTCCTCCATGCTGTTGATATGAACCTGCAGCAGGCTCAGCTGGGAGTTGTAGCGGCCATTTATATCAGCGACGCTCTGCTCCAGGTACCCCTTCTAGGAATGTGTTTATGTTTGTAAAGGATGAAGAAAATGGAGAAGGAAGGAAGGAGAGTGTAGTAGAAATGTATAAACAGGGAGATGAAGGGCAGAGAGAGTTTGATTGGTGTGCATGAAGGTGTTAGAACACCTTGACATTAGGCCACTGTGGAGGTCTGACAACATCTAACAAACTTTGATTTTGGAGTGTAATGTTCTTTTAAAGACCTAAAGGAATTCCATATTTTAGGAACAGAGATAGGGTAAAGGGAAATGCTATATGTTTAGGGATGCTGATTCACTAAGATGGTTTGACATCATACCTGAGTGAGCAGGCCATGCAGTTCAATCTCCAGGCTCTGGAAGGTCTTCTTCAGGTTGGTCACCTGAGACTGAGAGGTCTTCACCTCTGTGGTGCTGGTGGTGATCTGGCTCTGAAGCACCTCCACCTGACACACACACACACACACACACACACACACACACACACACACACACACACACACACACACACACACACACACACACACACACACACACACACACACACACACAACCTATTGGTCAAAAGTATAGTACCACTTCACAAAATACATGTGCCTCCCACATGTGCCTCCCACAAAACACATTTAGGAATCTGGGCCCACACCCTTCGAGGCCCTCTGCCCTATTTTCAGAGGTTGTCTCACATTGCTCTCAAACCACTTGGCAGCATCTCTCTGGTTCTTCGCCACCATGCCCTCATACTGGGTCCTCATCTCCTCCAGCACCTTGCTCATGTCCACTGAGGAAGCACAGTCCATCTCCACATTCACAGCACCACACTGCTGCATCCGCATCAAATGCATCTCCTAACAACAGGAAAAGGGGGACAAATTGAGCTATAATACCTGGAATTTGTAGTTTACTCACACACAGGGAAGGGCAAAATCACCTGAAAACAATCAGTTACCGTATATTTGAGGACAAATAACAGAGAAGTTGCCCTAGATTTGTTGTGGGTGGATTTGCCCCCTTGTGGCCAAACATGGAAATGTTTCAAACTCACTGAGAATTAATAAATAAATTCAAGTGCAAAAATATTACAAAAACTACAGGGGAAGCCATTGTGTCCAAATGAAAAACCACATGTGGCTGCCCTGGCATATTGACACTTCAGCTAACAGCACAAGCGTTAAGACTTGAGTGTGTGAGGAGAAATGAGGAGGTTACCTCCTCATGGTTCTTCCTGAGATAGACCAGCTCCTCCTTCAGCCCCTCAATCTGCATCTCCAGCTCTCCTCTGGCGAGCGTAAAGCTGTCCAGCACTCCTCTCAGACGAGCCACATCCCCTTCCACCGTCATCCTCATGTTAGCCTCTGTCTCTAACCTACAGGGGTTGAGGTGAGGAGAGAGGTTGATTAGTTCCTTCTCACAACAAAACAAGATACAACTTGCCAAACCATGAACTGATCCATAGCCCCTGCATACCCCCATAAGCATTTGTGTAGATCTGGGAGGATTGGATCTACTCAATCACAAACCTATAGGCCAAAGCTACAAACAGAATCCGTACACTCACAGAGGCTGTGTACAGTACAAACAGGAAGTGCACCTACTTCATCTTGAAGTCATAAGCTGCAACTCTGGCATTATCCACCCGCAGGATCATCTGAGAGTTCTCCACAGACCTGGCATGGATCTAGGAACAGGAGGACAGCCACAGTAAATGGAACGTAATATCAGAGTCAACTATATATGGGAGATCATGTGTTTAGATCAGCAGCTCTGGTTCATGTCTACTGTTCATTCATATACAACAGAACACAGTTTTTCAACATTCAACAAGATAAATACTGAGACACAATAGGAATTACACCTCTAATCTATCACTTATCTACAATGCCTTCGGATAGTATTCAGACCAGTTGACTTTTTCAAAATGTTGTTACGTTACAGCCTTATTCTAAAATGTTTTTTTTTTTTATCCTCAGCAATCTGCACACAATACCCCAACATTACAAAGCGAAAACTGGTTTTCAAAAGGAAAAAAAAACAGAAATACCTTATTTATGTAAGTATTCAGACCCTTTGCTATGATTCTCGTTATTGAACTCAGGTGCATCCTCTTTCCCATGATCATCCTTGAGATGTTTCTACTACTTGATTGGAGTCCACCTGTGGTAAATTCAATTGATTGGACATGATTTGGATAGGCATACAGCTGTCTATATTAGGTCCCACATTTGACAATGCATGTCAGAGCAGAAACCAAGCCATGAGGACGAAGGAATTGTCTGTAGAGCTCCGAGACAGGATTGTGTCGAGGTAAAAATCTGGGGAAGGGTACCAAAACATTTCTGCAGCATTGAATGTCCCCAAGAACACACTGGCTTCCATCATTCTTAAATGGAAGAAGTTTGGAACCACCAAGATTCTTCCTAGAGTTGGCCACCCGGCCAAACTGAGCAATCTGGGGAGAAGGTCCTTGGTCAGGGAGGTGACCAAGAACCCGATGGGCACTCTGACAGAGCTTCAGAGTTCCTCTGTGGAGATGGGAGAACCTTTCAAAAGGACAACCATCTATGCAACACTCCACCAATCCTCAGTAAAAGCCACATGACAGCCCACTTGGAGTTTGCCTAAAGGCACCTAAAGACTCTCAGACCATGAGAAACAAGATTCTATGGTCTGATGAAACCAAGATTGAACTCTTTGGCCTGGATGCCAATCGTCATGTCTGGAGAAAACCTGGCTCCATCCCTACAGTGAAGCATGGTGGTGGCAGCATCATGCTTTGGTATATTTTTCAGCGGCAAGGACTGGGAGATTAGTCAGGATCGAAACAAAGATGAACAGAGCAAAGTACAGAGAGATCCTTGATGAAAACCGGGTCCAGAGTACACAGGATCTCAGACTGGTCGAAAGTTTACCTTCCAACAGGACAATGACCCTAAGCACACAGCCAAGACAATGCAGGAGTGGCTTCAGGATAAGTCTCTGAATGTCCTTGAGTGGCCCAGCCAGAGACTGGACTTGAACATCTCTGGAGAGACCTGAAAATAGCTGTTCAGCAAAGCTCCCCATCCAACCTGACAGAGCTTGAGAAGATCTGCAGAGAAGAATGGGAGAAACTCCCCAAATACAGGTGTGCCAAGCTTGTAGCGTCATACCCAAGAAATCTCGAGGCTGTAATCGCTGCCAAAGGTGCTTCAACCAAGTACTGAGTAAAGGGTCTGAATACTTATATAAATATAACATTTCAGTTTTCAATTTTTTATAAATTTGCAAAAATATCTCCTAACCTGTTTTTGCTTTGTCATTATGGGGTATTGTGTGTATATTGATGACGGGGGATAAAACGATTTAATCAATTTTAGAATAAGGCTGTAACGTAACAAAATGTGGAAATAGTAAAGGGGTCTGAATACTTTCTGAATGCACTGTAATTCGTTCTAGTGACTATTTTCTTTCACAAAACTGTTGGCATCCTCTCAATCCTCCCTTCCCACTGGGCACAGACGTCAATTAAACGTCTATTCCATGTTGGCTCAACATAAGTACATTGAAATGACATGGAAACAATATTGATTCAACCAGTGTGTGCCCAGTGGGTTGCTACCTTACCCAGAAGTACCTTGTTACGGATGTCTGTGATGGTGGCATAAAACCCACTGAGGTCCTTCTTGTGAGTTGGTGATCTCATCTCGTAGAACTCTTTGATCTGCAACTCCAACTTGCTATTGGCTGTCTCTAGAGAGCGCACCTGTGTACACAGAGAGTGGAGGGAATCAGTTCAGTTCATGGGTCTATCCGAAATGGCACCCTATTCCCTATATAGAGCACTACTTTTGACCAGAGCCCTATGGGCCCTGTTATGTACTACATAGGGAATAGGATGCCATTTGGGGCGCATCCCATCACGTTATGTGAATCTGCGTACTCCCATTAGATAATCCCCAACATAATGGAATTTTAAATAAATGATCAAATCCTGCTATGTCATTGTCCTCATCAGTGGTGTAAAGTACTTAAGTAAAAATACTTTAAAGTACTACCTAAGTAGGTATTTTGGGTATCTTTACTTTACTTTACTATTTATATTTTGAGAACTGTTGCTTTTACTCCACCACATTCCTAAAGAAAATAGTATACTTTTTACTCCATAGATTTCCCTGACACCCAAAAGTACTCATTACACTTGGAATGCTTAGCAGGACAGGAAAATGGTCCAATTCACACTCTTATCAAGAGAACATCCCGGTCATCCCTACTGCCTATGATCTGGCGGACTCACTAAACATATGCTTTGGTTATAAATTATGTCAGAGTGTTTGAGTGTGCCCCAGACAATCAGTACAAAAAATGTAAATAAATAATTGTGCCATCTGGGTTGCTTAATATAAGGAATGTGAAATTATTTCCACTAACTTTTACTTTTGATACTAAAGTATATTTGAGCAATTACATGTTCTTTTGATACTTAAGTATATATAAAACCAAAGACTTGGACTTTTACTGAAGTAATATTTTACTGCATGACTTTCACTTTTACTTGAGTCATTTTCTATTAAGGTAATTTATGACAATTGGGTAGTTTTTCCACCACTGGTCCTCATGTATTTAGGAACGTGCGTTTATAATAGTAATACACGTGTGTCTTTTAATAATAATGAGACTTTCCTTGGAACTTTACAGGCAAAGTACAGGTTACGGTTACTGTTTCTTCTCAATAGCAATTTTACAATTAGAAACAATGATGGAATAAATCGTTTTTAAAAAGTTACAAGTTAAGTAAAAGTTGTTTATATATTTATAGGGTTAATTTACTGTAGCCTACTGTATTATCACATTTAATTGAACATTGTGATAGTATTGATGAAAGGGTTTTTTTAAAACAAAAATGCTTTATAACAAAGATTAAAGATCACTTTCTAATAAAACAATTCTGTATCCTCGACTATGTAGTGTTTTGAAAAGACTTATCACTCTGCCTTGTCTTTCAGTCTCCATTATCTGGGCTGTGCGTAATATCCCGCAGCGCGCCAAATCTCCATCCACATCCCCATCACTCTTCCTTACCTTTTCCAGGTAGGTGGCCAAACGGTCGTTCAGATTCTGCATGGTATGCTTCTCGTTGGCACCGATAGTGATCTGGCCTGGCCCGTCCATAGAGAAGGAGTGAGAGATACGGGTGCCGTATCCCCCAGCACCTCCATATACACTCGGCGAGCGACTGCTGCCAACAGAGGACACGCTCATACGGGACCTACCGTATCCCAAACCGCTGGAAAATTGTATCCTATCGGACGAACTGAGGCCAGTCGAAACGACACCGCTACCTGAGCTGTATCTACGGATACTACTGCGACTGGCAACAATGGACATGGCGAGAGATAGTCTGGCGATGCGTCCTGGGAGGTTAAAGTGCGTTCTTCGTAGTTGAGGCGTCGGGTAAAATAACCCCTTTTGTGTCCTCCAGCGTTTTATACAGTTGGATTAAGAATGATTGACTGCGTCACCATTATTCCTTGGAAAGAAGTTATATCTAATTGTTTTGTTCAGTGGGTGGGTACAGGGCTTACAACAACTAAGGAAATTAATGGTTCAGTAAATGTTGTGATTTATGAAGGGCAGGGTGTTGACAGGTATAGACTGGCAAGTCAGACAGCTTTAAAGAATGTGTTTTGTAAAAGCTGGCATTCCATGGTTTCGGACATCCATTTTCAATTACATTTTGGTTTGTTTACTGATATTGGCAATATGTTTTACATATTTTAATAATATATCATTGTCAAGAATTTGTAGGCTAAATATTGTATGTGTTATTATTTTACCAAACTAAAATGTTGCACCAAGTCACTCCATCACTTACATTTGATGATTTTCCATCATTCTGTCCATTTGAAAAGATGGTCAGTAAGTCATCTTTTTGAAATGTAGATAACCACTATAAACTGTTCATAATGTTGTTACTTTGTCTACTCCGTATACTTGCTCTCAGATCAGTTGGTTGAGTAGTGTGTTCAATCATTGTCAAAGATTTGTAGTAGGTATTCTTACTATTTTTCCCTAAGTCACTTTGATGATTTTCTCATTCTTTTTTTCTGAATTGACAGATGTACTGTTCAGTAACTATACCCTTATTTGAAATATGAATAAACCTGATAATTCCTCATATTCCATTTTGCCTACTCAGTACTTGCTCTCAGATGTTGGTTTGGATAGTGGGTTTTACTCAAGGGACATGTGTATGCAAAACAGCCACATAACAGCCTGAATAAGTTGAACAGTTTCATTCCAAAACACTCTTTGTTCATTTTCAGAAATGTTGATCAATTATCTTTTACTGTTTAAAGACATGAAAGAGATTGTTTTTTTTCACTATCTAATGAGGTTGTTCAATGACAGACATGTATTTGTTACTACTGTTAGGTTTCACACAGTCAAATGTAACAAATAATATAAAAAATTCTAAAGACATGTACAAATTATACAATTGTGACATCAATATCTAAAAATGTTTTACAAAAAGTTATTCAATATAGTAATATGACATCTATATGTGAATGTTTACATTTTACATTTTAGTCATTAGCAGATAGTCTAATCCAGAGCGATTTACAGAAGGTGCATTCATTTCAAACTAGGTAGGTGAGACAACCACATCCCAGCTAGCACATAACGTTCTGAGAACCTCATGTTTCTTAGAGCTTGGTGAGAGTGTGGTTGTCCTATGGCTATTTTACATACAACCTTCTCATAACACAGGGCTTCCCAAACTTTTTTGGCCTATGACCTAATTTTGATATAAAAAAAATGTTTGCAACCCCACCATGTAAAAAAAAGTGTTGTAAATCAACGGTCAATGTTTACATTTTTAATTGTGGATATGACAGTCTATTACAAATAAGTCTGACAATACTTTTGACAGTATTTCAATCTGAAGGAAGTATGGTTTGAAGTGTCTGAAATGCATCAGAAAGGTATTGGAAAGTTAAGGAGATCATTAGTCAATCATTTTGTATAATCTTCTGTGTAGAAAAGAGCATCATCATTGATTATTTCCCCTCCCCCAGTCTGATTTAGTGCCTGGTCTCTTCCACTGTTCTGGTGAGGCTTGTGGGCATTGTAGAGGGAAATATAAGACATATGTGTTCCTTAGAGTCTTGTCTTTCAGTGATGGGGACATAATATTTTGTAGCTGAAACCATTCAAAAGATAGTCACATTTTTAGAAAGAAAAGAGAAACCGCTCTGTTTATTACCACCGCATCGAGGGGCTACAAGAGGTTACTAACGTAACCCCGGCTCTATGAATCAAGCCCAACTGGCAGGTGTCTTCACTGACATTTTCAACATGTCCCTGATTGAGTCTGTAATACCAACATGTTTCAAGCAGACCACCATAGTCCCTGTGCACAAATCAAATCAAATCAAATTTATTTATATAGCCCTTCGTACATCAGCTGATATCTCAAAGTGCTGTACAGAAACCCAGCCTAAAACCCCAAACAGCAAGCAATGTATGTGAAAGAAGCACAGTGGCTAGGAAAAACTCCCTAGAAAGGCCAAAACCTTGGAAGAAACCTAGAGAGGAACCAGGCTATGAGGGGTGGCCAGTCCTCTTCTGGATGTGGCGGGTGGATATTATAACAGAACATGGTCAAGATGTTAAAATGTTCATAAATGACCAGCATGGTCAAATAATAATAATCATAGTAGTTGTCGAGGGTGCAACAAGCACGTCCGGTGAACAGGTCAGGGTTCCATAGCCGCAGGCAGAACAGTTGAAACTGGAGCAGCAGCACGGCCAGGTGGACTGGAGACAGCAAGGAGTCATCATGCCAGGTAGTCCTGAGGCATGGTCCTAGGTCTCAGGTCCTCCGAGAGAAAGAAAGAAAGAGAGAATTAGAGAGAGCATATTTAAATTCACACAGGACACCGGATAAGACAAGAGAAATACTCCAGATGTAACAGACTGACCCTAGCCCCCCGACACATAAACTACTGCAGCATTAATACTGGAGGCTGAGATAGGAGGGATCAGAAGACACTGTGGCCCCATCCGATGATACCCCCGGACAGGGCCAAACAGGCAGGATATAACCCCACCCACTTTGCCAAAGCACAGCCCCCACACCACTGGAGGGATGTCTCCAACCACCAACTTACCGTCCTAAGACAAGGCCGAGTATAGCCCACAAAGATCTCCGCCATGGCACAACCCAGGGGGGGGGGGCGCCAACCCAGACAGGAAGACCACGTCAGTGACTCAACCCACTCAAGTGACGCACCCCTCCCACGGACGGCATGGAAGAACACCAGTAAGCCAGTGACTCAGCCCCTGTAAAAGGGTTAGAGGCAGAGAATCCCAGTGGAGAGAGGGGAACCGGCAAGGCAGAGACAGCAAGGGCGGTTTGTTGCTCCAGCCTTTCCGTTCACCTTCACACTCCTGGGCCAGACTATACTTAATCATAGGACCTACTGAAGAGATAAGTCTTCAGTAAAGACTTAAAGGTTGAGACTGAGTCTGCGTCTCTCACATGGGTAGGCAGACCATTCCATAAAAATTGAGCTCTATAGGAGAAAGCCCTACCTCCAGCCATTTGCTTAGAAATTCTAGGGACAATTAGGAGACCTGCGCCTTGTGACCGTAGCGTACGTGTAGGTATGTACGGTAGGAACAAATCGGAAAGATAGGTAGGAGCAAGCCCATGTAACGCTTTGTAGGTTAGCAGTAAAACCTTGAAATCAGCCCTTGCCTTAACAGGAAGCCAGTGTAGGGAGGCTAGCACTGGAGTAATATGATCAATTTTTTTGGTTCTAGTCAGGATTCTAGCAGCCGTATTTAGCACTAGCTGAAGTTTGTTTAGTGCTTATCCGGGTAGCCGGAAAGTAGAGCATTGCAGTAGTCCAGCCTAGAAGTAACAAAAGCATGGATACATTTTTCTGCATCATTTTTGGACAGAAAGTTTCTGATTTTTGCAATGTTACGTAGATGGAAAAAAGCTGTCCTTGAAACAGTCTTGATATGTTCTTCAAAAGAGAGATCAGGGTCCAGAGTAACGCCGAGGTCCTTCACAGTTTTATTTGAGACGACTGTACAACCATCCAGAATAATTGTCAGATTCAACAGAAGATCTCTTTGTTTCTTGGGACCTAGAACAAGCATCTCTGTTTTGTCCGAGTTTAAAAGTAGAACGTTTGCAGCCATCCACTTCTTTATGTCTGAAACACAGGCTTCTAGCGAGGGCAATTTTGGGGCTTCACCATGTTTCATTGAAATGTACAGCTGTGTGTCGTCCGCATAGCAGTGAAATTTAACATTATGTTTTCGAATGACATCCCCAAGAGGTAAAATATATAGTGAAAACAATAGTGGTCCTAAAACGGAACCTTGAGGAACACCGAAATTTACAAATGATTTGTCAGAGGACAAACCATTCACAGAGACAAACTGATATCTTTCCGACAGATAAGATCTAAACCAGGCCAGAACTTGTCCATGTAGACCAATTTGGGTTTCCAATCTCTCCAAAAGAATGTGGTGATCGATGGTATCAAAAGCGGCACTAAGATCTAGGAGCACGAGGACAGATGCAGAGCCTCGGTCTGACGTCATTAAAAGGTAATTTACCACTTTCACAAGTACAGTCTCAGTGCTATGATGGGGTCTTAAACCAGACTGAAGCGTTTCGTATACACAAGAACACAAAGGCAACCTGCCTAAATGACTACAGACCCGTAGCACTCACGTCCGTAGCCATGAAATGCTTTGAAAGGTTGGTAATGGCTCACATCAACACCATTATCCCAGAAACCCTAGACCCACTCCAATTTGTATACCGCCTAAATAGATCCACAGATGATGCAATCTCTATTGCACTCCACACTGCCCTTTCCCACCTGGAGAGAAGGAACACTTATGTGAGAATGCTATTCATTTACTACAGCTCAGCGTTCAACACCATAGTACCCTCAAAGCTCATCACTAAGCTAAGGAACCTGGGACTAAACACCTCCCTCTGCAACTGGATCCTGGACTTCCTGACGGGCCGCCCCCAGGTGGTGAGGGTAGGTAGCAACACATCTGAATTGAGCCCTGCTTCTTTTCATGTAATGATGATGAATGAGTTCTACCTTGTCAGAGCATGAACAGACACATCCCCAGGGCCATTTCACCTGAACAAAAATCATCAGTGATGAACAGCACACAGATACAGTGCCTTCAGAAAGTATTCACACCCCTTCACGTATTCCACATGTTTGTGTCACAGCCTGATTTCAAAATGGAATAAAAAGATATGTATCACGCATATAAACGCAATACCCCATAATGACAAAGTGAAAAGTTGTTTTTAGAAATGTTTGCACATTTATTGAAAATTAAGTACAGAAATATCTCATTTACATAAGTATTCCCACCTCTGAGTCAATACATGTTAGAATCACATTTGGCAGCGATTGCAGCTATGAGTCTTTCTGGCTCTAAGAGTCTCTAAGCGCTATACACACCTGGATTGTAAAATATTTGCACAATTTCTTTTTACAAATCTTCAAGCTCTGTCAAGTTGGTTGTTGATCATTGCTAGACAGACATTTTCAAGTCTTGCCATAGATTTTCAAGCCATTTTAAAAACTGTAACTAGGCAACTCTAGAACATTCAATTTCGTCTTGGTAAGCCAAACTCCAATTTGGCTTTGTGTTTTAGGTTATTGTCCTGCTGAAAGGTGAATTTGTCTCCCGGTGTCTGTTGGAAAGCAGACTGAACCAGCTTTTACTCTAGAATTTTGCCTGTGCTTAGCTCTATTCAGTTTATTTCTATCCTAAAAAAAATCCCTATTCCTTGCCAATGACAAGCATACCCATAACATGATGCAGCCACCACCATGCTTGAAAATATGAAGAGTGGTAGTCAGTGATGTGTTGTGTTGGATTTGCCACAAACATTATGCTTTGTATTCAGGACATAAAGTTAATTTCTTTGACACATATTTTGCAGTTTTATTTTAGTGCCTTATTGCAAGCAGGATGCATGTTTTGGAATAATTTTATTATGTACAGGCTTCCTTCTTTTCACTCTGTCATTTAGGTTCATGTTGGGGAGTAACTACAATGTTGTTGATCCATCCTTACTATACTCCTATTACTACCATTAAACTCTGTAACTGTTTTAAAGTCACCATTGGCCTGAGTTAGAAAGGATGCATGTATCTTTGTAGTGTCTGGGTGTATTAATAAAAATATAATTCCACTTTCACATTATGGGGTATTTTGTGTAGGCCAGTGACACAAAATGTTTATTGTATCAATTTTAAAATCTGGCTGTAACACAAAATGTGTAAAAAGTCAAGGGGTGTGAATACATTCTTCAGGCCCTGTAAGCAGACATTGTTTTATTTTTTACCTCCCAAAAGTTCAAATCATTCATACACGGTGAACCCACAAGACGATGTGATGAATTATCCACATGCCTCGCTATGTAAACTCATCCCCATCAAGACTTCACTGTCACTATCCTCAAACCACCACCCATTGAAACCCCAAAGCCCCCTCATTCAGCCAATACACATGTAGATGAAAAAAACAATTCACTTGATGCCCTCTATGTATTCTTTGGTGACCCTAAAGGTTAAAAGGAAGTGTTTGACTTGACTATTCTTTGGCACCACGTGACAAGAGGTATATCCAAGGAATGTCTGGGAAACCAAGACACCATTGCGTGCCTAATCACTTGGCAGGCATTCTGTTCTTTCTACTGTTTTCTTTGGTTCTATGATCACAAGTAGAGATGTTCTGCCTCGATTAGGTAAGACAATAACAAAAGTGAAAGGGTGAGTCCTAATTGTGTTTGGCCTATGCCCAATTACTTCCAAATGTCAGCTGAAATGCCTGTGTGTCTGGGCTATTATGATAAAGCAAGTATGGAAGGGAGTGGTATACCTCCTTTACAGGAAGTTACACCAGTACAAATAATGGACACAGCACAGACTGGGCCAGCACAATTTAGAGCCTGGAAGTGGAAGGACCCTAACAAAATGGGTTTATTTCTAATCTAGGACATCAACAATCTTACATGCTTAATTATCTTTTTAATTTCCCTTTAACTTGTTATGGATAGGGGGCAGTATTTTCACGGCTGGATAAAAAACGAACCCGATTTAATCTGGTTATTACTCCTGCCCAGAAACTAGAATATGCATATAATTAGTAGCTTTGGATAGAAAACACTCCAAAGTTTCTAAAACTGTTTGAATGGTGTCTGTGAGTATAACAGAACTCAAATGGCAGGCCAAAACCTGAGAAGATTCTTACAGGAAGTACCCTGTCTGACCATTTCTTGGCCTTCTTTGTCATCTCTATCCAAAACAGAGGATCTCTGCTGTAACGTGACACTTTCTAAGGCTCCCATAGGCTCTCAGAAGGCGCCAGAACGTTGAATGATGACTCTGCAGTCTCTGGCTGAAAAACAGTAGCGCATTTGGATAGTGGTCGATTTGAGAACAATGAGACAGGCGCGCGCATGCACGTGAAGAGGCCATTTTACACTTTCAGTCTTTGAACGAAAACAACGACTTCCAGTCGGAATATCGCATAAAAATTGATTTTAAACAGCGTTTGACATGCTTCGAAGTACGGTAATGGAATATTTTGAATTGTTTTGTCACGAAACGCGCCGGCGTGTCACCCTTCGTTACCCTTCGGATAGTGTCTTGAACGCACAAAGAAAACGCCACTATTTGGATATAACTATGGATTATTTGGAACCAAACCAACATTTGTTGTTGAAGTAGAAGTCCTGGGAGTGCATTCTGACGAAGAACAGCAAAGGTAATCCAATATTTCTTATAGTAAATCTGAGTTTGGTGAGTACCAAACTTGGTGGGTGTCAAAATAGCTAGCCTGTGATGGCCGGGCTATCTACTCAGAATATTGCAAAATGTGCTTTCACCGAAAAGCTATTTTAAAATCGGACACCGCGATTGCATAAAGGAGTTGTGTATCTATAATTCTTAAAATAATTGTTATGTTTTTTGTGAACGTTTATCGTGAGTAATTTAGTAAATTCACCGGAAGTGTTCGGTGGGAATGCTAGTTCTGAACGTCACATGCTAATGTAAAAAGCTGGTTTTTGATATAAATATGAACTTGAGTGAACAAAACATGCATGTATTGTATAACATAATGTCCTAGGAGTGTCATCTGATGAAGATTATCAAAGGTTAGTGCTGCATTTAGCTGTGGTTTTGGTTTTTGTGACATATATGCTACTTTGAAAAATGGGATTATTTCTGGCTGGGTACTCTCCTGACATAATCTAATCTGTTTTGCTTTCGTTGTAAAGCCTTTTTGAAATCGGACAGTGTGGTTAGATAAAGGAGAGTCTTGTCTTTAAAATGGTGTAAAATAGTCATATGTTTGAAAAATTGAAGTTTTCGGATTTTCGAGGAGTTTGTATTTCGCGCCACGCCCTATCATTGGATATTGGAGTGGTGTTCCGCTAGCGGAACGTCTAGATGTAAGAGGTTAATGATCAGTTTCTACAATACGCTCTCTTCCACACCCAAATCTCAAAATTGAATGAACAACATCTCAAACATACCCCATTTACCCCAGTTTCCACACACACACACCTCCAATCTTCCTAGGAAAGAGCCACCTATGCATTCTTATCATCCTTGGAGTGCCAGAACCTGACAGACTGGCTTCCAGTTTTTCTATATAAATGAGTTGATACTTTACATTACTGTGAAGTGCACAATGAAAAGAGACATCAGGTTCATGTTAAACCATTATCTCTTGTTTCCTATTTCCATAACAGCATGTCTGTCACGAGTGCTATCTTCAAATTCCCTGTCAGATCAGCCAAGGCGCAGCGTACCGGTAGTTCCACATATTTATTTAGTGAACCGGAACAAAACAAGAAACAGGTGAAAACTAAAACAAACGTGACTTTCTGGGGCTGCACACACACAGCTGCACAAAACAAGATCCCACGAAAACAAAGGGAAAAACAGGCTGCCTAAGTATGGCTTCCAATCAGAGACAAGCTTCGTTGACAACAATCTAAATGGATATCATATCTGTATGAATTGAATTAAAATGTTTTCCCGCTTTTAAAGACTATATTATACACAGAAGATACTTCCTTAACTATTTTGAAAATCTATAGGTAAACAACTCTAATGTTGGTTCCAGTCAATGATGCTCTCTTCAGTCCAGATAAGAGTGGAGGACGTACGTCATCACACACTGTCCACTTAAAACCCTTCCTCATCCGTTGTTTAGGTTACGCCATAACTATATCGCTGTCATAATCCTTTTACAACTAGGTCTATATTAAGAACATCAGTAATGATATAGTGCTTTTGTGTTTCAAATGTGTTTCTAAGTGATAGACAACTTGCAATTTTTTCCCATGGCAGTTTTTATTGATTGATTCATGGTTTTCCTTGCATGTCAATGAGAGTGGAAGTTAGAGTTGGTGGACCTTGGCCTTGGATACAGGTGTTATGACAGGGTTGTAGACTTCTGTAGCAACAACCACTATTGAACGTCTGAGTTATACTTTATTGTCTCACATTTCCAGGTAAGCGATTAGAATATTGATGGTGCCAGAATGGGATGCAGGTATCCATTACGCATGGCGTTTCCATCGTCTCTTTTAATCAATCAAGGGATCTATCTTGGACATTGTTATCAGACATTGCTCTTTGACCATATTGGTTACATAGACCTGTGTGTATAAAATACCTGACATAGAGAACTGGCAATAAAATAGCACTTGCTGACTTCGTTTTGTACAGACTGTCACGGAGGGTCACCTCTCTTTTAAGGTAATTGCCACTTTCACACACAAAAAAATGCTTTTTGCATGCCCTATTTTTAATAATCTAAAGCTATATTGTAAGAAAACTCTTCTTCTGCGTCCAGGCATGGCAATGAGTGGATTGTTGGTGTGCGTCCTCATGGCAGCGCTAGTGGGGGTTGGTTTGACATCACCCGTATCCAAGTCGGATGGCAACACCAAACAGGGTGGGATACTGCCACAGCTACTGGCCAGGAGGGAGGCAGTGAGGAATGCTGCGGAGAACGTCGCTAAGCAGGAGCATGACACGCAAACGAGCATGGCACGGATGGAGAGGATGGCGCACCTGTCGGAGGACCAGCGCGAGTTCATGTCCAAGCAAATCATGCAGGCCATCTCAGGTACGCGTGGTGTGGAGTCAAGTGCTTGTGTGTGTGCGCGAGACAGAGATGCCAACATCTACCGTGAAAAATTGGAAGTGCAACGTCGTTCGCTTGATCACTTTAAATGCACATTGAACTTTTCTGTTTGGTTCATGTAGGTTTGTATTGTCCGCAGAGACGATGAACGAGTGTCCGGGCCGGGACTACCAAGGATGGGTCGACTTTGGACGGCGGAGTGCAGAGTAGAGACGTACCAAAGGCCAACTGAGAAACGTCTGCCTGCACTGGCGTTACTCAGGAATACATTCCTATTTTAAATAGATTGTATATATTTTCATTGGCTAACGTCATGAGTTTTGCTGTTAATCCAAGTGTCATAATAAACATGTTTGCAGTATATATGTCTACGGACATTTCTTGATTTCATTTAGGACATGGGCCGGTTTCCATTTAGGACATGGGTTGGTTTCCATTTAGGACATGGGTTGGTTTCCATTTAGGACATGGGCCGGTTTCCATTTAGGACATGGGTTGGTTTCCATTTAGGACATGGGTTGGTTTCCATTTAGGACATGGGTTGGTTTCCATTTAGGACATGGGTTGGTTTCCATTTAGGACATGGGCCGGTTTCCATTTAGGACATGGGTTGGTTTCCCGGACACGGAATCTACATTAAGTGTTCTTTTTAGTCTAGGACAAGGATTAATGTGTTCGGGGAAACCTGCCCTTTGAGTAGAAAAATAACACACATGCACGTGTGGCTGATGGAAATACAATGTACGTTTTAATGTACAGGTGGTACAATTTATACAGACATACATCTCAGTGATTATAACATAGAATTCAGCAAAGAGTAGTCGATTTCAACATCTGAAATATATGTATTGCTGTTTGGTTCATTTTCCTCTGAATTCAAATGGTCATAATTGCTATCATTTTCCCTTTTGATCTGCAGTATTCTATGCCTTTTATCTACAATTGATTGTCCAGACACCCGAAGGAGCATCCAAAAAAGCATGCAGTCCATGATCAATTGATCAAAAAATGTTCATACAGCTCACTTTCATTATTCCTGATGACATGAATTACATTTGTACCAACAACACTTTAGTTTAAGGTCTGTTAACACAGATCCAGCACATAGACTAGTGGCGAGACCATTTACAGTCACTTTCAGTTGTCTTTGATACAGCATGGTAGACTACATGAATGCTTTTGGTGAGGTACGACTAAATACACAAGTTTACAATGACTGACATAATTGACAGCATTTCGAAGTAAAGCATTTTACAGTGATTTGCAGCAGGTGATGTGTGATGCCATGCAAACGCACAGTACCACGAGTGCTAAATGAGGACTTTTGGGTAAAGAGCAGAGTAGTATACCTCAGTGAATGTCATTAATGTCACAAACTTTCAGGAAGTTCAGTCAGTGTATCAATCTCTCTACCATTCTGTAATGGGGAGTGATTGAAGTGTGGTTTTACCACAGTAAAGTGAATGTGGTTAATACCCACAAATGCTTTATTTTCTAATAGCAGATAATATGCAGGTCATACTGAATTCCAGTGCATCTTGGGTGTTTTAAGTGTGGCAAACTGTGGTCAGTTTGGTGGTTCTTAAATAATGATACCTTGAATCTTTCCCAAAGTAATGAAAAGGTATTGTGATGGTATTTGATGAAGAAAAAAGTTTGGGGTCAATTAGAAATGTCCTTGTTTTCCATGAAAACATACATGAAATGAGTTGCAAAATGAATAGGAAATATAGTCAAGACATTGACAAGGTTATAAATAATGATTTTTAATTTAAATAATAATTGTGTCGTTGAAACTTTTATTTTGTCAATGAATCCTCCATTTGCAGCAATTACAGCCTTGCAGACCTTTGGCATTCTAGCTGTCAATTTGTTGATGTAATCTGAAGAGATTTCACCCCATGCTTCCTGAAGCACCTCCCACAGGTTGGATTGGCTTGATGGGCACTTCTTACATACCGCACAGTCAAGCTGCTCCCACAACAGCTCAATAGGGTTGGCTCCAATTAAACGCCATCCACAGGGTATGGCATAGCGTTGCAAAATGGAGTGATAGCCTTCCTTCTTCAAGATCCCTTTTACCCTGTTCAAATCTCCAACTTTACCACCACCAAAGCAACCCCAGACCATCACATTGCCTCCACCATGCTTGACAGATGGCGTCAAGCACTCCTTCAGCATCTTTTCCTTTTTTCTGCATCTCAAGAATGTTCTTCTTTGTGATCCGAACACCTCAAACTTAGATTCGTCTGTCCATAACACTTTTTTCCAATCTTCCTCTGTCCAATGTCTGTGTTCTTTTGCCCCTCTTAATCTTTTATTTTTATTGGCCAGTCTGAGATATGGCTTTTTCTTTACAACTCTGCCTAGAAGGCCAGCATCCCGGAGTCGCCTCTTCACTGTTGACGTTGAGACTGGTGTTTTGCGGGTACTATTTAATGAAGCTGCCAGTTGAGGAATTGTGAGGCGTCTGTTTCTTAAAATAGATACTCTAATGTACTTGTCCTCTTGCTCAGTTGTGCACCGGGGCTTCCCATCCTCTTTATATTCTGGTTAGAGACAGTTTGCGCTGTTCTGTGAAGGGAGTAGTACACAGCGTTGTACGAGATCTTCAGTTTCTTGGTAATTTCTCGCATGGAATAGCCTTCATTTCTCAGAACAAGAATAGACTGACAAGTTTTAGAAGAAAGTTATTTGTTTCTGGCCATTTTGAGCCTGTAATCGAACTCACAAATGCTGATACTCCAGATACTCAACTAATCTAAAGAAGGCCAGTTTTATTGTTTCTTTAATCAGAACAACAGTTTTCAGCTGTGCTAACCTAATTGCAAAATGATTTTCTAATGATCAATTAGACTTTTAAAATTATAAACTTGGATTAGCTAGCACAGCTTTTTTCCATCTACGTAACATTGCAAAAATCAGAAACTTTCGGTCCAAAAATGATGCAGAAAAATGAATCCATGCTTTTGTTACTTCTAGGCTGGACTACTGCAATGCTCTACTTTCCGGCTACCTGGATAAAGCACTAAACAAACTTCAGTTAGTGCTAAATACGGCTGCTAGAATCCTGACTAGAACCCCAAAATTTGATCATATTACTCCAGTGCTAGCCTCCCTACACTGGCTTCCTGTTAAGGCAAGGGCTGATTTCAAGGTTTTACTGCTAACCTACAAAGCATTACATGGGCTTGCTCCTACCTATCTTTCCGATTTGGTCCTGCCGTACATACCTACACATATGCTACGGTCACAAGACGCAGGCCTCCTAATTGTCCCTAGAATTTCTAAGCAAACGGCTGGAGGTAGGGCTTTCTCCTATAGAGCTCCATTTTTATGGAATGGTCTGCCTACCCATGTGAGAGACGCAGACTCAGTCTCAACCTTTAAGTCTTTACTGAAGACTTATCTCTTCAGTAGGTCCTATGATTAAGTATAGTCTGGCCCAGGAGTGTGAAGGTGAACGGAAAGGCTGGAGCATCGACCCGCCCTTGCTGTCTCTGCCTTGCCGGTTTCCCCTCTCTCCACTGGGATTCTCTGCCTCAAACCCTTTTACAGGGGCTGAGTCACTGGCTTACTGGTGTTCTTCCATGCCGTCCATGGGAGGGGTGCGTCACTTGAGTGGGTTGAGTCACTGACGTGGTCTTCCTGTCTGGGTTGGCGCCCCCCCCCCCCTTGGGTTGTGCCATGGCGGAGATCCTTGTGGGCTATACTCGGCCTTGTCTTAGGACGGTAAGTTGGTGGTTGGAGACATCCCTCCAGTGGTGTGGGGGCTGTGCTTTGGCAAAGTAGGTGGGGTTATATCCTGCCTGTTTGGCCCTGTCCGGGGTATCATCGGATGGGGCCACAGTGTCTTCTGATCCCTCCTGTCTCAGCCGCCAGTATTTATGCTGCAGTCGTTTATGTGTCGGGGGGCTAGGGTCAGTCTGTTACATCTGGAGTATTTCTCTTGTCTTATCCGGTGTCCTGTGTGAATTTAAATATGCTCTCTCTAATTCTCTCTTTCTCTCTTTCTTTCTTTCTCTCGGAGGACCTGAGCCCTAGGACCATGCCTCAGGACTACCTGGCATGATGACTCCTTGCTGTCCCCAGCCCACCTGGCCGTGCTACTGCTCCAGTTTCAACTGTTCTGCCTGCAGCTATGGAAACCTGACCTGTTCACCGGACGTGCTACCTGTCCCCGACCTGCTGTTCTCAACTTTCTAGAGACAGCAGAAGCGGTAGAGATACTCTCAAAGATCGGCTATGAAAAAGCCAACTGACACTTACTCTTGAGTTGCTGACTTGTTGCACCCTCGACAACTACTATGATTATTATTATTTGACCATGCTGGTCATTTATGAACATTTTAACATCTTGACCATGTTCTGTTATAATATCCACCCGCCACAGCCAGAAGAGGACAGGCCACCCCTCATAGCCTGGTTCCTCTCTAGGTTTCTTCCTAGGTTTTGGCCTTTCTAGGGAGTTTTTCCTAGGGAGTTTTTCCTAGCCACCGTGCTTCTTTCACATGCATTGCTTGCTGTTTGGGGTTTTAGGATGGGTTTCTGTACAACACTTTGAGATATCAGCTGATGTACGAAGGGCTATATAAATACATTTGATTTGATTTTTGATTTGATTTGACTGCTTCGCTCTCTTCTCCATTCTCTCTTCAGTCCACCACGCCTCGGTCTGCCACCTTGTGAAGTCCCAGACTCCTCAGCTTCTCTATCAGGTTGAAGCTGAAAATGTTCCTTCTCCCTTCTTCCTCCATAGTGCATGTTCCTCCACCCCGCTCTTCCTCTACCGTTGTGGGGCATGTCTGGGCAGTGTGTGGGGTCAGTTGGTGGTAAGGGTAGGTGAGGGTGGAGGCCCTGATCCTCCAGCAGCCTCAGGAGTCCCAGTGATAGAGGAGATGCTGGGGTGGAGATGGAGTGGTGGCCGCCACCCTGGCTAGGGTCAAAGGTCAGCCCACGGGGCTGCTGATTGGAGGAGGAGGGCGACGTGGTGCTCAGATGCTCACAGCTCCAAAAGCGGATAGCCTGCGAGAGCAAAGACTGCAAATACAGGAAAAGAGGAAAGTACCAATCACACAATTCAGTGAGATACTCAGCTTGTCAGTTGCCTACTTAAAATGCTTAGCAGCATTAGTAACTGTGCACCATTAGTTAGTATAGTTGCTCCCAGTGATGGATTACGCCTGTAAGGGTGGGTTAGAGATTGTGTTAGTCAGTTAGTTAGTAAGCCTGAGAACTGAAAAGATGACTTCTGTTGGTTCATACAGTTTACCTGGAAGAATCTGGAAGGGATCAGGAACTAACCTCTTGGGGCTAGGTGGGACGCTAGCGTGCCACCTGTGGTGCACTCCATCAACAGCAGGTGCATTTCAAGAGCGGCAAATTTGAATCCAAATAAATGTCAAAATTCACATTTTTCAAAAATACAACTATTTTACACCATTTAAAAGATAAACATCTCCTTAATCTAACCACGTTTTACGATTTCAAAAAGGTTTTACGGCGAAAGCATAAATTTAGAGTATGTTAGGACAGTACATTTACAAGAGTTGTGTGTAATGTTTTGTCAAGTCAAAGACAGGGTCACCAAAACCATAAAACCAGCTAAAATGATGCACTAACCTTTTACAATCTCCATCAGATGACACTCCTAGGACATTATGTTAGACAATGCATGCATTTTTAGTTCTATCAAGTTCATATTTATATCCAAAAACAGCGTTTTACTATGGCATTGATGTTGAGGAAATCGTTTCCCTCCAATAACCGGCAGTCAAGTCAGCGTAACAAATTAAATAATTAAAATTAGAAAACATTGGTAAAATATTATATTGTCATTTAAAGAATTATAGATTTACATCTCTTGAACGCAATCAACTTGCCAGATTTAAAAATAACCTTACTGGGAAATCACACTTTGCAATAATCTGAGCACTGCGCCCAGAAAAATACGCGTTGCGATACAGACTAGACGTCATGTTGGGGAGATCTAAAATCGAAAATACTATGTAAATAATCCATTACCTTTGATTCTCTTCATCAGATGTCACTTCCAGGTATCACAGGTCCATAACGAATGTAGTTTTGTTCAAAAAAGCTCATCATTTATGTCCAAAAATCTCCGTCTCGTTAGCACATGATGTAAGCCAGCCGGACTTCTCGTCATGAACGAGGGGAAAAAATATATTTCCGTTCGTTCAAACATGTCAAACGTTGTATAGCATAAATCATTAGGGCCTTTTTTAACCAGAACATGAATAATATTCAAGGTGGACGAATGCATACTCTTTTATAACGTATTGGAACGAGGGTACCCAACATGAACTCGCGCGCCAGGTGTCTAATGGGACATCATCGTTCCATGGCTCTTGTTCGGTCAGATCTCCCTCCAGAAGACTCAAAACACTTTGTAAAGGCTGGTGACATCTAGTGGAAGCAATAGGAAGTGCCAAAATATTCCTAAACCCCTGTGTTTTTCAATGGGATAGGTTTAAAGTCAATACAACACATCAGGTATCCACTTCCTGTCAGAAAATGTCTCAGGGTTTTGCCTGCCAAATGAGTTCTGTTATACTCACAGACACCATTCAAACAGTTTTGGAAACTTTAGAGTGTTTTCTATCCATATATAATAAGTATATGCATATTCTAGTTACTGGGTAGGATTAGTAACCAGATTAAATCGGGTACATTTTTTTTATCCAGACGTGCAAATGCTGCCCCCTAGACCCAACAGATTAAGATGAGCACAGGGGCCATGATATCCAAGGTAGCAAACCAAGCAAGTGTGTGATATGTTGTTTACGAAGTAGATTCAAGATAATGGACCAAATCCTTAACAGAGAAACATTTCAGAAGCATTAAGATGTTAGAATGGGAGACCTGTGTGTATTAAAGTTTGAGCTACATATGTGGATCTTAGATTAGGATTTGGCCCCAATAATCTAATACTAAAGTCATTTAAATAGACACAAGAACATCCATTTGTTTTATGCATGGAAAGTTGAAGCATTGTCGTAGCTGCGAATGGATTTATTCACGTTACTTTGTAGTGGTGTTTGTTTAAGGCTCTAGTGTGGGGTATGATCAATAGTTTTACTTAGGGGTTGGGTGGGGTCAGAGTTAGAAGGGGCATGGTTCAGAAAAGTTAGGGGATAAATATGGGATTTTCCTGCATCATTCCCACTCTATCCATGCCTGTTGGCTCTTACTTTGCCTAGGAAGCCCACTTTAGAGCTGAGAAAGTGCTACCACTGAGGGAAGAGACATGGGGTAAGGAGAAAGGGATTGAGTAAGGGAGGAGAGAGAAGGACTGCTATACACACACAAAGTAGCAATGTATTTTTGAGGAGAAAAATGGGGCAGCAAAGCAAAGCTACAATTGTTTTGACAGTCTTTTGTAGTCATTTTGTAAATACCTTCAAGTTATTACTAATATTGGGCTTTGGTTTAATGAATGAATTAAAAGGTAAATTAATGAAAAATTAATGGATTTCACTTTTCTTTACTGTCCACTACCTGGGGATAACAGGCAGAATCTACCGTACACCCAAAACTGATTAGTGATGGTGCTGGAGGCAAATTGCAAAACTGGAGAAACAGGGAAAAGTCTCTGCACACTTCCATTCAGATGCAAATTTATTTGAATAGTAGCTGAGCTTTAGGTCAGTCGACCTTCAACAGTCCACTACACACCATTTAGTACTAGCTAGTTATTATTTCCACGTATTTGACGAAACTTCAGGGAAGTATTCATTGTCACCATAAATACGCTCTTAGTAAATACCAGACAAAAAAACATGTAACTTTCTGCATTTGAATGTACGCTGCTTTCTTGGCCATGTCTCCTTCGAAAGAAATATCTCAACGGCCTTCCTGGTTAAATAAATCATATATAAAATAAAATGTGAAACCGGACTGTAAAATAAAGTGTAACCAATGAATAGGTGTGTGTGAGTGACTCGCAGATCTTACCTGGTGGAGAAGGAGGGGAGCAGGAGGGAGGGGTGGTGGCGCCGACAGGTGGTGACGGTGTGGGTGGGAGGGGTCTGGGGGAGGTTGGGGCCGGAGGATGGAGGAGTGACTCTGGGTGATGGACACACTTTACACAACTACACACAAACACAAAAGCACAACAACATACATAACTACTGGATGAATGAGGAAAATCCCAGAGCCACCCACCACACGACACGGATGGGAGAATGTACGATACACAACGACATATGAGTTGGAATGACACAAACTGTTTAGTAACATCACATCTACCACACAGGGGGATAAGGACCACAGTAGACATGTTATCCAAATAGAAGGTTCCAGTGTCAATGCCTGATCGTTCTCCCTTACCCAATCTGACGGACCTAAAGAGTTCCGTCGGCGGGAGAAGGGAAAACGATCAGATTTTCACACCAGACTAGAGGGACCAGAAGAATGAGTGTGTACGGTGTGTGTATGTGTGAATGTTTTCACTAACAATTGAGACCCTATCAACAGTATCTACTAAATTCAACGTAACACTACCCTTTGGCCTCTTTTCTTACCCATGGTGCCGTGGGCTCCGGCAGCCAGGCTGTGGGGGAACTGCAATAGAATGTCTATTTTCAGCTTTAGAGTCTACATTCATAGTTTCACCTGTAATTGAGGCTAGCGACCTAAGGCAAGTTACCGTAAAACTGACAGTCGAGTTACCGCACACCTAATATCTCAGCTAAGAACACACACAGGGTCTCCCCGTCCCTCCTCACCTTCCAGGGGCTTGACAATCTGCAGGCGATCGGGTAGGTAGGAGCGCAAGCCCCCCGATCCGGCCGAGGAGTGCAGCGAGCTGCCATTGGGGTAGTTGGTGCTTGTCGACGCCACCGAGCTGGACACCAGGCTGTCGTTGGGTGTAAGGAACCCGCTGGAGCCCAGCTCGCCCACCTCCTCGCCCTCCTCACTGCACCCCTGGCAGGCGGCGGCCAGGGCACGGAGTTTGCGTTCACGCTCCACCTCAAAGAAGGGGCGCTCTGAGGCATGGCTCTGCTGGCGGTCAGATAAACAGCGTAGCGCGGCCTCAAGGTCCTGGCCTCCAGGCATGCCCGGCATACCCAGACGCTTAGGGCCACTCACACTGAGACCAGAGAGAAATAAAGGCAGGTTAATGATATACTGTACACTGTTGATGCACTAACAGTCAGAGTAGAGGAGGTAGAATAGGTGTTGGATACAAATGCACTGCTGTTATTAGTACACAGAGACCAGAGAAATGGAAGCTGTATGTTTGAACATGTATGAAGGAAAGAAGTCCATTAATATACTATGGAAGGTCTCCCGAGTGACGCAGTGGTCTGTGCCACTAAAGATTCTGGGTTCGAGTCCAGGCTCTGTCGCAGCCGGCCGCGACCGGGAGACACATGGGGCGGCGCACAATTGGCCCAGCGTTGTCCGGGTTAGAGGAGTTTTTCGCCGCCGGGTTTGTCCTCGTCCCATTGCGCACTAGCGACTCCTGTGGCGGGCCGTGCGCAGTGCACACTGACACAGTCGCTAGGTGTGCGATGTTTCCTCCGACATATTGGTGCGGCTGGCTTCCGGGTTAAGTGGGCATTGTGTCAAGAAGCAGTGCAGCTTGGTTGGGTTGTGTTTTGGAGGACGCACTGCTCTCGACCTTTGCCTCTCCCAAGTCCGTACGGGAGTTGCAACGATGAGACAAGACTTTAAGTACCAATTGGATACCACTAAATTGGGCAGAAAAAGTTTTTTTTTTGTTTTTGTATTTATATATTAATATATATATATACTATGGAAAAGCATTTCACTGTTTGTCTACACCGGTTGTCTGCAAAGCATGTGACAAATACAGTTTGATTTGAAAAGTAAATACGCTGTGTGTCTGCTGTCCTTGTAGGCTCTGTATGAGAGTTCATGTAATTCACACATATACCCAGAAATACCCATGTATAGTGCATTCGGGAAGTATTCAGAACCTTTTACTTTATTCTAATTTCATTACGTTACAGCCTCATTCTAAAATAGATCTAAATTCGAATAATTTGCTCATCAATCTACATACAATACCCCATAATGACGAAGCAAAAACAGGTTAGGAGATATTTTAGCAAATTTATAAAAAAGAAAAAACTGAAATATTATATTTAAATAAGTATTCAGACCCTTTACTCAGTACCTTGTTGAAGCACCTTTGGCAGCGATTACAGCCTCGAGTTTTCTTGGGCATGACGCTACAAGCTTGGCACTCCTGTATTTGGGGAGTTTCTCCTATTCCTCGCTGCAGATCCTCTCAAGCTATGTCAGGTTGGATGGGGATCTTCGCTGAACAGCTATTTTCAGGTCTCTCTAGAGATGTTCGATTGGGTTCAAGTCCGGGCTCTGGCTGGGCTACACAAGGACATTCAGAGACTTGTCCCGAAGCCACTCCTGCATTGTCTTGCTTGTGTTCTTAGGGTTGTTGTCCTGTTGGAAGGTGAACCTTCACCCCAGTCTGAGGTCCTAAGCGCTCTGGAGCAGGTTTTCATCAAGGAGCTCTGTACTTTGCTCCGTTCATCTTTCCCTCCATCCTGACTAGTCTCCTAGTCCCTGCCGCTGAAAAACATCCCCACAGCATGATGCAGCCACCACCATGCTTCACCGTAGGGATGGTGCCAGGTTTCCTCTAGACGTGACTCTTGGCATTCAGGCTAAAGAGTTCAATCTTGGTTTCACTAGACCAGAGAATCTTGTTTCTCATGGTCTGAGAGTCTTTAGCTGCCTTTAGGCCAAATCCAAGCTGGCTTTCATGTGCCTTTAACTAAGCAGTGGCTTCTGTCTGGCCACTCTCCCATAAAGGCCTGAATGGTGGAGTGTTGCAGAGTTGGTTGTCCTTCTGGAAGGTTCACCCATCTCCACAGAGGAACTCGGGAGCTCTGTCAGAGTGACCATCGGGTTCTTGGTCACCTCCCTGACCAAGGCCCTTCTCCCCGATTGCTCAGTTTGGCCGGGTGGCCAGCTCTAGGAAGAGTCTTGGTGGTTCCAAACTTCTTCTATTAAAGAATGATGGAGGCCACTGTGTTCTTGAGGATCTTCAATGCTGCAGAAATCTTTTGGTACCCTTTCCCCCAGATCTGTGCCTCGACACAATCCTGTTTCGGAGCTCTACGGACAATTCCTTCAACCTCATGGCTTGGGTTTTGCTCTGACATGGGACCTTGTGTCATGTCCAACCAATTGAATTTACCACAGGTGGACTCCAATCAAGTTGCAGAAACATCTCAAGGATGACCAATGGAAACAGGATGCATCTGAGCTCAATTTCGAGTCTCATAACTTTATCTGTTTGTTATCTTTAATACATTTGCAAAAATGTCTAAAAACCTGTTTTCACTTTATCATTTTGTGGTATGGTATGTAGATTGATGAGGAAAAATGAATGTAATCCATTTTAGAATAAGGCTGTAACGTAACAAAATGTGGAACAAGTCAAGGGGTCTGAATACTTTCCAAATGCACTGTATGTTGTTGCTTTTTCAGGTTTTGAGCTGGTTTCGAAGGTGCCTGATAAGGAGCTCAAGGGAGCCTCAGGCCCTGTACCTGACCTCCCAGAGGATATCACTGTGGCCTACTCCATCCCTGAGAAGGTCAGTACCAAATACACCTTTTAAGAATACTGTGGTATCTGTACAGTGAGCACAGAAAAGCCAAGTCCTCATGTATCAGTGGAGGCTGGTGAGGGGAGGGCAGCTCATAGTAATGGCTGGAATGGAATGGATTGAACGCAAGTATATCAAATATATGGAAACCATGTGATTGATACCATTCCGTTCAATCTGTTTCAGCCGTTACATTGACCCTTCCTCTGATTTAAGTGTCACTCATCACCACTGCTATGTCTGAGTCGGTGAAATTAGTTGGCAGATCTCAAAAGTAGTTTCAAGAAACAATGGCCTTGTCCGAAATCTGGCTTTTCTGCTACTTACTTGAACTGGATTCTATTTAGAATGCACTGCTAAGTAAAAACGAATGCAGTACGCAACTAATATCAACATACTATTCTCATCCATGCTGCGAAGGTGTCATCTAATGATCTGACTATCAGCTGTTGTCAAAAACATGTAGGTCTCAAAATATGTTTATTTTCCTCAATAGTGTGCAGCGAATTCTACTAGATTAAAAAACTAAATGAGTATGACAGCCTGGAATTTAAAGCTTACTTCATTTCTGAAATTTCACATACTATATAACGTTCTATTTTCGCATACTCAAAATGCCTACTATTTAGCATGCTAGAATGGATATTCGGGCACGGCCCATGAAACATTTTCCTCTTAGGGGAGATGGAACAGAGTAGAGGAGCTGATGGCTCAGATGAGGAAGATATAGCTAGGACCAGAAGACACCTCTGCATTCAGACAACCCTCATTGGTAACGTCACAAATGAAACCCTATTCTATATAGTGTAGTACTTTTGACCAGGGCCCATTCTGTTAAATTAGCTTAAGCTTAAAGTAATGGACCAGGTACATACAGATGTTAGCTGTATGATTAATTGTGCTTATGTATCACCTGTTGACCGAGAGGAAATATTGTTGTAACATTTGTAATTTAATTTAAAGTAATGAATCATTGCAGTTATGGATGCAGTCTCTAATGAATTACTACTACTGTATAGAACTTCTAAAATGTTTTGAATGATGGTAAATGAGGCCCAACATTTCTCTGAATGACAATCCTCCCTTTACTGTATCTGCTCCATGTCTAGCTCTGGTCCAGATCCTTAACTGCGGTTTGAGCCTTGATGGCTCAAGCTGCATGTAACACTCTGGGCCAGAGCTACTCCATGTTGTACTCTTAGTTGTTTAAACTGATATGTATGTAAATGAAACTGCACCGTTTCTCTGCTGAAACTGCACCGACTGATTCCCTGTACACACTTTGTTTCAATCAGTGGAGGCTCCACAGAGGAGGAAGGGGAATATCATCCTCCTCAGTGAATTTCAGAAAAATATAAATAGTGAAAAATGTCAAATGTAATCATTTTAAGATAAAACTATACTAAATATATTCATGTAACCAAATTATTGATTTAAAACACACTGTTTTGCAAGGTAGGTCTACAGTAGCCTCAACATGGTATAGCCAGAGGACAGTAAGTTTCCTTCCTCCTCTGGGTACATTGACTTCAATACAAAACATAGGAGGCTCGTGGTTCTCACCCCCTTCCATAGATTTACACAGTTATTATGACAACTTCCAGAGGACTTCCTCCAACCTATCAAAGATCTTGCAGCATGAACTGAAATGTTGTCCACCCAGTCAAAGAATCAGAGAATTAATCTAGTACTGAAAGCATAAATTACAGCTAGCTAGCACTGCAGTGCATAAAATGTAGTTGACTCAAAGAGAGAGAGAGTTTTGAATTAATTATTTTCTTCATAAATTAAAGAGAGAGCTAGCTGTATTTAGTTGTATTTTTTATTTAATTATTTCACTTTCACTTACTTAGCTAGCAATTGCAGCTAGCTAGTTTAGCCTACTTAAGCACCTGGCTCAAACAGAGAGGGATGCTATGTTAGCTAGCTGACTATGGCTATCCAACACTGGGACTCTTCCAAGTCAAGGTGTTGTGCATTGAAGTCCACAAGTAAAGGGAAAAGGTGAAGGGAGGAAAGCATGTAGATGCAAGAAGGAATGCAACGTGGCTCCTATGAAAGTGAACTATGTTTATGTAACAGTATAGCTTCCGTCCCTCTCCTCGCCCAAAACTGGGCTTGAACCAGGGACCCTCTGCACACATCAACAACTGACACCCACGAAGCATCGTTACCCATCGCGCCACAAAAGCCACGGCCCTTGCAGAGCAAGGGGAACAACTACTTCAGGTCTCAGAGCGAGTGATGTCACACAATTGAAACACACCACCGCTGACTAACTAGCCATTTCACATTGGTTACATTGATCCGGGTCACGGCACCAATGTAACAGTTTAGCTTCCGTCCCTCTCCTCGCCCCAACCTGGGCTTAAACCAGGGACCCTCTGCACACATCAACAACTGACAGCCCACGAAGCATCATTACACATCGCGCCACAAAAGCCGGGGCCCTAGGAGAACAACTACTTCAGGTCTCAGAGCAAGTGACGTCACCTATTGAAACGCTATTAGCGTGCACCACCACTAACTAGCTAGCCATTTCACATCGGTTACATTTACGTGTTATCAGGGGTGTACTCATTCTGCAGATTCGATTGAAAAACGTTTCTTAAACAGAACGAAACAGGGATAAACACCATCAAATGTTTTCTCTCGACCTGTGTGCACCTACGTTGTAAACTTTCATTCATAGACTATCTTGTAGCTACCTCATGATAGCTACCTCATGACGGTTATAGGGAAAATGTGAGCATCATGTAGAAGCCTAAACCTGTCATTGTTACATTGAACTGGGTGAATGGAATATGAATGACAGTCATCCAATATGTTGTAGGGCCATGCTCATAACAAAATAGTCATCCTCCCTCATCTTAAACGGCACCGACCGCCACTGCTGTAAAGGGGTTTCTTTTCAGCTTATTAGAGGACAACAACGCACCCTCAATTATGATATCAGTGTGCTGAAAGGCATTGACATCTATATTTAATCAACAGCCAAATGTATCATGTAGCGTCAGGCCTACAGAACATGTATCATGTCATAGGCCTACAGAACATGAACTCTAAACTTGTCATAAAGTACAGAGAACATACATGGCTTGTGGACAAGGGAGTAAAATAGATTTATAATGGCTGATGACACAAGTCATACTTTCTCTGATGTCACTTATGTAACTGGAATAATCTGTTTCCACTTTACTCAAATGAGATCATTTTCACTTTTAATTGGGCTAGCCAAAGATATTTAAATGAGATATTGCCACCTGGTGGCAACGAATGGAACAACGGGAAAAACACATTCTAGGAAAAATGTTACATTTGCCATATGATAGAGACATATAAGAGTTATAAGGTAACATGAGTAAATTACATAAGTTATCATTCAGCTGATGCAATCCTGTCAAAAGGGAAATATTACAGTATGTGACCATGACATATATATATAGACAGGGTTTGAACCCCCATCATCAGGGGTATGTGTGGTCCAGAGGCATGAGCGCTACCTCTTCAACAGATTCTGGAACTATCTCGACCTCTCAGTCCATTCATTTCCTGGACCTTCTCATCAACTATAGTGGACACCACCTTCTCCTTCACGATCACCCTCATACACTTCTTTATGTGGGGGTTATACTCTGTGGAAAGAGAAACAAAACTGAAAAGAATCAATTAATTAATACATTTTGTGTATTATGGGTAACAACAACACTTGATTCTGTCATTGATTCATTCGTTTTATTAATTATTCTCTTGCGTGCTCACCTTCCACCACTTTCTGGACTTGTACTTCCTGGTCCTTCTCGTCCATGATCACTTTCCTGACCTCCTGTCTGGTCTCCACATGCTTACTGGTAGACAAACAGGGGAAGAACACTTACGGTCAGCTAAACTCACCAACACACATCTTGATCTGCTAGTTTGCAATGAGGTGCTAATAAACAGCTGTCATTCACTGAACCCACTGTACTGTACCTGTATTGATAAGGAGATGGGACAGCTTACCCAGAGCATTGTGGATAATGTAGTACACCATACCAATCAACTGTGTATTTTTCTAACACAAGTATAAATGACCTTAGATACTTTTTATCACATATTTATGGTCTCACTCCCCCTTCTCGCTTCCACTAACTGCTCCCTCTCCCTACTTCTGTCTTTCCTTTCTCCCTTACTCTTCCCTTCCGTCCCTCCACTCTCATCCCACATCCCCTCCACCCTCCCTCCCCTCTTCTCCAACCCCCAATTACTCCAACTTGTTCAATCACCATCCTCCATCTACTCTCTCCGCTCTTTCCATTCCCCCATCTTGCTATCCCCCCATCCCTTCCCCCTCCCTCTCTTTCCTGCCCCTCCATTATCCCCTCTCACCTGAGTCCCTCTCCATCCAGCAGCCTCCTGTACTCAGCGATCTCCATCTCCAGCCTCATCTTGATGTCCAGGAGGATCTGGTACTCAGAGGCCTGCTGCTGGATGCTGACGTTGAGCTGCTGCAGCTCCTCCTCCATGCTGTTGATATGAACCTGCAGCAGGCTCAGCTGGGAGCCGTGGCGGCCGTTTATATTAGCGGCGCTCTCCTCCAAGTACCCCTTCTACAGGAATGTGTTTATGTTTGTAAGGGGTGAAGAAAATGGAGACGGAAGGAAGGAGAGGGTAGTAGAAATGTATAGAGAGGGAGATGAAGAAGGGCAGAGAGAGTTAGACTGGAGTGCATGAAGGTGTTAGAACACCTTGACATTAGACCACTGTGGAGGTCTGAAAATGGATGCTGATTCACTAAGATGGCTTGACATCATACCTGAGTGAGTAGGCTATGGAAGGTCCTCTTCAGGTCAGTCACCTGAGACGTCTTCACCTCTATGGTGCTGGTGGGGATCTGGCTCTGAAGCACATCCACCTGACACACACACCGTTTTAGTCAAAAGTATAGTACCATTCCACAAAATACATGTAAATTGTGTCTCTTAGAAAAACCCATTTAGGGACCCAGGCCCACACCTTTCGAGGCCTCCTGTCCTATTTTCAGTTTGTCTCACCTTGCTCTCGAACCACTTGGCAGCATCTCTCTGGTTCTTTGTCACCACGCCCTCATACTGGGTCCTCATCTCCTCCAGCACCTTGCTCATGTCCACTGAGGAAGCACAGTCCATCTTCACATTCACAGCACCACACTGCTGCGTCCGCATCAACTGCATCTCCTAACAACAGGAAAAGGGGGACAAATTGTGTTATAATACCTGGGATTTGTAGTTTACTCACACACAGGGAAGTGCAAAAGCACCTGAAAACAATAAGTTACTGTATATTTGAGCACTAATAACAGTGAAGTTGCCCTAGATTTCTTGTGGGTGAGTTTAGCTCCCTTGTAGCCAAACATGGAAAGGTCTCAAACCCAGTAAGAATGAATAGATACATTAAAATGCAAAAACATTACAAAAACTACAGGGGAAGCCATTGTGTCCTAATGAAACTCCATGTGACTGTCCTGGCACATTAAGACTTCAGCCAACAGCACAAGCGTTAAGACTTGAATGTGTGAGGAGAAATGAGGAGGTTACCTCCTCATGGTTCTTCCTGAGGTAGACCAGCTTCTCCTTCAGCCCCTCAATCTGCATCTCCAGGTCTCCTCTGGCGAGCGTAAAGCTGTCCAGGACTCCTCTCAGACGAGCCACATCAACTTCCATCTTCATCCTCATGTTAACTTCCGTCTCGAACCTACAGGGGTTGAGGAAAGCAGAGGGCTTGATTAGTTCCTTCTCACAACAAACCTAGATACAACTTGCCAAACCATAAACTGATCCATAGCCCCTGCATACCCCCATAAGCATTTGTGTAGATCTGGGAGGATTGGATCTACTCAATCTCAAACCTATAGGCCAAAGCTACAAACAGAATCCGTACACTCACAGAGGCTGTGTACAGTACAAACAGGAAGTGCACCTACTTCATCTTGAAGTCATCAGCTACATATCTGGCATTATCCACCCGCAGGATCAACTGAGAGTTCTCCACAGACCTGGCATGGATCTAGGAACAGCAGGACAGCCACAGTCAATGGAATGTAATAACACAGTCAACTATGTATGGGATATCATGTGTTTAGATCAGCAGATCTGGTTCATGTCTACTGTTCATTCATATACAACAGAACACAGTTTTTCAACAATCAACAAGATAAATACTGAAAGACTATAGGAATTACACCTCTAATCTATCACTTATCTAATTCATTCTAGTGGCTCTCTTCTTTCACAAACCTGTTGGCATCTTCTCAATCCTATCCCCACTTCCCTTCCCACTGGGCACAGACGTCAATGAAACGTCTATTCCATGTTGGTTCAACATAATTACATTGAAATGACATGGAAGCAATGTTGATTCAACCAGTGTGTGCCCAGTGGGTCGTTACATTAAGACGACATTATCGAGAAGTACCTTGTTGCGGATGTCTGTGACGGTGGCATAAAACCCACTGAGGTCCTTCTTGTGAGTCGGTGAGCTCATCTCGTAGAACTCTTTGATCTGCAATTCCAACTTGCTATTGGCTGTCTCTAGAGAGCGCACCTGTGTACACAGAGAGTGGAGGGAATCAGTTCAGTTTATGGGTCTGTCCGAAATGGCACATATGGGTGCCATTTGGGGCGCATCCCATCACATTATGTGAATCAGCGCACTCCCATAAAATAATCTCCAACATAATGGAATTGAAAATAAATAATAAAATCCTGCTATGTCATTGTCCTCATTATGTATTTAGGAACGTGCGTTTATAATAGTAATACACGTGTGTCTTTTAATAATAATGAGACTTTCCTTGGAACTTTACAGGCAAAGTACAGGTTACTGTTTCTTCTCAATAGCAATTTTACAATTAGAAACAATGATGGAATAAATCGTTTTTAAAAAGTTACAAGTTAAGTAAAAGTTGTTTATATATATATATATTTATGGGGTCCATTAGCCGTAGCCTACTGTATTATCACATGTAATTGAACATTGTGGATAGTATTGATGAAATTAGTTTTTCAAAACAAAATGCTTTATAACAAAACACTTTCTCATAGCAGTTTTCTGTATCATCGAATGTGTTGTGTTTTGAAAATCTTGATCACCCAGCGTTGTCTTTCGGTCTCCACGCGCATAATCTGGGTTTTGCGTAATATCGCGGAGCGCGAGTAATCTCCATCCACATCCCCATCACTCTTCCTTACCTTTTCCAGGTAGGTGGCCAAACGGTCATTCAGATTCTGCATGGTATGCTTCTCGTTGGCAACAATATTGATCTGGCCTGGCCCGTCCATAGAGAAAGAAGACAGAGATACGGGTGCAGTATTCCCCGGCATCTCCATATACACTTGGCGCGCGACTGCTCCCAACAGAGGACACGCTCATACAGGACCTACCGTCTCCCAAACCGCTGGAAAACTGCATCCCACCCGACGAACTGAGGCCACTCGTACCGACACCGCTACACGAGCTGTGGCTACAGCTACTTCTGAGATTGGCTACAATGGACATGGCGAGAATGGTCTGGCGATGCGTCCTGGGAATGAAAGTAGACCCAATTGTATTGTTCAGTGGGTGGGTACTGGGCTTGCAATAACTATGTAACAAGAGACATCAAGTCACTAAGTACTTCTAGGGAAATGAATGGTTCACAAAAGGTTGTGGTTTATGAAGGTAGTATGTTTGACAGGTATAGACAAATCAGACAGTTTGAGATTCTCTGGAAATTCACTGGATGTATTTTGTAAAGCTGACATTTTATTTTTATTTTTTTCACCTTTATTTAAGCAGGTAGGCAAGTTGAGAACAAGTTCTCATTTACAATTGCGACCTGGCCAAGATAAAGCAAGCAGTTTGACACATAAAACAACACAGAGTTACACATGGAGTAAAACAAACATACAGTCAATAATATAGTAGAAAAATAAGTCTATATACAAAGTGAGCAAATGAGGTGAGATAAGGGAGGTAAAGGCAAAAAAGGCCATGGTGGTGAAGTAAATACAATATAGCAAGTAAAACACTGGAATGGTAGATTTGCAGTGGAAGAAAGTGCAAAGTAGAAATAATGGGGTGCAAAGTAGCAAAATAAATAAATACAGTAGGGGAAGGGGTAGTTGTTTGGGCTAAATTATAGATGGGCTATGTACAGGTGCAGTAATCTGTGAGCTGCTCTGACAGCTGGTGCTTAAAGCTAGTGAGGGCGATAAGTGTTTCCAGTTTTAGAGATTTTTGTAGTTCGTTCCAGTCATTGGCAGCAGAGAACTGGATGAGAGGCGGCCGAAGGAGGAATTGCCTTTGGGGGTGACCAGAGAGATATACCTGCTGGAGCGTGTGCTACAGGTGGGTGCTGCTATGGTGACCAGCGAGCTGAGATAAGAGGGAACTTTACCTAGCGGAGTCTTGTAGATGACCTGGAGCCAGTGGGTTTGGCGACGAATATGAAGCAAGGGCCAGCCATAGGAGAGCGTACAGGTCGCAGTGGTGGGTAGTATATGGGGCTTTGGTGACAAAGCGGATAGCACTGTGATAGACTGCATCCAATTTATTAAGTAGGGTATTGGAGGCTATTTTGTAAATGACATCGCCGAAGTCGAGGATTGGTAGGATGGTCAGTTTTACGAGGGTATGTTTGGCAGCATGAGTGAAAGATGCTTTGTTGCGAAATAGGAAGCCAATTCTAGATTTAACTTTGGATTGGAGATGTATGATGTGAGTCTGGAAGGAGAGTTTACAGTCTAACCAGACACCTAGGTATTTGTAGTTGTCCACATATTCTAAGTCAGAACCGTCCAGAGTAGTGATGCTAGTCGGGCGGGCGGGCGGGTGCAGGCAGCAATCGGTTGAAGAGCATGCATTTAGTTTTACTTGTATTTAAGAGCAGTTGGAGGCCACGGAAGGAGAGTTGTATGGCATTGA
This sequence comes from Salmo salar, assembly GCF_965601325.2. Classification (NCBI taxonomy): domain Eukaryota; kingdom Metazoa; phylum Chordata; class Actinopteri; order Salmoniformes; family Salmonidae; genus Salmo; species Salmo salar. The sequence continues at coordinate 57,636,400 of NC_138292.1, forward strand.
AGCTCGTCTGGAGGGTAGTTAACACAGTGTCCAAAGAAGGGCCAGAAGTATACAGAATGGTGTTGTCTGCGTAGAGGTGGATCAGAGACTCACCAGCAGCAAGAGCGACATCATTGATGTATACAGAGAAAAGAGTCAGCCCAAGAATTGAACCCTGTGGCACCCCCATAGAGACTGCCAGAGGTCCGGACAACAGGCCCTCCGATTTGACACACTGAACTCTATCAGAGAAGTAGTTGGTGAACCAGGCGAGGCAATCATTTCAGAAACCAAGGCTATGGAGTCTGCCGATGAGGATGTGGTGATTGACAGAGTCGAAAGCCTTGGCCAGGTCAATGAATACGTCAGCACAGTTTTGTTTCTTATCGATGGCGGTTAAGATATCGTTTAGGACCTTGAGCGTGGCTGAGGTGCACCCATGACTAGCTCTGAAACCAGATTGCATAGCGGAGAAGGTGCGGTGGGATTCGAAATGGTCGGTAATCTGTTTGATGGTTTCTGATATCCATTTTCAGTTACATTTGTTTGTTTACTGAAATTGGCAATGTTTTTCATATATAATGGTCAATGATTTGTAGGCTAAATAGTGTATGTGTTATTATTTTACCAACCTAAAATGTTGCACCAAGTCACTCCATCACTTACATTTGATGATTTTCCATCATTCTGTCCATTTGAAAAGATGGTCAGTAACAGTCATCTTTTTGAAATGTAGATAACCACTATAAACTGTTCATAATGTTGTTACTTTGTCTACTCCGTATACTTGCTCTCAGATTAGTTAGGCTGTTTTGGAGTGTAGTCGCACTTCGCTTCGCTCCACAGGTAATATTACATTTCATTACATTACAACGGTTTGATTTGTTTGATCTGAGCAATTTTTTCTTAGCTAGCTACATAGCCGTCTTTGTATCAAAGATAATTGTGTAGTTTAGAGTAATTAGAGTAATTATCGAGGTTAGCTAGCCAGCTGTTTTCGTCCTCCTAACTTAGTCAACACTGCTAGCTAGCCAACTAGCCAACTTCTACCGACTAGCAGCACTGTAGAAACTATTACATTACAACGGAACGACTTGATTAGTGTAGTGTTAGCTAGCTACATAGTTGTCTTTGCTGTCTTTGTATCTAAGATAATTGTGTAGTTTAGAGTAATTATCGAGGTTAGCTAGCCACCCGCACCGCGACGCGACGCCGTTGTCCAGACTCCAGACTTAGTCAACACACCTAGTCATCGTCAAACCCACTGCTAGCTAGCCGACCTTTACTGACTAGCAGCACTGTAGAAACTAATACATTACAACGGAACGATTTGACTAGTGCAGCTTTAGCTAGCAACATAGTTGTCTTTGTCATAGTTTGATAATTGTGTAGTTTAGAGTAATTATCGAGGTTAGCTAGCCAGCTATTTTCGTCCCCCGCGACGCCATTTTTCCAAACCTAGCCAACTATTACCGACGAGCAGCATTGTAGAAACTAAATACATTACAAAGGAACGTCTTGATTAGTGCTATGTTAGCTAGCTACATAGTTGCTTTTGTATCATGATAAGGTGTAGTACTGAAACTATCGAGGTTACCTAGCCAGCTACACGTTCAAACAAAGTCAACAACGCAGCCACTGATAGCTAGCCTACTTCACCAGCCAGCAGTACTGTTTCATTTGTCATTTTAGTCAATAGGATTTTTGCAACGTAAGCTTAACTTTCTGAACATTCGAGACGTGTAGTCCACTTGTCATTCCAATCTCCTTTGCATTAGCGTAGCCTCTTCTGTAGCCTGTCAACTATGTGTCTGTCTATCCCTGTTCTCTCCCCTCTGCACAGGCCACGCAAACGCTTCACACCGCGTGGCCGCTGCCACTCTAACCTGGTGGTCCCAGCGCGCACAACCCACGTGGAGTTCCAGGTCTCCGGCAGCCTCTGGAACTGCCGGTCTGTGGCCAACAAGGCAGAGTTCATCTCAGCCTATGCTGCCCTCCAGTCCCTCGACTTCTTGGCGCTGACGGAAACATGGATTACCACAGATAACACTGCTACTCCTACTGCTCTGTCCTCGTCTGCCCACGTGTTCTCGCATACCCCGAGAGCATCTGGCCAGCGGGGTGGTGGCACTGGAATCCTCATCTCTCCCAAGTGGACATTCTCTCTTTCTCCCCTTACCCATCTGTCTATCTCCTCATTTGAATTCCATGCTGTCACAGTTACCAGCCCTTTCAAGCTTAACATCCTTATCATTTATTGCCCCCCAGGTTCCCTTGGAGAGTTCATCAATGAGCTTGACATCTTGATAAGTTCCTTTCCTGAGGATGGCTCACCTCTCACAGTTCTGGGTGACTTTAACCTCCCCACGTCTACCTTTGACTCATTCCTCTCTGCCTCCTTCTTTCCACTCCTCTCCTCTTTTGACCTCACCCTCTCACCTTCCCCCCCTACTCACAAAGCAGGCAATACGCTTGACCTCATCTTTACTAGATGCTGTTCTTCCACTAATCTCATTCCAACTCCCCTCCAAGTCTCCGACCACTACCTTGTATCCTTTTCCCTCTCGCTCTCATCCAACACTTCTCACTCTGCCCCTACTCGGTTGGTATTGCGCCGTCCCAACCTTCGCTCTCTCTCTCCCGCTACTCTCTCCTCTTCCATCCTATCATCTCTTCCCTCTACTCAAACCTTCTCCAACCTATCCCCTGATTATGCCTCCTCAACCCTCCTCTCCTCCCTTTCTGCATCCTTTGATTCTCTATGTCCCCTATCCTCCAGGCTGGCTCGATCCTCCCCTCCTGCTCCGTGGCTCGACGACTCATTGCGAGCTCACAGAACAGGGCTCCGGGCAGCCGAGCGGAAATGGAGGAAAACTCGCCTCCCTGCGGACCTGGCATCCTTTCACTCCCTCCTCTCCTGTCTCTGCTGCTAAAGCCACTTTCTACCACTCTAAATTCCAAGCATCTGCCTCTAACCCTAGGAAGCTCTTTGCCACCTTCTCCTCCCTCCTGAATCTTCCTCCCTCCTGAATCCTCCCCCCCCCCCCCCTCCTCCCTCTCTGCGGATGACTTCGTCAACCATTTTGAAAAGAAGGTCGACGACATCCGATCCTCGTTTGCTAAGTCAAACGACACCGCTGGTCCTGCTCACACTGCCCTACTCTGTGCTTTGACCTCTTTCTCCCCTCTCTCTCCAGATGAAATCTCGCGTCTTGTGACGGCCGGCCGCCCAACAACCTGCCCGCTTGACCCTATCCCCTCCTCTCTTCTCCAGACCATTTCCGGAGACCTTCTCCCTTACCTCACCGCGCTCATCAACTCATCCTTGACCGCTGGCTACGTTCCTTCCGTCTTCAAGAGAGCAAGAGTTGCACCCCTTCTGAAAAAACCTACACTCGATCCCTCCGATGTCAACAACTACAGATCAGTATCCCTTCTTTCTTTTCTCTCCAAAACTCTTGAACGTGCCGTCCTTGGCCAGCTCTCCTCCTATCGCTCTCAGAATGACCTTCTTGATCCAAATCAGTCAGGTTTCAAGACTGGTCATTCAACTGAGACTGCTCTTCTCTGTGTCACGGAGGCTCTCCGCACTGCTAAAGCTAACTCTCTCTCCTCTGCTCGCATCCTCCTAGACCTATCTGCTGGCTTTGATACTGTGAACCATCAGATCCTCCTCTCCACCCTCTCCGAGTTGGGCATCTCCGGCGCGGCCCACGCTTGGATTGCGTCCTACCTGACAGGTCGCTCCTACCAGGTGGCGTGGCGAGAATCTGTCTCCGCACCACGTGCTCTCACCACTGGTGTCCCCCAGGGCTCTGTTCTAAGGCCCTCTCCTATTCTCGCTATACACCAAGTCACTTAGCTCTGTCATATCCTCACATGGTCTCTCATATCATTGCTATGCAGACGACACACAATTCATCTTCTCCTTTCCCCTTCTGATAACCAGGTGGCGAATCGCTACAAGACCATGGTGATTGCCTACGGAGCTGTGAAGGGAACGGCTCCTCCGTACCTTCAGGCTCTGATCAGGCCCTACACCCAAACAAGGGCACTGCGTTCATCCACCTCTGGCCTGCTCGCCTCCCTACCTCTGAGGAAGCACAGTTCCCGCTCAGCCCAGTCAAAACTGTTCGCTGCTCTGGCACCCCAATGGTGGAACAAGCTCCCTCACGACGCCAGGACAGCGGAGTCAATCACCACCTTCCGGAGACACCTGAAACCCCACCTCTTTAAGGAATACCTAGGATAGGATAAAGTCATCCTTCTAACCCCCCCCCCCCCCCCCCTTAAAAGATTTAGATGCACTATTGTAAAGTGGTTGTTCCACTGGATATCATAAGGTGAATGCATCAATTTGTAAGTCGCTCTGGATAAGAGCGTCTGCTAAATGACTTAAATGTAAAATGTAAATGTAGTTGGTTGAGTAGTGTGTTCAATCATTGTCAAAGATGTGTAGTAGGTATTCTTACTATTTTGCCCTAAGTCACTTTGATGATTTTCTCATTCTTTCTTTCTGAATTCAAAAATCTACTCTTCAGTAACTATACCCTTATTTGAAATATTAATACATCTCATAATTCCTGCCCTCCAGGACACCTACAACACCCGATGTCACAGGAAGGCAAAAAATATCAAGGACAATAACCACCCGAGCCACTGCCTGTTCACCCCACTATCATCCAGAAGGCGAGATCAGTACAGGTGCATCAGAGCTGGGACAGAGAGATAGAAATTATTTTTCAATCTCAAGGCCATCAGATTGTTAAACAGCCACCACTAGCACAGAGAGGCGGCTGCCTACCTACAGACTTGATATCATTGGCCACTTTAATAAATGGAACACTAGTCACTTTAATAATGCCACTTTAAGAATGTTTACATATCTCGCATTACTCATCTCACATGTACAGTTGAAGTCGGAAGTTTACATACACTTAGATTGGAGTCATTAAAACTCGTTTTTCAACCACTCCACAAATTTCTTGCTAACAAACTATAGTTTGGGCTAGTCGGTTAGGACATCTACTTTGTGCATGACACAAGTACTTTTTCCAACAATTGTTTACATACATATTATTTCACTGTATCACAATTCCAGTTGGTCAGAAGTTTACATACACTAAATTGACTGTGCCTACAAACAGCTTGGAAAATTCCAGAAAATGATGTCATGGCTATAGAAGCTTCTGATGGGCTAATTGACATAATTTGAGTCAATTGGAGGGGTACCTGTGGATGTATTTCAAGGTCTACTTTCAAACTCAGTGCCTCTTTGCTTGACATCATGAGGAAATCAAAAGAAATCAGCCAAGACCTCAGAAAAAGAAATGTAGACCTCCACAAGTCGGACCTAGAAGCATAAGCATTTCGCTACACTTGCAATAACGTAACTGCTAAAATTTGATTTGATAATTCCTCACATTCCATTTTGCCTGCTCAGAACTTGCTCTCAGATGTTGGTTTGGATAGTGTGTTTTATTCAAGGGACAAGTGTATGCAAAACAGCCTGAATAAACGTAACAGTTTCATTCCAAAACGCTATCTATCTATCTATATATATACATATATATATATATATATATATATATATATATATATATATATATATATATATATATATATATATATATATATCAATTTTCAGAAATGTTGGTCAGTTAGCTTTTACTGTTTAAAGACATGAAAGAGATTGGTGTTTTTTCACTATCTAATGAGGTTGTTCAATGACAGACATGTCGTTTTTACTGTAACATAGATGCTGGGAGTCGAGAAGCAGGTGGTAAGTTTAATATAACAAAGAACGACATGAAACACAGAAACAGCACTGCCTGGAGAAAGAACCTAAGGGAGTGCCAGATAAAGGGGAGGTAATGCGTGAGGTAATGGAGTCCAGGTGTGCCTCATGATGAAGCGCAGGTGCGTGTAATGATTGATGCCAGGTGTGCGTAATGATGGTTGCCAGGACCGGTGGTTAGTAAAACGTCAATGCCGAACACCGGAGGGAAGTAGATGTGACATTACCCCCCCCCCCCCCATACATCACTTCGTTGATCCTCCGGAGAACCTTGAATGGCCCCACAAACTGGGGGCTCAGCTTCTTGCAGGGCAGGCAGAGTGGTTGGTTCCTCGTAGAGAGCCAGACACGATCCCCAGGATGATCCAGACACGATCCCTTCAGTCCACGGAGCCAGGGACAGCTGAAATGCCAGAACACACTGGAAGGGAGTCAGCCTGGTGGAAGGAATTGGGCCCACCCATGGAAGGAATCGGGCCCACTCTCCCTGTCGGTCCTGTCAGTGACTCCTCAGTAACCTCCCCAGCTCCTGGTTCATCCTCTCCCCCTGCCTGTTAGACTGAGGCCTATACGCAGAAGTGAGGCTGACCATGACCCTGAGCTTCTCCATAAAAGGCTTTCCATACCCGTAATGTGATTTGGGGGCCACGGTCGGACACGAGGTCCTCCGGAAGGCCATAATGCCAGAAGACCTGCTCGAATACTGTCTCAGCGACTGGAGAGCAGTAGGGAGACCAGAGAGAGGGATGAAATGACAGGATTTGGAAAATCTATCCACAACCTCCAAAATGGTGGTGAAACTGTCAGAGGAGGGGAGATCAGTGACAAAGTCAATGGATAGATGAGACCAGGGATGCTGAGGCACGGGAAGGGGATGGAGTTCCCCTGCTGGACCATGCCGGGGGGATTTGATTTGAGCACATACGGAACAGGAGTTGACGTAGAGAATAATGTCCTGTGCCAAGGTAGGCCACTCATACCTCTCAGAGATAGATTGAGTAGTATGAGAAATACCTGGATGTCCAGCGACAACAGCTGTGTGCGCCCAGGTCAGCAGCCGATTATCCCCGTGGGAACGTAGATGTGCTCAGGAGGACAGGTAGTGGGTGTGGGCTCCCTTTCCAGAGCCTGGTAAATGTCCACATCTACGTCCCAGACCACAGGAGCTACGACTCGAGAGGAAGGGATTGTGGGTGCATTCTGGACAGGACCCTCTCCCAAATTGTAGAGACGGGACAGGGCATCAGCTTTGGTGTACTTTGAACCTGGGCAATAGGTCAGTGTGAAGTAAAATCTCGTAAAGGGTCCACCTTGCTTGTCACGGATTCATCTTCCTCGCTGTCCGTATGCACTCCAGGTTCCGATGGTCGGTGAGGATAACGAATGGGTCCTTGGCGCCCTCATGCCAGTGCCTCCACTCCTCTAATGCCAACTTCACCACCAGGAGCTCTCGATCACCAACGTCGTAATTCCTCTCTGCAGGGGACAGTTTTTTAGTGTAATATGCACACGGATACAGTTTTTGTGGATTACCTTGTCGTTGACACAGGACAGCCCCCACTCCCACCTCTGAAGCATCTACCTCCACCACAAAGGGTATCGTGGGATCTGGGTGTTTGAGCAATGGGGCGGAGGTGAAACGTGCCTTCAGTAGGCGAAAGGCCTTGTCAGCTGCTGGACTACACACCAACCTACGGTGACCACCCTTGAGAAGAGAGGTGAGAGGAGCGGTAATTGAGCTAAAGTTCCAGATGAAATGGCGGTAGAAGTTGGCAAACCGCAAAAACCGTTGTAACCCCTATATGGTGGTTGGGACTGGCCCTGACCTGACCGCATGTACATTTTTGATGTCCATCTTCACTCCTTGCGGCCTGATTTGGTAGCCTAGGAAGGAGACAGCCTCCTGAAAAAACGGACACTTCTCAGCCTTGACAAACAGTTGGTTAGCCAGGAGGCGTTCCAGGACTACTCAGAGGTAGTCCACTCCGCAGGTCCAATTTGGAGCTGTTCGATGGCTGCCGGCACCAATGGGAGAGGGTAACGGTACTTGGTGGTGATCTCATTGAGTACTCTGTAATCAATACACAGGCGTAACCCTCCATCTTTGTTGGCCAGGAAGAAGAATCCTTCAGAAGCAGGAGAAGTGGACGTGCAGATGAAACCTTGTTGGAGCGCCTCGTGGATGTCCTCCTCCATGGCCTTGGTTTCAGCCACTGACAGAGGGTAGATGTGTCTGCGCAGGGGTGCAGAGCCTACAAGCAGGTCGATGGCACAGTCCCAGTGGCGATGAGGAGTGAGACAGGTGTCGCGGGTTTTGGAAAATACAGTTGAAGTCAAAAGTTTACATACACTTAAGTTGGAGTCATTTAAATGCGTTTTTCAACCACTCCACACATTTCTTGTTAACAAACTATAGTTTTGGCAAGTTGGTTAGGACATCTACTTTGAGCATAACAAAAAGATAATATTTCCAACAATTGTTTACAAACAGATTACTTCACTGTATCACAATTCCAGTGGGTCAGAAGTTGACTGTGCCTTTAAACAGCTTGGAAAATTCTAGAAAATGACGTCATGGTTTTAGAAGCTTCTAATAGGCTAATTGACATCATTTGAGTCAATTGGAGGAGTACCTGTGGATGTATTTCAAGGCCTACCTTCAAACTCCAGTGCCTCTTTGCTTGACATCATGAGAAAATCAAAAGAAATCAGCCAAGACCTCAGAAAAAGAAATGTAGACCTCCACAAGTCTGGTTCATCCTTGGGAGAATTTTCCAAACACCTGAAGGTACCACGTTCATCTGTACAAACAATAGTATGCAAGTATAAACACCATGGGACCATGCAGCCGTCATACCGCTCAGGAAGGAGACGCGTTCTGTCTCCTAGAGATGAACGTACTTTTGTGCAAAAAGTGCAAACCAATCCCAGAACAACAGCAAAGGACCTTGTGAAGATGCTGGAGGAAACAGGTACAAAAGTATCTATATCCACAGTAAAACGAGTCCTATATCGACATAACCTGAAAGGCCGCTCAGCAAGGAAGAAGCCACTGCTCCAAAACCGCCATAAAAAAGCCAGACAACGGTTTGCAACTGCACATGGGGACAACGATCGTACGTTTTGGAGAAATGTCCTCTGGTCTGATGAAACAAAAATAGAACTGTTTGGCCATAATGACCATCGTTATGTTAGGAGGAAAAGGGGGGACGCTTGCAAGCTGAAGAACACCATCCCAACCGTGAAGCATGGGGGTGGCAGCATCCTGTTGTGGGGGTGCTTTGCTGCAGGAGGGACTGGTGCACTTCACAAAATAGATGGCATCATGAGGGAGGAACATTATGTGGATATATTAAATCAACATCTCAAGACATCAGTCAGGAAGTTAAAGCTTGGTCGCAAATGGGTCTTCCAAATGGACAATGACCCCAAGCATAATTACAAAGATGTGGCAAAATGGCTTAAGGACAACAAAGTCAAGGTATTGGAGTGGCCATCACAAAGCCCTGACATCAATCCTATATCAATTTTTTGGGCAGAACTGAAAAAGCGTGTGCGAGCAAGGAGGCCTAGAAACCTGACTTATTGTGGGAAGCTTGTGAAATCTTCCACAAAACGTTTGACCCAAGTTAAACAATTTAAAGGCAATGCTACCAAATACTAATTGAGTGTACGTAAACGTCTGACCCACTGAGAATGTGATGAAAGAAATAAAAGCTGATATAAATCATTCTCTCTTCTATTATTCTGACATTTCACATTCTTAAAATAAAGTGGTGATCCTAACTGACCTAAGACAGGGAATTTTTACTAGGATTAAATGTCAGGAATTGTGAAAAAAGGAGTTTAAATGTATTTGGCTAAGGTGTATGTAAACTTCCGACTTCAACTGTATCTGGGGAGAGAGTAATAGCTCATCTATGGACTATACATACTACTCCAATGTCCGTAACACTTACTCTCGTATAGATTACTGAAAGCGTTAAACAGGATGGAGTTGGTCCCGGAACCTATTGGGCGATTGTTGAGGGCTTGAACAGGGAAAGGAGAGGAGAGTGGGTATGAGGTGAGAGGAGGCAAGGGTCTGGTCAATAATTTTCCCTGCGGCACCAGAATCCACTAACTCTGTAGAAACGGTACACGAGGGACAGTCAACTAGTGTGAGCAACACCAAAAAGGGTTTGGCAGAAAGTGATGAAGAGGGGATACTCACACAAGCTCCGTGAACGGTTGGGAAGGTGTTCTTCGGCTTGCAAGCGTCCCCCTTTTTCCTCCAAACATAATGATGGTCATTATGACCAAACAGTTCTATTTTTGTTTCATCAGACCAAAGGACATTTCTCCAAAAAGTACAATCTTTGTCCCCATGTGCAGTTGCACACCGTAATCTGGCTTTTTTATGGTGGTTTTGGAGCAGTGGATTCTTCCTTGCTGAGCGGCATTTCAGGTTATGTCGATATAAGACTCGTTTTACTGTGGATATAGATACTTTTGTACCCGTTTCCTCCAGCATCTTCACAAGGTCCTTTGCTGTTGTTCTGGGATTGATTTGCACTTTTCGCACCAAAGTACGTTCATCTCTAGGAGACAGAACGCGTCTCCTTCCTGAGCGGTATGACAGCTGCGTGATCCCATGGTATTTATACTTGCGTACTATTGTTTGTACAGATGAACGTGTCACATCTGCCCCTGCTACGCCCTCTGGTGTTCATCCGGTGTCTTCTTGACCTGCAGTTACTCCCCCTGAACACTCTCCCTCTGTACACTCTCCCTCTGTGGAATTGTGTGGTTGGAGACAGGTGTGCTGGAGTCAGAACAGATCCCTACCAGCTGCAACTCGTTCCTTAATCAAGATCTCTACAAATACTCAGTCCTGCCACTTCTACTCTGCCAGATCGTAATCTCTGCTCAGTCAGTTCATGATTCTAGCCATTTATGATTACGCAAGATCCTGTTACTTTGCTGTGCCTGTTTCCTTGTCTGACACTGCTCTGGCTCCTGTCTTATGTTCCACATCTCACCACCCAACTACCTTGCTCTGGATTTTACTCAACACCACTACCTTGGATTCCCCTCAGGACCTGTTTACCCTGTTCTACTCAGCTAACTCCAACCTCAGTCTCCACATTTGGCTTTTCTGCAACTCATCCGAGCTTCCTCGGATCTGCACTCCATGTCTCTCTGTGTAACAATAAATATTTTGGTTCATTCATCCCTGTTTCCTCATCTGAGTCTGCTCTTGGGTTCCCCTGTGTCGCTCCGCTTAACAGAACGTGGTACCTTCAGGCGTTTGGAAATTGCTCCCAAGGATGAACCAGACTTGTGGAGGTCTACACTTTTTTTCCTGAGGTCTTGGCTGATTTCTTTTGATTTTCCTCATGATGTCAAGCATAGAGGCACTGAGTTTGAAGTTTTGCCTTGAAATACATCCACAGGTACAACTCCAATTGACTTAAATGATGTCAATTAGCCTATCAGAAGCTTCTAAAGCCATGACATAATTTTCTGGAATTTTCCAAGCTGTTTAAAGGCAACTTAGTGTATGTAAACTTCTGACCCACTGGAATTGTGATACAGTGAAATAATCTGTCTGTAAACAATTGTTGGAAAAATTACTTGTGTCATGCACAAAGTAGATGTCCTAACCGACTAGCCAAAACTATAGTTTGTTAACAAATTTGTGGAGTGGTTGAAAAACAAGTTTTAATGACTCCAACCTAAGTGTATGTAGAACTGTCCCAACCAAGCTGTATCCATCAGTCCGCATGCTCTTTACGCAGCTCGGCGGTTCTAGACCATTTCAAACTGGGGGGGCCAAGCTGGGGCCGAGTTGTAGCTGTTAGAGGGGCCAGCTCTACATTAATAACGGATGTAAAAAAAGAAGCGATAGCAAAAATTAGTTATGTAAAAATCGATTTCATAGCTCCACGGAGTTTAGCGGGGGCCAGAAGGACCGCTAGTGCTCTTTAGTAAGAGAGTTCAACATCTTTGCCGATCTAGGGTTTGCTGGTGGGGACTTGCGATGATTTGTCCCAGAGTTGAGTTGCAGAGTGCAATTAAAATGCTCCAGCCAGCACTCCAGAGAGCGAAACACAATGCTCATTGAACAGGGTTATCATTTTTGACATGAAAGCAGGAGTATCTGTGTTAGGGGCAAAAATATTGAAGATAATACATTGGTTCCACCCATAGCAGTGACCCAGTAATTATTATATCTCCCCTCTGGATCAGATATGTTTTTGTCAATTATGAATGGAACATGCTTATGGATAAGTATGGCTGTGCTTCTACAGTTAGATTTGAAAGATGAGAAATACACCTGTCCCACCCAAACTCTGCAGAGTTTAGCAAGCTCCACCCAAGCTCTGCAGAGTTTAGCATGCTCCACTCCAAACTCTGCAGAGTTTAGCATGCTCCACCAAAGCTCTGCAGAGTTTAAGCATGCTCCACCCAAGCTCAGCAGAGTTTAGCATGCTCCACCCAAGCTCAGCAGAGTTTAGCATGTTCCATGTTCAATCCAAGCTCAGTAGAGTTTACCATGCTCCACCCAAGCTCTGCAGAGTTTAGCATGTTCCACCAAAGCTCTGCAGAGTTTAGCATGTTCCACCAAAGCTCTGCAGAGTTTAGCATGTTCCACCCAAGCTCTGCAGAGTTTAGCATGTTCCATGTTCCACCCAAGCTCTGCGGAGTTTAGCATGTCCCACCCAAGCTCTGCAGAGTTTAGCATGTTCCACCCAAGCTCTGCAGAGTTTAGCATGTTCCATGCTCCACCCAAGCTCTGCGGAGTTTAGCATGTTCCACCCAAGCTCTGCAGAGTTTAGCATGTTCCATGTTCCACCCAAGCTCTGCAGAGTTTACCATGCTCCACCCAAGCTCTGCAGAGTTTAGCATGTCCCACCCAAGCTCTGCAGAGTTTAGCATGTTCCATGTCCCACCCAAGCTCTGCAGAGTTTAGCATGTTCCATGTTCCACCCAAGCTCTGCAGAGTTTACCATGCTCCACCCAAGCTCTGCGGATTTTAGCATGCTCCAGCCAAGCTCTGCAGAGTTTAGCATGTTCCACCAAAGCTCTGCAGAGTTTAGCATGTCCCACCAAAGCTCTGCGGAGTTTAGCATGTTCAAGATCCCAGAGGTGTGTCTCTTGTAATAGAGCAATGTCTGCCTTTTCCTTTTTGAGAGCACATCGTATTGTATGTTTACACACTCTTTGATCAATAAAAACTGCCCAAGCTCACACACTAATTCTTAAAACCATCAAGCATCAACCTGTTTTTACAGTAGTGAAAACCATTCTAGGAGTTTATTTGATCATGGGGAAATGAGCTGCTGTGTAAGCACTGCAAGGCAGGTTAGACTGAATTGAGCCCTGCTTCTTTTCATGTAATGATGATGAATGAGTTCTACCTTGTCAGAGCATGAACAGACACATCCCCAGGGCCATTTCACCTGAACAAAAATCATCAGTGATGAATAGCACACAGATACAGTGCCTTCAGAAAGTATTCACACCCCTTGACTTATTCATTTGACATTTTAGTCATTTAGCAGACACTCTTATCCAGAGCAACTTACAGTAGTGAATGCATACATTTCATAAACTTTTTATTTTTTTGTACTGGCCCCCCGTGGGAATCAAACCCACAACCCTGGCGTTGCACACACCATGCTGGCGTTGCAAACACCATGCTCTACCAACTGAGCCACAGGGAAGGCCTGTTTGTGTCACAGCCTGATTTCACAATGGAATAAAATAATAATAAGCTCACCCATATACACACAGTACCCCATAATGACAAAGTGAAAAGTTGTTTTTAGAAATGTTTGCACATTTATTGAAATGAAATATAGAAATATCTAATTTACATAAGTATTCACTCTGAGTCAATACATGTTAGAATCACATTTGGCAGTGATTACAACTGTGAGACTTTCTTGCTAAGTCTCTAAAAGCTGTACACACCTGGGTTGTACAATATTTACATATTATATTTACAATATTTACAAAAAATTATTCAAGTTGGATTTTCAAGCCTATTTAAGTCAAAACTGTAACTAGGCCACTCAGGAACATTCAATGTCATCTTGGTAAGCAACTCCAGAGTATATTTTTCCTTGTGTTTTAGGTTATTGACCTGCTGAAAGGTGAATTTGTCTCCCAGTGTCTGTCGGAAAGCAGAATGAACAAGCTTTTACTCTAGGATTTTGCCTGTGCTTAGCTCTATTTCATTTCTTTTCATCAAAAGAAAAAACTCCCTAATCCTTGCCGATGACAAGCATACCCATAACATGATGCAGCCACCACCATGCTTGAAAATATGAAGAGTGATATTCAGTGATGTGTTGTGTTGGATTTGCCCCAAAAGTAATGCTTTGTATTCAGGACATAAAGTACATTTCTTTGCCCAATTTTTTGCAGTTTTACTTTGCAGTTTTACTTTAGTGCCTTGTTGCAAACAGGATGCATGTTTTGGAATATTTGTATTATGTACTTCCTTCTTTTCACTCTGTCATTTAGGTTAGTATTGTAGAGTAACTACTCAACCATTAAACTCTGTAACTGTTTTAAAGTCCCCATTGGCCTCATGGTGAAATCTCTGAGCGATTTCCTTCCTTTCCAGCAACTGAGTTAGGAAGGACGCCTGTATCTTTGTAGTGACTGGGTGTATTGATACACCATCCAACGTGTAATTAATAACTTCCCCATGCTCAAAGGGATATTCAATGTCTGCTTTTTTTACCCATCTACCAATAGGCACCCTTCTATGCAAGGCATTGGAAAGCCTCCCTGTAGTTGAGTCTGTGTTTGAAATTCACTGCTCGACTTACGGACCTTACAGATAATTGGTATGCATGCCAATATTATGTTAAACCCTATTATTGCACAGAGATTAGGTATTCATTCCAATATTATGTTAAACCCTATTATTGCACACAGAGTGAGTCCATGCAGCTTATTATGTGACTTGTTAAGCACATTTTTACATTTTTAAGACATTTCAGTTTTTCACTGTTAATTAATTTGTAAAAATGTCTAAAAACATCATTCCACTTTCACATATTGGGATTTTTTTAGTAAGCAGGTGACAGCAAATCCAAATGGTATCAATTTTAGACTCAGGCTGTAACACAACAAAATGTGGGAAAAAATCAAGGGATGTGAATACTTTATTAATTAAGGGTTAGTGTTACCTCTAAGCCACAAAACTACAAATCATTCATACACATTGGACCCACAAGACAACATAATGAATGATCCACATGCCTCGCTATGTAAACTCATCCCCATGAAGACTTCACTGTCACTATCCTCAAACCACCACCCATTGAAACCCCAAAGCCCCCTCATTCAGCCAATTGCACGGCTGTCCTAGGAAGGAGCGGACCAAAGTGCAGAGTGATTATCGGTCCACATTTTTACTGAACTGTGAAACTATGCAATACATATAAATAAACTGAATAACAAAACAACAAACTGTGACGCAGAGGTGAAACATACACTAACTCAAAGACAATCTCCCACAAACCCAGGTGGGAAAAACACCTACTTAAGTATGATCTCCAATTAGAGACAACGAGGACCAGCTGCCTCTAATTGGAGATCAACCCAACATAGAAATACAAAACTAGAACATAACAACCTAGAAAAAATAAACTATAAAACCCCCCTGTCACACCCTGACCAACTCGACCATAGAAAATAACAGCTTTCTATGGTCAGGACGTGACATCAATAGACTATATTAGGGTCTGGTGACCCTAAAGGTTAAAAGGGAGTGTTTGACTCAACTCTTCTTTGGCACCGTGTGATAAGAGATATTTCCAGGAAAACCAAGACACCATTGCGTGCCTAGTAACTTGGCAGGCCTTCTGTTTTCTTTGGTTCTATTATCAAAGTTAGAGATATTTATGTTCTGCCTCGATGAGCGTAAGACGGTAACAAAAGCAAAAGAGTGAGTCCTAATTGTGCTTGGCCTACGTGCAATTCCTTCCAAATGTCAGTTGGAATGCCTGTGTGTCTTGGATTTTATGATAAATCAGTTATAGAGGGGAGTGGTATACCTCCTTTACTGGAAGTACCAGCAGTAAAATGAGAATAATGTGGTTGTGTAGGATTGGAATAATGTCGTCGCCCCCCCCCCCCCCCTTTCAGTTAAGGTAAAGCTAATTAGTTGGTTGTATAAGGTGTAGCAAGATGGCGGGACACGTCACAGACTCACAGACCCTTTGGAAGCCTGGATATGGAACGACATTAACAAAATGGATGTCTTTCTAATATAGGACATCAACACTATTATGTGTTTTTTGCTTTAATGATGATCCTTTTCATCTCCCTTTAATTATCCGTTTCTCCTTAACTCTCTCTTCCAGACCTACATCTCAAAACTGAAAGAACAACATCTCACAACGCACCTCAATTACACAGAATTTCAAAACTACTTTCAACCCTGTCTTCCTAGGAAAGACCCTCCATAAACGTTCTCAACGTCTTTGGAGTGCCAGAAACTGACAGACTGGCTTCCAGTTTTTCTATATAAATGAGTTGATACTTTACATTACTGTGAAGTGCACAATGAAAAGAGACATCAGGTTCATGTTAAACCATTATCTCTTGTTTCCTATTTCCATAACGGCATGTCACTTTGGCTGTGGTATCCTGACAACAATTCCAGTGTTTAAAAAATATAAAATAATAATAATAATAATAATAATAATAATAATAATAATAATAATAAATATATATATATATTAACAAGCTTCATTTACAACATTCTAAATGGATATCATATCTGTATGAATTCAATTTTTTTAAATACACAGCTTCTAAAGACTATATTATACACAGAAGATACTTCTTTAACAAAAATCTATAGGTGACCAACTCGAACGTTGGTCCCAGTCAATGATGGAGGACGTACGTCATCACTCACTGGCCACTAAACCTTTCCTCATCCGTTCTTTAGGTTACGCCATAACGATATCACTGTCATAATCATTTTACAACTAGGTCTATATTAAAAACAACAGTAATGATATAGTGCCTTTGTGTTTCAAATGTGTTTCTAAGTGATAGACAACTTGCCATTTTTTTCCATGGCATTTTTCATGATCGATTCATAGTTTTCCTTGAATGTCAATGCAAGTGGAAGTTAGAGTTGGTGGACCTTGGCTTTGGATACAGGTGTTATGACAGGGTTGTAGACTTCTGTAACAACAACCACTATTGAACATCTGAGTTATACTTTATTGTCTCACATTTCCAGGTGAATGATTAGAATATTGATGTGCCTCATTCTGGCACCGAGTATCCATTACGCATGGCGTTTCCATCGTCTCTTTTAATCAATCAATGGATCTATCTTGGACATTGTTATCAGACATTGCTCTTTGACCATATTGGTTACATAGACCTTTGTGTATAAAAGACTTGACACAGACAACTGGCAATATCATTCGCACTTGCTGACTTTGTTTTGTACAGACTGTCACGTACGGTCACCTCTTTTAAGGTAATTGCCACTGCCACTTCCATGCAAAAAACATTTTTTGCATTCCCTACTTTTAATAATCTAAAGCTATATTGTAAGAAAACGTCTTCTGCGTCCAGGCATGGCAATGAGTGGATTGTTAGTGTGCGTCCTTATGGCAGCGCTAGTGGGGGTTGGTTTGACATCACCCGTATCCAAGTCGGATGGCAACACCAAACAGGGTGGGATACTGTCACAGTTACTGGCCAGGAGGGAGGCAGTGAGGAATGCTGCGGAGAACGTCGCTAAGCAGGAGCAAGACACACAAACGAGCATGGCACGGATGGAGAGGATGGCGCACCTGTCGGAGGACCAGCGCGAGTTCATGTCCAAGCAAATCATGCAGGCCATCTCAGGTACGCGTGGTGTGGAGTCAAGTGCTTGTGTGTGTGCGAGAGAGAGAGAGAGAGATGCCAACATCTACCGTGACAAATGTGAAGTGTATCGTCGTTCGCTTTAAATGCACAATTAACTATTCTGTTTGGTTCATGTGGGTTTGTATTTTCCGCAGAGATGATGAACGAGTGTCCGGGCAGGGACTACCAAAGATTGGTCGACTTTGGACGGCGGACTGCAGGGTAGAGACGTACCAAAGGCCAACTGAGAAACGTCTGCCTGCACTGGCGTTACTCAGGAATACATCCCTATTTGAAATAGATTGTATATATTTTCATTAGCTTATATCATGAGTTTTGACTTTTATCCAAGTGTCAAAATAAACATGTTCGCAGTATATATGTCTACAGACATTTCTTGACTTCATTTAGGACATGGGCCGGTTGTCAGGAATCCCGCTTCCTGAGTCTGTTTTCTGCATGAGCTGACTGTTTTTTGTTTTGGAGTCTTTTGTCTGAGGTTCCTGAACGCACCCTGTCTGGTTGCCAGGCGACGAAGCTAGGCGGGAGAACTTTTGATTACCCGCACCTGCATCTCATCAACCATCTGCACACCTGGTCCTGATCATCATCTCTTCATAACCTCTATGGGCTAGGTGGGACGTTCGCGTCCCACCTACTCAACAGCCAGTGTAATCCCGTGGCGCGTTATTCAAAAACCTCAAAAATGCAAAAACTTCAATTTTTCAAACATATGACTATTTTACACCATTTTAAAGACAAGACTCTCGTTAATCTAACCACACTGTCCGATTTCAAAAAGGCTTTTCAACGAAAGCAAAACATTAGATTATGTCAGCAGAGTACCCAGCCAGAAATAATCAGACACCCATTTTTCAAGCTAGCATATAATGTCACATAAACCCAAACCACAGCTAAATGCAGCACTAACCTTTGATGATCTTCATCAGATGACAACCCTAGGACATTATGTTATACAATACATGCATGTTTTGTTCAATCAAGTTCATATTTATATAAAAAACCAGCTTTTTACATTAGCATGTGACTAGCATTCCCACCGAACACTGCCGGTGAATTTACTAAATTACTCTCGATAAACGTTCACAAAAAGCATAACAATTATTTTAAGAATTAAAGATACAGAACTCCTCTATGCACTCGATATGTCCGATTTTAAAATAGCTTTTCGGTGAAAGCACATTTTGCAATATTCTCAGTAGATAGCCCGGCATCACAGGGCTAGCTATTTAGACACCCAGCAAGTTTAGCACTCACCAAAGTCTTTACAAAGATTTACTATAAGAAAAATGTTATTACCTTTGCTGTCTTCGTCAGAATGCACTCCCAGGACTTCAACTTCAATAAGAAATGTTGGTTTGGTTCAAAATAATCCAAGTTATATCCAAACAGCGGCGTTTTGTTCGTGCGTTCAAGACACTATCCGAAAGGGTAAATAAGGGTGACGAGCATGGCGCAATTCGTGACAAAAAATTTCAAAATATTCCATTACCGTACTTCGAAGCATGTCAACCGCTGTTTAAAATCCATTTTTATGCCATTTTTCTCATAAAAAAGCGATAATATTCCGACCGGGAATCTGCGTTTAGGTAAACAGACGAAAGAAAATAAAGCATGGGGTCGACTCGGGCACGCGCCTAAGCCCATAGTACTCTGATCGGCCACTTGCCAAAAGCGATAATGTGTTTCAGCCAGAGGCTGCCTCGATATCGTTCAGCTTTTTCCCGGGCTCTGAGAGCCTATGGGAGCCGTAGGAAGTGTCACGTTAGAGCAAAGATCCTCAGTCTTCAATAAAAAGAGCCAAGATGAAACACAACTTGTCAGACAGGCCACTTCCTGCATGGAATCTTCTCAGGTTTTGGCCTGCCATATGAGTTCTGTTATACTCACAGACACCATTCAAACAGTTTTAGAAACTTTAGGGTGTTTTCTATCCAAAGCCAATAATTATATGCATATTCTAGTTACTGGGCAGGAGTAGTAACCAGATTAAAATCGGGTACGTTTTTTATCCGGCCGTGTCAATACTGCCCCCTAGCCCTAACAGGCTAAGCCCTGACCTGACATCCATTCCCTGCCGGATCGTTAGCGACGAACAGTATGTTGTGCCAGCGTATCAGCATCATGTTTCCTGAGATTGTTTTGTTATTCTGTACTTGTTGCCGGTTACTCACTCACCTTTACTCTGTCTACAGTCATTCTCCCGGAACATTCAACTCCCTTGCCTGGCCGTCGGTGGATTCAGGGACTTCATTGGATCAACCCATTCACTCTCATCAACTCACCTCCGCTGCCGCTCCGTCTCCTGGATTATTCAATTTACACATCAAGACTACCAATAAATACTCACCTTCATTTTACTCACCTTGTCCTGGTCTGCTTCTGGGTTCAGTCTTAGAGAATCGTGACACCGGTTGTAGAATCTGCATTAAGTGTTCTTAATGGCTTAATGTGTCCGGGGAAACGTCCTTTCAAGTAGAAAAATAACACACATGCACGTGTGGCTGATGGAAATACAATGTACTTTTTAATGTACATGTGGTACAATTTATACAGACATGCATCTCAGTGATCATAACATAAAATTCAGCAAAGAGTAGTCGATTTCAACATCTGAAATATATGTATTGCTGTTTGGTTCATTTTCCTCTGAATTCAAATGGTCATAATTGCTATCATTTTCCCTTTTGATCTGCAGTATTCTATGCCTTTTATCTACAATTGATTGTCCAGACACAAGAAGGAGCATCCAAAAAAGCATGCAGTCCATGATCAATTGATGAAAAAATGTTCATACAGCTCACTTTCATTATTCCTGATGACAGGAATTACATTTGTACCAACAACACTTTAGTTTAAGGTCTGTTAACACAGATCCAGCACATAGACTAGTGGCGAGACCTTTTACAGTCACTTTCAGGTGTCTTTGATACAGCATGGTAGACTACATGAATGCTTTTGGTGAGGTACGACTAAATACACAAGTTTACAATGACTGACATAATTGACAGCATTTCGAAGTAAAGCATTTTACAGTGATTTGCAGCAGGTGATGTGTGATGCCATGCAAACGCACAGTACCACAAGTGCTAAATGAGGACTTTTGGGTAAAGAGCAGATTAGTATACCTCAGTGAATGTCATTAATGTCACAAACATTCAGGAAGTTCAGTCAGTGTATCAATCTCGCTACCATTCTGTAATGGGGAGTGATTGAAGTGTGGTTTTACCACAGTAAAGTGAATGTGGTTAATACCCACAAATGCTTCATTTTCTAATAGCAGATAATATGCAAAAGAAAATACTGAATTCCAGTGCATCTTGGGTTTTTTAAGTGTGACAAACTGTGGTCAGTTTAGTGGTTCTTAAATAATGATACCTTGAATCTTTCCCAAAGTAATGAAAAGGTAATGTGATTGTATTTCATGGTAAAAAATATATATAAAAAAAGCATAGCGGTGGGGGTCTTTCCAAAAAAAATCTATAATAATAAACACCACGAGAAGCCTTCCCTTTCTTTCATACCGTGTAAAACCATCCGACACCCACGAAACACAGGTATAAAAAAGAAACGCATGTTTTTCTTTGTGATGTTCCTGCCTCTTTTAATTTTATAAAAATAAAAACTTGCGCGTGTTCAAGCCAGCCGGACCGGTGATCAGGTGACTCTCCTGAGAATGATCATGATGTCACACATTGTCGTGGAGACCTAGTATCTACAATACACGAGTCCATTACAAACAGAAGAGTGACTATACATGTGACAGAAACTCAACGTATGGCTCTATGGTTCTCCTGAGGTTCCATTTTACGATGTATTGCTGTGGGCCCAAAACACAAAATGGCGGTACAGTGCATAGTCAGTACATGGATTGAAGTCAATGACCATTAAGGAGGAAAGGGAGAAGGAGTTTTCCCAGTCTTTCTCAGACTCTAGGTGGATGTCTGTATTGCCTGATTGCTTCTCTCTCTTCTCCATTCTCTCTTCAGTCCACCACGCCTCGGTCTGCCACCTTGTGAAGTCCCAGACTCCTCAGCTTCTCTACCAGGTTGAAGCTGAAAATGTTCCTTCTCCCTTCTTCCTCCATAGTGCATGTTCCTCCACCCCGCTCTTCCTCTACCGTTGTGGGGCGTGTGTGGGCAGTGTGTGGGGTCAGTTGGTGGTAAGGGTAGGGGAGGGTGGAGGCGGAGATGCCCTGCTCCTCCAGCAGCCTCAGGAGTCCCAGTGATAGAGGAGGTGTTGTGGTGGAGGTGGAGTGGTGGCCGCCGCCATGGCTAGGGTCAAAGGTCAGCACACGGTGCTGCTGATTGGAGGAGGAGGGCGATGTGGTACTCAGATGCTCACAGCTCCCACAAGCGGACAGGCTGCGAGAGCAAATGCTGTAAATACAGGAAAAGAGAAAAATACCAATCAGACACAGGAGTTCTGTTATATGTAATAAATGCATAGCTAGAAGCTTAGGAGCATTAGTAACAGTGCACCATTAGCTAAGAGCGGTTAGTTAGTATAGTTGCTCCCTGTGATGGATTACGCCTGTAAGGGTGGGTTAGAGATTGTGTTAGTCAGTTAGTTAGTCAGCCTGAGAACTGAAAAGATGACTTCTGTTGGTTCATACAGTTTACCTGGAAGAATCTGGAAGGGATCAGGAACTGTTAAGATGAGCACAGGGGCCATGGTGTCCACGTTAGCAAGCCAAGCAAGTGTGTGATATGTTGTTTACGAAGTAGATTCAAGATAATCGACCAAATCCTTAATAGAGAAGCAGGCATTAAGATGTTGGAATGGGAGACATGTGTGTATTAAAGTTTGAGTTATGTGTGTGTGTGTTATCTTATGTGTGTTATCTTAAATTAGGATTTGGCCCCAATAAACTAATACTAAACCTGAAAGTCATTTAAATAGACAAAAGAACATCCATTTGTTTTATGCATAGAAAGTTGAAGCATTGCCGTAGCTGCGAATGGATTTATTCACGTTACTTTTTAGTGGTGTTTGTTTAAGGCTCTAGTGTGGGGTATGATCAATAGTTTTACTTAGGGGTTGGGTGGGTTCACAGTTAGAAGGGGCATGTTTTAGAAAAGTTAGGGGATAAATATGGGATTTTCCTGCATCATTCCCACTCTGTCCATGCCTGTTGGCTCTTACTTTGCCTAGGAAGCCCACTTTAGAGCTGGAGAAAGTGCTTGGACCAGCGTTTCCTACCACTGAGGGGAGAGACATGGGGTAAGGGGAGACGGATTGAGTAAGGGAGGAGAGAAGGACTGCTATACACACACACACAAAGTAGCAAAGTACTTTTGAGGAGAAAAATGGGGCAGCACAGCAAAGCTGCTGTTGTTTTGAGAGTGGTGTAGTCTTTTGTAGTCATATCTTAAATACCATTTCACGTCATTACTAATATTGGGCTTTGGTTGAATGAATAAATGAATTAATGATTGAATGAATACCAAAAGGCAAATTAATGAAAAATAAATGGATTTCACTATATTTTACAGTCCACTACCTGGATAATAGGCAGAATCTATCACACACACAAAACCAATTAGTGATGGTGCTGGAAGCAAAATCGAAAACTGGAGAAACAGGGGAAAGTCTCTTCACACTTCCATTCAAATGCAAATTTTATTGAATAGTAGATTTAGTTCAGTCAACCTTCAACAGTCCACTACCTGGTAATTACTTATGTTCCTTTGAATTCATTTCAAACACCATTTAGTACCAGGTGTCCTATTATTTCCACGCCTTTGACGAACCTTCCAGGAAGTATTCATTGTCACCATAAATACACTCTCAGTAAATACCAGACAAAAAACATGTAACTTTCTGCACTTGACTGTACGCTGCTTTTTGGTTAAATAAATCATACATAAAATAAAATGTGAAACAGGACTATAAAATAAAGTGTAACCAATGAATAGGTGTGTGTGAGTGACTCGCAGATCTTACCTGGTGGAGAAGGAGGGGAGCAGGAGGGAGGGGTGGTGGCGCCGACAGGTGGTGACGGTGTGGGTGGGAGGGGTCTGGGGGAGGTTGGGGCCGGAGGATGGAGGAGTGACTGTGGGTGATGGACACACTTACACAACTACACAAAAACACACACACCACAACAAATACAGCTACTCACAATGGATGAGGAAAATCCCAGAGCCACCCACCACACGACACGGATGGGAGAATGTACGATACACAACGACAGTATGAGTTGGAATGACACAAACTGTTTAGTAACATCACACCTACCACACAGGTGCACTTAGGGGGATAAGGACCACAGTAGACATGTTATCCAAATAGAAGGTTCCAGTGTCAATGCCTGATCGTTCTCCCTTACCCAATCTGACGGACCTAAAGAGTTCCGTCGGAGGGAGAAGGGAAAACGATCAGATTTTCACACCAGACTAGAGGGACCAGAGGAATGAGTGTGTACGGTGTGTGTATGTGTGAATGTTTTCACTCACAATTGAGACCCTATCAACAGTATCTACTAAATTCAACTTAACACTACCCTGTGGCCTCTTTTCTTACCCATGGTGCCATGGGCTCCGGCAGCCAGGCTGTGGGAGAGCTGTGATAGGTCAGGGTCATCCTCCTCAAGGTCATTGAGGCTGTAGACGTGTTGGAGGTCGATCTCCAGCTCCCGGAAGTCTTTGGTGAGGACCCCCGGGCGAGGGTGCAGGATACCTCCCAGGTTGGGCTTGGCCAGCTGCTGCCAGTGGTGCAGGGTCACTGAGCCTGGGGTGGAGAGGAAGGGCGATATAGTTAACATTGTTGTATGTTGGGAATAACACATTTATTTATTTATTTATTTAATAACCTGTATTTCTCTAATCATGCATATTTTTCATATTGAAAGAAGGAAACAATTGTAAAGAGTGTCTATTTTCAGCTTTAGAGTCTACATTCATAGTTTCACTTGTAACTGAGTCTAGCAACCTTAGGCAAGTTACCGTAAAACTAACAGTTGAGTTACCGCACACCTAATATCTCAGCTAAGAACACACACAGGGTCTCCCCGTCCCTCCTTACCTTCCAGGGGCTTGACAATCTGCAGGCGATCGGGTAGGTAGGAGCGCGAGACCCCCGATCCGGCCGAGGAGTGCAGCGAGCTGCCATTGGAGTAGTTGGTGCTTGTCGACGCCACCGAGCTGGACACCAGGCTGTCGTTGGGTGTAAGGAACCCGCTGGAGCCCAGCTCGCCCACCTCCTCGCCCTCCTCACTGCACCCCTGGCAGGCGGCGGCCAGGGCACGGAGTTTGCGTTCACGCTCCACCTCAAAGAAGGGGCGCTCTGAGGCATGGCTCTGCTGGCGGTCAGATAAACAGCGTAGCGCGGCCTCAAGGTCCTGGCCTCCAGGCATGCCCGGCATACCCAGACGCTTAGGGCCACTCACACTGAGACCAGAGAGAAATAAAGGCAGGTTAATGATATACTGTACACTGTTGATGCACTAACAGTCAGAGTAGAGGAGGTAGAATAGGTGTTGGATACAAATGCACTGCTGTTATTAGTACACAGAGACCAGAGAAATGGAAGCTGTATGTTTGAACATGTATGAAGGACAGAAGTCCATTAATATACTATGCAAAAGCATTTCACTGTTAGTCTACGCCTGTTGTCTGCGAAGCATGTGACAAATACAAATTAATTTGATTTGAAAAGTAAATACTCTGTGTGTCTGATGTCTGTAGACTCTGTATGAGAGTTAATGTAATTCACACATTGATACGGGAATTTTCGAATCCCAATGCTATTAATTACCAATCAATAAGCCATGACTAATCCCCCAAGGTTTGTAAGACCCTAGGTTAATACTAATTAGGCAAGGACTAAGCTTTCTGCAAAAGGTCTGTACAGTTTATTCAGAGAACGTTCTGCCGTCCATTTTACAGAACATTATATACCAGGCTCCTCATTTACGCACACACATTACATACTAACATCAAGAGTTAATTGTCCTCTTCCCCAGAACTCTCAAAACCGTAAATCCTGATCCTGCCGACATTTTTAGTACTCTGAGATTAGGGAAACCTGGAGGGTTCAAGATAGGTCAGGTCAACCACAGTTTAACAGTTGATGTCTACTTAAACCCACAGACACCAATTCCTCTCTTATCCTAGTCAATCTCATGAGACTTATGCTTAACCCTTTAGTTACTCATTCTACAGGCTATATAGACCATATCTCTAAATTCAGGGTAGAATTATTTAATCATTTACACTCAAGCAGAAATCTCCTGCAACACACATATACCCATAAATACCCATGTACACTACCAGTCAATAGTTTTAGAACACCTACTCATTCACGTTTTTTAAATTTTATTTTTACTATTTTCTACATTGTAGAATAATAGTGAAGCCATCAAAACTATGAAATAACACACATGGAATTATGTAGTAAACAAAAAAGTGTTAAACAAATCAAAATATATTTTATAATTGAGATTCTTCAAACTAGCCACCCTTTGCCTTGATGATAGCTTTGCACACTCTTCGCATTCTCTCAACCAGCTTCACCTGGAATGCTTTCCAACAGTCTTGAAGGAGTTCCCACATATGCTGAGCACGTTGACTGCTTTTCCTTCAATCTGCGGTCTGACTCATCCTAAACCATCTCAATTTGGTTGAGGTCGGGGGATTGTGGAGGCCAGGTCATCTGATGCAGCACTCTATCACTCTCCTTCTTGGTAAAATAGCCCTTAAACAGCCTGGAGGTGTGTTGGGTCATTGTCCTGTTGAAAAACAAATGATAGTCCCACTAAGCCCAAACCAGATGGGATGGCGTATCGCTGCAGAATGCTGTGGTTGTCACACCCTGATCTGTTTCACCTGTCTTTGTGCTTGTCTCCACCCCCCTCCAAGTGTTGCCCATCTTCCCCATTATCCCCTGTGTATTTACACCTGTGTTCTCTGTGTCTGTTGCCAGTTCGTTTTGTTCATGAAACCTACCAGCGTTTGTTCCCCTACTCTTGCCTGTTTCTTGCTCCTGTTTTCTAGTCCTTCTCAGTTTTGACCCCTGCCTGCCTTTTACCTGTCGTTTGCCTGCCCCTGTTTCAGAAATAAACGTTTGTTTCTTCGACACTGTCTGCATCTGGGTCATACCTGAAACGTGATAGTGGTAGCCATGCTGGTTAAGTGTGACTTGAAAGCACCCCCACACCGTAACACCTCCTCCTCCATGCTTTACGGTGACAAATACACATAAAGAGATCATCTGTACACCCACACCGCGTCTCACAAAGACACGGCGGTTGGAACCAAAAATCTCCAATTTGGACTCTAGACCAAAGGACAAATTTCCACCGGTCTAATGTCCATTGCTCGTGTTTCTTGGTCCAAGCAAGTCTCTTCTTCTTATTGGTGTCCTTTAGTAGTGGTTTCTTTGCATCAATTCGACTATGAAGGCCTGATTCACACAGTCTCCTCTAAACAGTTGATGTTGAGATGTGTCTGTTACTTGAACTTTGAAGCATTTATTTGGGCTGCATTTTCAGAGGCTGGTAACTCTAATGAACTTATCCTCTGCAACAGAGGTAACTCTGGGACTTCCATTCCTGTGCCGGTCCTCATGAAAGCCAGTTTCATCATAGCTCGATGGTTTTTGCGACTGCACTAGAAGAAATATTCAAAGTTCTTGAAATGTTCCATATTGACTGACCTTCATGTCTTAAAGTAATGATGGACTGTCGTTTCTCTGCTTATTTGAGCTGTTCTTGTCATAATATGGACTTGGTCTTTTACCAAATAGGGCTATCTTCTGTATACCCCCCTACCTTGTCATAACACAACTGATTGGCTCAAACACATTAAAAAGGAAAGAAATTCCACAAATTAACTTTTAAGAAGGCACAACTGTTATTTGAAATGCATTCCAGGTGACTACCTCATGAAGCTGGTTAATAGAACGCCAAGAGTGTGCAAAGCTGTCATCAAGGCAAAGGGTGGCTATTTGAAGAATCTCAAATATAAAATATATTTTGACTTGTTTAACACATTTTTTGGTTACTACATGATTCCATATGTGTTACTTAATAGTTTTGATGTCTTCACTATTATTCTACAATGTTGAAAATACTAAAAAGAAAGAAAAACCCTTGAATGAGTAGGTGTTCTGAAACTTTTGACCGGTAGTGTACATTTACACACTGTTGCCAGTCTCACCTGTTGTCCTCAGTGTGTGCCACCTCTGCCAGCCTTGATACGGCACTAGGGGGCTTGTCCTCCAAGGTGAGGCTGGCGCTGTCTGAGCCGTAGTAGCTGGTACGAGGGGTGGAGGCGCAGCTGGAGCGCAGCGACACAGGGCTGGAGCCGGGCACCTGGCCGGGGGAGTGGCACCGCGAACGCAGCCTCGACGCTTGGTTCACCACCTTCACAGTCTCAAACACGCGCCACGGGTGGTTCCTTTGGCAACCATAGATAAACAATATAGATTAGGGCTGGTGAAAAAGTGCCCGGTAGTAAGTCTAACATATATATGTTTATGTCAGTGTATTTCTGCTTGAATATTAGATCTTCTTTAGTGTAATTCTGGAAACATTTTAAACATTGTATTTGACTTACTCTATATTTTTCATTAACAGATTTGCTTTGTTATGTCATGCTGTCTTTGTTCAATCAAACATACTTGGTAACACTTCACCTCTGGCACATAACTGACATACCGGTATTGTCATTCAACTGAGCTTAACAGGTTGGAAAAAGCACACTGTCTCTGGTGTTTTATGTTTTCACAGTGACATCATTACTCACTTGTACTCGGAGGGGGCGGGGACGTCCAGGCCCTTGCGGAAGGTGCCCTCAATCTCTGCTGCCAGGGAGTCCATGGGGAACACGGCTGATAGGGCGCTGTAGCGCTGCACCGTGCTGTTGGGCAGGCTCTTGTTGCGCAGGTTCTTAATGTCCTCTCTGGCCTCCCGTAGCATGTCCTCACACTCCGAGTACTTGTCCTGCAGGTACTTTAGCTGCAGCCAGGGAGCGCCAGAGGTCAGTTAAATACACACTGCTACTGCGGTTATGTACAAGCTTGCCTTGAGGGACAGATCTAGGATCAGCTTAGCCTCCCCAAATCGTTGCATTAACAATAATTAACAAAACCGACCTTAGATCACTGTTAAAGCAACTTTATCCTACAAGTTATAGATAGCTCATTGGAGGGTAATGAGTTGTGGATTGTGGGGAGAATGTTGAGGGCATTTCTTACCTCTGATTTGAGCTGTGATTGGCTCTCCCGCGAGGCACTCAGGTGCTGGGTCAGCTCTTCATTGTCAGTGGTGAGCTAGAGGAACAGAGTGGAGAGTTAATACCATGATCGTATCAGTGATACTGTAGATACTGTATACCAACTTAATACTGTAGATACCAACTTAAGTGCACATGTAAATATTTAATGTACTCCATTATAGAAGCATTCGGTGTGGGTGAGTCTTGAGTTTTTGTCCTTGTGGAACCTCAAGGCATGAGAGGAGTGCCATGCCAACTCTGTGTGTGTGTGTCCGTGCACTGCATGCTTGTGTGTGTGTGGGTATGTATTTAGGTGTGTGTATGCATTTGCCTTGTTGTGTCTGTTATCACTCACCCCTTTGCAGCGTGCCTGCAGGTCGACTATTTGTGCGAGCAGGGAGCTGATCTCCTCTTGCTGCCTGAGAGTGTCCTCCACCTTACGGGCCAACTCATCAGACAGGTCCACCACCTGCTTATTCACAGAGGCTGGGGGGGGGGTAGAACAAAAAGATTGAGGGAGAGAAGACGATAGAGAGAAAAAGAGGCGAGAGAGAGATGGAGAGGTTTAGTATGAATACACAGTACGAACACATACTGTTTTCACTGTATTCACCCACTCACCAATTACCTCTCCCCTCAGGAACACAGTAATATCGTATACATTAACAAATATGTATAGTATTACACTGTAGTACATTATAGTATACTCACTGAGTTCCTCCACACACACCATCATCAGCTCCTGCTCTTGTTCCTCATAGTTAGCGGTCTCTGACGTCAGTTCATTGGCCTGTGGAGTGACAACATCAATGGCATTAGCATGAACAAGTTTCCAATCCACTTCAATGACTTCAGGTATTTCAAAGTAGTCAGTGTTCCACACCTCACAGCGTAGTTTGAGGTTCTCCTCCTCCAGACCTTTGAGTTTCTGCTGTATGAAGTCATAATTGACAAAGTTACTGAGGGAGTTAGATGACTCGTTCCTCTTCATTCTGAAAACCAGGAGAGAGAGAAGGCGGTCAGAATGTAAGTCTTACGTTTACCTGCCAAAGTTGTGTTGATATGCCTGAGGGGATGTACGATGTGTATGTGTACTCTGCAGTGTATGTGTGTGCGTGTGTGTGTACTCACAGTGTGTGTGAGTCGGAGGCGTTTTCGATCTCCTCTGTGCTGGCGTACAAGTGGAGCAGGTCGTCTCTCATGGAGAGCTCATGTCGCAGCTGGGCTATCTGGTGAATGGGAACCAGGAAGTAGGAACCAGGGTCAGTGTACTGAACTAGGATCTATCATGTACATTGGTCGCCATTCCTGGTCTGGGCGAGAGTTACCGGGTGCGCAGGCTTTTGATCCTGCCTAGCATTAATGCAATGATTCAAGTGATACAAGGTCTAAATCAAAGTTGAACCAGCTGTGTTAATGCCGGGCTGGAACAAAATACTACATACACTGTTAAGTTTCATATTCCAGGACCAAAATGAGTGTGTATTTTCTCTCGCTAAATGCTATGCTCCAGTACTACTGTATTCTCTCTGTAATAGGTGAGATATATCAAAGTAGGGCTACAGTGATGGTCTCATACCTCTTCCTTAGCGATCTCCAGCTGTTCATCCATTAACTCATTCCGTGCCGTTAGATCCCGATTCTGCTTGAGCAGTGATTGGCCGATCCGGGCCGCCAACTCGAGGTCCCGCTCTTTCTGCAAGACGACAAAAGGGTTTGATGTTCTTCATTCTGTGATGTAGTTACAGTCTAGTTTCTAGCAGAAGACATGTTTATCATTCTAGCAACATGCTTAAGGCTGATGACTATCATGATTTGCTCAAAATGTATAATATACTCAGTTACACATTATTCAATTAGATTCAATACAACTTAATTCGTCCCATGGCGATTAAGGGTTTACGTATGAAAACAATCCCATTATATTTACTTACCTCTTCCAGTAGGTGGGTGACAGCCTCAATGTCATGGTAGGTCTTAGTGACCTGGCCCACTCTCTCTGAACACAGCACTGTAGGGGGGAGATGGGAATAGCTGGTTAATATATAGTTCACTGAAAAGTAGGAGAGGCCATTGGACAGTGAATTATTCGGACAGTATAGAGACAGTAACTTTCTGGTTAGAAACTTAATTGGTCATGGGAGCTAAGATAATTTTTGGTGTACACTGACCACACAGTTCAGTTAATTTGACCATGATATCGGGAAATAAAACTTTTGACAGGTAAAAGCTAACTGCCCAGTGGACCAGGTCATTATTGTCCCGCAACTATGCCCTCTCTTATCCCCTCTCTTTCTGTGAATGACTCATGGTCAAAAACAGTTGAAAGGAAACAGACCGGGGCGCTGACCACAACATTACCACGTAGCCAGTCAGTCAGAGCTTATCCTCTTAGCCTGATCCTCATTACAGGGATAAGACCCATCTCTCTCTTCCCCTCTGATATAAATATACCTCAGCACAAGCTGCTGTAGAACACTGTAATGAGAACAGTTAACCCCCAGTAGGAAGTTAGGCTGAATATCTATGGCCGTGATTATAGAGAGGTCTGGTTATAGACAGGTCAGTTGGTTTACTGGTTTGTGAATGGACACTGTGACCCTGTTCAGGACTGATGGGTGAATAGTGTTCATCCTGTTTGGAAGCGGAGTCATCATGGAGTTACAGTTGATGCTTTGTTCATCATAGTAATCATTCTGGTGACCTAAAGAAGTGGGACCCATGGTTTCAGTGCAAGGCCTCATCTCCATATAATCCAAAATATGTTTCTATCCTGACCAGCCGGGATTTTCAAGTTTACATTTATTTTCATCAGCATACATCCTGCAGACGTAGTCTCAGGTACATGTAGCAACATACCCCTGTGTTCAAATGAGCAATTCAAATCTCCATTTGATCAAAATCCTGGCTGGCACCAAGGAGATGAGGTACTCATCAGTACTGTACAGTAGATTAAAATAATTAAAGTGAGGGGCAGCATTTGGCTGAAAATGGGGTGACTGTGTAACAGCATCCGTGAGCCAATTATCTAATGGAATGAAATGGTCCTGGGCCGGATCTACCGTATGCCTACAGTCATTAATACTTTGAACCTTTTAAGAAAATAGTGTGTGTCCTTGTTTAGAGGTGATGGGGGGGTCTGCAGTGTGGAAAAAAAGTGATATAGGGAGAGAAATAGAGAAGGAGAGAAACAGAGAATGAAATAAAAGGAGAAAGAGGGAAAGAAAGAGTGAGAGAGAAATAACATCTTGTTCTAGGATACTGAGACCGGTCCACAGAAACGAGTGGTGGTTGAGTTGGATCCAACGGCTTCCTGCAGCACTGGGCACGAGCACTAGCAGGCTGCAGCTACAGTGCCAACTTAACCTTAACCCCTGCAACAGACTTAACCCCTGCTGCTACTTATGCACCAAAAGAAGTGCCAATACATTGCAGTAAAAGTATCAATGGTAGAGCAGAGCAAGAGTGTCCAGTTTCCAATAATAAGATTACATAGCCACATGGATATTTGACCCTAAGTAAGTATAGCTTCCTAAAACACTGCTGTCCTAACTGGGATGGGCTAACTGCTAATGTTCCCATCTGGAATTACAATTAAAATAGCTTCCTCCATAGAACAAAGGCACATTTTCTAATATGGCTAGGCCTACTTCAATTAAAGTAGCTTCCTAGAACAAAGACTCATTCTAAATCAGGTCACTACAATTGAAATAGCTCTATCCATGTAACAATTCCTAATTGTACTATTATCAAAATAGATTCATCCATAGAACAAAAGCTAACAAGCTAACTGGCTAACTTCCTGCAAATCCGATGGTTACATGGTCATTTACTGGGAGTACATACTTATGCTAATGCTAAATCCCCAATAGCTTCTCAATCTTTACAAGCTCAAGTTATCCTTTTTGTAATCAGGCTAAAATAAACATTATAGACTGGACTACATTTACATTACATTACATTTAAGTCATTTAGCAGACACTCTTATCCAGAGCGACTTACAAAATGGTGCATTCACCTTATGATATCCAGTGGAACAACCACTTTACAATAGTGCATCTAAATCTTTTAAGGGGGGGGGTTAGAAGGATTACTTTATCCTATCCTAGGTATTCCTTAAAGAGGTGGGGTTTCAGGTGTCTCCGGAAGGTGGTGATTGACTCCGCTGTCCTGGCGTCGTGAGGGAGCTTGTTCCACCATTGGGGTGCCAGAGCAGCGAACAGTTTTGACTGGGCTGAGCGGGAACTGTGCTTCCTCAGAGGTAGGGGGGCCAGCAGGCCAGTGGTGGATGAACGCAGTGCCCTTGTTTGGGTGTAGGACCTGATCAGAGCCTGAAGGTATGGAGGTGCCGTTCCCTTCACAGCTCCGTAGGCAATCACCATGGTCTTGTAGCGGATGCGAGCTTCAACTGGAAGCCAGTGGAGAGAGCGGAGGAGCGGGGTGACGTGAGAGAACTTGGGAAGGTTGAACACCAGACGGGCTGCGGCGTTCTGGATGAGTTGTAGGGGTTTAATGGCACAGGCAGGGAGCCCAGCCAACAGCGAGTTGCAGTAATCCAGACAGGAGATGACAAGTGCCTGGATTAGGACCTGCGCCGCTTCCTGTGTGAGGCAGGGTCGTACTCTGCGAATGTTGTAGAGCATGAACCTACAGGATCGGGTCACCGCCTTGATGTTAGTGGAGAACGACAGGGTGTTGTCCAGGATCACGCCAAGGTTCTTAGCACTCTGGGAGGAGGACACAAGGGAGTTGTCAACCGTGATGGCGAGATTATGGAACGGGCAGTCCTTCCCCGGGAGGAAGAGCAGCTCCGTCTTGCCGAGGTTCAGCTTGAGCTGGTGATCCGTCATCCACACTGATATGTCTGACAGACATGCAGAGATGCGATTCGCCGCCTGGTTATCAGAAGGGGGAAAGGAGAAGATTTATTGTGTGTCATCTGCATAGCAATGATAGGAGAGACCATGTAAGGATATGACAAAGCCAAGTGACTTGGTGTATAGCGAGAATAGGAGAGGGCCTAGAACAGAGCCCTGGGGGACACCAGTGGTGAGAGCGCATGGTGCGGAGACAGATTCTCGCCACGCCACCTGGTATGAGCGACCTGTCAGGTAGGACGCAATCCAAGCATGGGCCGCGCCGGAGATGCCCAACTCGGAGAGGGTGGAGAGGAGGATCTGATGGTTCACAGTATCAAAGGCAGCAGATAGGTCTAGAAGGATGAGAGCAGAGGAGAGAGTTAGCTTTAGCAGTGCGGAGAGCCTCCGTGACACAGAGAAGAGCAGTCTCAGTTGAATGCCCAGTCTTGAAACCTGACTGATTAGGATCAAGAAGGTCATTCTGAGAGAGATAGCAGGAGAGCTGGCCAAGGACGGCACGTTCAAGAGTTTTGGAGAGAAAAGAAAGAAGAGATACTGGTCTGTAGTTGTTGACATCGGAGGGATCGAGTGTAGGTTTTTTCAGAAGGGGTGCAACTCTCGCTCTCTTGAAGACGGAAGGGACGTAGCCAGCGGTCAAGGATGAGTTGATGAGCGAGGTGAGGAAGGGGAGAAGGTCTCCGGAAATGGTCTGGAGAAGAGAGGAGGGGATAGGGTCAAGTGGGCAGGTTGTTGGGCGGCCGGCCGTCACAAGACGCGAGATTTCATCTGGAGAGAGAGGGGAGAAAGAGGTCAAAGCACAGGGTAGGGCAGTGTGAGCAGGACCAGCGGTGTCGTTTGACTTAGCAAACGAGGATCGGATATCGTCAACCTTCTTTTCAAAATGGTTGACGAAGTCATCCGCAGAGAGGGAGGAGGGGGGGGGGGGGAGGGGGAGGAGGATTCAGGAGGGAGGAGAAGGTAGCAAAGAGCTTCCTAGGGTTAGAGGCAGATGCTTGGAATTTAGAGTGGTAGAAAGTGGCTTTAGCAGCAGAGACAGAAGAGGAGAATGTAGAGAGGAGTGAGTGAAAGGATGCCAGGTCCGCAGGGAGGCGAGTTTTCCTCCATTTCCGCTCGGCTGCCCGGAGCCTTGTTCTGTGAGCTCGTAGTGAGTCGTCGAGCCACGGAGCAGGAGGGGAGGACCGAGCCGGCCTGGAGGATAGGGGACAGAGAAAATCAAAGGATGCAGAAAGGGAGGAGAGGAGGGTTGAGGAGGTAGAATCAGGAGATAGGTTGGAGAAGGTTTGAGCAGAGGGAAGAGATGATAGGATGGAAGAGGAGAGAGTAGCGGGAGAGAGAGAGCGAAGGTTGGGACGGCGCAATACCAACCGAGTAGGGGCAGAGTGAGAAGTGTTGGATGAGAGCAAGAGGGAAAAGGATACAAGGTAGTGGTCGGAGATTTGGAGGGGAGTTGCAATGAGATTAGTGGAAGAACAGCATCTAGTAAAGATGAGGTCAAGCGTATTGCCTGCCTTGTGAGTAGGGGGGGAAGGTGAGAGGGTGAGGTCAAAAGAGGAGAGGAGTGGAAAGAAGGAGGCAGAGAGGAATGAGTCAAAGGTAGACGTGGGGAGGTTAAAGTCACCCAGAACTGTGAGAGGTGAGCCATCCTCAGGAAAGGAACTTATCAAGGCGTCATGCTCATTGATGAACTCTCCAAGGGAACCTGGAGGGCGATAAATGATAAGGATGTTAAGCTTGAAAGGGCTGGTAACTGTGACAGCATGGAATTCAA
Organism: Salmo salar; assembly: GCF_965601325.2. Classification (NCBI taxonomy): domain Eukaryota; kingdom Metazoa; phylum Chordata; class Actinopteri; order Salmoniformes; family Salmonidae; genus Salmo; species Salmo salar. The sequence continues at coordinate 57,671,944 of NC_138292.1, forward strand.
ATGAGGAGATAGACAGATGGGTCAGGGGAGAAAGAGAGAATGTCCACTTGGGAGAGATGAGGATTCCAGTGCCACCACCCCGCTGGCTCGATGCTCTAGGGGTATGCGAGAACACGTGGGCAGACGAAGAGAGAGCAGTAGGAGTAGCAGTGTTATCTGTGGTAATCCATGTTTCCGTCAGCGCCAGAAAGTCTAGGGACTGGAGGGTAGCATAGGCTGAGATGAACTCAGCCTTGTTGGCTGCAGACCGGCAGTTCCAGAGGCTGCCGGAGACCTGGAACTCCACGTGGGTCGTGCGCGCTGGGACCACCAGGTTAGAGTGGCAGCGGCCACGCGGTGTGAAGCGTTTGTATGGCCTGTGCAGAGAGGAGAGAACAGGGATAGACAGACACATAGTTGACAAGCTACAGAAGTGTTGTTTCTTGTATTATTGTCTCCTGTGTCTTTAGAGAACTGTTTCACTTTGATATCCTTTTTCTTCAGTCCTGATTTTCTCTTTCTTTTCTTCTGTTAACTAGATATTCTTTGTTGTTCTTCGTTAGCTAGCTAGCTTCTTCCAAAAGAGTCCCTAGCAACTGCTTAGCAACTGGTAAACAATTCAGCTTGCTAAGATAACTACAATTTTATGAAAAATAGTTATTTTTCAAAAGCCTATCTTCTTTGTTTGTTGCTTGTTTTTTCTCCTATTCAGTCTTGCAGTTTTCTTTAGCTTTTTTCCGATGTACTTCACTCTAAAAACCATGTAAATTTCAATATTTGTAGGAGCTCATTTTTCAGCTGCTGCTGCTCAAATTGGAGTTCCGGACTACTTTCCAGACAAGAAACAGGTATTTAATACAGACACACTGCAGACAGAACATTGCGTTGGACTATCGAGAATAACTAATGCAGAATTTGTATCTAGCTGTCAACTTATTTTCTTAATTTTTTTTCACAGTGCCAAGCTTGATTGATTTCTTTGGAAAGAAAATGTTTCTAGAATGATGACATCTGAGAGGACTATCCCTTTAAAAGCTATGCCACAGTACAGTGCAGTTGACTGTGTGCAACACATACTGTACTATATTGCCGTCTAAGACCACGCTACAGATGGTCTCAAGGGGCTGTTTGACTGAGGGATTTCCTAGCTGACTGTACCCTAACCAGGAGGGTTGAGAGTAGATCCTGTACAGTACATAAGAGCCTACAGGATCAACAGGGATCCATAGGGATCAAACCCACAAGCTCAACTCTGTCCTCTGTCAGCCTGATTCTTGCATCCCTACTGAGATAATCATCAGCCTTTCTACCGATCATCTTGGAACGTCCATTCGGAGGTATTAGGCTACTAATACAAGGCAGGCCATTGTATCTGACTGGGACAGGTTGCAGAAACCTGCACGTGACATCACAATGCCTCCGTCTTTCTGCCCTGATCCATTTAGCTGTGTGGTGCAGGGGTCAGGGAGAAAGAGAAAGCCAGTACACCAATGTCCTGCCTAGTGGGTTATTGAGGCCTACTATGAGTACTTTAAGGCAGAATAGCAGTAAAGAGCCAGTGAATCTCAAGATTGAACTTGGGTCTATAAACAATAAAACCAAATTGACTATTTGGTTTGAAATATTAAGACCTAGACAAATATATCCAGCCTCTAGCTCTACATCGTTTATGATTACATCATTAGCCTTGTAAATTCCATCCAATACTAAATGATGACAAGTGAGATAATAAATCATAATTTGTGGCAGAAACTGCACCCAGGTTAAAGTTTCTGCCTGTCTGTGGTGTAGGCAGCCCTGATGACATCATCGTCAAATCATCATATCCCTCGAGTCAAATCCCTTGAGTTGCAGTGCCTACAGATTACAGCTGTACCTTATTTGTGTAATGAAATATTAGAATTCATCCAATTGTATTTAGCCATTGTGTAAGAATCATCTACAGCCAGAGATTTTCTAGAAAAGTCTGTTCGTTTTCTGGGTCTGTGCCAGCATCTATGCCAGTGTCGCAGTACACTGACAGAAAAGGTGCCTGCCAGCCAGCACGCAGCCTGTTCAGACAAAGGACCAAATGGAGGCTGAAAAGACACTCTAGCTGAAATAGGTCGCTTCTTAGCAACTATATATCTGTGTGTCAAAGCAGGGTGCCCCTTTTATCTGCAAGTTAAACCCTTGATAGGGTACAATCATTTCTGATTTACATTGCAAAGAATCGATCTAGAATATTCGGGAGGTAGAATGAATAATCTGCTGTATTCTAATTTCATATACTCAGCATTATACTGTAGTAGTATCACTATTATACACTCGGTGGCCAGATTATTTGGTACACCAATCTAGTACCGAGTCGGACCCCCCTTTGCCTCCAGAACAGCCTGAATTCTTTGGGGCATGAGCATGTTGCTCAATTGGTATCAATGGACCTAACGTGCACCAGGAAAACCTTCCCCACACCATTACACCACCAGCCTGTACTGTTGACACCAGGCAGGATGAGGTCATGGTCTCAGACTCTGCCATCAGCATGACACAACAGGAACCGGGATTCATCAGAACAGGCAATGTTATCCACTCCTGAATTGTCCAGTGGTTTTTTGATCATGTGCCCACTGGAGCCGCTTCTTCTTGTTTTTACCTGATATGAGTGGAACCCGATGTGGTCGTCTGCAGCAATAACCAATCCCCGACAAGGACCGACGAGTTGTGTGTTCCAAGATACTGGAACCGGCACGCCTGGCACCGACGATCATACCACGCTCAAAGTGGCTTGGGTCACTCGTTTTGCCCATTCTAACATTCAATCGAACAGTAACTGAATGTCTCCATACCTGCTTTATATAGCAAGCCACGGCCACGTGACTCACTGTCTGTAGGAGAGAACCATTTTCGTGAATGGGGAGGTGTACCTAATAAACTGGCCAGTGGGTGTATATTATACTATAACTCAGCATATGGAGTATTAACATTGAAGGACCATAACAAAAACGCATGGTTGGGACCAGCTTGTTATTTCATCAATTTAGGGTATGAACTGAAAATTCTATTAAATGCCCACTGAAACAATTATGGGCAATTACCCAATTCAAACATGAAGGGTTGATTCAATTTCTTAATTCAATGAAGTTAAGATGATATGATAGATCCCATCTTTACAAAACATCGTTCTCATCAGGGCAAATGGACAGTACTAGAACATACCCACTGGGGAAAAAAATGGTTGAGTCAACGTTGTTTCCTGTAATTTCAACCACAAAAAAATCTATGTGATGACATTGAATCAACGTGGAAAACTAATTGGATTTGCAAAAAGTCATCAGCGTAAGGGCATTTAGACACCCAACTAACATAAATCCAATAACATGTGAAATGTCATTTTTATTTCACGTTGAATTCACGTTAGTTGACAACTTAACCAAAGCTAAATCAAAACTAGATGTTGAACTGACGTCTGTGCCCAGTGGGTAGTCAGTACTTCCACGCTTTTGACCTTCATATTGAGTCCTAAAAGCCCACAAACCTTTTCCAGACAGTCTGTCTACTGCAGCCCAAAGTCAATGACACTCAAAAAGCACAGAGACAATACACCACAGAAAACACTGCCGCTGACGGAAAACACACAAACTGCTGCTAAGAACACACACTGTGGCACAGTGACCTTCACACTCTATGGGGTGAACTGCAAGCTCAGTATACCTGGCAGCCCGTGCTCACTGGAGGTAAGTTATACATTTGGCATATGTGACTTCAATAACTCAAAAGTAGAGACAAAGATCAGGCTTTCAGATATTCATATACACACATGCAGCCAGTCAATAACCTAACCATGTGTTACTTACTGTATGTGAATGAAATCACAGCTGAACGAACCATTCATACAACAAAGAATCCATGCATAAGCACCTTCCCAGCCATACCATCACTCACTTAGCTTGACTGTAAGCTGCACAGACTCTACAGTATGTTTACAGCACAGCAACACTGCCAATAAAACAAATGTATGGCTGCAGAATCACCCTTGTCGTCTGCAACTCCCTTCTTTCCCCTCTCTCTCTCAACCTCCTCCATTGCACCCTCAATCCTTGCTCCTCTCTCAATCACTCTCTTCTCTCTGTCCGTCTCTCATCCTCCCTTTACTCCCTCACCTTGCATCAGTTCCCTGCACAGACTCTCTTTACTGTGTTGCTTTCCTCCCTCCTCCACCTCCTCTTCTTCCTCCTCCTGGCTCCCGTGGCCACTCTCCTTCTCTTCCTCCTCCTCCTCCTCGGAAGCAGAGGAACTCCACACCTCCATGGTGACCGGACAGAAGCCCTCTTCCATCCCTCCTTCTGTTATATTGCTCTTTTTATTCTTGTTCTTCTGTTCCCTGCTTCAGCTCTATGCCCATCCCAATAAACCGATGTTGTGTTGCGTGTCCAAAACAATATCTTCCTCTGTGTGTCCCTGTGACTGTGTGGGTATGTGTTACGTGTGTGAGGAGACTGAGCTGTCCTTAGTGTTAATATGTAATCCCTCTGACTGGGAGGTCCATCTGTCGTTACCCTCCTGTTTATATCGACCTGGCCACACTGGACTATGGGACAACGCAGAAAGAGGAGGGGGGGGGGGGGTCGGAGGTAGCTTGAGACCAAAACGACGCATAAAAGCTAAAATAGATCATACCTAACTTTGCCTAAGAACTATACATATAGAAATGCAAGGCTTTAATATAAAACTCAATACCAATTATAACCTGGTTTAGCAAGAGAATGCACTTAGTCCCTGCACCCCTGTGAGGCAGAGCGAGATGGTACGCTCCAGCCAAGGCCATGACTGTTGTCTCCCTGCACACATAATATTGGTGCAGACTGAGCCACACCCCCTTTCTAGAGGGAGAGGAATGCAACACTGACACTGTACACACAGACTGAGATTGTAAATCGACTGTTGATGTTTGTGTGGACTGTTGCTGTTTGTGTGGAGAGAGGGGAGGTGTCTGAGAGGGAAAGTGATATATGAATTGATGTCAAGCTGGGTTTTCAGCAGGGCCTCTCGATTTACTCTTCAGTGTATTAGCACTGCACAATCCTCACATGCACAGTAAAATAATGCAATCACAATTGTTCCTCAATTCTCAATGCAAATACACTTGATGAATGTATACACATGAACTGCGAACGTACAAACTGGAGAGATGCCCATTGTTTTCATGTTTTCCAATTAATGGTCTGTATTGATGGAGTTCAAATAGAGTTATCCCAAAGTACAAAAGCCGCTTATTTCACATCAACTGATACGTGTCAAAACAATATATCAGATATATGCCAGGTATGCTTTATTGACATATAACAACTTAGTATAGAGAAAAACACACCCCTGAAGTCTAGCCTTCATCACCACCATCATCATCTCTTCATCCACCCAGTGCCCTCCCTGTTGCTACCCTGGCACGCAAGTGTCCTCTCCAAATCAAATATTAACCTCCCCTTCATAAATGTTTCACCCGCAGACGGCTTCTTTCTGGTCGAGTACGGCACGCAAGGGGCGGCTGAGACCCCTTCTCTTTTCCTTTCTCTCTTTACACCCCCCATCCCGCTTCATCCCTCTATCCATGTCGCGTTCCTACCAGGGTTGTTTACCGAGCGCCCCCAACACAACGCATTAGCCAGCCAGGACAAAAAACAGAGGCTGCCAGCTCCCTAAAAATACCAGCCCAGCCCATCCCATACAATTGGACTTCCTTAGCCTTCCAAACCTAACTGATTCATTCAGTTAACAGAAACAGGTCGCTGCTACAATAGGATTTGTTGAATCACAGTATTAGAAAGACAATGGAAAGTTAGATTAAGCTAAGGCCAAGACGGCTAAAGGAGGCTACAGTACAGAATATAGTGTCAGGCTCTTTGTCTCCAATAAAAAGTGCAGCAACACGAAGCTCATTAAAACCTGTGTAGTAGTAAAGTTGGGTAACATTTCCCTCACACCATCTATCTCAAATCTGACGTTTTTGCAAAGGCATGACATAACAGATACCATAAGCACTAAGCAGTCATAATTAGCTGACTAATTTGACACAGTCATGACTATGCCAACCTAGCCATTGTTTTGTTTTTTCATCGAATATTTAAAACTTACAATATACTTGCAGTGAAGCCGCTCAACAACTACATCACATTAGTCAATTAACAGACTCCCATCCAGAGCGACACACAGAAGCGACCAGGGTCAACGCCCTGCCCAAGGGCACGTCGACAGATCTCCCACAAGGTCAAAAACGGGGACCTGAACCAGCGATCCATCAGCCACCGGCCCAAGCTCCCAACCGCCAGGCCACCAGCCCTTTAAGACAAACCCCCCCCCCCCCCCCCCCCACACCCCCCCCACACAGTTCCCCAAGTGCTGCCCCTCAACCATCCGAGACCCCCCACACAGTCCACCCCAGCCTAGCCATTGTTAGTGTGCATAAAAATAGCACTGCAAGCCACCTGACAATGTTATATTGACATAAAATGATGTCAGTTATCATGACTAATGTAATATCATGCTAATAACAGTGGAAGGATCAAGTAAAGTGTTACCAAGAGCTGCCACACTAATTCAAGGACAAATCCATTCTGCCTCCGCAGATATGGACAAAAACACAAGTTCCTAATCAATATTGACACAAGAAACCACTTTGCATTGATATCACCTCCTTGCAATCAACCAATGGAAAGAACACACCCTTAGAGGTCAATGGCCAAATAGTTTTATGGGCGCCTATGGTTTACGTGGAAACAGTCAGAGCAAAACAACACCGTAAGCTCCATATCACTGATCAGATAAAGAGAGACTGAACCAGTGTAAAGTACACTATGAAGAGATCACATAGCTAGATACGCTTTGACCAACAACGAAATATGAAGAGTGGCATCAGTCACGTTCTGCTCTTTGAAGTGGTCAGCCGTCCAGTGCAACGGCAAAACACAAAGGTTGCATCTGAAATGCCCACCCTACTCCCTGTCTAGTGCCCTACTTTTGAACAGAGCCCGGGTCAAAAGTGGCGCACCACAATAGGGAATAGGATCCCATTTCAGACGCATCCAGAGACAGGGTTGTTTATCATAGGGGTTTGCTCCCTTTCAGGTGTGTCTATTTACTTCCATGGGCATCCACCCATATCCCTGCCAGTTATGTTAAGACTGTAAGCTGAACCGGTATTCCAAGCAACAGAGCCAGACACAAAGGACTACTTACTAATACGTCTGTAACTGGAATGAAGTTGAATCGTTTAAAAAGGGTGACAGAGACGGAGAGAGAGCCTTTGAGGCGGAAAAAAGAAGTCAGGAGACAGAAGGTGCATGAAAGAGCAGGAAATAACAGAGAAAAGGAGTAGAGAAACATACTGAATTGCTATAAAGGAGACAGCTAGAGGAGGGAAGAAAGTGAGAGAAGCAGTGAATGGGTCAACCCACAGATGGAACAGAGAGCAAAAACAGGAGGGAGGGAACAGATTTAGATCAGAACAGGTGTGCACCAAGGTAGATTGCCAGAAGAAGGACAACCAAATAAGAGATGTACAGAAGTTTAGGGCACGTGCCGCGTGCTAAGAAGCTAATGTCAACACGGGACCAGGCATAAGGCACAGCTGTGTGTCGGCTGACTGGCTGTGTACCTGTCTGATCTGTGTTCTGCAAAGAAGACTGAGTGAAAGGAGGGTACAGCCTATCCTGCCTTATGAAGGGGTAAGCCATACAATCCTATGGGACATCGCGACTCTGGCACTGACTGTACCCCCAGTCCAAAGCAGCTTGAATGAAAGGAGAGTACAGCCTATCCTGCCTTATGGGGGATTATTCTCACTATTTTATTGAAATCTGGCAACCCTAGTATCCCTAACACTGTAACCCCAGTTACGATCATCTTGAATGAAAGGAGAGTAGTCTATCCTGCCTTATGGGGGATTATTCTCACTATCTTATTGGAATCTGGCAACCCTAGTATCGCTGGCACTATACCCCCAGTTACGATCGGCTTGAGTAAAGGAGAGTACAGTTTATCCTGTCTTACAATCAATCCTATGGGAACCAACATGGCAACGTGCCCCTAGTCACGATCGGCTTGAGCATAGGGCCGGGACAAAAGCAGTCTTGCGATACTCGTTAGTATCTTGGCAAGGAAACAAAACACAGAGCGGATGTAACTTCTTTAGGAAAACAGTCCTAATCTTGGAAACAAACATCATTATGTTGTCATCCAGAGTCACATGTATTTATTTTCCAAGCTATAGCACAATATTTTACATACAGCTGCTTTTTAAATATTGCCATACAGGTATCGTCCCAGCTCTACTTTAGGGAAAGGACGGTATAGCCTATCCTGCCTAATGGGAGAGTTAGCCATGCAATCCTATGGAAACCTGGCAACCCTAGTACTGCACTGATGAGGTCAGAAGTTGAAAATGTTCAACTGTTAGTTGAACATTTATTTCACATTGGCACAGAAGTCTGAATTGGTGTTAACCTTAAGGTTAACACCAATTCAGACTTCTGTGCCAATGTGAAATAAATGTCAACACGTGAAATCCGGTCGCGGTGCCCAACTCAAGCTCTGTATGCTTTCCTAATATCATAGACCGCATCAGATACAAGAAAATGCCATCTTTGATGATATCATAATGTCAGAAAAGACTGGCGTATCGTCTGTTTAGCCGGCGCCCACTTGTTTTGTTTTGCGAATGCATGGCAACGTATATTTTGATTTATTCAACCTTAATGTCACCAGGCTATCCCATTGAGGTTAAAAAAACAAAAAAAAAACAGAGGAGACCTGGCCAAAATGTTCAACCAATCTTAAACGTCCGTCTATATTTGAGACCTCCGACTTGCTTTCACACTAATTAACCCCTTCGGGATGTCTCTCTAAAAATTACACCAAAGGCCACAAATACATGCCGTTGACACAGCAAACCCAAACTCTGAGCTTTCAACCTGTCACCTCTCTGCTCTAGACTATGCTCACAAAGATATCTTTCAAATATGCACTACTGATGGGTTGCTAAGACGACCAAGTCCTACACAGTGACGAGAGTACAGTCAGTGTCGCCGCGATGTCTGAAGAGCAGTGAGTGCTCGGGGCCAAGCCCTTTGTAAAAGGCTACTGTTAGAGTCAGTTCTGAACTGGAGGTGCAGAAGGAAACTGATTATAGCTAAGAGGCTAATCGGTTTATTGGCATTTGGCATCTGTGGCCCCAAGCATCAAGGGAAGGGATGTGGCTAGAGGATATGACACCTCCCCTAAAGTCACCAGAGGGAGGAGGGGAGGAGCTTCTGTTAGCTCCTCTACTAAACAGACCATACATACATACATACATACATACATACATACATACATACATACATACATACATACATACATACATACATACATACATACATACATACATACATACATACATACATACATACATACATACATACATACATACATACATACATACATACATACATACATACGTGTGTACTACGGTACTGTACTGATAAATGGAGATTCTGATATTATAGTGTCCCGTTAAGGTGATTATGACAAGTGGAGTAGCATTGTAATAGTCAGTAGCATGATCATGTTCAGTATTGGATTTGGGTAAACTCAGTGTTTGTTATGTTAGATTAAAGGATACAGTATGCAGGCTTCCATGTACCGAATCAATTGTTTCTTCATAGAATCCGACGATCTTGTGACTATGATCAATTTCACCCATATCTGTCTCTAGCTCATATTTTAGCATTTACCTTTATAACATTACCCCATTAAAACAATCACAATATTGTTGAAAAAACATTTACAAATCTCATTCGATTTGTTTTTCCACGTCTACGTAGGAGAGTCAAGCGAAAACACTTTGTTGAAAGGACAATTGAAACAGATATCATCTTCAGCCAGACCTTAACTCGGATACTGCGTCAAACCGATAGGAAGAATGTTCACCTCAGATTTATAGTTTGAGATAAACTAGCAGGAGTTTACCATGGTCATTATATACGGTCCTTCCTGTTGGCAAGGTGCCGCCAACCAAACCCTTTGGACCCATACCACCCCATCTAACTCCAATCATTTAGTCACCACTACTGTGTGATTCTATTATGAGTGTGTTTTCAAGTGTGACTTAAACACATCACGATAAATTGGTCCAATATCAGATATATTATTGCAGGACGTATTGCTACAATCACAATCAATGTCTTCTCTTGTGGACACTACTAATGCATACACTGTGTGTTAAGATATCTTATTTCTTCCAATTGTATTTGTCTTACAGGCAAGGAGTCAGACCACAAGCTCTTTAGATCCACACCATATGGATGACCTGATAATGGCAAAAGAGAGAGAGATTATCCCATCAATGTTATACTATAAAGCCTAGTGATTAAAGGATATGTGTAATCTGTGTACAAGTTTCCATTGTCCAATTCCAAAGCATATGTGAGGGGTCAATTCACAGTAGGACTTTAAGATGGAATTGCTGTAGGCTAACACATTGCCTATAAAACACTAGTGGGCTGTTCAATTCCGGTCCTGGAGTGCCGAAACATTTCATTTATTTTTTTTAAATATAGAATCCCAATCAATTTAACATGATCTTTGTGGGCCTAGTCATAAAGATTTGTAATTTAACTTGAAAAATGTATGACCTTTTATTGTGGCATAAACACAACCAGTCATGATGTTTTGATCTGATTGTCAAACAATGACTTCAAAGCTGGGCTGGATGAAGAAATCATAAGCCACGGATTTATTTTGTATTTTTTATATGAGGCATAAAAACTAAACAGTATGTTATGGTGTCGGGTGCATTTTTCTGGCATGGTTTAGGTCCACTTGTAGAATCTATGCCAAGGCACATTGTAGCTGTTCTGGCAGCTTGTGGTAGCCCAAACCATTTTAAGACACTTTATGTTGGTGTTTCCTTTATTTTGGCAGTTACCTGTATGTGCTTGTGATCAAACTTAATCCACAGTTATTGTTTAGAAACTATTGATCCTCTTTGGCTAAATTATGCTCTCTGGTATATTTTGAACATTGAGAGCGGACAACTGTGGTTGAATAAAAATAATAATGTTACAAATAAAAAAAATGGTTGCCTCTTGGGCTTTCAACGGTGTTGGGCCCAGCACCTGACTCACACAATTGACCAGTAACATTGATTTATTATGCAGTTTAAAAAAAAGTTGATTAACCTCTCTGGTATCATTGGGACGCTAGCGTCCCACCTCGACAACAGCCAGTGAAATTGCAGGGCGCCAAATTCAAACAACAGAAATCCCATAATTAAAATTCCTCAAACATACAAGTATTATACACCATTTTAAAGATAAACTTCTTGTTAATCCAACCACAGTGTCCGATTTCAAAAAAGGCTTTACAGCGAAAGTGCACCATACGATTGTGTTAGGACAGCGCCTAGCCACAAAACACCATACAGACATTTTCCAGCCAAGGAGAGGACTCGCAAAAGTCAGAAATAGCAATTCAATTAATCACTTACCTTTGATGATCTTTATCTGGTGGCACTCCCAGGACTCCATGTTACACAATAAATGTTTGTTTTGTTCGATAATGTCCCTCTTTATGTCCAAAAACCTTTTGTTGGTGCGTTTAGTTCAGTAATCCAAAGGCACAAAGTGCGCTCTCAACATGCAGACAAAAAGTCAAAAAAGTACAATAAAAGTTCATAGAAACATGTCAAACGATGTTTAAAATCAATCCTCAGGTTGTTTTTGTCATAAATAATCAATAATATTTCAGCCGGACAAAGGCTTCGTCAATAGAAAAGGAGAAACAAGAAAGGCGCGCTCCCGATCACGTGCTGGACTCATGTCTGGAAATTTCCACTGTCCACTCATTGAAAGTGCTGTATCTCCCTCATTTTTCAGAGTAAAAGCCTGAAACAATGCCTAAAGACTGGCCACGTGTAGAAGAAGCCATGGAGATCGTGAACTGGGTCCTAAGTCTTTGTATGGTGGATGAGCTTTCAATGGAAAAACAGCCTTTCAAAATAATAGTACTTCCTGGATGGATTTTCCTCAGGTTTCCGCCTGCCATATCAGTTCTGTTATACTCACAGACATTATTTTAACAGTTTTGGAAACTTTAGTGTTTTCTATCCAAATCTACCAATATATGCATATCCTAGCTTCTGGGCCTGAGTAGCAGGCAGTTTAATTTGGGCACGCTTTTCATCCAAAATTCCGAATGCTGCCCCCTACCCTAGTGAAGTTTAAGCAGTTAACCAATCAAGAGAGGGCCCCCCAGTTACCCACGTGGGCCCCCTACCTCCTTCTCCTCCCCACATCTGATGATTAGCAGAGCAGCAGCAGCAGGCTGTATACACTCATTGACAGCGGCTCCTGAGTCCTCCTGTGGTTGGCGGTTGCAGTAAAAAAAAAGATGTGCATTCGGAAAGTATTCAGACCCCTTGACCTTTTCCACATTTTGTTACGTTACAGCCTTATTCTAAAATTGTTTTTTTTTTAAATCCACTTATCAATCTACACACAATACCCAATAATGACAAATCAAAAACATGCTTTCAGAATTTTTTGCAAAATGTACACTACTGGGTCAAAAGATTTAGAACACCTACTCATTCAAGGGTTTTTCTTTATTTTTCCTATTTTCTACATTGTATAATAATAGTGAAGACATCAACACAATGAAATAGCACATATGGAATCATATAGTAACCAAAAAAAGTGTTAAACAAATCAAAATCTATTTTATATTTGAGATTCTTCAAATAGCCACCCTTTGCCTTGATGACAGCTTTACACAGTCTTGGCATTCTCTCAACCAGCTTCATGAGGTAGTCACCTGGAATGCATTTCAATTAACAGAGGTGACGCCTTAAAAGTTAATTTGTGGAATTTCTTTCCTTCTTAATGCATTTGAGCCAATCAGTTGTGTTGTGACAAGGTAGGGGTGGTATACAGAAGATAGCCCTATTTGGTAAAAGACCAAGTCCATATTATGGCAAGAACAGCTCAAATAAGCAAAGAGAAACAACAGTCCATCATTACTTTAAGACATGGAGGTCAGTCAATATGGAACATTAAGAACTTTGAACGTTTTTTCAAGTGCAGTCGCAAAAACCATCAAGCGCTATGATGAAACTGGCTCTCATGAGGACCGCCACAGCAACGGAAGACCCAGAGCTACCTCTGCTGCAGAGGATAAGTTCATTAGAGTTACCAGCCTCAGAAATTGCAGCCCAAATAAATGCTTCAAAGTTCAAGTAACAGACAGCTCTCAACATCAACTGTTCAGAGGAGACTGTGGGAATCAGGCCTTCATGGTCGAATTGCTGCAAAGATACCACTACTAAAGGACACCAATAAGAAGAAGAGACTTGCTTGGGCCAAGAAACAACAGCAATGGACATTAGACCGGTGGAAATTTGTCCTTTGGTCTATTGTCCAAATTGGAGATTTTATATTCCAACCGCCGTGTCTTTGTGAGACGCAGTGTGGGTGAACGCATAATCTCCGCATGTGTATTTCCCATCGTAAAGCATAGAGGAGGTGGTGTTATGGTGTGGGGGTGCTTTGCTGGTGACACTGTCTGTGATTTACTTAGCATTCTAGGCACACTTAACCAGCATGGCTACCACAGCATTCTGCAGCGATACGCCATCCCATTTGGTTTGGGCTTAGTGGGACAATAATTTGTTTTTCAACAGGACAATGACCCAACACACCTCCAGGCTGTGTAAGGGCTATTTTACCAAGAAGGAGAGTGATAGAGTGCTGTATCAGATGACCTGGCCTCCACAATCCCCTGACCTCAACCAAATGGTTTGGGATGAGTTGGACATCAGAGTGAAAGAAAAGCAGCCAACAAGTGCTCAGCATATGTGGGAACTCCTTCAAGTCTGTTGGAAAAGAATTCCAGATGAAGCTGGATGAGAGAATGCCAAGAGTGTGTAAAGCTGTCATCAAGGCAAAGGGTGGCTACTTTGAAGAATCTCAAATATAAAATATATTTTGATTTGTTTTTGGTTACTACATGAGTCAATACGTGTTATTTCATAGTTTTGATGTCTTCACTATTATTCTACAATGTAGAAAATAGTAAAAATAAAGAAAAACCCTTTAATGAGTAGGTGTGTCCAAACGTTTGACCGGTAGTGTATATATCACATTTACATAGTATTCAGACCCTTTACTCAGTATTTTGTTGAAGCACCTTTTGCAGCGATTTCAGCCTTGAGTATGATGCTACAAGCTTGGCACACCTGTATTTGGGGAGTTTCTCCCATTCTTCTCTGTAGATCCTCTCAGGCTCTGTCAGGTTGGATGGGGAGCGTCACTGCACAGCTATTTTCAGGTCTCTCCAGAGACGTTCTATCGAGTCCAAGTCTGGGCTCTGGCTGGGTACTGAAGGACATTCAGAGACTTGTCCCGAAGCCACTCCTGCGTTGTCTTGGATGTGTGCTTAGGGTCGTTGTCCTGCTGGAAGGTGAAACTTCGCCCCAGTCTGAGGTCCTGAGCACTCTGGAGTAGGTTTTCATCAAGGATCTCTCTGTACTTTGCTCCGTTCATCTTTCCCTCGATCCTGACTAGTCTCCCAGTCCCTGCTGCTGAAAAACACCCACACAGCATGATGCTCCCACCCCCATGCTTCACCGTAGAGATGGTGCCAGGTTTCCTCCAGAAGTGACACTTGCCGTTCATCAGACCAGAGAATCATGTTTCTCATGGTCTGAGAGTCCTAGGTGCCTTATGTCAAACTCCAAGAAGCCTGTCATGTGCCTTTGACTAAGGAGTGACTTCTGTTTGGCCACTCTACCATAAAGGCCTGGTTGGTGGAGTGCTGCAGAGATGGTTGTCCTTCTGGAAGGTTCTCCCATCTCCACAGAGGAACACTGGAGCTCTGTCAAAGTGACCATCGGGTTCTTGGTCATCTGCCTGACCAAGGCCCTTCTCCCCCGATTGCTCAGTTTTACCGGGCCGGCCAGCTCTAGTTAGAGTCTTGGTGGTTCCAAACTTCTTCCATTTAAGAATGATGGAGGTCACTGTGTTTTTAGTGACCTTTAATGCTGCAGACATTTTTTGGTACCCTTCCCCAGATCTGTGCCTCGACACAATCCTGTCTCTGAGCTCTACGGACAATTCCTTTAACCTCATGGCTTGATTTTTGCTCTGACATTCACTGTCAAGACCTTATATAGACAGGTGTGTGCCTTTCCAAATGATGGCCAATCAATTGAATTTACCACAGGTGGACTCCAATCAAGTTGAAGAAACATCTCAAGGATGATCAATGGAAACAGGATGCAAATGAGCTCTATATTTCGAGGCTCATAGCCAAGGGTCTGAATATTTACGTAAATAAGGTAAATGTTTTTTATTTTTTATGAATTTGCAAACATTTCTAGCAACCTTTTTACGCTTTGTCATTATGTGATATTGTGTGTAGATTGATAAGATTATTTTTTTTTTAATAAGGATGTAATGTTACAAAATGTGGAAAAGGGATGTGGTCTGAATACTTTCCGAATGCACTGTTTATATTTTAATTTTTGAAATACATTTTTTGTTTTGTTTTGCTGCCTCTTGGGCCACCCACGGTCCTGGGCCCAGGGGCTTCCGCCCTGGTAAGCCCCTGCATTAATCCAGCCCTGCTTCAAAGGGCTGTTTTTCTAGACTACCTGTGAACATTTATCCACTGGTAACATATTTTCAGCCTCCAAACAGTGGTGAATTGGAAGAAACATCTGTTACACAAAACACCAAAAAGTATAATAACATTTGGCGTTTGTCATTAGCCCAAATGTAAGCGTCCACTGCTGTCCATGTGCGTCTCGGTGTCAGCCACTCATATCTGCCTTGGGAAAATGTCTGTGTTTTGTCAAATCACATCGCAATTTGGAGCGTAGGCTATACCAGACATTTTCAAGTCCATCCGCCAATTTTTCATGCCTCTGACATGCGGTAATGATAAATAATGGTGTAATATAGCCTCCAGTTTTCTTGTCATTTTATTTCAATAGGCTCATGTTTTACCGGTAAGGCGTACCCCCACAATTTATTTTGCTGTGACACCCTACCAGACCGCCTAAAACTCTTTATGAATACGGCCTCCGATTTAGATCTAGGAGACCAGGTAGATGCTTTCACTCAAACCAGCCGCTGCATCGCATGAGTCAACTCATCATTGGATTTAAGATGTTGATTCCCTCCAATCTAAGTTGGTGAGGTGATTAATAACTAGTAAAACAGGTGCGGTACATTTGGCACACCGGTACCAGAGTTGCCTTCTCCTATGTTCGATGCCTAGCGTGGACAGAGTGGTGGACTTACAGAAGTACTTGAGCGTCTCTTCTATCTGATCGTGTGTGAGACCCAGGGCGACCTCCGGGGGCAGCAGAGGGGTGTGGAGCCAGTCGTCGTGGTCGTAGCCAAACATGCAGTCCGCCCGCAGAGTGTAGTTAGGCAGTTCCTCAGACAGCAGGCTCACTATCTCCACCTCACTATCGCCACCTGAACAAAGTTCTGACAGTGGAAAGGGAGGGAGGTGTATGAGGGTGTGACAGGGGAGAAATGGGAGAACAAAAAGACAGCATTCATCACATTGGATTGAGCGCTCTGAAATACACAAGTCTCTGCTGCCCCCCTGAGGCACTGACCGGATGACACAGTTCCCACTCACCACATTATAACGCATTACATTAAAAACATGTAATTGAACAATGTTCCTGGATGCAGGATGATAGTCCAATCTAATGTCCCCTGCAATGGTTCTAAGAGACCCATCTTCCCACTAGCTTCTAACAAGTGCTGTCCAACATGAAAGTGAACCCATTATCCAATCCCCTATAACCCGTCTACTACATTCATTAACTGTGACCTACCAGTGAGGGTGGACACATCATGGCTTCCCCTATCGACTCTTTCCAGGAGGTTGCACTCCATTTTAAGGCCCTCATATAGGGGCAGGGTCTCTGCATCGAGGCCCCCGGACGCCTCCCCCTGCCCCCCATAAAGGGAGAGGGTCGACAGGGGGTCCAGTGGGGAATGTGGGGGCCAGAAGAAGAGATGAGGAGGAGAGGGAGAGGGATGAGGGTGGGACAGCTTGACTGGGGCCGGGGTGTTCAGGGTGAGGATGGAGGACTCAGGGCTGGTCCCTGTGAGGGACTGAGGCCCCCTGGTGGATCAGGGAGAAACAGCAGGCTGATCGCACATCTGGTACCAAAGCTGGTCTGAGAGGGAGAGAGAGAAAAAAGTGAGTGTTGCTAGGTTTCCATCCAATTTGTGACAGATTGTCATGCAAATATTCTAAAATCCACATAAAAACAATACGTGCATTTTCCCACCAGAGATGGGTTTCCATCAAATTGACTTGTTGCAGATGAAAGGTGTGTGATGACGTTTTGCACATCAAAATACATTTTGCAGTTAAGTTCCCATGTACTGAATAAAAACGACAAGTTAAATGGGTTTCCATCGCATTTTCAACTCTATTGATGGGTTTATCACTAAACAAAATTGTGTCAAATAGCGAATGTGGCAACTCTGGTATTGGCACATGCACTCTAGCCAACACCGCAGATACTGTATCTACGACAAAAGGGTAAGATTATTTTTACTTGTCAAACGGCAGTCAAGCATTGATGATCATGTCACCAGAATGAGACCCTCGATATTTATTGGAAAACTCATTACTTTGCACTTTCACCACCCTGTGAAGTTCATTATACCTTATTTAATCTGTAGCCTAATAAACTCCATGCGTGACTCCAAATTTACTTTGACATTGTGGTTATTATATCAATATTTGCATAAAAGCGTTTCAAACGACATTTCTCGCATAATTCATTTTGCAGACACAAAAAGATCCCACCTTGTCTGTCTACTTTATTTTTGGAAAGTTTACTGAAACAGTTTCCATCTTGTCATCACATTTTTTTTTTTTATCCGACATGTACTTTACTCGCATAAAAAGGTTGGATGGAAACCTGGTTAGAAAGATTAATTCAAACCGACTATCTTTAATTCATCAACATCATAGTATTTTACGTTTTAGTACGGAATGGCATAACATTAAATGCCGTTTTACGTTTGAACATGGAATGCCATCAAATATGAATGTATCAAGAAAACTCTCATCCCTTTACTGGAATGTATTTCACCAGTTTTTCCAGGTGAGATACTGAAATGATGCTCTCATATTCTATAACAGCCTGGTTAAAAGACATACAGATATAGGTAAAGTTTAATTAGAAAAAAATTACTTCAGACACATGAACCACAAATTTACAAGCAACTTCATCTTTTTAAAGCCATGTACAGTGTCATGCATGCTCCAATTGTCTCACTAGGCTTGGCCTTTCCCCACAGTTTTTAGGGTCAGAAAGCTAGTTACCCTAGCTACACAGTTACAACCGGAGCACAACACACCACCTTATGACATTTAAACCAACACAGTTACTAAACAAAGCTTTACGAGGCATGATAAAAGTACTGTACATTCCAACTAGGACCGTGTGCTATGGCTAACTGCAACCTGTATTAGAGTAAATGCTAATTCATACTGTTTACGAAAGCAAAGAGAAACAGCAAACCTTAGCACACGGTCCTAGTTGGAATGTACAGTACTTTTATTATGCCCCACCTCATTTTCTCTTTGAATTACGTCACTAGCCAGGCTCTTCAATTAAAGAATGATGTCCCTCTTCATAAGGCATATCACATTCACTTACATGTCCGCCAGGAAATGCTGCGGGCCATCGTTCTGTAACTGAATAGCCTGGCTAGTGACGTAATTCAAAGAGAAAATTAGGTTGGGGGGGGGAATTCAGGACATTCTAACAATGGGCAGCAAAGTAGCCTTAGTTTATTGATGGAACTAAACAATTGTCACATCCAGTTTTGTCATATTGCGGTTGTTAGTGTTTGGATACATCAGACCTAGGCAATATCAAGGCCAGTGGTAAAGGACAGTGGATATCATACAATACATTAGCTATGCATTGCAGTCTGAGTCAAGGACATATTATATGAGGACTATTGGGTTAACAAAGCACTGACCGTGCATGTGGGTAGACAAAACATGTGCACACACACACACACACACTCAGCTGTGCGCAGCTTGCCACACACCCACTCAAGAGACAGATGAGACAGATGAGAATGACAATCTCTCCTCCTCTCCTCCTTCCTCCCCCTCTCCAACCCCCTTAATTAACTGAGTGTATTGCTCTGGTCACCCTGCCACATCCATCCATCCACTCTCTCCACTTACAGCTGTCAGAGGGAGCAGCAGGGTCGTATACGTACTCTAGGTCTGGCTTTTACTGTATCCACCCACACCACCATGATGCATAATGTCTGGTAGTTCTGTAGCATGTCGTGTCTAGTGACTAGAATGATAAGTAGCACTTGTGTTTTCACTAGGATGCAAAATGAGGGTGCATGGATTCAGTCCAAAATATCATGTTATTATACAATTGTAAATGTCTTATTCCCACGCCTTAAATGACAAATAAAAATATATTGAGGGGAATCAATTGGCATTTGGTAATGGCACTCAACTAACCTGCAGCACACAGTCTCACACACAAAACACGCGCCCCCCACACACACACACCACACCACACACACACACACACACACACACACACACACACACACACACACACACCACACACACACAAAGACACATCGTCTCTTTATCTGTCATATTTACATGCTGCCAAGGCCAAGTTGGCAGGCAATGTATTGTCACATTGTGGGTCTATTATCTACCCAGCCAAGCGCAGCCTTGTATCCCATTTAGAGGGGGTCACCAGTGAGCATGGTTATTGGCCATCTCCCCCTGTCTCTTTCTCTGTGTGGTTGTCGTTGGGCCAGGCAGAATGCCAAGGGAAAGACCCTGTTACGCTGCCCAGTGTACAACCCTGGGCTCCACCAGGCCCTCGCTCCCCAGATCGACCAGCAAATTAACAGTCCAGAGAATCCACAGGAACTGTGAGAAAACAATTGTCCTGTTCCCTAGACAAACACACAGTGGGGTGCGGAAGACTGGGCCACTAAGGACAAAGCCAAAAACTTCTGATCCCTGAGGATGTGTTCTGTACAGTATATCCATATGGATATAATCAAACATGCAGGCTATTTTCTGTGTAGCCTACACAAGTTACTCTTGAGAAATGTGGAATGCACAGCAATATGCACAGCAGTATGCTACGTGGTTTAACTCAAACAAGGAAAGTTACTTCAATCTGAATTTCAAGGATCGCAAACTACTTTCCTAATGTAAATGAGAAGTTAAAACGTTACCTTAATGTGTTATAGTTGCATAGGGCCGTTCATCCAAGATGAGCAGTGCCAAAAGTAAAGGAATAATGAACTTCAATAAGTCATGTATTAAGTGTAACTCTCTAACTCTAATGGATGTCATTCTGAGTCTGACGGACCTTCCAGAGGACTCACGTTGAACTCGCCAAGGCCGGTTGGAAGAGCCTGTCTTTGGTGCTCTTTGGCCGTTCAGAAGGGGTGTGTACGTGTGTGGAGTCACACAGGAACGAGAGAGGAAGGAAGGGCAGACGAGGGTGCTACAGAAAGAAGCGAGGGAGGTTGGGAGGGGTAGAAAAGAGACAGTGAGGGTTGAGGAGGGACACTTGCAGGGTACAGTACTTAGGAAAGTGGGAAGGGAGGGGGTAGGAAAGAGTGGGCAAACTGAGACGGCGAGAGAGGGCATAGGAGGGAGGAGAGGGGCCCTTGAGAGAAGGGTACTTAGGAAAAGAGGGAAGAAAGAGATGAATGGGTCACACTCAATTTAGCCTGTCACCACCAGACTGTCACCACCAGACTGAATAACAAATCAGAATTTGCAAACCGGCTGAGAGGGAGAAGCTTGTCAAATGCAAATCTCGCCTCTAATTGGCTGCGAGGGCCAAGGACTCTGGACCCATGGTCTCCCGGGCAACAGTTTGGTCATGTGACGAAGCCCAACTGATGCCTCTGCCAGTAGGGATTTTATTTAAATGGTAAGTACGTAATTATTCAACTTCAAGGTAGAAGCATGTACTTTATCCACAAACCAGAGAAAAGCTCTGTACTAAAATGGGGCAAGATTTACAAGACCCTTTGCACTAGAGAGAAATCTGCACAGGAAAAGCTAGAACAATCAAAGTCAAACAATATAAGACATCCACATAACAACAAGAAAGAGGAAAGTACACCTCTATGATCGCTTTAGTAAATCTAAGCCAGATCACACCCCACACAAGCTAATACACAATGCATCAGTGATGAAACTTGTTTTCTGAACCCGGACAGGGCTTCCATCCAAGAACTTCAGCGTTCTTTCACTGAGGGTGTACCTGACCCCATAACTGGCCTCATTTACTTCAAGTGGTGCCACACAGTCCATTACTGTGGTGGCCAGGGAGGGCACTATGGGATAATGAGATCAGATAGATAGGTAGGTAGATAAACTAGTGCTTGAATGATACCCTCCATTTCATTATTTAACACTACCATGAAATAGCAGCCTATATGGTCTCTCCTGATAGGCTTAAATCAAGGAGCTGACCAGCCAGCATGCACACGAGATTTAGTTCTGGGTGACGAGATTAGAGCCTTTCTAATGATTGTGGTTCAGGCTACCGTAATTTCCGGACTATTGAGCGCACCTGAATATAAGCCGCACCCACTGAATTTTTTTTATTATTTTTTTTTAACATAAATAAGCCGCACATGTCTATAAGCCGCAGGTGCCTACCGGTACATTGAAACAAATGAACTTTACACAGGCTTTAACAAAACACGGCTTGTAACAAAAATAAATAGGCTTTAACGAAACACGGCTTGTAAAAAAAAAAAAAAAAAGAAATTTGCAGTAAGCTTTAGTTGTCTTTTTGCACTGAGTCAATTCCTAACGCTGCTGTTTCCAACGTCTTATCATCGACTGATTAAGACCAAGCTCCCGTGCAGCAGCTCTATTTCCTTTTCCAACAGCCAGATCAATCGCCTTCAACTTGAAAGCTGCATCATATGCATTTCTCCGTGTCTTTGCCATGATGAGGGTGACAAAATGACTACCGTAATCAGAATGATGGGAAGTTTGAGAGCGCTAGATTTAATCTAAACAGTAAACAAAAAAGTTTTTGACCTTAACCCGTTCGGCAATTTCATTGGTCTAATGAAAGCTTCATGCCGCCAAAAAACTGAGCACGTCACAGAATGTGTTTTTTTTGGAGAAAAAAAAATTTAAAGCGGGAAAAATCCATATATTAGCCGCGTCATTGTTTAAGCCGCGAGGTTCAAAGCGTGGGAAAAAAGTTGCGGCTTATAGTCCGGAAATTATGGTAATTATAGTGGCCTCATATAGGAGTGTTGCTCCCATATGGCTGTGTCTAGACTTGACAGTTAATGTAGTTTTTGTATTCTGATCATGGAGTTCTGATCATGGAATTCCGAACACATCACGCATCTACACCTACATTTAAAATGTGTCCACCATGTGCACATTGTGTCCAGATTCCCTTTTCCCGCACTATATTAAAATGCCAGTATGCATTCTGCAAACGATAGAATAGGCTAAATATGATAATAACACAACAACAACTGATGGCAGTAGCTATCTACTGTAGCTAACTAGCCGGCTAACCTCTGTAGCTAGCCAGCAAGCAAAATTCAAGGGATTGCAAACGGGTTAGCATAACTCTAGCCAAACAAAAAAGAATTGTTCTAAATATGAACTAGCTGGATAGCATTTATGAGGCCAGCAAATATGCTCCACACACGCTAGGAATGTATTTCCTCCGACGTTATAATGAAAAGGTGCCTCTCGGTCCCAAAGCACACATTTTCTGGAGACTCATAGCGGAGTGCTGATGACATCACCCACTGTGTGCCCTTTTGGTAGCCTGATTGCATCCAGACTGAGTTGAAACCCACACACACACACACACACAATACATCCCTGACCACCTCCTGAAGTTATCAGACCCCAATGCATCTAGACCCGTCTTTTCAATACGATCTTCGTATTCTAATAGCAGAAGTTGCATGTAAGTGTCAAGTGTAGACACGACCCTCATTTTACATTTTTTACATTTTAGTAATTTAGCAGACGCTCTTATCCAGAGCGACTTACAGTACTGAATGCATACATTTCATTACATGCATTTTAAATTATTATTTTTTATTTTTTTGTACTGGCCCCCCGTGGGAATCGAACCCACAACCCTGGCGTTGCACACACCGTGCTGGCATTGCAAACACCATGCTCTACCAACTAAGCCACAGTCTACCAACTGAGCCACAGAGGTGTCCCCCAAAATAGAACAGGTAACATTAGTTCCTACTAGGTAGGCCTTCAAACTAAATTGCGGAAAGATACTGAAAACCCACCAAACCTCTGAGAAAAGACAAGAATTAGTTAACACACTATACAAATAAAAAGCAGGAAATGAACTATTAAAATAGTTGATGGCCTATGATCCAGGAGGAGTAAAAGGCCTGAGTAAGTATGTAAATACTATTCGTATCTCTGGAGCCAAGCAGCCAGACAACATGGGTTGATGTCGGTGAGGAGTATGCAGAGACATGTAGCTACTACAGTCTCATTTCAAGCAGCTGAGCTAATGAGATGACCTTAGCCACTGTCTCGTGTTCAGAGATAAGCTGCTGAGTATCTAGACACAGTGTTCACTCCCCAAACAATAAATAATGCCTACGAGACTTTCTGCACACTTACCATGGCTGAACTGCCTTCACTACAAACCTGATTCATCAAGTCACAAGGCAATTACGACTAAATGATATCTCAATTTAAAAAGGCAGACTCAGCGAAATGACGTCGCCGCGAGCAGCACCGCAGATATTGAGATAAGTGAGACGCAAGACTTCGCTCTCACACAGCATCTGCGCATGTGCACGGGTTTGCTTCACGCTGTTAAAGCGTGGTAGACAGGGCACCAAAACAGCAGAGAAGTTGAGCCTCACACTTCAACGCTCTCAGTTGTTGCGGAAATTGGCCCACTATGCTGTTTACTTTCTGCATGTACGTCATATCGCTGAGTCTACCTTTAAAGTAAGCTGAGTTTCCTGATTCCAATAGAATAAAACAAGCTTCTCAGAGGACGAGGAAAGTGATATATGTTCCAAATTCCTCCCAATCCCCTCAAAGCTTAATATTTTCCCTAGTCAGCAGCCGCAGTGGCTGCAAGATGCTTCCCCCTGCTATCGCTAACCTGATCAAAACCGCTGACAAAGCCATCGACCCTGGAAACCGACTGCCGTGACATATAGTCCTGTGTGGCTCAGTTGGTACCGCGTGGCACTTGCAACGCCAGGGTTGTGGGTTCGATTCCAACAGGGGACCAGTACGAACAAATATGAAAATGTATGCGCTCACAACTGTAAGTCGCTCTGGATGAGAGCATCTGCTAAACAAAAAATTAACACATTCTTTTTTTTTAAGACAAACTGACAGATACCATCCCATCCAACAAACATCACATCTATCACACCCTGTCTACATAGGTCTTCTAACAGACGCTTGGCTCTCTGTCCTATGAAGCAACCTCCCCCCAAAACACTGCAACCACCATTGACTCAAACTGGGAGCACTGGTTGGTTAACCATTAACTTCCTCACTGTACTATTTCCCATAAAGACCCAGTCTATCAACCACCTCACTGATAAAGGTGTGGCGTCTCTTAAATGTATATTGTTTCAACTCTGGCACGGGAATAGAGGGGGAAAGGAGTAGGACAAAGCATTTGAAGATCATTGTTTGTGCATTTCCAATGTGACGTTTCAGTTATTCTCGTGGCACTGCCTATCTAACAATATGTACTATTTGGATGCTTTGAAAATGACTCGTGTGATGTCTATATGCCATCTGTTGTTATGCCCGTTTGTCTCTTTTAGATCATATGGATGGTACAGACAAAACCAAAGTCTGGATAAACGTTGAAGCCTCTGGATCTACAGAGATGAAGCCACAGATACTATTGACATGATCATAGGAGCAGGGCCTTGATCAGGTACAAACCAAGGCAAAATGCAAATCACCAAGCCTGTCGTGAGTCATGACAAAAGGCAGGATATGAGGTGAGAGATAACTCTCCACAAAGCAAATGAGGGAACACTTGGTATAGTATGAGAGAAAGACAAAACAGGAGAGTGGATGAGAGAGAGAAAGAGAGAGAGAGCAAAATCGTAAGAAAGCTAGCGAGAGATACTACACAGACACCAGCATCTATCTTTAAAATGACCTCTATCCAGAAGATTTGTTACAAGCTAATGAATACAGCATGATACAGAGGCAGGTATAGGGCATGGGAAAGTGGAGGAAGAACGAGATGGGGGGGAGAAAGAGAGAGACAGAGTGAGAGCATACAGAGACACAAAAAGAGACAGAATGGGAGAGAGAGAGAGAGAGAGAGAGAGAGAGAGAACAGCACTGTATCAGGAGAACCTTTACTTGGACAGAGACCGGTTATTTTTACAACCCACTAGTCACCCAGACAACTGGAGCAGCTATATCTGGACTCCAACTACGGTATGAATAGAAAGTGGCCTTAAATACCTAAACCTAAATACCAACACACTCGCGGTCTCAGCTGATTATCTGTGTAGACCAGAGGTCACTAGCCCTGCTCCTAAAGAGCTAATACACTAATGGGTGTGCAGGATTTTTGTTCCAGCCCAGCTCTAACATACCCGCTGTCGTGATAGGACCAATCTACTACTCACAAAGACCTTGATCGATTGAATTAGTTGACTTAAGTGTTGGGCTGCAACAAAAGCCTGCACACCCTGTAGATAGAGTCAAGAGTCCGTGAACAAAAGCTACAAGTGAGGAGAGGTTGAAGGATTGAGAGTCGAACACAGTCATCATTATGTCTGTCAAGTGGTAATTCTCATCAAATGTAATGTCATTCACAACTCGGCATTAAGACGACAAGTAGGACCATTCAAGCTTAACAGAGTGGCATTCTACCTCTAATATGCTAACAGACAGAGAGTTGCTATTGTATCCATATGGTTGTATTTGAAGGGAGTACACTGATGGTTTGGGTAGTTGGGAACACCAATGCACACACTATATCCTTTATCATGCACACATTTGGTCTGCGCTAGTGTGAATTGCTGCAGTTGCGACGTGGCTAAAAGAGACTTTCACACAACATGCAATTCAACTCAGGTCAACTTGACTCTGCACAAATACCTTGGACGACTGCACCGTATTACATTCTCTCGCCCTTTTTTTAGTAGGAAGACGGTATTACTAATTGAAACCACTCTGCCAGCTCACAAGACAGTTATCACAGGTCAATAATCAACCTAAAGTGGCCACACACAAATACAAATGCATGTGTTGCGCACACACAGTACCTCATGTTCTGCAATGGCTGCCAACCACATCTGCTCTGTCTGGCCAAAAGCTCCTTCAGTTTTTGTCAGTCATACCACGCCAGGTAAACTATAAATCCTTTCAGACATTTGCCCTCTCACACACCAGACACATATTTCCCTACACTTCTAGATATTGAATATTTTCTATATAGGCCTCCCAAGGAAAGAGAACAGGTGACATGCACCTGTATAGTCACAACATTAGCTAACTCATGTCGTTATAATAACATAGCCACAACATTAGCTAACTCATGTCGTTATAATAACATAGCCACAACATTAGCTAACTCATGTCGTTATAATAGCAAAGCCACAACATTAGCTAACTCATGTTGTTATAATAACATAGCCACAACATTAGCTAACTCATGTCGTTATAATAACAAAGCCACAACATTAGCTAACTCATGTCGTTATAATAACAAAGCCACAACATTAGCTAACTCATGTTGTTATAATAACAGTCACAACATTAGCTAACTCATGTTGTTATAATAACATAGCCACAACATTAGCTAACTCATGTCGTTATAATAACAAAGCCACAACATTAGCTAACTCATGTCGTTATAATAACAAAGCCACAACATTAGCTAACTCATGTCGTTATAATAACAAAGCCACAACATTAGCTAACTCATGTTGTTATAATAACATAGCCACAACATTAGCTAACTCATGTCGTTATAATAACAAAGCCACAACATTAGCTAACTCATGTCGTTATAATAACAAAGCCACAACATTAGCTAACTCATGTCGTTATAATAACAAAGCCACAACATTAGCTAACTCATGTCGTTATAATAACAAAGCCACAACATTAGCTAACTCATGTCGTTATAATAACAAAGCCACAACATTAGCTAACTCATGTCGTTATAATAACAAAGCCACAACATTAGCTAACTCATGTTGTTATAATAACATAGCCACAACATTAGCTAACTCATGTCGTTATAATAACAAAGCCACAACATTAGCTAACTCATGTCGTTATAATAACAAAGCCACAACATTAGCTAACTCATGTCGTTATAATAACAGTCACAACATTAGCTAACTCATGCCGTTATAATAACATAGTCACAACATTAGGATAGATAAACCATGCCATAATAATAACATCTAAACAGTTGATAAAGTACAACCACAGCATCAGTTAGTGAAATATCGAACCTTGGTATATGTTAACCCCATCTTGCAAGTACTGTGGTTCAACAGGCCTACAGGCCTTTGACTGGCTCTTACACAACCTAGCTAAGGCCAACAATACACACATGACGACACAATACATCAGCTATGAAGTGAACCTCTATGATCTTCAAAATAACAGACCTCTTTACTGTGCTTCTTGTCAATGTTTGCAATGTTTTCATTAGACTGAAAGCATTCTAAAACACACACACAAACACATCTCTAGTTTGCAGTCAATTTGTTTAGTCTGCCCCGAATGTATTGACATTACAAAGTTGCAGGGAGGGGAGAACAAACACAGAAGTCCTCTGTGCCGGCTCTCTCAGGGATAATGAACGCAAACCGAGTCAGAGGCTAACTACAGCAGCATAGACACAGAGACAGTATGCTGATAATGCTAATAACATTAGGTTATTAGCTTTATTGACTGAGTAGATCACTTGCTGTTGTAAATGACAGTTACTTACCGTGCTGCTAGGAGTATCCTTGCATTGATTGGACGTAGGTACAGTTGCTAGGACAGTCTCTCCTTGAGAGTGAGTGAGCCCGAGTCAAAACCAATGGCCTCTACAGCTGCTGCTTCTCCTGTCAGCTACCTTAGCCCTCATCCAGTGTGGTGTCCTGGCTGAGAGGGAGAGAGAGAGAGAGAGGGAGTGAGGGAAGGTGGGAGGAGGTGGGGTTATAATGGGTAGAGAGATGGGGGAGGGACAGCTAGAGAGGGTGTGTGTGACAGACAAAGAGATTGTGTGTGTGTGTGTGTGTGTGTGTGTGTGTGTGTGTGTGTGTGTGTGTGTGTGTGTGTGTGTGTGTGTGTGTGTGTGTGTGTGAGTGAGAGAGAGAGAGAATGAGAGTGGAAGACAGTCTGTGAGTCAGCACTTGTACACGCTGTCATATTGCAGCTGCAGGCAAGGAATTCCCTCTCCCCTCTCTCTCTGTCATACTATCTGGCTCAGTCTGGTGCTCTGGTCAGAGCCATTCATTTGCATCAGTCAAATCAGACATCTCACTTTCTGCTTTACACACAGCCGTACACTAGCCAAATCAAATGCCTTACTCATGCACTAGTTTATTACGCTACAGTTCAACAATTATTACCTACAGCTATTATAATGAATATGTTTTTCTAAACAGTATAAGATAACTGATTAACAATCAACAATGCTCAAATCGGATCATAATCAAACCAGTGACCAACAGTCAGCAGATAAACTCAGCTCATGTTGTTTGGTCCCAAAATGCTCTCTAAATCTGGCTTATAGGTTTTACAAACAATTGTCCATTGTAGTTCGGCTACATGCTGATGGCATATGGTAGGCCAACATCAGACAATGCGCAATAAAAGGAAGGCACTGAATATGAAATGCATGAATACATCATAGATCCGTGATCACAGAGGCTTCATTATTTGACTCTAAACCAGTTGGCTGGTCATGAACCGTTAGGCCATTTATGGAAACGTATCACAACTTAGAAAAGGCATGTTCTAAGTTACAGCTCGGAGTAATAAGGGCTGCCATAAAAGGACATTTCTATTTAGTCATCAGAAATGGTGGTGAGAGCGCCACCTCCTGTTGTGTCTCCGAGCTAACAGGATGCAGTCAAGACAGCCTGGCTACAGTGACTATGACTTTCAAAGAGTGAGGTGACTGGATCTGACAGACAGTAACTCGCTTGATTGTATCTGTATCAAGGTGCTATAGTATATTGCAACCACCCATCAATATGTAGGGTTGGTATAGTCAGTGTCAAGGGTGGTGTTGGATGGTTCCAAGGACCAAAATCAGTTGTTTAACAATGTCAATATGCAGTAGATGATAGAATAGGGTCATATACACCTATTTTGATAAACAAATGTTTTCAAAACATGGCCACATGACCACATTGACAGAGGACTGGTACGGAAGCACCGCTACAGGACACATGGACTGTACCCATAAAATTGTAGCCTACTACAGTTATTCCAGCAGGATATTTTCAAAGACCAACGTTACTGTTTGTTTGAAACATTGTTGCAAACAGAAACATGGCAAGTCCTGTTTATAGACTATCCTATTCAATATGTATCTGCCCTCTGCCTATATCCCGTTGTGATTTGTCGTCCACTATGGATCAACTGCATGTGAAGTAAAAAATTGTCATGTTTGGGGTAAAAAGGAAATGTTAATTATCGTGTTGAATTGTCGGCAACCGGATGGGTGCGATTCATTTGTCAATTAGGCCTAACAAAGATTAGATAATGTTGTCGTGAAACCCTCCGATCTGCCTCAGCCAATTTTCCAGTTGACTAGCTAACGTTACATCTCTCTTCATCTTTTCCGCTGATAATTAATTCACTATGCTGCAACTGAAAAAGGGTGACAGTCGCGTACAATGAGTTAATTTGTCCTACTTCATTGAGGTAAATAATTGTTTCGTTTGAGAACATTTTCAAAGAGCACCGGCGTTTTGCATTTCCACCAACAACAAAAGGGCAGGGATCCTACCATTTGATCCCACCCTGTGTGAGCCTATGGAAACATCGCTTCATCAAGTTGGTCACCCTTTGCTTTGTTTACAAGAGAAATACCAAAATACAACTATCAACAGATAATACTGTGACAAACGATAACAAGTGTATAGAGACTTACGAATTTGCTTTTACCCAAGTTCTTCAAGGTCGTTGTCGGCAAACTTGACAGGAACTTTTCCTCCGGACTTCGATCTGTCAAAGCGCTAGGTCCGTCTGTATTTGGTCATCTTGGAAGCGAAGCATTATGGCACATGTAGTTTCACGTGCAACCTCCTTGCTTAGCTAGAATACTTTGAACCAGTGGCCCCCAGGAACAGTAACAGACATGATGAACACCACAACAATTTCGCATTCATGCGCAAATATGACAAATATTTAGTGAAATTGTATGTATTACAAACATCAATGTGTTCAGAATGTGTCCCAAATGTAAATATAAGATGTACACACAGACCATGTTGTTGATTTCAACAGACAAAAAAAATGATTATAGAAAAGCAACCCAGTTGAGGACAGTGTCACACCACCTAAAAAGTTCCAGTGGAAGTTCCCTGGGTATGTCATAAAAGTAACTGCCCCTGCAGTTTGCAGCCCAGCCATGTTCAAATTAGAGGCAGTCCAAACCAGCGGTCACATGAACAGTATTTTAGTCATGTCCTGCTGCTCCATGATTCATTCTGGTGATACTATATCTGACATATCAGGCATTCATCAAGTAGGTTAAAGGAGCCAGTCAACCTGAATGCAGCAAACTACAAGCATGGAAATTATTCATAAGCTTGACCTACTTCCTATATTACATTTTGAGCCTGTTTATTGACTTTCTTAGATATTATTTATGGTTATATTCATACTTCTTTTTGAAAGATAATATTGGAAGGATTTAATAATATTCAAGGGTACAGATATATATTGTGAGAAAATTGTGAAAGACCCATTTGCTGTGAAATTGTATCACTCCTCCCAAAACAGCAGGAACTCTTGTGGGCTTGATGTTTCTCCCATTCTAAAGATGAGCTTCATCTCTCTCCTACTCTATATCTAGATTCTCCCACACTCCTTAAGATGCCTACACTGGGTTGGAGCAACAAATGCTAGACTATTTTAACCCCCAGAGAGAACCACCAAACCCCTTCGGGAATGCATCGATCTGACCCTAAACACACACACACGCACACACACACACACACACACACACACACACACACACACACACACACACACACACACACACACACACACACACACACACACACACACACACACACACACACACACACACACACACACACACACTCACACACACACACACACCAGTGGGGAGGACGCTGGAAGCCACGTGTTTGTTGTGTTTGATACCATTCCATCGACTCCATTCCAGCCATTATTATGAGTCGTCCTCCTCTCAGCAGCCTCCACTGACACACACACACATGGCGGCGCTGATATATGGGGTAAAGCAGTATTGGAATGTGCAGTGTTTTGATGCGTAGGCTACTGTCTACCTCTAGTGGCTCCAACTGGCCCCACGGGGTCAGTATGAAATTAAATGTATGAACTGTATTCACTACTGTAAGTCGCTCTGGATAAGAGCGTCTGCTAAATGACTAAAATGTAAATGTAAATGTAAAGTCATGTACAGAAATGTACAGTAAGAACACAAAGCAATTCATTGACTATTCTTAATACACACGGGAAACTTACCATTAGCTACAGTGCAAAATCCAGCCGCATTGCCGTTCTTGACACAAACCAGTGCACCTGGCACCTACTACTATACCCTGTTCAAAGGCAATTAGATTTTTTTGTCTTGCCCATTCATCCTCTGAATGGCACACATACACAATCCATATCTCAATTGTCTCAAGGCTTAAAAATCCTTCTTTAACCTGTCTCCTCCCCTTCATCAACACTGATTGAAGTTGATTTAACAAGTGACATCAATAAGTGATCATAGCATTCACCTGGATAGTCTATGTCAGGGAAAGAGCAGGTGTCCTTAATGTTTTGTACACTCAGTGTATATATATAAATATATAATATGAAATTTAGCAGATGCTTTTATCCAAAGCAACAGTCATGCATGCATACATTTTACATATGGTTGGCACTGGGATCAAACCAACTACCCTGGCGTTACAAGCAACATGCTCTACCAACTGAGTTACAAAGGACATTATAGATTTTATCACACGCACTCTGTCATAGCTGTTGCATGCTAAACAATCCGCTTTATAGACAATATTATTATCCATATTAATCCACCAAAAAATCATTGGTAGTTGAACCTCTCTACACTATGAATCACTCGAACATGTTTTAAAGTAGCAGAGTAGTCTAATTCTGTCTTGTGGTGTGAGATCCTATATAGCTTCCCACTGTCCATTCTTCCACATTAAACACAAGACTACAGTGTCTCACATTGGGGAAACAGCCATTAATAATTTACAACACTCTCCATCAATCCAGCCAGTGAGCCGATGGGGCTGGTCCGGTCCCGGACTGGCGGCCTCATCCTCTCCCAAGGACAATGGGGCCATTTCCTGTCGGGTGTAAAAGCAGAGACAGTGGAGTATTGTGAGGCAGGACATCATATCAGCCAGCCATGACCTTGGAGTGAAAGACTGACTCAGTCATATACACTGAGATTCATTGGTCCATTTGCTTTGAGGTCGGAGAGGGCTGATTGGTCACTGGCACCCAAATGCAGTCATCAGAATGTTCAGATGACCCCTATGTAGAAAGTTCAGAGCAGTTACAAGCCCTACTACAAGCCAATGAATACATCTGTGATATCGCGTAGAAGGAGGCATTGTGGTGTGTGTGCGTACATGCGTGTGTGAACACAAGAAAGAAAGAAAGAGAGAGAGAGAGAGAGAGAGAGAGAGAGAGAGAGAGAGAGAGAGAGAGAGAGAGAAAGGACAGAGGAACAGGGTGTGCTATGCTTGCCCATACAAGAAAACCAGATGGATGTTCTGTTTTTGATTCTGGAGAAAATCTTTTGAAGCTCCACCTCAATGGTCCCATTTTAACAAAGAGTCAATACCCGTCTTTGAAGGCCCCAAAACAGGTGGCAGGACAGAGTCAGAAACCCACATGAACCCCACACTATAATTCCTCCTGGCTAATATTCAAGGACAAGGCATGCAGTGTTTAAACAATAGGACCATTCATCTCACTGAAAATCCTACGGTCACTTATCCACAATATCCAGTAATCTGTAAAGAAAGCTTAGCAGAGTTAATGATATAGAACTGATTTAAAACAAATGAAGGGCCTTTTATTATTGTAATACACGATTGTAATCATGTTACACAGCATCAGAATGAATTTAAAGTGAGTTATTGTGACATGACCAATCATGTGATCTCTTGAGCCAAAGTCTAAGTTTTGATTCACGAATGGACCGGTCAAACCAAATCTCAACTTTGGAAGAAATCGCAGGTTCCCTGACCAGCAAGTTGTTGATACATTCTTCCTAATAGGTTTACATGTTAGGTTCTAATAGGTTCACTCACAATGGCAATTTACTAAGAGTAGGCTAGGCAACACAGTCACAAAGTACACAATTTGTGACGAGAAGCGTTAATTAGCCCTAATGCTTTCAGACATTCGTCTGTCAACCACACACATGCTGTTACACCCGGACGCATGGCCTATATAATCAGCAGCACTAACCCAATATGCCGTGCCACCGGCCCTGGCCCCTGTCTCATCCAGTCTAGGGGGATAGAATATCGCTGTCACAATGGACAGCTAGCTGCTAGCCTGACAACAATACACCCTGAGGCAGGATATGGACTGACCTATTTCAGTCTGTCATACAGCATGGGAGAGAGAAACACTTTCCATATGCTCACTTCCTCTCTGTTACTTTCCTCACGTAACCGCATTCTCAATCCTTTCTAGACTCCTAACACCATGCAGGGTGCCACTTTGAATTTTCATCCACAAGTTACTAAAACTCTCTCTGTGCCCACTGAGAAAGGTTTTTCGAAAAGACGAATGAGAGCTTGAATGTGGGTTAAAATTATGGATCCAGATTTATCTTGTCTCTTGCACTTTCTCCTTCTCCCTATCTCATGACTTTAGATCACTTTCTCCTTCTCCTTATCTCATGACTTTAGATGGGTGTCTAGCGGCAACAAACACCCCATCCTCACTGTCTTGGATGAAGTTTGTGTGATTTTCCTCAGAAAAAAAAAGCAGAAAAAGCAGACAACAAAAACAAAGCAAAAGTGCCTGGTTACATTAAATCCATGGTGAATGTCACAGATGTTTGTGGTTTGTATGACTGTATTTGTGTGGGCTGTCTCTATGGTGAAAGTCCCAGACGTTTGTGGAGTGTATTTGTGCGCAGTGGTGTAAATACTTTAAAGTACTACTTAAGTAGCTTTTTGGGGCATCTGTACTTTACTTCAGTTTTTATATTTCTGGCAACTTTTACTTCATTACATTCTTAAAGAAAATAATGTACTTTTTACTCCATACATTTTCCCTCACACCCAAAAGTACTAGTTACATTTTTGAATATATAGCAGGACAGGGAAATTGTCAAATTCATGCACTTACCAAGGGAACATCCCTAGTCATCCCTACTGCCTCTGATCTGACGGACTCACTACACACACATGATTTGTTTGTAAATGACGTCTGAGTGTTGGAGTGTGCCCAGGCTATCCGTAAATAAATGTAAAAAACAAGAATATGGTGGCGTCTGGTTTGCTTAACATAAGGAATTTTACATTATTAATAGTTTTACTTTTAATTCTTAAGTATATTTAAAACCAAATACTTTTAGACTTTACTCAAGTAGTGATTTAACTGGGTGCCTTTCACTTTTACTTGAGTATTTTTCTATTAAGGTGTCTTTACTTTTACTTGAGTATGACAATTGGGTACTTTTTCCACCACTGTGGGCTGTCGTCCCTCTAAAAATGTGATACGATTTTATGCCACCATTTCGCGACATAAAAGCTAGTCTACCCATGTGACTCACCTTTCTGTCTAGGCAAGTTTCATGACGTAGCCTAAGGTGTGGCCGTTCTGTAGTCTACTTTCTCACACAGGTAGACAAATACCCCTGTGTGTGAGCAGGGCATGCTAACGCACTAATATTTTATCCATAGTTGTAAATTCGAAAACAAAACAACAATGTTTTAGTAATGTAGTTGACCAAAAATACGTTTGGGAAACAACGTTAATATTCATATTACTGTATAGACTCAAGTAAACCCAGCTTTGTTTTGTTCTGGCCAATTGCGTTTACATTCCAAATTGTGGAGAAGTGAAGGGTGGGGTGGGTTCGGGTCGGGTCGACAGCGCTATGGTAAGAGGGGCGGAGTCGCTGGTGTTAGGCTTTTTACTCATTGTTCTGAGTCTCATCCTACCGCAGTTGAGGTGAGGCAGAGAGGACAAAGTATATCGTTGGAAAAGTCTGTTTGTGGACCTGCGTAGACTTGGAATATTCGAAACAATTTCTTGTATTTTGACAGGTAAGAAAGATATGTGTTTATTGTCACATTCCCGTGTATTGACAGTCTTCTGAGAGAGTAAATTCGTGTCAAGTCAGTAGAGTGGGATAGGATAGTCACAGTTTCTCCATTCCTGTGTTGCGCCTGTCTGTAAACTGTAAACACGAATCTCCAGCGTTCCATAAATGTTCTTCCCGGTCTGGATACAATGTAGACTATCTCTGACATTCTGTCTCCGTCAATTTTTGTATTTGTCTCTGAACCTGATGGCAGAATAGCGTAATGTTCCTTTCCTATTGTCAAGTGTCTAGTCACCACCCAAACGTCGTTAAAGTCGGACATTTAGTTATGGTGGGTGTATTCATTACGCCGATACCGTTTCAAAACGTCTCCTGTTACAAAACGTTATGCAACAGAAACCGTTTACTCCTTCCTGCCTGTTTAAGAGCAAATGTTGTTAGTTTATGTCGCCAAAAGGTTTTGTCAAACGCTGTTCCTGCCAAATAGATGTGCCAATTTTTTTTTTGACAAACTATTATTGATCAACTTCTTGATATCATGCAAATTTCAATAGAATAAAGCTTATTAAAGATCAGTGATACTAACAAGAGCAGTGTGTGGTTTCCTTTATCCTTCAATAGAATAGAGCTGAAAGTCATTTGTGGTGTAACCGTGACAGTACACAGCAGAGAGTGAGAGTGAGTGACAGTACACAGCAGAGAGTGAGAGTGAGTGACAGTACACAGCAAAGAGTGAGAGTGAGTGACAGTACACAGCAGAGAGTGAGAGTGAGAGATGATCAAAGTTCGTCTACCCCTCGTCCATTGTCAAATCCACTGCCCCCCTAGTCAGGGCCAAAGCTATGTCCTACAGAAGGCATTACATTTTTTAATTTAACTAGGCAAGTCGGTTAAGAACAAATTTTTATTTACAATGACGGCCAAACCCAGATGACGCTGGGCCAATTGTGTGCCGCCCTATGGGACTCCCAATCACGGGTGTGATACAGCCTGGATTTGAACCAGGGACTGTAGTGACACCTCTTTCACTTAGACCGCTGCGCCACTCGGGAGCCCCTAGTATGTAATCTCTATTCAAGGGTTCTGCTGGGGGCTTTGACAACACCAGTGAGTTGGGGGTGTGGCATGACATGAGTGCCTGCATGGTTCATACATACATCATGGGTTAGGATGAATAATACTGATCAACAATGAGGCATTGATACCAAAATGTCCTTACAAGACCTTCACACCTACAGTACATTCTCTTTTAGGGCAGTTCAGATCCACAAGGGAACCAGTGCCAGTAATGTCCAGGTCTTTGTCCCAATTGGCACCCTATTCCCTATATAGTGCACTACTACTTTTGATCAAGGCCCATTGGACACAAACCAGGTGTTCAGGCTGATGACATTATCCATACCGGTGAACCTCTATTGCCTCATACTTCATCCTTGTCCAAAGGGAACCATATGCCATTAGTTACAGTAGCTTTACTACCCCACTCTATGCCACTGCTATAACGGAGCACAGATCCTCTCATTTTATTTCACAAGTAAATCCACTTTCAACATGCAACCGAAATAACATTATCTCGTTCGCTCGTCTTACGGTTTAGTCTTTTCAAATACTCCCAAGACCAACTTTAATAATTGTCCAAGTCAAATTTGACATGGCACAGCGATTAGAGCTGGACAGATGTCTGTCAAAATGGAGAGCTCTCTCCTCTCACACCAGTCATGATCATGCCATTCCAATGACCAGAAACAAACAAGAACAATGGCATCAAAACAACCAAGTTTATTTTGGCATTCAACAGCGTACTGAATCTGGACCAGTGAGCCCAGCTGATGTTTTGAATGGATGTCAGGTTGAATTGAGTTTCACACATTCTCTACACCAGTGCATTCTCCTGGTCTGCCCTGGCCAGGCCAGCCTGCCATGCTGCTGGTGCTGTGCCATGAGGTGCAGTCTGGGGGGGTTAGGCTGAGATTTTCAGCTGCAGCTGGGGTCATACTGGCGCTAATCCTTCCCCTTACTTAATTCCTTGATAATGTCCAGCAAGGGGATTATCGACGATTCAACCAACTCCGTATATCTCCTCATCTTTCTTTTCCTTCCTTTCTTTTTTTCATCATGCTGTCTTGTTACTTGTGTCTCTAACTTGGTTCCACATTTGCCACTTCCCTGCCTAATTCTCCTACCTCTTCTTGACTTCAGTCTCTCTCCTCACCCCATGCCCTCCCTCCCTGGTGGCGCCTGAGCACTACAGAGAGCTCCGTTACGCCACAGAACCTAATCAGACCATGCGTGGGACCAGGCCTCAGTGCCAATGTGTGTATCTAGGTTGAGCGTGTTTGCGTGCATGTGTAGGCTACATACGGGATGGAAGATTGGGATTTTTTCCTGATCAGCCATGATATGGACTCGTCTTTTATCTGGGGTTAAAGAGGAGTTAGGACGATAGCGGCCTAATCTCCTAAGGGTTAAATCAACCGGACAGGGACTTAAGATAAATTCTCAGACAATGCTGTTATCAACCCAAAGCAGATTTACTCTGACTTCTACCCTCCCCTTTGCCACAATTCTTTTTATTATTGGCATGGAACAAAAAGACAATCACTATCTTTTGATATGTTATCCCCAGACTAAGGCGACTTCCATATTGGATGGCTGTTGCAAATGTCAAGGACATTACACAAGGGCGGAGCAGAAGATATGAAGTAGTAAAGCCTATCGACGCAAAACAGCAGGTAGGTCTGACGCCTGAGCTTCTAACTTTGAGAATGCTATGATTTAAGCGAGCAAAGCGTCTTGGAACCCAGTCATCAGTGGAGTGGCAGAGGTGGCACGGCATGAAAGAATCCATCCAAGCTGGCATCGCCCGGGTGACCAACACAGCTGTGCTCCCATTACCATCACGAATATGAGTTATTCACTCAATACATTTTTTTCTGGGGAGGCCTAACAACCGTTTTTCCCCGTCACTTGGTGCTCTGGAAGTCTGGTACTGCTCTGCAACTGTATTATTTTCAAATCGGCTCCTATCAGACAGCTCTTCATAAACCACCAGGCCACATCTGCTGACAGCATGCTGGAAATAGCTGCATCCATTACAGTCTGTTTCTTTTATGAATTACCATTGATAATTATTTCATTACTGACATAGTTTCACAAGAAGGGAAGGACTGGAGTGGACTGGATTCCTGAATCCATGGGTGACTTAAATACAGGTCTTACAGTTGGGCTGGTTCGTTTAGCCTACACTGAGCAGTGCTTCTCAGTAAATTGACTTGGATGATTACTCCTAGTCATTGCTATGGTGTCCCTCTTCACCCTGCTCTCTCATCTCCCACTTCCTACTCATCTGTTTAATTGCACTCCAACGAGCGGGAGAGGAGAAGGGAGGAGTGCGGGTGTGGTGGAAAAGCAAAGCTAACGACTGGGAATTCTTCACCGTCGAGACGCTGTATCAGAAGAGAATCATCAGCCTCATCTAGAAGAGTGACTATAATTCACACACAGATATGAAGTGTCTGTTACGATGATTGACGCGCAATGTGTAGGTGACCTTTATGGAAGCAACGCCTCACAATAACCTCACCACATCAAGGAAAGAAAGAAAGAAAACGTTATTTGTAATTCTTCCGTCCGTACTTCAGTACCCTGTCGTCTTTTATATTGGTCACGGGTTTACATGAAGAACATTTTTAAAAGTGTAAGCCTAAACACTGCAGGTAAATGGAACCGCTCCAGCTTCCCCTCCAAAGATGTCTGGTACAGGCTTAGTCAGACTAACTTCTTCTGGGGGGTGTGTGGTGTTCTTTAGCGTCCCCTCAAACTGAATCCTCCCCGCTCTCCCTAGCCTCCCTTCCGCCTCTGATCTTTCTGAAATATTCATAATCTGTCGTATCGCCTCAATGCTCACCAGTACAGCCATGCATATACCCAGTATCCACGCTGCAGCAGGCGACGCCTCCCCGCTAACCCTAAAGGACGGCTTTAGATGGAACCAAGCGAACCTCGCTGTCCAAACGACGACGGACATCCAATCTAGTTGTTCTAATAGAAAACTCTTGTATAGTCCTCTCAAGAACTGAGAAACTGAGCTCACTATAAAATACTTATTTCCATTCACTCCCATTGACGTCCTCCCATTCACCCTAGATATTGTGACACAAGCCTCCTTGTCCATTCTACCTCCATACAGAGTAATTGTGGACAGCAGCCCAGCATGTTACATCAGAGTTCATGCAGCAACGTCCTTCCTTGCAGTGGCAACACAGCCTCCTGTTACTCTCTAACAAGGGTATTCAACTCTTACTCTACAGGAGCTGGAGCCTGCTGGTTTTCTGTTCTACCTGATAATTAATTGTGCACACCTGGTGTCCCAGGTCTAAATCAGTCCTTGATTAGAGGGGAACGATGGAGGGGGGGGGGGGGGAGCAGTGGAACTGGCTTCGGGTCAAGAGTTGAGTTTGAGGGCTCTATAACAATGGAGATGGGGAAACAAGGCAAGCTCAGCTCTTCAGATAACACAATGGCGGCTCAGCCTCCTTCCATAGACCCTCACGCTGTCATTGTTACATCAGAGAAGCCACGCAGACATGAAGGCCTAGTTCTACTGCTACACACCCTCCTTCCTGCTTCCCTTCTCTGTGTAATCTGATCCAACTCTGCACTTCCACACCTCGGAGACAACACTGACCTCCTATAATTCATAGTGCGAGGAGCGTACAGGGAGTTAACATGAATTACCCAACTAGCTCGTCCCAGTCTGCGCCAACTGTATGCCCTCTGGTCTGGTGTAATACGCTTTCGACACATCTACTGACGGATCGAAGCCTAATTAGGATGATTATTTAATCAGTTACTGGTTAGACATTATTGTGTTACACTGTCTAATAGAACTTACGTTGACTTGGTGAATGACTTGCAAGTCATCGTTTATTTGCTAGCTGTTTTCCAGGCTAGCTGTTTTTTCCAGGCTATGTCAACACCGTAATAACATTAGCTAAGGCATTGCATTTCTCCTGACGAATCACTGCTAATGACACCATGTAGCTGCTGTAATGTAAAACCATGCTGTTACTGTCTTGGGACTGGTCACCATTTTTATAATGCTGTCACTGTATTTAGCTAGGGTGGTAATGAAGCATTTCATAAAGTCCAGTAAGCCAAACTCTAAAACTCAGACTAGGCCTAATCCTCAATTTTAAAGTCCGAGAGGCTTCATGCTTTGACTCTTGAAAGCATATTATAAACAGACGTAAAATGTATTTGACATGCAGTTTCTCTTAGACATGGATTTTCATAGAATCCGATATCGTCCCCTCTTTCAAGTTGGAGAATGTGTGCTGGCGCTCTGGTTCACATGCGATCCTGCCAGCAGGGCCCTGCTTTGTGTACTTAAGCCTTTCAATGTGCCTGACTGTAGTGGGGGTTTGGTATGCTAGTGGAGTCGAGAGGGGAGTTCCATCGACTGGCTGTTATCAGTGGACTGATAAATGGACTGTAAGAAAGTAACTGGAACAGCTCGTAGGGCAGGAGCCTATGAGTTGATTTCCAAAAATTGTATTTCACCTTTATTTAACCAGGTAGGCCAGTTGAGAACAAGTTCTCATTTACAACTGCGACCTGGCCAAGATAAAGCAAAGCAGTGCGACAAAAACAGTTAAAGTTAAACGTACAGTCAATAACACAATAGAAAAATCTATGTACAATGTGTGCAAATGTAGAAGATTAGGGAGGTAAGGCAATAAATAGGCCATAGAGTGCTATTTACAGATTGGCTGTGTACAGGTACAGTGATCGGTACGTTGCTCAGACAGCTGATGCTTAGTTGGAGAGGGAGATGTGTCTCCAGCCTCAGTGATTTTTATTTGTTTGTTTTAAAAAAAAACTATTTTTGCAATTCGTTCCAGTCATTGGCAGCAGAGAACTGGAAGTAACGGCGGCCAAAGGAGGTGTTGGCTTTGGGTATGACCAGTGAAATATACCTACTGGAGCATGTGCTACGGGGGGGGGGGGGGGGTGTGTTGCTATGGTGACCAGTGAGCTGAGATAAGGCGGTGCTTTACCTAGCAAAGACTTATAGATGACCTGGATCCAGTGGGTTTGGCGACGAATATGTAGCGAGGGCCAGCCAACGAGAGCATACAGTTTGCAGTGGTGGGTAGTATATGGGGCTTTGGTGACAGAACAGATGGCACTGTGATAGACTACATCCAGTTTGCTGAGTAGAGTGTTGGAGGATATTTTGTAAATGACATCGCCAAAGTCAAGGATCGGTAGGATGGTCAGTTTTACGAGGGTATGTCTGGCAGCATGAGTGAAGGAGGCTTTGTTGTGAAATA
Organism: Salmo salar; assembly: GCF_965601325.2. Classification (NCBI taxonomy): domain Eukaryota; kingdom Metazoa; phylum Chordata; class Actinopteri; order Salmoniformes; family Salmonidae; genus Salmo; species Salmo salar. Next base: position 57,713,845 of record NC_138292.1, read on the forward strand.
GGAAGCCAATTCTAGATTTAATTTTGGATTGGAGATGCTTAATGTGAGTCTGGAAAGAGAGTTTAGTCTAACCAGACACCTAGGTATTTGTAGTTGTCCACATATTCTAAGTCAGAACCGTCCAGAGTAGTGATGCTAGTCGGGCGGGCGGGTGCGGCGGGCGGCAATCGTTTGAAGAACAAACATTTAGTTTTACCTGCATTTAAAAGCAGTTGGAGGCCACGGCAGGAGTGTTGTAAGGCATTGAAGCTCGTCTGGAGGTTAGTTAACACAGTGTCCAAAGAAGGGCCAGATGTATACAGCATGGTGTCGTCTGCGTAGAGGTGGATCAGAGAATCACCAGCAACAAGAGCGACATCATGGATATATACAGACGAGTCGGCCCGAGAATTGAACCCTGTGGCACCCCCGTAGAGACTGCCAGAGGTCCGGACAACAGGCTCTCCGATTTGACACACTGAACTCTATCTGAGAAGTAGTTGGTGAACCAGGCGAGGCAGTCATTTGAGAAACCAAGGCTATTGAGTCTGCCGATAAGAATGTTGTGATTGACAGAGTCAAGCCTTGGCCAGGTCGATGAAGACAGCTGCACAGTACTGTTTTTTATCGATGGCGGTTATATCGTTTAGGACCGTGAGTGTGGCTGAGGTGCACCCATGACCAGCTTGGAAACCAGATTGCATAGTGGAGAAGGTACGGTGGGATTCGAAATGGTCGGTGATCTGATTGTTAACTTGGCTTTCAAAGATTTTAGAAAGGCAGGGCAGGATGGATATAGGTCTATAACAGTTTGGGTCTAGAGTGTCTCCCCCTTTGAATAGAGGGGTGAGACTGCGGAAGCTTTCCAATCTTTGTGGATCTCAGACGAAATGAGAGGTTGAACAGGCTAGTAATAGGGGTTGCATAATTTTAGAGAGGGTCCATTGTCTAGCCCAGCTGATTGTAGGGATCCAGATTTTGGGCAAGTTGCTGCAGGGGGTGCAGAGCTGTTGGCCGGGATAGGGGTAGCCAGGTGTTAAAGCGTGGCCAGCCGTAGAAAAATGCTTATTGAAATGATCGATTATCGTAGATGAGTGAACCCTCTGGACAGGATGCTAGTCTATCGCAGGACCTTACCTCCAATCTATCTCCTTAGTGCTGAGTGCAAAGCAGAGACTCATCAGGTTCCATGTTTACAGTCTTTGGTAACACTTGGCTGGGGATCGAACTCACAACCTGGACTCTAACCTCAAATCAAATCTTATTTGTCACATGCGCCGAATACAGCAGGTGTAGTAGACCTTACCGTGAAATGCTTAATTACAAGCCCCTTAACCTGTTTGGGCTAGGGGGCAGTATTGAGAATTTGGGAAAAAATATGTGCCCATTTTTAACTGCCTCCTACACCAACTCAGAAGCTAGAATATGCATATTATTGTTCAGGTTTGGATAGAAAACACCCTAAGGTTTCTAAAACTGTTTGAATGGTGTCTGTGAGTATAACAGAACTCCTATGGCAGGCAAAAACCTGACAAGGTTTCATGCAGGAAGTGGCCTGTCTGACAAGGAGTCGTGCGTCTTGCATCTGTTTATTGAAGAGTAAGGATCTTAGATGTAACGTGACAATTCCCAGGGCTCCAATAGGCTCTCAGAACCCGGGAAAAACCTGAACGATGACGAGGCAGCCTCTGGCTGAAACAGATTATCGCCTTATCAAAGTGGCCGATCAGAGGACCATTGAATGAGGCGCGTGCACGATTCGCCCCCGTGGAGAAATTTCATTCGGCTGTTTAGCTTATTGCAGATTCCCGGTCGGAATATTATCGCTTTTCTACGAGATAAATGGCATAAAAATTGGTTTTAAACAGCGGTTGACATGCTTCGAAGTACGGTAATGGAATATTTAGACATTTTTTGTCACGCCATGCGCACGACCGTTATTTAGCATTCGTATAGTGTCTAGAACGCACAAACAAAACAGAGGATATTTGGATATAACGATGGATTATTTGGGACCAAACCTACATTTGTTATTGAAGTAGAAGTCCTGGGAGTGCATTCTGACGAAGAACAGGAAAGGTAAGAACATTTTTCTTATAGGAAATAGGATTTTGGTGAAGGCTAATCTTGGTGTCTAAATAGCTAGCCGTGATGGCTGGGCTATGTACTTAGAATATTGCAAAATGCGCTTCATCCGAAAAGCTATTTTAAAATCGGACATATCGAGTGCATAGAGGAGTAATGTATCTATAATTCTTAAAATAATTGTTATCCTTTTTGTGAACGTTTATCGTGAGTAATTTAGCAAACTGTTAGTAAATTCCCCGGAAGTTTGCGGGGGGTATGCTTTTTCTGAACGTCACATGCTAATGTAAAAAGCTGTTTTTTGATATAAATATGAACTTGATTGAACAGACATGCATGTATTGTATAACATAATGTCCTAGGTGTGTCATCTGATGAAGATCATCAAAGGTTAGTGCTGCATTTAGCTGTGGTTTGGATTTTTGTGACATTATATGCTAGCTTGAAAAATGGGTGTCTGATTATTTCTGGCTGGGCACTCTCCTGACATAATCTAATGTTTTGCTTTCGTTGTAAAGCCTTTTTGAAATCGGACAGTGTGGTTAGATTAAGGAGAGTCTTGTCTTTAAATAGCTGTAAAATAGTCATATGTTTGAGAAATTGAAGTAATAGTATTTCAAACGATTCAAAAATCGCGCCACTGAATTCAGGTGGCTGTTACGTAGGTGGGACGAATTCGTCCCGCCTTGCCCATAGAGGTTAACTCAATTTTCTTAACTGCATTGTTGGTTAAGAAAATATTTACTAAATAAACTAAAGTAAAAAATAATAATGAGGCTTTGACTTGATAAAATAACAAATGAGGCTGTATACAGGGGGTACTGGTACCAAGTAATGTGCGGGGGTACAGGTTAGTCGAGGTAATTTGTACATGTAGGTAGGGGTAAAATGACTGTGTAGATAATAAACAGCGAGTAGCAGCAGTGTAAAAACAAAAAGGGGGAGGGTGGTGTTAATGCAAATAGTTTGGGTGGCCATTTGATTGTTCAGCAGTCGTATCGCTTCGGGGTAGAAGCTGTTAAGGAGCCTTTTGGACCTAGACTTGGTGTTCTGGTACTGCTTGCCGTGCTGTAGCAGAGAGAACAGTCTATGACATGGGTGACTGGAGTCTTTGACCATTTTTTGGGCCTTCCTCTGACACTGCCTTGTATATGGGTCCTGGATGGCAGGAAGCTTGGCCCCAGTGATGTACTGGGCCATACGCACTACCCTCTGTAGCGCCTTATTGTCGGATGCCAAACAGTTGCTATACCAGGCACTGATGCAACCGGACAGGGTGCTCTCGAGGGTGCAGTTGTGTAACTTTTTGAGGATGTGGGGACCCATGCCAAATCTTTTCAGTCTCCTGAGAGGGAAACAATGTTGTCGTGTCCTCATCACGACTGTCTTAGTGTGTTTGGACCATGATAGTTTGTTGGTGATGTGGACACCAAGGAACTTGATCAATGAGAATGGGGGTGTGTTCGGCCCTTCTTTTCCTGTAGTCCATGACCATCTCCTTTGTCTTGCTCAAGTTGAGGGAGAGGTTGTCTTGCTCTAGGTTGAGGGCCACTGAAGTTGGTATAAATGCAGTGTAGCCTACGCTCAAGTGGGGAGCATTCACCTTCTAAGTAGTTTCCTGCACCTTTCTTCAATTTTGACTAAGAACTGTAACTAAATATTGGTCCAACCTAGTTTTTGATGTGGTTGTATCTACATGGGAAACAATTATCTCTGTGTAGAAAATGTTGTGGAGTCTATCCCTCTGACTGGGAAAACAACAATCCAGACCCCCGGTGCTGCTGAGTCATAGCCTGGTCCGACCGTAGAATAACCACAACTTCCTGTAGCCCACACAGTCGATCGATTTAGCATCACGCTCCACACCACTGCACATCCTCCCGTATAGATTTTTACACTCCACAGTTGGCCAATTAACCCCTATTTCTTCCAGTAGTCCCACAGTGGACACAGTGAAGGGTGAGTGGGAGAGTGTGAATAAGAGGTGGTGGTGAGACGGTCCTGAAGCGGTTTAAGCTTTCTCTCAGCAGGCTAGCTAGACCAAAACCACCTACCAGACACACACAGGGGGCACACAGCTGTGTGTGAACTGTGTCAAGGGAGCACTTACTGACCATGGCCTCTTAGCAGCGGGGCTGCAAATCCATTTAGAGAATTGGCAGGAATGTGTGTTTTTTTGGGGGGGGGGGGGTTAGGGTTAAATTTTCCCCCCGGTCTTTTACAAAATGTTCCATCCCGAGAATAAATCACTTTTCTCCTGGGTAACCCGGTATTTCTCAGCAACTCCAAGCAGCTATGACTCAGCAGGACCAAGCTCGTCTCTGTCCTGGCACCCCAATGGCAGAACCAGCCACCCCCTGAAGCTAGGACAGCAGAGTCCCTGCCCATCTTTTCCGAAAGCACCTGAAACCCTAACTCTTCAAAGAGTATTTTAAATAATCACCATCCTCGCCACACCCCACCCCCTTACTAGCTGGCTTTGCTGATAGCTACTTTATTGAGGGAAGGTGTACTCACTATGTCTGTTGTCCCACCTAGCCATCTTAAGATGAATGCACTAACTGTAAGTCGCTCTATATAAGAGTGTCTGCTAAATAACATGTATTTTCTACCAAAACCGGAAGTGTCATAAATATGTTAGGATTTGATTAGAGCTGTGATCGGCATGACAATTCAAGCCTGATGCCACCTTAGCCAGGTGAGCCCTACATTAAAGACATTTTATTAGTCACACGCCCCAAAAAAAGCCCAAATGATTGTGCCATTATCCAATAGGCTACTGCACATGACGCACGCCAGAAAAAGATCCAAGCCCATAGTTGTATGCGCTCTTCGGTAAATACATTTTAAACAAGCTCCAGTACTCTTTTTAACTGTGGGCTGTATTATTGTGTTGCATGGACTGGAATTACGCACTTTGTTCAAACCATGACGCTGGGAGAGAACACGTGATGCTGGTGTAGGACATGCAGCCTGCAAAGTTACATTTGTTAGTTAGATGTTAATTTTGAAATATAATATGGCCTATTTTACATTTGTATAATTAGTAGGCTGACTCATTAGCCTACCTTTTCATAATATTTCCCCTAATGTTGTACGACGTCAGTAACGCGTATTACCTCTCCTGTTGCTTCATTTCTTCCTTGCTCTCATCAGTTAAATAAAATGTTTCGTTGGCCTTCATTGTAATGATATACGAGAATAAGATGCAGACGGATTTCGCTTCTCTTCACCGAGATTGAATGGTTATGGGTCTGAATAAATAACTGCTATAGTCTATTGCCACAGCATTTAACATTCAGCAAACGAGCAAGCTTGCATCCCTCTTAGTCCACAAATATAATACATTCTAGTCTAGGTTTTCCCGGGACTCCACAAGAGTTAGAGGCCAGCGGAGGGCCGGTGAGTATTGCGCAAGAGTGAAGACCTACATTGTGAATTGCGCTCCATATGAGATGCGCTGTCCGTCACTGGCCTGAGTGTTGATTGATCATGCAGAGAAGTCTGTAGAGAAGACCGATTTTAGACATGACATTATAAATCAAGAGTTCCGTTTCATATCAGGCTGTTCTTAGAAATGATTTGCCGGTTTCTCAGTTATTTATCCCGGGAAACAGGAGTAGGTTATGACGGAAAATCTCTTAATCTCGCTAACCCAGTTCCCCTAGTGTTGATGTGTGCGCATTGGTGGGGAGAGGCAGGTCCGCCTTATACACAGATAGTGAACGCAGCTTTACAGATGTGTGGTAATGGGACTTAATCTGCTTGATCTGTACCACCCCCACCCACCTCTGTCACAAGTCTTTTTTGTCTCTTGATCTCGCTCTGTCTCTTATGGCTGTCTGTGGAACAAGTCTACCTCTGGCTTAGCAGCACATGTGGCCAGGATCAAGAAAACAAACCTGTCTACAAGACCAGGAATAAATTCTGCACATTGTATTACTGCTCTCAAATGTAGATGTATGGCTTTAGAGATCCACAATGCTTAGACTGTGAAGGTCTATGATGCCTCTTGCCACACCTCCACCACTATTTGTTTCCCCATCAGGCTTTTGACACGGATTGAAGCCTTTTTATCTCCTTAGATCTGGGTTCTTCCACTCTGTCATTTATCCTCTTCATTCCTTTTGGGGTGTAGTTTAGGCTAGCCTGGTTTAGTCAACCTTATCTTGGTAAACCAGGTCCGCTGGATCTCTTTTTAGTGTGTCAAGGCTTAAGCTAATAGCCATTTTTGATTCAAGTCGGTGTATAAATGGATAGGGCTGTAAAGAGATGTTGCTATGGTTTATACTCTCCAGCGAATGGGTGTGTTTTTTGCCAGATAGGAGCCAAAGAGAGAGACTGCACAGTGCCACAACTTGCCAGGGTAATGAGGACACTCCCCAGTCTGACATGCCTGTGAGTGGAGGCTGGAGATGATGAGCAGTATTCACACAATCTGTGGAACCTAGTTAATCATCCACTGACACAGCGTCTGTGTGAGCCCGTTTAGTCAGGAAGGGATGGTTTGGATGTATGACAATAGTTAAGACTTGTTTGTCTGAGAGGAGGTGATGGTGTTTGTTTGCCGTACAAGATGAGATGGTTAGAGAGAGAGGGGGAAACAGCGTTTTCAGCTTAGGACTATTTTGGTTGATGTTCGCAGCGGGAAAGTGTGTGTCGAAAGAGGCTAAATGTATGGGGCTAGTGTGGAATGTCACACCAGGATTCGAGCGATTGGCGCCAAACCGCATTCATCTCTCTTTCACTCTCGTCCACTGGGGGCACTCTGGCAGTCAGACATTCCTGCCCTCATTGTGTTGTGCTTCCTGGAAGGCCTGACCATCAGTCCAGAATGCTGTAGGGTAAAGCTTCCCCTAGGTATATCTAGGATCAGATTCCCCTCCCCCAATCCTAACCATTAGTGGGGGAAATACAAAACTGACCCAAGATCAGAATCCTCCAAACTATCCCAGTAGCTCAGGAAGAACAATAGTGGGGTTCAAATGAAAGTTTATTTGTCACGTGAGCCGAATACAACAGGTGTAGACCTTACAGTGAAATGCTTACTTACAGGCTCTAACCAATAGTGCAAAAAAGCTATTAGGTGAACAATAGTAAAGAAATAAAAACAACAGTGAAAAACAGTAGCGAGGCTATATACAGTAGCGAGGCTATACAGTGAGGGGAAAAAAGTATTTGATCCCCTGCTGATTTTGTACGTTTGCCCACTGACAAAGAAATGATCAGTCTATAATTTTAATGGTAGGTTTATTTGAACAGTGAGAGACAGAATAACAACAAAAGAATCCAGAAAAACGCATGTCAAAAATGTTATAACTTGATTTGCATTTTAATGAGGGAAATAAGTATTTGACCCCTCTGCAAAACATGACTTAGTACTTGGTGGCAAAACCCTTGTTGGCAATCACAGAGGTCAGACGTTGGTGGTGGGTGGCGGGACACAATGCAGATAGTCCGGTTAGCCAATGTGCAAGAGCACACATACATACAGTTGTGGCCAAAGGTTTTGAAAATGACAAAAATATACATTTTCCCAAAGTCTGCTGCCTCAGTTTGTATGATGGCAATTTGCATATACTCTAGAATGTTATGAAGAGTGATCAGATGAATTGCAATTAATTGCACAGTCCCTCTTTGCCATGCAAATGAACTGAATCCCCCAAAAACATTTCCACTGCATTTCAGCCCTGCCACAAAAGGACCAGCTGACATCATGTCAGTGATTCTCTCGTTAACACAGGTGTGAGTGTTGACGAGGACAAGGCTGGAGATCACTCTGCCATGCTGATTGAGTTCGAATAACAGACTGGAAGCTTCAAAAGGAGGGTGGTGCTTGGAATCATTGTTCTTCCTCTGTCAAACATGGTTACCTGCAAGGAAACACGTGCCGTCATCATTGCTTTGCACAAAAAGGGCTTCACAGGCAAGGATATTGCTGCCAGTAAGATTGCACCTAAATCAACCATTTATCAGATCATCAAGAACTTCAAGGAGAGTGGTTCAATTGTTGTGAAGAAGGCTTTAGGGTGCCCAAGAAAGTCCAGCAAGCGCCAGGACCGTCCTAAAGTTGATTCAGCTGCGGGATCGGGGCACCACCAGTACTGAGCTTGCTCAGGAATGGCAGCAGGCAGGTGTGAGTGCATCTGCATGCACAGTGAGGCGAAGACTTTTGGAGGATGGCCTGGTGTCAAGAAGGGCAGCAAAGAAGCCACTTCTCTCCAGGAGAAACATCAGGGACAGACTGATATTCTGCAAAAGGTACAGGGATTGGACTGCTGAGGACTGGGGTAAAGTCATTTTCTCTGATGAATCCCCTTTCCGATTGTTTGGGACATCCGGAAAAAAGCTTGTCCCGGAGAAGACAAGGTGAGTGCTACCATCAGTCCTGTGTCATGCCAACAGTAAAGCATCCTGAGACCATTCATGTGTGGGGTTGCTTCTCAGCCAAGGGAGTGGGCGCACTCACAATTTTGCCTAAGAACACAGGCAGGAATAAAGAATGGTTCCAACACATCCTTCGAGAGCAACTTCTCCCAACCATCCAGGAAGAGTTTGGTGATGAACAATGCCTTTTCCAGCATAATGGAGCACCTTGCCATAAGGCAAAAGTGATGACTAAGTGGCTCGGGGGAACAAAACATCGATATTTGGATCCATGGCCAGGAAACTCCCCCGACCTTAATCCCATTGAGAACTTGTGGTCAATCCTCAAGAGGTGGGTGGACAAACAAAAACCCACAAATTCTGGCCAACTCCAAGCATTGATTATGCAAGAATGGGCTGCAATCAGTCAGGATGTGGCCCAAAAGTTAATTGACAGCATGCCAGGGCGGATTGCAGAGGTTTTGAAACCGAAGGGTCAACACTGCAAATGTTGACTCTTTGCATCAACTTCATGTAATTGTCAATAAAAGCCTTTGACACTTATGAAATGCTTGTAATTATACTTCAGTATTCCATAGTAACATCTGACAAAAATATCTAAAGACACTGAAACAGCAAACTTTGAAAATTCATATTTGTGTCATTCTCAAAATTTTGGCCACAACTCTGTATGTATGTGTGTATGATGTATTCATCATGAAATGCAATGTAATCGACGTCCAAAAATGCAGATTACCGATTGTTATGAAAACTTGAAATCGGCCCTGACGATTAATCGGTCAACCTCTAGTCAGGATGCTCTCGATGTTGCAGCTGTAGAACCTTTTGAGGATCTCCGGACCATGCCAAATCTTACTCGTTTCTTGAGGGGGAATAGGCTACGTCGTGCCCTCTTCATGACTGTCTTGGTGTGTTTGGACCATTCTAGTTTGTTGGTGATGTGGACACCAAGGAACTTGAAGCTCTCAACCTGCTCCACTACAGCGCTGTCGATGAGAATGGGGGCATGCTCGGTCCTCCTTTTCTTGTAGTCCACAATCATCTCCTTAGTCTTGGTTACGTTGCGGGATAGGTTGTTATTCTAGCACCACCCGGCCAGGTTGTTGACCTCCTCCCTATAGGCTGTCTCGTCGTTGTTGGTGATCAGGCCTACCACTGTTGTGTCGTCTGCAAACTTAATGATGGTGTTGGAGTCTTGCCTGGCCATGCAGTCATGGGTGAACAGGGAGTACAGGAGGGGACTGAGCACGCACCCCTGGGGGGCTCCAGTGTTGAGTATCAGCGTGGCAGATGTGTTGCTACCTACCCTCACCACCTGGGGGCGGCCCGTCAGGAAGTCCAGGATCCAGTTGCAGAGGGAGGTGTTTAGTCCCAGGATCCTTAGTTTAGTGATGAGCTTTGAGGGTACTATGGTGTTGAACGCTGAGCTGTAGTCAATGAATAGCATTCCCACATAAGTGTTCATATTGTCCAGGTGGGAAAGGGCAGTGTGGAGTGCAATAGAGATTGCATCATCTGTGGATCTGTTTGGGCGGTATGCAAATTGGAGTGGGTCTAGGGTTTCTGGGATAATGGTGTTGATGTGAGCCATTACCAGCCTTCCAAAGCACTTCATGGCTACGTACGTGAGTGCTACGGGTCTGTAGTCATTTAGGCAGGTTGCCGTTGTGTTCTTGGGCACAGGGACTATGGTGGTCTGCTTGAAACATGTTGGAATTACAGACTCAATCAGGGACATGTTGAAAATGTCAGTGAAGACACCTGCCAGTTGGGCAGGGCTAGGGCTTTGGAAAAGAAAGGTATAGCTCCTAGTACAGTGGTGAATAATAATGGATCAAGGTACAGTAGGAGGGAGTGAGTCCATCAGTCATTAATCTAACCACACTACTTAGAATGCAGGGTGGAGGAGCAAAGTCCACTCCGATGTACACACCATGCAATCCAACAGCAGTTCCTGGTCACTACCCACGATGTAGCAGTGTTCATTGGCAGGTATACACAGTGTCGTTCTGTCAGCAGCCAACATATTGCAATACTACTACTACTTTTAACTTGTGGTCAACACAGCTCAAGGAATCTGTACTTTTCATTTCCAGTTGATTCCTAATGGGGGATTTGGTGAAGGAGCCATAAGTTCTAGGTCTGTTGATGTTTTACCAGCACCCAGAACACTGTAGAAACACACTCAACATGCCTCTCTCTCTCTCCTATCTGTTCTTCTCTATCATATCATAACTTTATCACTATAGCCATCTACAGTCTGGTACAGTCAGGGTCAAGGCTGCCGAGGCTGTTTGCACAGTGTTACAAAAAAAACACGTGAGAGAATAAGATTGATTGGACAACCAGGAAGAGTTGATAGACTAGATAGTCAACAGTATAGTGTGTGTGTGTGTGTGTGTGTGAGTGAGTGAGTGAAGTCTTTGTTGCTAAGGCTGTGGGGTGTGTCGCAACAATTAACCTCTTACATCTAGACGTTCCGCTAGCGGAACACCTGCTCCAATATCCAATGATAGGCGTGGCGCGAATTACAAATTCCTCAAAAATTTGACTATTTTACAGCATTTTAAAGACAAGACTCTCCTTTATCTAACCACACTGTCCGATTTCAAAAAGGCTTTACAGCGAAAGCAAAACATTAGATTATGTCAGCAGAGTACCCAGCCAGAAATAATCAGACACCCATTTTTCAAGCTAGCATATAATGTCACAAAAAACAAAACCACAGCTAAATGCAGCACTAACCTTTGATGATCTTCATCAGATGACAACCCTAGGACATTGTTATACAATACATGCATGTTTTGTTCAATCAAGTTCATATTTATATCAAAAACCAGCTTTTTACATTAGCATGTGACGTTCAGAACTAGCATTCCCACCGAACACTTCCGGTGAATTTACTAAATTACTCACGATAAACGTTCACAAAAAGCATAACAATTATTTTAAGAATTATAGATACAGAACTCCTTTGTGCAATCGAGGTGTCCGATTTTAAAATAGCTTTTCGGTGAAAGCACATTTTGCAATATTCTGAGTACATAGCCCGGCATCACAGGGCTAGCTATTTAGACACCCAGCAAGTTTAGCCTTCACCAAACTCCGATTTACTATTAGAAAAGTTTGATTACCTTTGGTGTTCTTCGTCAGAATGCACTCCCAGGACTGCTACTTCAATAACAAATGTTGGTTTGGTTCAAAATAATCCATTGTTTATATCCAAATAGCGGCGTTTTGTTCGTGCGTTCAAGACACTATCCAAGGGTGACGAAGGGTCACTCGCACGACGCATTTCGTGACAAAAAAAATCGAAATATTCCATTACCGTACTTCGAAGCATGTCAACCGCTGTTTAAAATCAATTTTTATGCCATTTTTCTCGTAAAAAAGCGATAATATTCCGACCGGGAGTGGTGGTTTTCGTTCAAAGATAAAACATGGAGTCGACTCGTGCACGAGCCTGAGTCTCACAGTACTGTGACCAGCCACTATCCAAACGCGCTAATGTTTTTCAGCCAGAGCCTGCAAAGCCACGATTCAGCTTTTTGCCACCTTCTGAGAGCCCATGGGAGCCGTAGGAAGTGTCACGTAACAGCAGAGATCCCCTGTATTGGATAGAGATAATCAAGAAGGCCAAGAAATTGTCAGACAGGGCACTTCCTGCATGGAATCTTCTCAGGTTTTGGCCTGCCAAATGAGTTCCGTTATACTCACAGACACCATTCAAACGGTTTTAGAAACTTTGGAGTGTTTTCTATCCAAAACTAATAATTATATGCATATTCTAGTTTCTGGGCAGGAGTAATAATCAGATTAAATCGGGTACGTTTTTTATCCGGCCGTGAAAATACTGCCCCCTAGCCATAACAGGTTAAATCGGAACTCATCTGAACCCACTGCCTTGCCCAGGAAAACAGACGGCACAAACACTGCCACAGATTCACACAAAAAAAATCTATCCATCTATCTATCTTTGCTAGATAGAATTTTGATATTATTTTTCAATGTCATCTAATTCATTATTATCTAATGGTAATTGGCACAGTTGAAAAGACAAGACACTCCCAAGCTTGGGAAAAGGAGAAATGGGTGCCACACCTCTATTTAAACACAGAGCGAGAGAGAAATGGGGAGTAGGAGAGGTGGGAGACATGTTCTGTGTCCATGATGAGTAAGCTTGTATCTGTAAACGTGTAGCGACAAGCTCAGACAGACATGCCTCTTGGCCAACGCCCTGTTCACTGTGAACCCCCATAGGTCAGGTAGCTTCCTGACTGGGCTGTGACTCGACTGTTTTCAATGGAGCTCAGATGGGCACACATACCTCCTTAAGGGCCTAGAGTGAGACCGATGCATACTGCACACACACACACACACACACACACACACTGACACTCCCATGGTAACATGGTGACTTGCCTGTGACTCAGTCTGTTGTTCCAAATGCTAGTGAGATAAGTATGCATGAGGGTTCTCTGGGTGGAGGGTCTAGAATAACACACACACAAACCAATCTAATTTCTCTCTGAACCCTGGGGAAAACGCAGGAAGGTCATTAGTGAGAAATACACAATTTATACGGGCATCTCCACTACACTCCTGGTCTCTGTGGGAAACACATGACAACTCTCCAGTTCTAGAGATTGAAACATAAGAACACACCAAACACACACACATTCCCCATTCTGAGCCCCGGGGCTAACACAGGGAGGAGGGCGTGCTACTATCACTCACATCAGTAACAGGCTCACGGCTTGACAGACCCACAGAGCAACTCCAGACTCATTTCAGACAAGGATTGTTATGCACGCTGGTACAGTAGTGCTACTATCCTGCGTGTACAAAAATACTTCGGAGCGGCATAAAATAACAATGTGTTAAATGTGATTTCCAGGTGGATGACAATTTAGATTTCTAAAACAGAGTCCTATATGAGATGAAACGAATATGCTTTTGCATAGAAAAGCTCATAGATACATTTTGATGTTTACTGTATTAGGTCATATTCACATATATGCAAATTCAGTACCTGGAGATGCCTGGGTTGCATACAAGGACAGGCAGAGGTAGCCAGGAATGTTTGTGCATCGCCCATCAAGTGCAAACACGCCTGGGGGACAACATGCTGTCACGACTCGCCACATTATCTCTCCTAGCTACTACAAGGTGGAAAATAGATCCTCTTTCCTTCATTCCTGCCATACGGTAGTCAGTCCAACCCTCCACCTCATTTCCATAGCTGCGTATATTTGGAAACAAACACATTTGTCAGACTTTTCCGGTGACGGCAATATTAAGTGAATGTGTAGGCTACTCTCTGTCATGCCTCATTAGGAAGTATTTCATATTGTATGTATTTGCGGCCTGAGTCTGAAAATAAGCAGGTAAATATAATGGTTTAAAAGCGTCAAATGAATGCCCACTCTCGTATGAATAAAGAATAGCAGTGCAAAATGGACTTTAAAATGTTTCTGCGTTCTACATAGTTCGTTTTAGCTAATCTTGGACGTATGGCGCATTCGTGTGGGATTGTGTGACGTCTCAAGCTGCTACATTCGCGCATATGAAAAATGAGATGCACGTAAACAGAAACGTGTAAACACGTTGACACACTCTCGCACACTTGGCCTTTGCTCTTTGGGAGAATGGCTCTAAACAGCCTGACTCGTGTATCATGCATGCGCCCCACGGACTCTCCCACAATCCTATCCAGTTTACAAACACACACAGCATGTCAGTAATGTCTGTGACCAGCAAAGAATCCCATCCCTTCAGTTACAGTAACTCCCATCACCGCAAACATCTGAACCACACACTGGTGACATTGTCGAGTGGACTGTAACGTCACGTGCCACTCCCATCGCATTTAACTGCAATGAACGAGCCATCGTTGATCATGTATTGAGTGAGTGGTGGGTTGAGTGTAGAAGTCGTGACGTTTTGTTCACAGTGAAACTAAGTGTTTATATTGAGGAGTGGATGTGGGTCATCCTCCAACTAGCTCTCTCCTGCACCTGAGGTTATTTTGAATCTGAAGACCATCAGAATTAGGAATGTGTGCAATGTGAGAGACACACACACTCACTCTCACTTGGCCTTTGCTCGTTGGGAAAATGGCTCCAAACAAAAAAAAAGTTAAAATGCATTTAATTGTAAGAAACCTTTAGAATATTGGTCTAATTGTAGACATTCAGTTAGATGGCATTGGTTAAATATCCCAATGTAATGTTAATGGAGAGCTAGCATGGCTGCAATTGAATGAGTCGGCATTTAAATGCTTCATAATGAGAAACCACGTGGGGCCAACTGAGGGATCATTTAAGTGGGGAAGAGTAGATCAGGTCCAAACCAACACTGCAGAAGGAATGCACTTTAGCTGTATGGCGATACTTCAGGACAGGGGGGGGAAAGGGGATACCTAGTCAGTTGTACAACTGAATAGTGTCTTCCTCATTTAACCCAACCCCTCTGAATCAGAGAGGTGCGGAGGGCTGCATTAATCGACATCCGCGTCTTCGGCGCCCGGGTGTATGATAGATGGTCACAACGAGAGAGAGAGAGAGCAGAATGGAGATACGAGACAGGTACTGCTGGGAAAAATGACTTGATAAGGATTAAAAAAGAACTGAGGTGGGAGTGTTTAAATAGTATTAAATCAGCCAGTGATAAATGGTCATAAAGCGTTGGGCCTGTATTTACAGGTGAAGGAGATGTGGCGTTTTGAGAAGGAACTGTGTGTGTGTGTGTGTGTGTGTGTGTGTGTGTGTGTGTGTGTGTGTGTGCACTATAAAGGTGTTGTCTTAGGAGGAATAGGGTGTGTATGAAGGAGTACTTACTTTCTCACACACGAGAAACCTGTCTAGCGGGTTCTGGGAGCTGATACTGTCAGTCAGCAGCTGGCAGGCAGGCAGGTGTCTCGCTCCCACAGCCGTATGTACAGGCGGTGGCTCAGCCCGGGGTTAAAGGCCGCGGGGGCTTAGCAGTTGGCATTCCTGTCCTGCAGCTGTCTCTCTGCCCCCTCCTCTCCTATCCCAGCAGCCTTTGCTGTTGATTCGGTGCTGTCATTTCTGGCACTGTTCAGAGGGAGGGCATTCATTCACCTATCTGTACTCTTACCTGGGGGAGAGAGTGAAATAAAATGTATTTTAACTAACGGCCTAATTAATATTTACCTTTTTAAAAAGACCGGTTAGAAGAATAAAGACGGCAAACTGTAAAATAATTGAGTGGTATGATTGTAATTTGTGGCAAAATGTGGAAGATAATTCTTTCTCAATGTTCTCTTTTTTTTTTGTCTTTCAGGTCTTCTCCTCCATTGTTGTTGATTTGAGCCCAGGAGGCCACCATGGAAATGCAGAGTGGGTTCATAATCTGGCTATATTGTTCTCCCCCCTTTCACAACCTTTTTTATTTCTTCCTTTGTTTTCTTCCTCTTCTTGGCTATCACCTTCCTCTTAATTCCTCCTCTCCCTCATATTCCTTCCTCTCCTTTGTTCAAGTGAACACAATGTCTTCCCCCTAGTGAAATAACAAGCATGTTAGATGCATAATGGCTAATGGGTAACTTCCAAGTGCACTGTTGTCTCTAATAACCCCTCTTTGCTCTCCCTCCTAGTGCGTTATTAACAAGTGCAGGCTATTATTCTAAGTGCAGTCCATAATAACCCCATAGATCTCCCCGCTTTCCCTCTGTAGTGGGCGAGCCCTGAGGGCACTAACAAGTGTGTTGAACATGGATAATATATTACTTCAAAGTGCACTTCCACTCTAACCTCTCTGCTCTCCTTCCCTCCGTAGTGGGCAATGAGGGGAGGGTGAAGGTGAAAGAGTGGCAGCAGACCTACTACGCCGGGGACTCTGGGATCCAGTCAGGAGCCACCACAGTGAGGACCGATGATGACGGGACCGAGTACAGCACCAAGCAGTACAGCACCGTCACCACCACCGTCGTCTCAGAGAACCCTGCTGGTGAGACGCACGCAGTTTAGTGCTTGAATACACGCGCTCAAATTGACATAAACAAATATTCAAAAGTACAACCTGCTACAAACATGTACTGTGTCACTTAGGAACATGGAGTTAAAACACACACACAAACATTCTCACACACACACACACCTTATTACTACTTAATACTAAACTATCATTCAAACCCAACATCTAAAAATACAAACCACAACATTCTCCTCCTCTCCATCCCCCTCCCTGTAGAAGTGGAGTCTCAGTATGCCCTGACCCGAGCCCAGCGTGTCCGAGCGGCCATGTTCCCAGAGACGGTGATGGAGGGCACGACCATCCTGTCCACCCAGACTGACCCGTCCCAGATGACCAACGTCCAGCGGCTGGCCGAGCCCTCGCAGCTCCTCAAGACGGCCATCGTCCACCTCATCAACTACCAGGACGACGCCGAGCTGGCCACGCGCGCCATCCCCGAGCTCACCAAGCTGCTCAACGATGAGGACCAGGTACAGTACGGGTTGTTTGATACGTCTGTCTTTGCATCAGGGTTGGGCTCAATTCAGAATTTTGGAATTGACTCCCATTCAGCTCATAAGATTGAATTGGCCACACAGAATGTATAATTTTTTTGAGTTTGAGTAACAGGAAGTGCAATTTTATTCGGTGCAATTCAAAGAAATTCCACTCAGTCATAGAACATGAAAGTTTAATTGACCCCGACAGGTCACACTTCTAGATACCAAAGAATATATCACACTTCTCTGGAAACAATGTTCATATACTCTTTTAACCTTAGTGCTTAGAATAGCCATTTATATTTCCACCAATGATTTCACTTGTTTGGCTTCTTTTTGAAGGCCTTAAGGTCCATTTGAGGGTTCAACTAATGCATTCTGGGGGATGTGGTATTAATGAAATAACTTTGCTCATTCATGAGAAGTTTGTCCTGAAAATCTGTTTCAACAATATTTTATATGCATGTATATAACATGTTTGATATTTATTCTATTAGATGTACAGTTGAAGTCGGAAGTTTACATACACTTAAGTTGGAGTCATTAAAACTCGTTTTTAAACCACTCCACAAATTTCTTGTTAACAAACTATAGTTTTGGCAAGTCGGGTAAGACATCTACTTTGTGCATGACACAAGTAATTTTTACAACAATTGTTTACAGACATATTATTTAACTTATAATTCACTGTATCACAATTCCAGTGGGTCAGAAGTTTACATACACAAAGTTGACTGAGCCTTTAAACAGCTTGGAAAATTCCAGAAAAGTATGTCATGGCTTTAGAAGCTTCTAATAGGGTAATTGACATAATTTGAGTCAATTGGAGGTGCACCTGTGGATGTATTTCAAGGCCTACCTTCAAACTCAGTGCCTCTTTACTTGACATCATGGGAAAATCCAAACAATTCAGCCAACACCTCAGAATTTTTTTTTTACGCGTTCTGTCTCCTAGAGATGAACGTACTTTGGTGCGAAAAGTACAAATCAATCCCAGAACAACAGCAAAAGACCTTGGGAAAATGCTGGAGGAAACCGGTACAAATCTATATCCACAGTAAAACGAGTCCTATATCGACCTAACCTGAAAAGCCGCTCAGCAAGGAAGAAGCCACTGCTCCAAAACCTCCATAAAAAGCCAGACTACGATTTGCAACTGCACATGGGGACAAAGATTGTAGTTTTTGGAGAAATGTCCTCTGGTCTGATGAAACAAAAATATTACTGTTTGGCAATAATGACCATCGTTATGTTTGGAGGAAAAAGGGGGAGGCTTGCAAGCCGAAGAACACCGTGAAGCACGGGGGTGGCAGCATCATGTTGTGGGGGTGCTTTGCTACAGGAGGGACTGGTGCACTTCACAAAATAGATGGCATCATGAGGGAGGAAAATTGTGGCTATATTGAAGCAACATCAAGACATCAGTCAGGAAGTTAAAGCTTGGTCTCAAATGGGTCTTCCAAATGGACAATGACTCCAAGCATACTTCCAAAGTTGTGGCAAAATTGCTTAAGGACAACAAAGTCAAGGTATCGGTGGCCAACACACAGCCCTGACCTCAATCCCATAGAAAATTTGTGGGCAGAACTGAAAAACTGTGTGAGCAAGGAGGCCTACAAACCTGACTCAGTTACACCAGCTCTGTCAGGAGGAATGGGCCAAAATTCACCCAAGCTATTGTGGGAAGCTTGTGCAAGACTACCCGAAACATTTGACCCCAAGTTCAACAATTTAAAGGCAATGCTACCAAATACTAATTGAGTGTACGAAACCTTCTGACCCACTAGGAATGTGATGAAAGAAATAAAAGCTGAAATAAATCATTCTCTCTTCTATTATTCTGACATTTCACATTCTTAAAATAAAGTGGTTATCCTAACTGACCTAAGACAGGGTATTTTTACTAGGATTAAATGTCAGGAATTGTGAAACTGAGTTTAAATGTATTTGGCTAAGGTGTATGTAAACTTCCGACTTCAACTGTATATTTAACTACACCATTATAGAAGAGGCATTATTTAATTTCAGTTTCCTTTAATTAATTTGAATTGCAATTGCAATTGCAACCATGTTTACTACTTCAATTGAATTGGAATTTGAGGCATTTTCAATTCTGAATAGAGCACAACCCTGCTATGCATGTGTGTTTCTTTTATCTACCCCAAGCATCTAGCCATCATCCACCCTTGTGGATGACATTCAATCACTCATTCGTTCATGTTATTTACCACTAGCAATCACACTTTCCCCATAAACCTAACCCCCCCATAGGTGGTTGTCAACATGGCTGTCATTCATTCACATTGCTGTACTTCTCCAATAGTCAGCCTTTCCCCCTTAATATCTCTGCATTTTCCCTCCATTCAAACGAACCAAACCCCCCTCTACGTCTTCCAGGTGGTTGTGAACAAAGCCTCCCTGATCGTCAACCAGCTGACCCATAAGGAGGCGTCTCGCCGGGCGCTGATGGCGTCCCCCCAGATGGTGGCGGCGGTGGTGCGGGCCATGCAGAACACCGGGGACATGGAGACCGCCCGGGCTACAGCCAGCATCCTCCACAACCTGTCCCACCAGAGAGAGGGCCTGCTCTCCATCTTCAAGTGCGGGGGCATCCCTGCCCTGGTCCGCATGCTCAGGTAGGAGTCAGAGGGACTGCGGGGGTAGTGTGTGTGGGAATGCACCCTCTCATTCTCGTAACTCTCTTATTTTGTGGCCTTCTAATGACAAAGCATTAGATAGATGAACATAGTAAGACTCATAATGAACTATGGAAATCCTTAAGATAACTCTCTCCCTCTGTCAGTTCTCCCATGGAGTCTGTGCTGTTCTATGCCATCACCACCCTCCACAACCTGCTACTTCACCAGGAGGGAGCCAAGATGGCGGTGCGCCTGGCTGACGGCCTGCAGCGAATGGTGCCTCTGCTGAAGAAGAGCAACCCCAAGTTCCTGGCCATCACCACCGACTGCCTGCAGCTGCTGTCCTATGGCAACCAGGAGAGCAAGGTGTGTGTGTGTGTGGGGGGGGGGGGTGAATGAGAGTGTGTTTGAATGATTGCCCTGTGTTGGCATGGGTGTGGCTGCCATAGTAATTCTGTGAGACGACAGGTGGGGCCGGGTAGGGATGTCTGCCCTGTGTGCGCTTGCCTGTGGTTTAATGGGTAAGTGCATGTTTGGACAGGAGTGATACATGGAATGTTTTGACCTTTTGAAGATGTTAACCTTGTAATGCCTAAATCCCTACTGGAAAAATGAGGAATTGGGCACATCCAAACATGTCACGAGCTGGACTAAAAGTCTATGTCCACACTGTTTGCGGCTCATAGAAATGCTATCGCTTGATTCACATTATTAAACTCCATTTTTCCCATCATCCCTCTCTCAGCTGATCATCCTGGCTAACAGTGGTCCGGAGGGCCTGGTCCACATCATGAGGAACTACAGCTATGAGAAGCTCCTGTGGACCACCAGCCGCGTGCTCAAAGTTCTCTCTGTCTGCCCCAGCAACAAACCTGCCATCGTGGATGCTGGTAAGTGTTTGAAATACAGGGGGTGTATTAGATTTGCGAGGAGCGACACTGTGGTTTT
This sequence comes from Salmo salar, assembly GCF_965601325.2. NCBI lineage: Eukaryota > Metazoa > Chordata > Actinopteri > Salmoniformes > Salmonidae > Salmo > Salmo salar. The sequence continues at coordinate 57,734,360 of NC_138292.1, forward strand.
AATGAAATAAATTATTTTCTCAGTTGTAATGCTATGAGATTATGAATGAAGTACATATTTTGCAGTAAAAGGAGTTAGAAAAGAGATTCATACTCTCTCTGTTTCCCTCTGTCAGGTGGTATGCAGGCTCTGGGGATGCACCTGACGGGCTCCAGTCAGCGTCTGATGCAGAACTGTCTGTGGACCCTGAGGAACCTGTCTGACGCCGCCACTAAACAGGTGAGACTTCTACCTCCCAACCTAGAGATCGTTTCCACCCTGCTGTCTGTTTCTCTCGTGTGTCCTAACCTCTGACCTTTTAACCTACTCTTTTTACCTCACTTGCATTTACTCTAAATGTTCTTACTTATTGAAACAGCAATGTGTTTTTAAGAACCACTAATATATTACAGATGAACTAAACTCTGTCTCTCTAGGAGGGTCTGGACAGTCTTCTTCAGACCCTCGTTGGTCTCCTGAGCGCTGACGACGTCAACATGCTCACCTGCTCCACTGGCATCCTCTCCAACCTCACCTGCAACAACGCTCGCAACAAGGCAATGGTCACCCAGGGCAACGGTATCGAGGCGCTCATCCACGCCGTCCTGAGGGCGGGAGAGAAGGAGGACGTGGTAGAGCCGGCCGTGTGCGCCCTGCGTCACCTGACGTCGCGCCACTCCGACGCCGAGGTGGCCCAGAATGCCGTGCGCATGCATTATGGCATTCCCGCGATCGTCAAGCTGCTCAACCAGCCCTACTACTGGCCTGTCATCAAGGTGAGCGGATAGGAGAGGCAGGATGGAGGGGTATATAGAGGGACAACCAGCCCTACTACTGGCCTGTCATCAAGGTGAGAGGATAGGAGAGGTAGGATGGAGAGACAACCAGCACTACTACTGGCCTGTCATCAAGGTGAGAGGATAGGAGAGGCAGGATGGAGAGACAACCAGCACTACTACTGGCCTGTCATCAAGGTGAGAGGATAGGAGAGGCAGGATGGAGGGGTGTATAGAGGGACAACCAGCCCTACTACTGGCCTGTCATCAAGGTGAGCGGGGGAGAGAGAGTGAGGGGTTGTGCGATAGAGAGATGAATAGTTGACAGATGGTTGCCCAGGGAGAGGGCTAACCATTCACGTAACCGGCTGCTTAATTCGCTATGAGGTGAGAAGTAGGAAGAGCAGGTTGTGATGGAAGGATGGAAATGAGGGATAAGGAAGAAGCTACATAGAGAGAACGAGAAATGGCAGCGCGAGAGAAACTGTAAACGATGATGAGATGGGTGATATTTGTAAAACAAACCGTCTCTAACCAAAAAGAACGTTGCTTTCTTTGTGATCACTAATCAAAATGGCGTCTGTCTCTAACCCCGTCTCTCTCTTGTCCTCAGGCTGTGGTTGGTCTGATCCGTAACCTGGCACTGTGCCCAGACAACCAGACCCCTCTGAGGGACGCCGGGGCCATCCCCCGCCTGGTCAATCTGCTGCTCAAAGCCCACCAGGACGCCCAGAAACACGGCTCCGCCGCACAGCAGACATACCAGGTAGATGTAGAAACAGATCTATGTACTTAAAAAAATATATATGTGTGTATCCAACTGTTACATCAGTAATTCACCCTATTCTTAACCTCCCTTAGTCTCTTTTGTTACTGACTGACTCTTGCTTTCTCTTTCTCAGGATGGCGTGAGGATGGAGGAGATCGTGGAGGGGTGCACAGGGGCCCTGCACATCATGGCCAGAGACCCCATCAACAGGGGAGAGATCGCCAGCATGCAGACCATCCCACTCTTTGTACAGGTAAGTTTTATTTTTTTAAATCTCAAATTTGTTTCTTGCTTTTAAGACATCGATATCTCTGTTGCTGATTTTATCTCCTGTAGATTGTGTGTGTTAACCATTGTCTCCCTCCTCCTACCTAGCTGCTGTACTCTCCAGTGGAGAACGTGAAGCGCGTGTCAGCGGGGGCTCTGTGTGAGCTGGCCCTGGACAAACAGTCTGCTGAGATGATCGACGCAGAGGGAGCCTCCGCGCCACTCATGGAGCTGCTGCACTCCAACAACGAGGGCATCGGTGAGACCACTTCCATTAAAACGACATCAAAAACCCAGGATTTGCGATAGATGTCACTAGTTTCACGTTTTTTTTTATTAGTCGTACGGTATACATCGTCCAGCGAAACGCATACTTGCAGGTTCCTTCTCGACAATGCAACAACAATAAGAATAGGAACAAAGTAAATGGCTCAGTAGAATAGAAAACATTTTAGCTTAAGTAAAATACAGGAAGGCACAATCTATAGTCCAATATTTACATGTTTTGGGGATGGGGGGGGGCAAGTGTAGGAGTCTGGTAGCAGCAGTTGTGAGGTGTGGAGACTCAGTTGTGAGGTGTGGAGACTCAGACCAGGTGGTCAGTCCAGTTCGAGTGTTCAGCAGTCTGACGGCTTGTAGTTAGAAACTGTCTCTGACCTCGTGATCTGATACCGTCTGCTCGACGATAAGGGAGAGAACAGCTCGTGATGGGATGTGTGGGGGTCCTTGATGACGCTGCATGCCTTCCTCGGGCACTGATTCCAATAGATGTCCTAGATGGCTAGAAGCACGGTACCAGTGATGCACTGGGCCGTCAACACCAGCCGCTGGAGGGCCTTGCGGTCTATGTGGATAGATTGAGGTTGTTGTTTGGCGTCCATTGAGAGGAAGTTATTACCTGGAAGAGAATGCTTTTTTTTTTGTCTGACTGCATAATAGGCAACATTTCCAGAAACCAGTGGAGCCTCAACAGGTGCAAGTCTCTGCTGGCTTTCATCTCTCTCTCGTTTAATTGACCAATTATTGAGTCTGGGTCACATCTGATCTCTTAACTCAATTGTTGAATGAGACAAGGATTGAGAAGTAGCATTGTACACTGCAGCCATTTGATTCCCCCTGATATATCCTCTCAGAACTTGGGAGTAGATTGATTGGCTGACAAAGTAAGTCAATGTGTCCGTGTGATAATCTAACCATGTCACCTTTCTCCTCTCTCCAAGCCACCTATGCGGCCGCCGTTCTCTTCCGCATCTCCGAGGACAAGAACTCCGACTACAAGAAGCGTGTGTCCGTGGAGCTCACGCACTCCCTGTTCAAGCACGACCCCGCCGCCTGGGAAATGGTGAGTGGAGCTATGCTTGAGGCCTCTAGCGCCCTCTGTGGCGAGGAGGGAGCCACTGCAGGATCTAATAACAAATTGCAGCTTCTCTCAATTCCGATTTAACTGAAGAAAATACTTTGCTTCTAGCGGTAATTTAATATTGATTAAAAATGCATGCATTAAATTTGTCGATACTTGCATGTGAAGTATTTTAGTTTCTAAAATGGCAGTGTAATATTTTGTATTAACAGAAAGGTAGATGATGCAATTTAAGAAAACAGGTGACAGTGTTGGCAGTTTGACACGGTTTCTGTCGTCCATATATGGGCAACTTGCTGACTTGATTTTGACCTTTCACCTCTCGTGAACCCCTCCCCAGGCCCACAACGCTGTCCCCATGGAGGCAGGCTACGCAGCAGACGGTAAGTAACTCACTCTGGCAGAAAGGTACCCATACTGACTGACACACTAGCATGGGGCAGAACAGAACGCTGGCTGTAGCTCTGTCGATTCATGTGCTAGTTAGTCACTGTTCCAATGTTATTGTATTGCTTTGCTATATATGGATTCTTATGATATGATTATACTGTATTAAGGAGAGAGAGAAAGCAATTGATCTATGTAACTTCAACCATGTTAAAAGTGAGGCCCCCGCCCCATTTTTTTAATGATTGAAATAAGGGTATCTCCAAACATTTTGCAAAGTGTTGATCTAAGTGTGTGTGTTTCAGAGCTGGACGCAGGCTTCCCCCATTATGTAGACTACCCTGCTGACATGCCCATGGAAGGAGAGATGGGGATGTCCGATGTTGAATACCAGACCGGCGGCATGAACTACGACATGAGGCAACATGGATATGCTGAGCGCTATTAGGACAAGGGTCCGTGCATACAGCCAACAGACAAATGTACACACGCTCTTGTTGTCAAGCGCGCAGATACACGAAGACCGAGCAGCCATTAGTTACATACACCTATTATTATAAAAACAAGTCGCACCACTTTTTAATTAAGATGCTGTTCTCTCTACAGACACTGAAGGGAGGAAGAAGCAGAAGGGGGGAGAGAAGAAATCACACAATCTTCAAATGGAGTGATGTCAATCTGTCTCTGCTCACCTCGATGTAGTATATGCAATTATCACTGACTGGGACTCAGAATCCAACAGGGCTTACCTTCTGTTTTCTATGAATAATATTGATGATGCACAGGTTTTTAGTCGAGGACGTTTTAAGGTTGTTGTGCGCTTTTCGGTGGGTAATCGATGCCAAAGAGATTTTATTTTGTGATGATAATCATGCAGCTTCCTTTTTAAAAATTCCAATACTAGTTGAAAACACTACCAGAGGTGACTGGAGAACGACGTGTATTGTACAGCTCACCTGCTCACATGTTTGTTTTCTGTTTTTAACTGTTACTTAACACTATTTGCTGTTAACATTTTTCCAACTGTGTTTCTGGAAAGTCTGCATGAGTTTATTCATGAGCTAAGAGTTAATTTACACTGACTCAGTGGCGTAATATTCTTACATTGACTCTCACAGTAGAAGAGAACCCAATAGGGGGAGTCTACTGGAGGCCCTAAATCAAGAACCTTAAGTGGAACGCTACTGACAGGGAATTTGTCTTTCTACATAAAGGTTTTTACTTCAATTTTGTTTAAGAAAATAAAGAATATATTAAAGTACAGGCAGACTGGGTTTTGATTTTACTATAGTATTGAGTCTGGGAAATACTGTATATCTGGGGCAATGCCATACTGTTTTAGTTTTTTTTGCTCTGTACAGCATATCCTTCCTACCCAAATTTAGGGAAAGTACTCTTTATCCAATGATGCTGAAGTCAGAACCGCCACTCTTCATGGGATGTTGCATTTATCGCATCACTATCTAGCGAGAACATTTTCAGTAGTCTCTCAGCCTAAAACAGTCACATTGTCTTGAGGAATTTTCACTACATAAAATGGTTTGTGGCTCCATCTAGTGGTCTGCTGAGAAACCGGAAACCATGCAACAAGTTCAACAGCCCAGAGACCTGGCTATAGCATGTGATTTTATAATACTCATAATTAGCCTACATTGATGTGCTACAGGTGTCATTTTAAGGCTGTGGTCTGGGCACATTTTAGAATTGTATTCCAGATAAACATTATTAAAATTGTCTCACTCAGGACCCTTAACTCCTAAATTGAACAAAACCAAATATTTCATTTGCTGTAGGTGAAGCAGAGCAGAAAAATTAATGCTATTTAAGGTCACCGAAATGGTGTTAGTTTTGCACAGCAGTTTGTTACAGATTAAAATCTGTGTGAGACTGCAATGACGAACAAAGATAAATATAGAAGGGATGGTAACTGTAAAATTACATCCTACCTAGAGCTTCAGCTAAAACCAGGTAGTACGGGACTGATTTCTGTATCAATTCTGCAATGCAAATCTACTTCTAAAACCAATGCAAAAATCAACTACCTGCAATGATGGAATTCTGGCCTGAGTCTCCAATTGGAGGCTGCTCTACCTGACACAGGCACACTGTCATTCCAAACCCTGGGTAAAGAGGGTCAGAAAATGTGGGCAGATGGGTCAGTGTAGAAGGACAGCGTGCCAGCCAGCCAGTCCAGATACACTCCTACTCTGTTCAAATAAGACGAGGTAGCAGGGAAAGCAATACTCCTAGCATTATGGAAGGCGATGTAACTTGTCAAAGCATCGCAAACTCCAGGACTTGTCATTACGTCCAAGCCAACAGTCCCCAAACCTCTCCACTCCTGCCCATTTTTCTCTATGTCACTCCCATTTCCTCTCAATAACTGCGTCTATTCAGACCCTCTTTACACAGCACCTGCCAACAGCCCTCAAATCTCCCTGCATGATCAGGCTACGGCAGATAGCTCACAGGCATCTAATGGAGAGACCGAAGGACACGATTATTAGTATTTTTAATTACTGTCATTTAATTTTATTTCTTTCCAACAAAACATTTTCAAGTATTCTCACTGAATAATTTGTGTGTGTGCAGCTTTCAAGAGAGAAATCAACACATTTTCTTAGGCCAGATTTTATCCAGTGTTCTGCATCACGGTCCACACTGTCTCCTTCTCAAAACCCATTCAAGGAGGTCCGTCTCGATCCACGTTGAGTGAAAATATGGTAACAAACCATTTGATGCTTAAAATGTGAGTTCACTTTAGTAATTTCAATAACGTCAGACTCTCAGGTATGAGGAGTTTGAGCTGAGGCCAGCGTTTCACAGCATCATTCCGTGAGGTTACATCCTTTCAGTCTGAAGAGGAATTACATGTATGATCAACAAGAATATTTCCTAGTAGGTTTTTAATGCATTGGAAGGGGAGGTGGGACACTCGCCAAGCAATAAAAGTGTACCTTTGTTTTATTGGAAATGTCCTTATAGTATCATATCTAATGAAGAGATTTTAAAATCACCAGGTACTCACAGAGCTGTTCAGGAGGCTTTGATCATAGGCAACAGCCTCAAAAGACCTGATTTGCAGCATTTCCTTAGGTCAATCACATCCAGCTCTTCTTCTGATGTCAGCAACACGAATGCCAAAGCAGACCACTGGGCAGGTGAGAGTTTGGCCTCGGAAAGACTTCCTGAGCTAAGGTAGGTTTGGATCTCCTCCGCTAGAGAATGGTCATTCAGACAGTGGAACAGATTGATGCCTCTCCTTGATGTACTTGACTGTTTCCTCATTGTTCTGTGGCCTGCTTCTAGTCTTTGTTAGTATGGACCGTAAGAGAGTCTGGTTGGATTCCAGTGAGAAGCCAAGGAGGAAGCTGAAGAACAGGTCCAGGTGTCCATTCTTACACTGCAAGGCCTTGTCCACTGCTTTCTTGTGGACGATGGTTGCAGGTGTCTCTTCAGATGTTAGAAGATTTCTGCTTGTTTCCTGTTCAACCATGAGATTGACATTCTCGTTGTTGAATGTCAAACAGACCGGCAAGAAACTCCTGGATGCTGAAATGCTCAAAGCAGTACACCTCCTGGAACAACCCACACTCCTCTCTGAAGAGCTGAGTGCACACTCCTGAGTACACTGACACTTCTGTAACATCAATACCACATTCTTCCAGGTCTCCTTCATAGGAGATCAGATTGCCCCTTTTCCAGTTGTTCAAAGGCCAGTTTCCAAATCATCTTTGTCTTTTTCCATTTGTGAATATGTCTCAGCATTATCTGGTCTCTTTGGATATTTCTGGTTTTTGATCCATATGTTACAGTTCAGGAAGTGTGAATACATTTGAGTCAGGGTCTTCGGCATCTCTTGACTCTGTTTCACGAAACAGTCTCCAGAACTGTATCTGAAATCCACTGAAGACTGGTATGTGGCACATGATGTAGAGGCTTCTTGAAGACTTCAGGTGTGTAATGATTTTGCTGGCTAGGCTCTTGTCACTGATTTTCATCCTGAAGTAGTACTCCTGTGGGTCATTGAAGCCTCATCTCTGTTCAGATGTGAGCAGAGGGAAGCAGATTCCCCTGAATGAGGTTTGTCAGCAGCACGTCCACTGAGGTTGACTTTGTGACGTCACACCAAGTCTCGTTGTTCTGGAAGTCAAGGGGAAGTCGACATTCATCCAGACCATCAAAGACAAACAGTACTTTGTACTTGTTGAAGTCTGAGATTGCGGACTCTTATTTCCATAACAAAGTACTTGAGAAGGTCAAGCAAGCTGTGTTTTTTTACCCCTTCATCAAAGCTCTCAGCTCTCGAAAAGGAAGTGAAAATATCAACTGGATATCTTGAATGGCTTTTCCTTCAGCCCAGTCCAGAATGAACTTCTGCGCAGAGACCGTTTTGCCAATGCCAGCAACTCCCTTCGTCAGGACAGTTCTGATGGGTTTGTCTTGCTCAGGTAAGGTTTCAAAGATGTCGTTGCATTTGATCGGTGTCTCTTGTGTTGCTGATCTCCTGGATGCTGTCTCAATCTGTCTCACCTCATGTTCATTATTGACCTCTCCACTTCCACCCTCTGAATCTAGAGCTCTGTGAAGATCTGATTGAGAAGTGTTGGGTTTCCTTGTGTAGCTATTCCTTCAAACACATTCAAACTTCCCTTTTTTTAAGTTGAATTTGAGTTTAGGTTGTCACAACGCAAGCTCACCTAAACGATTTGAAAATGACCAGGACAAATGTACTTCGAAGCATACTAATAAAGGCATAGTACTTTCAATACATATATTTTTGTACATCAATCCAACTGTTTGTGGGCATATTAAATTGAACATTAAAGATCTTACTGTTCTCCAGTGTGTCAGCGAGCTCGTTCTGGTTCATGTTCCTCAGGATGTGCAGTGTGATCTTCAGAGCCCCCTCTCTGGCACTGCTCTCCTGGTTCTCATCTTCACTGTACACCACCACATTCCCCTGACTGTCAGAGCATTCTGGGTGATTTGGACTCAGAATCTTCTCGAACTTCTTTAATTCACTCTTTACAAATGTGATGACTTGGTCTTCAACCAACTGGAATAGGCAAAAACAGGTCTTAATATGTAAAGAACAAACATTTATCTGAACGTTTAATGTTGTAATCATTTCACAACTTGTGGGTCCTTGAGCCTTAAATACTACATACAGTAGTCAGAGGTTAAAGGTCACAAAGACATCAAACAACTATCCATTCACTTTTAACTGTAAGACATGAGCCAGCTCACCTAGAATATGGAGGACACGTCTGCCGTAGACCGGCCACGGGGAATGTCTGACTCTGATCTCTCTTGCTGGTCTCTGCACACATGACATAACACGCATCACAAGTGCTACCTTATTGATAATCATCTTCCCCCCCAGAATATATCTGGCACATGGTGGAATACAGAAATTGTCTGTCTAGCTCTAAGATCTAAAGCACTCACCTTCGGTCAGAAATGTCTTCCTCCCTGAATTGTGTTTTAGGATGAACCATTGACCAGTCACTCTTAAAGGACTCACAGCTGAGTCCAGGGGAATTGGCTCCTGTCAGCAGACAACTCAGACCTACAGTCAAACATAAGGGAGTCCCGACTTCATGCTTTAATGTGGAGACAAAGACGATAAAAGAGGGAACCGTGATAAATTCTTACGCATGCCCAGTGTTCCCATTCCTGAAGTGTTCTTGATATCCCATTGACTGGTCACTGTTCATGGACAGACAGCTGTGTATGGTTTCTGATGCTGGGCTCTGTACAGAAGCACATTCGATGTAACGCATACAACTACAGGAAGTTGGTGATTTACTGTTTGCTTCAAAATATTGTTTAGAAACAAATGAGCAGAACAAGAGAACACAAACCAGACAAGCTGTTGATCACTAGATATATTTTCTGTCTTGAAGTTGAATGGAGGATCAACAGACATGTATGTTCGCATGGACAGACAGCTGGGTACAGGTGAGACTGGGCTCTCCTGCTGGTTTTGGCTTCAACACAGAGACAGATCTTCGGTCTATAATATCTTCTGCCTTAGCCTGGGTTCCAACCTGTTTATGCCATCAAGCCATTCCTTGCATGCCAAGGAGTGACATGATGGCACAAACAGATTGGTACCCAGCCTACTTCTGTCTTATGACGTAATATTACTTCTGAGCTCTACAATTATCAAAATTTGAGATAGATATGCTGTTAGGAATCTGTGTCAGTCCCATACACACAATGAAGCTGGAAGGTGTTGTAAGTGTCAATTCCGTCAGAGCGCCATTTTTTGGAGGCACTGCCTCCCTCCACTCTCTCCCCCGAGAGTCTCATTTTAGAGGCACTGCCCCCCTCCACTCTCTCCCCCTAGAGTCTCATTTTAGAGGCAGTGCCCCCCCCTCCACCACTCTCTCCCCCGAGAGTCTCATTTTAGAGGCAGTGCCCCCCTCCACCACTCTCTCCCCCGAGAGTCTCATTTTAGAGGCAGTGCCCCCCTCCACCACTCTCTCCCCCGAGAGTCTCGTTTTAGAGGCAGTGTGCTCATACTGTGTAGAGAGAACAGAATTGTGATGACAATTAAAGGCCCACTCCTTCATTTGGAAAATATTGCGGCAGCTCACCACTTGGTTTACTATAATAAATCACATTCATATGAATATCAGCAGTGTAACTATCCAAGCTAATACAGTCAGTGTTTATCATAAGGCATTGCTTATGAAAACTGCACTACATTAGATTTGAGTTGTTCCTAGTGTTTTCCAAGCAGGCGGTTGGTAGTTTTAACCCATGTTGAAATGGAATTTCCACCCTGTCACACAAACGGTGTAAAACACGTTACAGGAAATCGCCACTAACTTTGCATGACAGCTTTCCGCAGTTTGTTGATTTATCAATGTTTACCATCTTTATAAATACCCATGTAGTCCAGTATTATATTTCATTTGACTGCCACGTGGGATAAAGTAAAAGGTATCGCTATCCAGATCAGATGGTCATGAACAAAGGCATTTAGGCTATATTTGGTTCTGACAGAAACCTACCAATAACCATGTATCTGTTACAGGACATTGCATTTTGCAGGCTATGCTGAAGTGTGAATCCAGAAGAAGAAATAAAACACCCTTTATACCGTCACCTCTAATAGTAGGCATCTTAAGTACCTCTGACTACAAAAACAGCATGCTATTCACAAGGACCACAAAGGAGGAAATACAGTTGAAGTCAGAAGTTTACATACACTTAGGATGGAGTCCTTAAAACTCGCTTTTCAACCACTCCACAAGTTTCGTGTTAACAAACTATAGTTTTGGCAAGTCAGTTAGGACATCTACCTTGTGCATGACAAGTAGTTTTTCCAGCAATTGTTTACAGATTATTTCACTTATAATTCACTGTATCACAATTCCAGTGGGTCAGAAGTTTACATACACTAAGTTGACTGTGCCTTTAAACAGCTTGGAAAATTCCAGAAAATGTCATGGCTTTAGAAGCTTCTGATAGGCTAATTGACATCATTTGAGTCAATTGGAGGTGCACCTGTGGATGTATTTCAAGGCCTACCTTCAAACTCAGTGCCTCCGCTTGACATCATGGGAAAATCAAAAGAAAACAGCCAAGACGTCAGAAAAAAAATTGTAGACCTCCAAAGTCTGGTTCATCCTGGGGAGCAATTTCCAAAAGCCTGAAGGTACCACATTTATCTGTACAAACAATAGTACGCAAGTATAAACACCATGGGACCACGCAGCCGTCATACTGTGCAGGAAGGAGACGCGTTCTGTCTCCTAGAGATTAATGTACTTTGGTGCGAAAAGTGCAAATCAATCCCAGAACAGCAAAGGACCTTGTGAAGACGCTGGAGGAAACAGGTACAAACGTACCTATATCCACAGTAAAACGAGTCCTATATCGATATAACCTGAAAAGCCGCTCAGCAAAGAAGCCACTGCTCCAAAACCGCCATAAAAAAGCCAGACTACAGTTTGCAACTACACATGGGGACAAAGATTGTACTTTTTGGAGAAATGTCCTCTGGTCTGATGAAACAAAAATAGAACTGTTTGGCCATAATGACCATCGTTATGTTTGGAGGAAAAAGGGGGGTGCTTGCAAGCTGAAGAACACCATCCCAACCGTGAAGCACGGGGGTGGCAGCATCATGTTGTGGGGCTGCTTTGCTGCAGGAGGGTCTGGTGCACTTCACAAAACAGATGGCATCATGAGGGAGGAAAATTATGTGGATATATTGAAGCAACATCAAGACATCAGTCAGGAAGTTAAAGCTTGGTCACAAATGGGTCTTCCAAATGGACAATGACCGCAAGCATACTTCCAAAGTTGTGGCAAAATGACTTAAGGACAACAAAGTCAAGGTATTGGAGTGGCCATCACAAAGCCCTGACCTCTATCCTATAGAAAATGTGTGGGCAGAACTGAAAATGCGTGAGCAAGCAAGGAGGCCTACAAACCTGACTCAGTTACACCAGCTCTGTCAGGAGGAATGGGCCAAAATTCACCCAACTTATTGTGGGAAGCTTGTGGAAGGCTACCCGAAGCGTTTGACCCACGTTAAACAATTTAAAGACAACGCTACCAAATACTAATTGAGTGTATGTAAACTTCTTACCCACTGGGAATGTGATGAAAGAAATAAAAGTTTAAATAAGTCTGTTCTGACACTTCACATTATTAAAATAATGTGATCCTAACTGACCTAAAACAGGGAATTTATACTTGGATTAAAATGTCAGGAATTAATAAAAACTGAGTTTAAATTTATTTTCTAAGGCATATGTAAACTTCAACTACATAAATACTCACAATATGGATGACTTGATCTTTGTGTTGATAACGTTTCCAAATTGCAACTCCTCGGCTTAAACAATTGAAAGTGCACTGCACAATTATTGTGGGTACTGTATTAAATTAGTCAATGAAGGATTTACCTTGTTTGCTTCCTCCAGCTGTTTGGTTGTCAATGGCTTTGCTGGCTGAGATATTTGACTTTCACTTGTGTTGTCATTGCACCCGTTTTTGTGGACTGCATACAGCGAGGGGAAAAAATTATTTGAACCCCTGCTGATTTTGTACATTTGCCCACTGACAAAGAAATGATCAGTCTATAATTTTAATGTTAGGTTTATTTGAACAGTGAGAGACAGAATAACAAAAAAATCCAGAAAAAAACATGTCAAAAATTTTATAAATTGATTTGCATTTTAATGAGGGAAATAAGTATTTGACCCCCTCTCAATCAGAAAGATTTCTGGCTCCCAGGTGTCTTTTATACAGGTAACGAGCTGAGATTAGGAACACACTCTTAAAGGGAGTGCTCCTAATCTCAGTTTGTTACCTGTATAAAAGACACCTGTCCACAGAAGCAATCAGATTCCAAACACTCCACCATGGCCAAGACCAAAGAGCTCTCCAAGGATGTCAGGGACAAGATTGTAGACCTACACAAGGCTGGAATGGGCTACAAGACCATCGCCAAGCAGCTTGGTGAGAAGATGATAACAGTTGGTGTGATTATTCGCAAATGAAAGAAACACAAAACTGTCAATCTCCCTCAGCCTGGGGCTCCATGCAAGATCTCACCTCGTGGAGTTGCAATGATCATGAAAACGGTGAGGAATCAGCCCAGAACTACACGGGAGGATCTTGTCAATGATCTCAAGGCAGCTGGGACCATAGTCACCAAGAAAACAACTGGTAACACACTATGCCGTGAAGGACTGAAAACCTGCAGCGCCCGCAAGGTCCCCCTGCTCAAGAAAGCACATATACATGCCCGCCTGAAGTTTGCCAATGAACATCTGAATGATTCAGAGGACAACTGGGTGAAAGTGTTGTGGTCAGATGAGACCAAAATTGAGCTCTTTGGCATCAACGCAACTCGCCGTGTTTGGAGGAGGAGGAATGCTGCCTATGACCCCAAGAACACCATCCCCACCGTCAAACATGGAGGTGGAAACATTATGCTTTGGGGGGTTTTTCTGCTAAGGGGACAGGACAACTTCACTGCATCAAAGGGACGATGGACGGTGCCATGTACCGTCAAATCTTGGGTGAGAACCTCCTTCCCTCAGCCAGAGGACTGAAAATGGAGTGGCTCAAGAAGAAGCACATTACGGTCCTGGAGTGGCCTAGCCAGTCTCCAGACCTTAATCCCATGGAAAATCTGTGGAGGGAGCTGAAGGTTCGAGTTGCCAAACGTCAGCCTCGAAACCTTAACGACTTGAAGATCTGCAAAGAGGAGTGGGACAAAAATCCCTCCTGAGATGTGTGCAAACCTGGTGGCCAACTACAAGAAACGTCTGACCTGATTGCCAACAAGGGTTTTGCCACCATGTACTAAGTCATGTTTTGCAGAGGGGTCAAATACTTATTTCCCTCATTAAAATGCAAATCAACATTTTTGACATGCGTTTCTGGATTTTTTTGGTTATTCTGTCTCGCACTGTTTAAATAAACCTACAATTAAAACTATAGACTGATCATTTCTTTTGTCAGCGGGCAAACTTATAAAATCAGCAGATCAAATACACCCCCCCCCACCCCTTTAAGGAAAAAGGACTAAGGCTATATTTCCTCATTATTTTGATGGGTATGCCTACAGTTTACAAAACCATTGTTTTTATTTCTGAGTTTCTTTTTTGATGCACCATGTTCAACAAATAGTAGGCCTCTTGCTGAATTAAAATAGCAACAACTGTTTAAAAAGTTTGTACATTCATTTATTAGAACATAAATGTACATAAGGTTTTCACCCCCAAAAATAAATGAGCATTTTAAACTCAAGTTAAAAAGCAGCTGGTCAGTTTGGCTGACCATTTGAAATGTTTCCAGTCCATGTTCATCATCTGTTAATAAAAATGTAACAAATCGCTGCATTTCCCATTGTTCTGAAAAAGGAAGTCATAGTTGGATATGCATCACCTGACCAGAAAAAAAAGGAATCCCGCAACAAAAAAAAAAGTAACAAATAAATATCAAATCTGGGTCAGTTGATAAATTGATATCATTGGGGTGAGAGGTCACGGTAGGCCAGCGGTCAGGATGCTGCCCAGCAGGGTGCGATCCTTCAGAGCATTCTCCACGTCCCTCTCCTCAATCTTCAGAGAAACCTTGGTGAGGCGAGCCTCCTTGGCTTTTTTCAGGGCAAAGATTCCCCGGCTCTCCAGCAGACTACAGAGGGAGAGGCACTCGCCCTGGCCCACGCCGCCCACCTGTCTCTTGGCACATAGACGGCTGTACACCTCATGGAGCTGAGGGATAGAGAAGAGTCAGACTTGAGAAAGAGTTGGTACTGACCTTCAGCAACCCAATGACTTTGTGGTAACCAGGTCAGTGCAAGAGAAAACATCTAACTGTATTTTATGTTTAATTCTGACTAGCTACCTAGACTTATGTTAAATGTACACTGAGTGTACAAAACATTAGTAACAACTTCCTAATATTGCATTTCACCCCACCCCCCTCTTTTGCCCTGAGAACAGCCTCAAATCGTCAGGGAATGGACTCTACAAGGTGTCAAAAGCATTACACAGGGATGTTGACTCCAATGCTTCCCACTCCTTTGGGTGGTGGACCATTCTTGATACACACGGGAAACAGTTGAGCGTGAAAAACCCAGCAGCATTGCAGTTCTTGACACAAACCGGTGCGCCTGGCACCTGCGACTATACCCCGTTCAAAGGCACTTAATATTTTGTCTTGCCCATTCACCCTCTGAATGGCACACATGTACAGTTGAGACATGGATTGTGTAAGGCAAAAAAATTATTTGCCCTGTCATTCACACTAATTGATGTGGATTTAGCAATAAGGAATCATAGCTTTCACCTGGTCAGTCTCATGGAAAGAGCAGGTGTTCTTAATGTTTTGTACACTGTATATCAAGGTGTATTAGAAAATGATCAAAAGCAAAAAAGCTAAATGTTTGCTCTCAATTTACAAACTTGGGTGGTAGTATCGTGTTTGCACCAATGCAGTACCCGTCTCTCACCTTGCCCAGTGGGATCTCTTTGTTCTTGCCGTTGCGGGTGAGCAGTAGCAGACAGCAGAGCAGAAGTTTCTGCTGGAGGGGGAAGCTCTCTCCCTGTGAGGAGGACATGCGGTCCCCGTACACGTCCGACAGCACTCTGGCCACCTGGGGCACGCTCACACGAGACGCTGAAGTCTCTGCTGCCTTCTTTCTGTCGTCAGACTCCACAAGTTCTACAGCTCTCCTGTAACACAGAGGAACCAGCGTCATGATACTTTCTGTTCTCAAACAAAACTTCAACCGGTTGACCCACCGTCCCCCGGGCGCCGAAGACGTCGATTAAGGCAGCCCTCTGCACCTCTGATTCAGAGAGGGTTGGGTTAAATGCGGAAGACATTTCAGTTGAATGCATTCAGTTATACAACTGACTAGGTATCTCCCTTCCCATACCAACTCTCCAAGATCACCTATAACTAGCCATAGTAAATGCACATTTTTTGGTTGCTCATATTTTCTTACATTCATTTTCATGGGCAATCCAAAGGTGTCCTAAGAAGTCAGCGTTGCAACCAACATGTTATTTAGTATTAATACAGTGTATTTAAGACATTTCGTCAATTCATTCCCTTACCGGCAGATATCCAGAGCTTTGCGTGCGTCTCCCGATACAGCAGACACCTTCCTGGCACAAAACTGCACGGCCGATGCATCTAGTAACCCTTCTCCGGACACCTGTGTGAGTCTGTCCTGTACGATGGCGGCGAGCTCCTGGCGGCTGTAGGGAGGGAAGTGTAACAGCTGGGGGCGACAGCGAGGCAGGGCCTGCAGCCTGGGGAGGATCCTGTCTGTCAGGTCCAGAGCGTTGGCGATACCTAGAATGGCACGACACTCATTACACCTGCCTGCATACAGCAAGACTAAGGGCAGCCCATATGAGGAAATGGCTATGAGAGTTGAATGGATGGAATTTAAATATAGAAATGGGTAGACGTATGTATGCAGTTTTAGGGTGAAATCTTCAGATAAATTCTTATATATTAACTAGAAATTGTAACGGCCAATGAAACGTGTATACCAGAGACGGTGTATATTGTTTAACACTGTATATTCGGGGGTTCTTACCGATGAGACAGAGGCGGGACTTGGGCAGGTAGGGCCACTCAAAGATGGTGTAGAGAACATCTTGGGCCTTGCTGTCCAACTGGTCCATTTCATCCAGGACTAAAAGACTGGGGAGAGAAAGAAGGTTAATAGACAAAACGTATCAGTCGGCAACATGTAAATCCTCTCTCAAATATGTGTTGTTTGTTTAGGGTGTAAATTCAGAGTAATTGGACAAAGAAAACTCAACTTTTTTTTTTCTTTGCAAAAGTGATTTCAATTTTAGTTCAGGGTTATAGATACTCACACAGTGGGCCCTGTGCTGGTCAGCAGTTTCTGCAGCTTGGTGTCGGTGTGGCCCCCGGAGGCCCCCAGCTTCTCTGCCAGCAAGGGGAAGATGGCATGGGAGCTACGTAGAGACATACAGTTTAACACCACTGTCTGAATCTCCTTCAGCTCATCCTGGATCAAGAGAGGAAATAGTTAAATTCATGTAACAGAAATCAATGGGGTTAAATTTACACAGGGTTCAGGGCTGTACACAAGGGGTGGAATTAAGTGATGCTGCACCTTATGGTAGAGGTGTAAGGTAATTTTAGAGTATTGGGATCCACTCAAGATTCAACACTAGGCTAATGAATGTTGCAACAGATCCAATGCTAGGCTAATGCTAACAATTAACCTATCATTAACAAAGCGGAGGCTAACGCAAACAGTGGCGCTAACCTTCATCTCCTGCAACACACAGTTGAGGCAAGCCGTCTTGCCGGTGCCGGGGGCTCCAGAGATGTAGAGGCTGGCCGGGCTGGCCTTCAGGGCCTTGTCCTCCAGGAAGGAGCGGATGAAGGACCTCTCAGCCTCCCGGGATAGCAGGCGCTCTGGGACGGCCGTGTGGAGGGCCTGCTTCACACTATGGAACTTAGACTCTGGAGAGGGACCGGAGAATGGGTTCATAGTTTGCCTTAAGTCTATATGAAGTGAACATTTAAAATAATGAGCAAATCAAATAAAGGCACACATTTCTCTTTGGAGTTTAATGCTTTTCATTTGCACTTGAGAAAAAGATACGAGGGAAGAGAACATGAGGGAGGAGAAAAGAAAGAAGAGGAAGAGACTGTGAGAGACATGTCTTACTTTCAGCAAAGAGGCGGACCACGGGTGTCTCCTCTGATCGGGGACATGGGCTCCCACTGGGGGTCTCATGCAGTCTGCTGGGGGAGGCCCTGGGGCGGGAGATGGGCTGCCGTTTGGGGGATAGAACGGGGGAGTTCTCATCAAAGCCCAGCTTGTGGGGGGAGGACAGGTTAAGGCGGGTCTGTTTGGGAGGAGAGCCCAGTAGGTTGGCACTGAGGTTACAGCCATTTTCATCTCCTGGGAAACACACAGAAGACAGATGGTTAGGTTAGAAACAAGATGTCTGTCTTTCGGATAGCACTTAACGAGAAACAACATGTCTGTCTTTTCGATAGCACGTCACGTTCGCATCAAGAGTTGAAATAATTACTTAATTTTGAGCATGGTGGTTTATCAGCTTAGACCTTGCACAGGATATGTAAAAATCACAAACTGCCTAAAGTTTTAGACAGTGAAACACTTTCAAAGTTGTGTATAATAACAATCCCATACCTGTGCGTTTGCGAGGGCTGAGGGGTATTCTTGGGGTCAACCTTGGGCACAGAGTTATGCCTTTGAGGGCCACGGGCCCGTGTGAGGGGGGCATTAGCTGGACCCTCTCTGGAAGGGACTGCGGTTTAGAAGCCTCCACGGAGCAGAGGGACTGGGTCTCCTTCAGCTGGGATGTGCTCTTGGAGGGGGTGCTTTTTGAGTCAACCCTAGAGGACTTGCGTCTGGGGAACTGGAGGATGGGCTGAGCCTTAGACCGTGTACTGGGCATCTTCGCTGTGAGCACTTAGAGTCCAGACCTATTTCAAAAGACTGAGGGGGGAAGAGATAAAGGTCAGCCATTGTGACAACACCCATGAATAGATAGACAGATAGCAAGAAAAACAATTGTCTTGTGTTCAAGAGTGACTTGAAATTAGTGAATACAGAAGAGGTACAGAACCGCTTAATAGTAAATGATACCATCCATCCTAGCGATCAGGCCTACCCTGATCGAAGTAGTTCCAGTATTTCCCACGCAAGTTAATGTTATAACTGCTAAGCATGACTCCCTCGATTTACAAGTGTGTGCTGTCTTTGTGCCGTTGTTGCACTGTTGTCAATCAACATCACAAAAGGTTAGCCCGAATGTTCGACTGTATAGTGGCTATGCAACAATTTGCTAATTTCCGGGGTCATCAGAATGGTGTGAATTCTCACTAAATACTGTATCTGCAGACTCAATGGCGCCAACAATACGTGTCCTCATTTGTGGCGCCAACAGCACAAACATTAACATTGAAATGTCGTAAAATACCACAATCAAAGAAAAAACTGGACATATATTTGCTGTTTTCGACAAACTGCTTTATATCTGACTAGTTAGTTAAACTTGACTGATAATAATCCCCCCAGTATGCTACGGAAACTCGCTCGCAATACATCTATCCCGAAATTCTGACCAAAAAAAACGAAAAACTATCCCGTTAAATCTAACGTAATGCTACAAGTTTACACGTTTCAAACATGCATTGAAACTAGTGTTACCTTATTTCCGTTCTTGATTAAGACGTATACGGGCCACTCGTCTAGATTGATTTCGTGTGCTGTCTCTGGCGCGCTCTAGTCTGACTGACTAAGAAACAAAACTTGCGCCAAATGTCTGAACTCCTCCCCAATCAGCTGGACTTCCCGCAGCTAACGTCTGATTTGTCCTTCTTGCGTCGTTTTGTTATTTCCCAGGCTCTCATTGGTTCATCTTCGATTGTCAGGGAGCGTCAGTGTCTACGTCACACAAGTACATGGTGGCGGGAGTTTCAATAATATATATTTTGGCGGACTGGAAATTTCCCGGGAAACTCAGCATTGTCTGGTGTAACATTTAACACAATATTCTCTGGTGTTGATAGTAACTTGGTTTCAGTTTAAGAGAATTACTAGAACTTCTGCATCTGTGCTCTGGCATACGTATCGAAATATTTTTTTTAATGATGCTACATGTGTATAACTGAAAAACCAACTAATTTCAGTTATTTGTTTCTGTGTAAGCTATTTCAAACATTGTTAACTTCCACAATAAATTACTGTAAATTGCATCTGCAAGAAGCTTAAAAGATGGATGATAGAGATGTTGATAAAGAGTCAAATACAATGGACACCAAAACAATCATGTACCCCTTTTCCCCCCAAAAGCATATATTTATTTCAAATGATAAAACATGGTTGATTAACAAGTGAAATGAACAGGGTGAGAACATGAGAATCACACATAGTCAATGAGTCACCTGTGTGAGACTAAACATATCCATCAATCACACAAGTTACACACACTGTCAGACACAGAGAAGTGCTGCAAAGAGACCCGTCTCTCTGGCTGTCAGACAAAGCCCACAACTGGACTGTTGTTAAACATTTTAATCAATTTCCTCCCTATATTACAAGCTTTTTACAAACATTAAAATATATCAATAACTACGATTACCATATTTCTCATACTTTATGTAAATATACATTATTTATTGCATTTTTAATAGACTCACTTTTATTTTTATCAAATGCACTGGTACCGATAAGTATGACAATAGATGTGTAAGGCAACAACCAGCCTGAGGACTACATAAAAGGAATGGAGAAGAGAAAGGAATCTATTCTCGTGTAGCTGGTCCATGTAGTTCTCTTTCACTGTAGTGGAATCATAACAGAAATCACAAAGCTACAATGTAATGACAGCTTAGGTATCACACATTTAGGAGCTCCTAAGTCATAAAAATTATATAAATCCACCATGACGACATTTCTGGGGCCTACTCTGCCCAAATAGTTCCCTGTTGAAGTTTCCCATAGGTACAGATCTAGGATAAGATTCCCTCCCCAATCCAAACCTTAAAACATTAGTAGGGAAAATACAAAACTGACCCCAAATCAGCACCTAGGAGCAATTTCACCCTACACCTTCTTCTGGCACTTAGGTGTTTCCTTTTTGGTTAGTTGCTACCAACGAGAAGTGAGAATACAAACAAAATCGTTCCTTGCATAGGAATGCATTAAAAACTCAAGCATTATGGTATCCCTCTGGCCAGGATACAGTCTATTCCAAAGGGCCACCAGCAATAAAATCAAATATTCTAGTTTCAAAAAATACATTTTTTTTTTTTTTTTTTTTTAAGGAACTTCAGAAAGACAGGGTTGAATGACTGACAGCCCTGCAAAGCTACCCTTGGTCCAAAGAAAGGAATGAGGGTAATAATTTATCCATGATCGCCCCATTGTGGCAGGAAACAGGAACAGCATTGAATAAAGTGAAAGTAGAATTTCATACAGTACTCTCAAACGCCTTCCTTGATCAATAAAGTAAAGGAGCTTTGGCAGCTAACGATCATTAAAGAGGAGCGGCAATGATCCCTGACACATTTCGTAGTGTTGACAAAATGAAGAAGCATTTATGTTTTGTTTCGAATAAATCTAGACTGCAACCCATCAGAGCAGCAGTTTCTGTTCTCCTCTAGTGTAAAAACATGGCATTCACAGACGCCACGGTTAAGCTGTTATGCTGCCACAGAGCAATGCCATGAGGAAGAACAAAAAAATATCTAGTTGGGAATGCTCCTCACAGTCTTTGCACGGTGTCACGCACTGTCAGCAAGACTCGCCCTCTCATAACATGACAAGCATTCAAGTAATTTCT
Organism: Salmo salar; assembly: GCF_965601325.2. Taxonomy (NCBI): domain Eukaryota; kingdom Metazoa; phylum Chordata; class Actinopteri; order Salmoniformes; family Salmonidae; genus Salmo; species Salmo salar. Next base: position 57,755,756 of record NC_138292.1, read on the forward strand.
CCTATCCCTGTTTCATACCAAAAAACTAAGTCATTTCTGTGTGACGCAAACGACAGCTTTCCTAAGTGTGAGAGGCCCCTCATTCTACTCCACCCAACTATTGGCACATCAAGGTAGGAGAGAATTCTATTCCACACCTTACCTTCTCAGGGCACTGGAAGTGCGGCATTTTAAAAAACCTATAGAAAACACACCACGTACTATAGATACCAACTGACACCCAACGCATTTTTGGCGACGTTAGTGTGTCCCCTATTTTGTCCTACAGACGACACAGTTACTGCGGTTAACGATAGAACATTTAAAAAACATTATTTCATATATCGCAGGAAATCATCATCATTATGGATTATGCACACATTTCAAAAGATGGAATGCAGAATTCTTCGTTGGCCCTGCTGCTATAAAGTATAATCAATGCAATGTCCCCCCCCCCCCCATCTTGCAGAAAGATTGGCTTGTGGCCACTTCACAGTCAAACAGGTCAGTTCCTCAGCACCTCAGTGGGTTTTGTTCTATCATGCTGAAACAGAAGTGTCTGAAGTGTTTGTGGAAAAGAGAGCTACTGGTAGTGTAGGGTTTGTAAAAAAGTCGAACAAGACTAGTGAACTTTCTATAGTGTTTGGGGGTTGACTTGCTTCCGCCTGGTCATATAAAGTGTCTACGTTTAGGCCTGTGTGTGTTTCAAGTGTCGTGCCACTCCCCTGAACGTCCTCTGATTAGACCGAGTGACTTATTAAAGTCCTTTTGCTCCTGAATTCCATAGTTCACCTTGCCAATGGTGGCGCTGGAGGTACTCCCCGGATCATGCCTACAGGAAGTAGAGGAAACAAAAGGTTACATCAGGTCAGTTCTTAACTCCAAAAACAACCGTTTCGCTCTTTATTTTCTATAAATCTTTTCTCAATTCCTCGCATCATTCTTAAAACGCATGGGAGAAGAAGGGAAGGGACCATGGACCTTCTCCAATACGATTGCAGAGGCAGCAAGTCGACAGAATGCGAGGAATCACGGAAAGACGACTTGAAAGAGCCCATATTCGCTTTAACTCAATCCCAGCTGACATTCCATATGGTAATAACATTGTGACACAGTAGTGCAGAGGCCATATATTGGATGTTGTGTACAGTATGTATGCAGGCAGTGGTGTGGAGAATGAATTAAGCCTAAGCCTGTACCTGGTCCAGGTTTATTGCTTTTGCTGGGGTAGATCTTGGTGAAATTCCTATATTCCTCAGGGGGTGGGAAGTCCTCCACTGGGTGGAAGTCAAACTTGGACTCAAAATCCTCTGAGGGTTCAGAAAGGTAAAGGGTCAACACAACAATGTAAGTCAAGATAGCACTAAACTAGCAAAAAAATGAAGGCCAAGACCTTATTACAGTAATAGAATGAATAAAGTACAGTAACATTTTAGCATTGGTCCAGCATATAAACAAATTAGAAGTCATGTATTTTTGACTTCTCGAGCTTGCTCTAGTAATTTCCATTTCCATTAACAATGCCATGCACAATGGTCAGTTCTCCTGGAAACTTTAATTTGACTATGAACTCTATGAATGCTCTGGGTTGGTCACAATTTAAGAGGAACATTTGCATGACTGAGCTGGCATTTGAATATGGGGCTATAATACCTGACAATCTACTACCAACAACAACTAGGCTACTAGTGTCTCCAACATGTCTGTTGGTTTGAGAACTAACAAATGGCCATAGTGTTCCAAAGTAGACCGTGTTCAGATCTGTGGAGGCTAATACCCAACACAAGAGATTCTAAAGCGAAGAAAAGCCATCAATCACATCATATTAATCAAACGCAGTGACAGTTGCTCAAAAACTGGACTTGCAAGAACACCAGAAAGTACAGGGGACACTGACGACCAAGACTGGGAGATGGAGGAAATGAGCCTGTCCTGACTCACCTATATTGGACTTGGAGGAAGAGGAGTGTCCGTTGCGGATGGGCGGGGGAGGCGGCGGGGGTCCAGTGCGGGAGGAAGATGAAGGGGGTGGAGGGGGCCTGGGCCCCCGGGTGTGGTGGGGTGGCTCCGAGGAGGTGGTGTTGGGAGTGACAGCACTGTGGATCCGGTAGGGGGGCGGGGGAACAGGGGCTTGCCCACCACCCCCGTTTCGTGACCCAGGATTGGGTGCAGAAGGGGCTGCATCAGTAGCAAACAAAACACACACAATAGTAAGACCATGATGATGCCTGATTAAAATAATCACATAGCAGCAAACATGTCCCTTCCAACCTGTAACTTTCTGAAAAATGTATGTACTGTACTCTACAGTAAACTGAAGTTGTATAGCGCATTCGGAAAGTATTCAGACCCCTTGACTTTTTCCCACATTTGTTACGTTACAGCCTTATTCTAAAATGTATTAAATTGTCCCCCCCACCCCTCATCAATATACTGTAATTTCCGGACTATAAGCCGCAACTTTTTTCCCACGCTTTGAACCTCGCGGCTTAATGGATTTTTCCCGCTTTCAATTTGTTATTTTTTATTTAAAAAACACCTTCTGTGACGTGCACAGTTTTTTGGCGGCCTGAAGCTTTCATTAGACCAATGAAATTGCCGAACGGGTTAAGGTCAAACAACTTTTTTGTTTACTGTTTAGATTAAATCGAGTGCTCTCAAACTTCCCACCATTCTGATTACGGTAGTCATTTTGTCACCCTCATCATGGCAAAGACAGGGAGAAATGCATATGATGCAGCTTTCAAGTTGAAGGCGATTGATCTGGCTGTTAGAAAAGGAAATGGAGCTGCTGCACGGGAGCTTGGTCTTAATGAGTCGATAAGACGTTGGAAACAGCAGCGTGAGGAATTGACTCAGTGCAAAAAGACAATTAAAGCTCACTGCAAATGTTTTATTTTTTGTTACAAGCCGTGTTTCATTAAAGCCTATTTATTTTTGTTACAAGCCGTGTTTCGTTAAAGCCTGTGTAAAGTTCATTTGTTTCAATGTACCGGTAGGCACCTGCGGCTTATAGACATGTGCGGTTTATTTATGTTCAAAATAATCCTTTTTTTTCCAATTCAGTGGGTGCGGCTTATATTCAGGTGCGCTCAATAGTCTGTAAATTACGGTACACACAACACCCCCTAACAAAGCAAAGCAAAAACAGGTTTAGACATTTTTGCAAATTTGTAAAAAATAAAATAAAAAATGAAATATCACATTAACAAACATTCAGACCCTTTACTCAGTACTTTGTTGAAGCACCTTTGGCAGCGAATTACAGCCTCGAGACTTGTTGGTATGGTGCTACACCTGTATTTGGGGAGTTTCTCCCATTCCTCTCTGCAGATCCTTTCAAGCTCTGTCAGGGTGGATGGGGACCGTTGCTGCACAGCTATTTTCAGGTTTGTCCAAAGTCCGGGCTCTGTTTGGGCCACTCAGAGACTCGTCCCGAAGCCACTTCTGCGTTGTCTTGGCTGTGTTCTTAGGTTCGTTGTCCTGTTGGAAGGTGAACCTTTGCCCCAGTCTGAGGTCCTGAGCACTCTGGAGCAGGTCTTCATCAAGGATATCGCTGACTAGTCTCCCAGTCCCTGCTGCTGAAAAACATCCCCACAGCATGATGTTGCCACCACCATGCTTTACAGTAGGGATGTTGCCAGGTTTCCTCCAGACATCACGCTTCGCATTCGGGCCAAAGAGTTCAATCTTGGTTTCATCAGACCATAGAATCTTGTTTCTCATAGCCTGAGAGTCTTTAGGTTCCTTTTGTCAAACTCCAAGTGGGCTGTCATGTGCCTTTTACTGAGTTGCTGGTCTTGGTCACCTCCTTGAGCAAGGCCCTTCTCTCTCGATTGCTCAGTTTGGCTGGGCGGCCAGCTCTAGGAAGAGTGTTGGTGGTTCCAAACTTCTTCCATTTAAGAACGATGGAGGCCACTGTGTTCTTAAGGACCTTCAACGCTGCAGAAATGTGTTGGTACCCTTCCCCAAATCTGTGTTGCGACACAATCCTGTCTCTGAGCTCTACAGAGAATTCCTTCTACCTCATGGCTTGGTTTTTGCTCTGACATGCACTGTCAACTGTGGGACCTTATATAGGACAGGTGTGCCTTTTTAAATCATGTCCAATCAATTGAATTTTCCACAGGTGGACTTGAAGTTGTAGAAACATCTCAAGGATGATCAATGGAAACAGGATGCACCTGATCTCAAATTCGAGTCTCACAGCAAAGGGACTGAATACTTATGTAAATTGTCCTTGAGTGGTACAAACTTATGTTTATTTTCAATACATTTGCAAAAATGTTGAAAAACCTGTTTCGCTTTGTCAATATGGGGGTAATGTGTTTAGATTGATGAGGGAAAAAAAACAGTGAATCCATTTTAGAATAAGGCTGTGACGTAACAAAATATGGAAAACTTCAGGGGGTCTGAATACTTTCCAAATGCACTGTATGTCCTTAAATAACAGACCATGCCCAAGGGACCAGGACTGGTCAGGTTGCAAGAAAGACTAGATACTGTAGGCTGGCAAAGAGAGAGAGAACAAGAACGCAAGGAATGCCAGAATATTCCAGAGAACTTGTGGAATGCAGAGAAACCAGGAGGCCTCAGCCATCTAATGACAATTTGAGGCTGCGCATTCAAAATGCTCAATTCCAAATCAACCCCTAGGTCCTACTTCATGTAGGTCTGAAAAGGTGGAGCAATTGTTATATTGCAATTACCATTAGAGCTGTCCCCCCCCCCCCACAAAAAAAAAAATCTTGGTTGACCGAGAGTCGCGTGTTCTTTCGACCAATCGATTGGGTGAAATTTTTAAAAGGTGTATTTTTCAATATATATTTTTCAAAATTAACTATGTAGGCTACTGAGCTTGTCTGATGCTTTCATTAAAAAACACAAATTGCTAAAGCGGGAGGGAGCCAGAGATCAATATAGCCTAACCAGAAGAACAAAGGCCTACTCCTGACCCTCCTCTGCCTGCTGCTGCCGGTAATAGGCTACAACAGCGGGTCGGTAACCTTTTCCATTAACTAGCAAACTTGCAACAGTGTATAAAATATTCTGGGCCCTCAGTTTCCCACACCAGTGAGCCCCAGACAAACAGACACAGCTGTAGGCTATTTGCGCAAGGGATAATAAGTAATCCTTAGGCCTATTTTATGACGTTTCCACCGGATCAGAACATTATTTTTTTCCCCCCTTTCATGCTGAGTGGTGGGATAATCGAAAGTGAGAGAGCTGGAAAGATTGTTCAAATAGGCTACATTGAGGAACTATTGTCATTCTCAATGGATGTAGAAACATACTTTGTTTACTTGATGTTTGAGACGAAGAAAAATATACTTTGAGAAGCTCCACAGGGATGGCGAGTTAAGACAATCAGAAATGGTATCAGATCCCCAAATGGACACATTTATCGGTCGACATTTGCGCGCAGGCCAGGTAGACTAGACCTACTTCTATATGTATAAATCAGGTGCGTGTCCTTACTCAAGATTGACAATAACACTCCAAACAAAAGACAATGAACACATTGACAACTCGTAAATCGAATGAACTAAACCAAAACTTCTCACAAGTGTAGCCTAGGTGGTGCGCTCTGCAAACAACGTGCCCACTCCTACAATGACAACAGTAAGACTGTAATAATCATTTAAAGACTGCATTAACAGAAATGACAGTAACCAAACAAACATTGTAGATTAGAAATTATGGGAATTAACTGTAAATGTACTACTGGTGTGCCATCCCCATGGCCTCCACAATGGATTAGTCCACTCAGACAGGCATGAATCAGACCAGATTTTTTCAAATACATTTGCCACTGCTCGACAAAAAAAAATATCTTAGTCAACCATCAGCGTATAGACCAAACAATCGACTAAAATGGGGTCAGACCTAATTATCAGAGATAGAGGACTTTAGTGCCCAAAAGCCCAATTTAGCATGGGCCGGCAATTGGGGACATTCAACTGGGTGGGACTTCCTATGGTTAAGTAAGGATCACATGATTCCATCCGGGTCATCAGGAGGGATCAGCCAGTAATTTACAGTGCATTCAGAAAGTATTCAGACCCCTTAACTTTTTCCACTGTTACATTACAGCCTTGTTCTAAAATTGTTTAAATTACAATCTACACACAATACCCCATAATGACAAAGCGAAACAGGTTAAGAATTTTTTGCAAATTTATTAAAAATAAAAATCAGAAATACCTTATTTACATAAGTATTCAGACCCTTTGCTATGAGATGTGAAATTGAGCTCCGGTGCATCCTGTTTCCATTGATCATCCTTAATGTTTCTACACCTTGATTGGAGTCCACCTGTGGTAAATTCAATTGATTGGACATGATTTGGAAAGGCCCACACACCTGTCTGTATAAGGTCCCACAGTTGACAGTGCATGTCAGGGCAAAAACCAAGCCATGAGGTCAAAGGAATTGTCCGTAGAGCTCAGAGACAGGATTGTGTTGAGGCACAGATCTGGAGAAGGATACCAAAAAAACATGAGCAGTATTGAAGGGCCCCAAGAACACAGTGGCCTCCATCATTCTTAAATGTAAGACGTTTGGATCCACCAAGAATCTTCCTAGAGCTGGCCACCCAGCCAAACTGAGCAATTGGGGGAGAAGGGGCTTGGTCAGGGAAGTGACCAAGAACCCAACGATCACTCTGATAGAGCTCCTCTGTGGAGAGGGGAGAACCTTCCAGAAGGACAACCATCTCTGCAGCACTCCACCAATCAAGCCTTTATAGTAGAGTGGCTAGACTGAAGCCACTCCTCAGAAAAAGGCACATGACAGCCCACGTGGAGTTTGTCATAAGGCACCTAAAGACTCTCTGACCATGAGAACCAAGATTCTATGGTCTGATGAAACCAATATTGAACTCTTTGGCCTGAATGCCAAGTGTCACGTCTGGAGGAAACCTGGCACCATCCATACGGTGAAGCATGGTGGAGGCAGCATCATGCTGTGGGGATGTTTTCTGCGGCAGGGACTGGGAGACTAGTCAGGATAGAGGGAAAGATGAACGGAGATAAGTACAGAGAGATCCTTGATGAAAACCTGCTCCAGAGCGCTCAGTACCTCAGACAGGACAACTACCCTAAGCACACAGCCAAGAAAATGCAGGAGTGGCTTCGGAACAAGTCTTTGAATGTCCTTGAGTGGCCCAGCCAGAGGCCGGACTTGAACCCGATCGAACGTCTCTGGAGACCTGAAAATAGCTTGAGAGGATCTGCAGAGAAGAATGGGAGAAACTCCCCAAATACAGGTGCATCATTCCCAAGAAGACCTGAGGCTGGAATCGCTGCCAAAGGTGCTTCAACAAAGTACTGAGTAAAGGGTCTGAATACTTATGTAAATTTGATATTTAAATGTATGAATTTGCAAACAGTTCTAAAAACCTGATTTTGCTTTGTCATTATGGGATATTGTGTGTAGATTGATGAGGGAAAAAAACAATTCAATCCATTTTAGAATAAGGCTGTAACGTAACAAAATGTGGATAAAGTCAAGGGGTCTGAATACTTTCCGAATGCACTGCATACTTGTGAGCAAACGTTCCATAACTGCAGGTGGCAGTAAATCGGCAATCTTGGCTTCATACCTGTTCCAACAACACACTACAGGTAGCAGTATGCCCCCTTTCAGTTTGTTTGCCAACTCATAGAAGTAGTAGAAGAAAATTGACTCAATGGCACTGCCCATGCTCTGACACCATAATGAGACATATAAAATATTGAGATGTCTAAGACTATGGCTACTACCCATCCTTTCCTTTCAGACCATGAAATTGTGAGTGGAAGAAACGATTGATTTGGAAAAGGTCATTACCCTTTGTGACGGTAGTCCCTTGATAAGACTAAGGGCTCCCCATTATAAACATTGAGCTGTGTTCTAGTACCTGATCTCTTGCTGGGGGGCTCCCTGGCGGGTGGGGGTGGTCTGCCACCCCCTGGAGGTCCTGCAGATGGCGAGGGGGGTGGAGGAGGTGCGTGATTGCGTCCGCCGTAGCTGCCGCCTGAGTTCTTCTTGTGCAGTGAGTTGTGCCTCCGGGGAAGTTTCGGAGCCCCATCTACACCATGGTGCCCCATGGGGCCGTTGGAGGTGCCCGCAGAGGGGTGCCTGTAAGGCGGGGGCGGCACTGAGGACCCCCCAGTGGGCGGCCGCGTGGAGGAAGGAGGCGGTCTCGATGAAGGAGGGGGGCCAGAGCTGGGCGGAGCCGGGCCTCTTTGCGGCGGCGGGGGGAGGGGCTTCTCCCTGCTGTTGTTGGAGCCTACTTGGGCCTTTTGTTGCGAGGTTGACGGGACATTGCTGTGGTAACCACCTCGGTTAAACGGCGGGGGAGGAGCTGGGGCGGATGTGCTAGGCTTCATGCCCCCTGTCGAAGAAGGTGGAGCGGGTGGGGCTGATGTGCTGTGTTTCATGCCTGAAGGAGGGGGAGGGGCTGAGCCTGAAGTACTGTGCTTCATGCCCCCAGTGGAGGAGTGGGAGGAGCTGGCACTGGTTGGGGGGCGGGAGATGTCGGGGAGAGAGGGGCGGAGGGAGCGCTGGGGCTCCGGGGGGGAGGGTTTGTCTCTTGGGGAGGGTTTGTCTCCTGGGGAGGGGGAGGTAGAGCGGCCTGGGGTGGACCGGGGGGCTGCAGGTCTGGAGCCTGGGGGACGCAGGGCGGATCTGCCCACTGTGGCGTCTGGAAGGAAGGCATAGAAACACACATTTTAGAACACTATGCATAAATACACCCATTCACGTACTTTCACCCATACACATCAAGCTTCATGGCAAATGTAGAACATCCAGTAGCCTGGATGCCATTTTCTGCAGTATATTTATAGTAGCATATTTATATAGGGCCCTATAAAATCCATGCTGTAGAGAACACGGACGGAATCACAGAATCCAGACCAAATATTCAAAAATGTATTGAACTTAGCAGGAAATAAACTAAATGTATTGAACTTAGTCATTAATTTGCCCAAGTTAATCATAAGACCTGAACAAAAAATGCATCAGTGATTCGTATTTTCATGCAACTTTCTGAAATGACACAGAAATGCCCGTCTGTGTTTGTGTGTGCGTGCATATGTCCACACTTTGTGTAGTCGTTAGCGATAATACTAATGATAACCTTCTTCTGGTAGAGATCCCAATTAAATGTTAGGCTACTTTGTAGTTATGCCTATCTGGCAGAATGATATCATGATTATTTGCATCAATCCAGTGGCCATTTGTTTTGCAAACTCGGAAATTACGAGCGCTACAGAAAGGCCCCTAACCAAACAGTCTCTTGCTGGTGCAAACTTGCATTAAACTACACCCAAAAATCTAAATAAGCATTGCTGTGGACTTAGAACATTCAATTTGGTTGTTTTTCTATTAAAAGCTGCAATATGTAACTTTTTGGGGGTGACCTGACCAAATTCACATAGAAATGTCATTCTCATTAAAAGTGGTAGATGTGTGCCATTTCTATGCTTCCTGTTCTTAAGTTTTGTTTTTTGAGTCTTTTACACCAGCTTCAAACACCATATTTTTGGTTATGGAAAATATTTCACAGCAGCTTATGATTCTCTACACTAAACTTGCTTGAAATTAGGCGATAAGAAATATTTACTAAATTAACTATTTATTGAACTAAATTGTTGGTATGTAAGCATTTCACGATAAGGTTGTATTCCGCACATGTGACAAATAATTTTTTTATTTGACTATTAGAATTGTAGCAAGCAGGAAATGTTCTCCCCAATTTCATGGTATCCAATTGGAAGTAGTTACAGTCTTGTCTGTACGGGAGTTGCAGCGATGAGACTCGGAAGAGGCGAAGGTCGAGAGCCATGCGTCCACCGAAACACAACCCAACCAAGCCGCACTGCTTCTTGACAATGCCCATCCAACCCGGAAGCCAGCTGCACCAATGTGTCAGAGGAAACACCGTACACCTGGCGACCGTGTCAGCGTGCACTGCGCCTGGCCCGCCACAGGAGTCACTAGTGCACGATGAGACAAGGATATCCCTGCCGGCGAGTTTACAGGGCCGCATTTACATTGTAATCATGTGTAGTAAATTCTGCTTACCTCCAGCTCCAACTGATCGTAGTTTTGGCATGCCCCCTGCGAAAAGGCCTCCAAGGCCTACCCCTGAACCACCACTGCTCCCTCCTCCTCCACCTCCTCTACCACTTTCCTTTGGTTCTTGGGAAAGCAGAGTTACAAATGTCCTTGTTACACTGTTGTGTTGATAATGCTTGCATTAACACTGTTGAAAGCCATTTGTGGCAAAGAATTGTGCATGTATAGTACCAGACAGAAAAGTTGACACCTACTCATTCAAGGGTTTTTCTTTACTTTTTGTATTTTCTACATTGTAGAATAATAGTGAAGACATCAAAACTATGAAATCATGTAGTAACCATAAAAAATAAAATATTTGAGATTCTTCAAGGTTTGCACACTCTTGGCATTCTCTCAACCTGCTTCACCTGGAATGCTTTTCTAACAGTCTTGAATGAGTTCCCACATATGCTGAGCACTTGTTGGCAGATTTTCCTTCACTCTGCAGTTCAACTCATCCCAAACCATCTCAATTGGGTTGAGGTCGGGTGATTGTGGAGGCCAGGTCATCTGATGTAGCACTCCATCACTCTCCTTCGTAAAATAGCCCTTACACAGCCTGAAGGTGTGTTGGGTCATGGTCCTGTTGAAAAACAAATGATAGTCCCACCAAGCGCAAACTAGATGGGATGGCGTATCGCTGAAGAATGCTGTGGTAGCCATGCTGGTTAAGTGTGCCTTGAATTCTAAATAAATCACTTACAGTGTCACCAGCAAAGCACCCGCACTGCTCCTCCATGTGGAGATCATCCATTCACTTACTATGCATCTCACGAAGACAGGGCGGTTGGAACTAAAAATCTCAAATTTGGACTCAGACGAAAGGAAACATTTCCACCGGCCTAATGTCCATTACTCGTGTTTCTTGGCCCAAGCAAGTCTCTTATTCGTCTCCTTTAGTTGTGGTTTATTTGCAGCAATTCGACCATGAAGTCCTGATTCTCAGTCTCCTCTGAACAGTTGATGTTGAGATGTGTCTGTTACTTGAACTCTGTGAAGCATTTATTTGGGCTGCAATTTCTGAGGCTGGTAACTCTAATGAACTTATCCTCCGCAGCAGAGGTAACTCTGGGTCTTCCTTTCCTGTGGCGGTCCTCATGAGAGCCAGTTTCATCATAGCACCTGATGGTTTTTGCGACTGCACTTGAATAAACGTTCAAAGTTCTTGACATTTTCCGGATTGACTGACCTTCATGTCTTAAAGTAATGATGGACTGTCATCTCTCTTTGCTAATTTGAGCTGTTTTTCCATAATATGGACTTGGTCTTTTACCAAATAGGGATATCTTCTGTATACCCGACTACCTTGTCACAACACAACTGATAGTCACAAAAACATTAAGGAAAGAAATTCCACAACTTAACTTTTGCCAAGGCACACCTGTTAATTGAAATGCATTCCAGGTGACTACCTCATGAAGCTGGTTGAGAGAATGCAAAGCTGTCAAGGCAAACAGTGGTTACTTTGAATAATCAAAAATATATTTTGATTTGTTTAACACTTTTTTTGGTCACTACATGTGTTATTTTATAGTTTTGATGTCTTCACTATTATTATACAATGTAGAAAATAGAAAAAATAAAGAAAAATCTTGAAATGAGTAGGTGTGTCCAAACTTTTGACTGGTACTGTACGTATACATACATGTATAGTCTGTGTGTGTGTCTGTGTGTCTGTGTGTCTGTGTGTGTGTGTCTCAGCAGGAAATGAGGAGAGTGCAAAGGTTAGTTTCTATCTCCTATATGTTTACTATGCTACTTACTCTCTATAACAGGTGCACTTCTGTCATTGACCACTCCAACCTTCTTCAGCCTGGCTCCTTTGGAGATATCAGAGAGCAACGCTCCTCTCCCCTTCGCCTCATCCCGATTCAACTTAGGTGCTGTAGTGTTCGCCTGAGGAGAGGATATGAGCAAACCACCATGTTAGTTAGGTTGACCATGTCAAAGAGAATAACATGAACTGCACAAGGTACCGTCGTTATAGCAACAGATAAAATAGATGGCAATGCAGCATTATGGTGCAAGTTGATAGTAATCCACATGGTGCCTGCGTGGGTGTGTGTTTGGCCAGCTCTGACCTTTTTTGGTTTGTGTTTGTATTTTTTTTAAAGGTAAAAACTGCATCAATGAAATGCAGCCTTTATAAACATGGCATAGCAACCCTAGAAATCATACTATGTGAAATGTGGGCATAATAATATATTTGGCATAGTATCTTACACCAGTAGGTGTCGTATCATCCGTAACAATACAACAGCAAATAATTAGTTATTTTATCATGTAGTTATGAATCTCTAGAAACCCTTCAGCGGACTTGTGAGTTTTGTCATGTTTTGAACATCGGTTTAGGAGCTGGACTGACCTGGTTGAAGGTGGGGGGAGGCGGGGGTCCTGGAGGAGGAGGGGGAGGAGGAGGAACGGGCATCCTGTCCCTCTGTGGGCACCTTGGGGAGGAGGTTTGTTCACCGTCTCAGCTCTGGGTACACCCTCAAACTCCTGCGAAACAAGACAGAGGGGAGACTCGGCACAGTCAAATACACACAACAAGGTCAAAAATATACACTCCTGAACTAAACTGGGGTCAGAGTAAAATTGTACATCCTTGTAGTGTCATGTTTGACATTGGTGGACTGTATTGAACTCAGGTGAGTCAAGATATCATTGGGACATCTGTTCAAATACCATTACAATTCACCTCTATTTCTAGTTGTTGACTACAATGGTGGCGTGGACCACACTAAAAACAACTATTCTGTAATTCTACATGCATATACTCACTCTAGAATGATTCAGCTCAGTAGAGCTCCCCAAACCAGTTGGTTGGCTGGGCTGAGCTCATTGTGGATACGGACATATAGCACGTTGAGCTAGGCAGCAAACCCCACCCTCCTTCACTCACCCCTAAACTCCATTCCACAACCTACCTGTTAAGAGTGTTTGAACAGGTTTTCACAGAAGAGGAAAACAAATGGAATGTCATCGGGTGAGCTTGCCAGTGAGGCGATAAGGAACGGAAACGCAGCAGCCGTTGTAAGTTGCTACCTCAAGTGAGAGAAACCGAGAGTGGAGAGCACAGCCCGCCACTTCCTATTTCATCCATTGACAAGATCTGATGTTATTGTTTTTGCACTACCGGCACCAACCATTTATATCAATCAAAATGTCTTTAGAATCTCCCATAAATGTTCAATCGTGTTGAGATCTGGTGACTGACCAGGCATGGCATATGGTTAACATCATTTTCATGCTCATCACACCATTCAGTGACCACTCATGCTTCCACACGGGGCATTGTCATCCCAAGGGGGAATTTTTGTACATGACCCTAAGCATGATGGGATGTTAATTGCTTAACTAACTCAGGAACCACACCTGTATGGATGCACTTGCTTTCAATATACTTTGCATTCCTGATTTACTGTAGTGTTTTCATTATTTTGGCAGTTACCACTTGTACATGGCCTACTTGGAGAATTGCCAATGAACTACAATATTAAAACCTCAAAGGATTATGACATTCTTACAAGGTAGGGGAGGTGTACAGCTCCTTCTCCAACCTAATGTGTGACCAATTGAGTTCGTTTTCTGGTTTTGTGGACGGGGAAATAAACTAAGAGTAAAAAAAAGTGCCGATGTCAGTAACTATTTTGGGCCTAACGTCACAAAATAGCAACCCTAAAACGAGCAGGTCTGAGTCAGAAGTGTCACTTGAATTTCACTTTCTGATATGCAGAACATTTGACTAAGTTTGTTACTGAAATGTAAACACAGATTTGATAAGGGAACATTCCAAATCAGAAGTGGTCTCGGGTCGCTAGCCAATGTCTACGCACGCTCTGTCAATCTACAATAGGTGCCAGGTGAGCGAACCCAAAATCATCTAAATTATATATATTTTTAAATGCAATTCCTTCCTCTTGGCCTAAAAGTTGAACTACCTAACTGGACATTGTTTGAATTAATGTAGCAATCTAGGTAAAATGTATATCAAGTGAGTCAACTAGTTATTATCTGGATAACATGTTGATCTAACTAGCTGGGTGGATTGGCAGTGACTTACCCTGTCTCGAAGGATTGTGAGTCTCGTCTTCAATAACAACATGAATGGAAACTGCAGTTGTGGCAACTTTGCTAGTTAACACAATCCCAGGCAGTAGGCGGCTCTCTTGGTTACTTGCGAAGAAAATGTAATAAAAACTGGAGGACACTAGCAGCTAAATTAGCTTGCTAGCGAAATCAACTAAATCCAATGCCCAAAGTTAGCTTGCTAGCTAAGTTACTGTTTACTCGCGACAGCTGTCAAGTTAAATTTTGCTGGCGTCTTAACTATGGCTGTAAACAAGTTATATTTCGGTGCAAAAGCTAATTCGAGTTACGCGTAACTCCAGTTTATATCCTATTTTCATATACTTTTTATTCTGCTCTCCTCTTGACCAGCAAGCAAAGCGAGACTCTCGCTTCACAACTGTTTCTGTCGCTTCTCGGAAACCCGGAACTGGGCCGTCCAACACAAAATGGAGGCAGGCAGGTAACAGGATCACCGCCGACGAGTTTATCAACTGGGAAAACAGCGACCTGAAATATAATGAAACCTGTAGAAACGACCTATAATTAGTTTAGAAACTATGTGAGAACACCATCGAGTGTGGGGAGCAGGGTTCTCTTCTTGATTTTGCTCTTACAAGCAATATTTTACATGTATGCCATGAACACATGCATTTCAATGAGTCTGATACTTGTACAGTCAAGTGAACAAACTGTGATGAAATCATTGCACTTAGTGAATCTGAATTAATTTTACAAAAATATTGTGGATATCCCAGACATAGACAATCTGACACTAGGTATTTTGCAAAGATAATCACATCTTTATTTGAAAATTTTATAAAATGACTCCATTTGCATGAGATGTTGCATTGCCATTCACCCACATGACAGGAAAGGCACTGTTGAACATCTCTGCTCACTGGTGTACTGATATTTAGTTGTTGCATAATTCAGACCCAGGACACCAATTTAAACCTGGGTCAGGTTCATTAGGCACACATGGGAGCAAACGTTTTCAAATGGAAACGCACGTTTCGGGTAGTGCCTGCCGCCTCCATTTCAAGTAATTTGTTCCCATTTGGAACCTATTGAACAGGGCCCGGTTTCACAAAAGCATCTTAAGGCAAAGTTCATCGTTAGAACCTTTGTAGGCGCATCGTTTGAGCTGTTTCCCAAAACCATCGTTGGACTTAAACGCTCGAAATCGAATGCCTGGCTTAGACCACTCGTAGCACAGCTAAGTGCGTCGTTAGATGTTTTTTGCCCTGCCGCGTCACTTGATACACAGATCTCCGCTAAACATAAAATCACGTTTTTTTCGCCTCTGTGACTGCTGATAACTTCAGAACGGAGTTGACCTCAAATACAAAGATGCCAACATCTTTGCAATTGATACAAACAAGCGACGTATAAAAACATGCTTCAAATTAAAACAGATGACTGCATTAAAATATAGCCTACAGTAAGTAAGCTATAGGCCTATTTCAATAATATTGAAATACATTTAATGTTCAAGAAATTGTTCTATTTTGCTACTTGTATGATACCGTCTGTAATTTGTCTTAATATATTTCATGATGTGCCAAATCTTGATTTACCTAATATGTTAGCCATGTGATCTTTCTATGAGCTGATCCATCGTAAGTATCGTGAAATAATCAGAATGTTAAAGTTAGATTTGAATGGAAAGCTGATCAGAGATCAGCGTTGCCTTTATTCCGATCCTATCAGTATCGACGCACTTGGCGAACGTTCTCTCTGCCTAGTGTTTTGGGAACTATACAACGGGTGGGTCTAATCCTGGATGCTGATTGGTTCAAACCGCATTCCAACCGGTGTCTATTCCAAAAATGACCACCGGCTAAAGCTATGGCGTTGAAATGCCTATCTCCCATTTATTTTCGACAAGCATTTGATTTTCAACAGCGGAGATTTGTATAAATCTTGCCGTCTCTGACATTTGCAATATTGTTTCAAAATTGAAATTTGATCTCTAGCTGTCCCATAGTAATGAACGTTTCGGGAGTTGAGACGAGATTGGCTGAGAAAAGCTGTCTGCCTGTCGAAATCATCTGGCATATTTTTTATGGATATACACAAAGAAACGTCAATAGAAAAGAGGTCAAACGAAACGCAGCTAGTTTGCAGTCTTTCCTGCTACAGTTTGAAGGGATTGTGTTGTTGGCTAATTCAGTGTCCTGATGAGAAATGTCTCTGGAAAACAGCTTAAACAAACGCAAATGCAGCTACTTTGCTGTTATTCTGGCTGTACTGTTTGACGTGACTAAGTTAGCCGTAGTTGGCTAGCTAGCAAACGAGGGATAAGAATGTTGCCAGCCACTATGGTAATGAAAATATTTAGAAAGAACTGGGTTGTGTCCATAGATACAGAACAAAGAGAGTGAACGACTAGGTCGCTTCTCTGGCAACCGATATAATTAATCTTGTGGAAGGATGAAATGGTATGAATAAATTAAATGTTTATGATGTCAATCATTATTTGTTTGTTGGTAACCTATTGTATAAAAGTGATAATGTCCTCAAAGCCAGTGTTTGGATGATATATTGGCACTGTTTGCCAGCCCGAGACATCCATGCCAATATATCCTCCAAACACCAGCTTCACTGGCAATATCACTGAAATGTATGTGAGGAAAGATACATTGTTTAAACACTTGTAAGCCTAAGTGTCTTTGCTATCAGGAAACCGGGCCCAGGTTGGCTAAACTCTACATGACTTCAAGTGAACAGGCTAATTGCACGACTTCCATTAAGAAGTGCTATCAGTCCGTCCAGTGAGGCACTACCGATCAGATAAACTTCCATTGTTTGTTAGGCCATGATATTTGCTTGGAGAGCAGTGGTCATTCACCATAACCCAATCATTTAATCAGATGGCATAATTGATATAGATATGCAAATACTAGTGGTTTGATTCAATAATTTTTTTCACAGAGGTAAGCCTCAGCCAAGAGGTTGATTGACAAGCAACAGCGGCATTGCCTTTGTCATTAATCAATTGAATTACGGGAAGAAAAAAAATATTCCCTTTGATTTTCCACTTCTTCCCCTCAGGTTAATTTCAGTCCAATGTTCAGATCACCAATGCCAGGTTTCCTAAAAGCATCCTATGGGTCTAAGATGAACTTAGCCTTAAAATGTTTTTGGGAAACCGGGCTCAGATAGATTAACATCATGCGCTCAGCTTGCCTACACCACAAGTGTCCTCATTCTAAATGCACATGGCAGAGAGCAGCAGCACACATTTATTAGAACAAAATTTCAAGTATAATCTTCAGAATCCCAATTAAAATAGTCCAGAAGATGGACTCCTCTTCCTGGAAGTCATCCTCTGGAGCTGATCTCTGCTTCCCCCGGTCCTCCTCCGAGGGGTACGACCTTTTATCGAACGGGTCCTGGAGGGAAGTCTGATCGTAAAACACCCTCATCTCAAACTCGCTCTCTTGGTGCGACGGGTGGCCATAAATGCCAATCCCCACGGGCCTCACAAAGTCTCCTGGCACTACGACCACGTCCTGGCCACAGGTGACCGACTGCAGCTTGTAGGTGTCGAAGCTGGGCCGCAGAGTTTTGTCAGAGACGTACAGGTCTGCATCACCCTTGAGGCTGCGCATGTGCAGGATGATCTTGCCATCGTGGTTGAGCCGCAGGTAGCTGTAATTGCCCGACCCGATGTGGCCCTGCACCACGTGGAGCAGCACCCACTCCGTAGGAAGGGCGTCCTCTTCCAAAGACTGCAGGAACCCCCCAGCCTGAGACAGGAGGAATGCCACAGCCAGCACGCTGCTGCACAGCACCATAATGGAGATGGATGGTCAGAGTCACCGACTGGACAACACCCACCTTCTACCATCTGTTAATAACCTGAAGGGCAACACAAACAAATGCATTACCTACAGTACAGTATACGCCTGATAAAGCTTGTACTGGGCAAATCCTAAAGGGGGCAATATGGTCTTCAGCCAGGACAGTGTCAGACTGCCAGTTGACTGTTAAGGGATGTTTAGAAACTGACACCTCCTGCCTGTAGATCACTGTACTGGCTACAAGCCCTGCACTATCTCTGCTCTATAAATACAGTAGCAAGCTAGCTTCTTCTAAAGATTAACATTGTGTGACCTCTGCAACCTTGTAAGATACTACACATGTTTAGCAGTTACTTCTTGAGTAGCCCATCTGTAAAGACGTTACGCCCACCCTGTCTGTCTGCCTTGCATTGACTGCTGGCTAACCGCTCACTCGCACATGTCCGTCTAAATCGTTGGCCTGTGAATTAGTTATTAGAGCAGCCACAGACTGGCTAATCCCATTAACAAAATAGCTTATAAAGCTAGACTCAGTTATGCGCTAACGCAGAATATAGTCTTAAAGCAATTGTTTGACAGCGCGTGGCCATGATGTGGACACTTCAGCTAGATAGCGAAACGTCGAGTACTGTACTGGTGGCTCGGGCAAAATACATACATTTAACAACACATATGCAAATAGATATTGCTTGATACGAACATAGCTACATTTCATCACCCTTGCAAGAAGCAAGCTACTGCTGCCAGCGTTCATGCTAGCTTGCTAACTGGCTACGCTATATGAACGTTACATAGCTAGCTAATGTTAGTAGTCTAGCACAAATAACTTTCCGGGGCTACGAGAGGCAACAATTACCGTTATCACAATATTTAGCAGGTTTGTGGAACAAGAACATTACCTACTCACCTGTACATTGTTCCGAGCACAAATTTTGTAATGGTTATTGTTTTGCCAGTAACTAACGAACCAGTCAGTGTCAAGTTCACTTCTTCCGTTTTCCGGGGTCTCTCACACTTATCCACTGGCGCCGCCTACAGTACAGGGAAAGTAGCACATTCATAACTGACCACAAACCACCAAGTATCACTGGGCCTATATTAAATCACATCATCCTACAAATATACATATGGGAACTGATATATAGACCATGTGATCCTAACCAGTCCTCTATAAGTTATTTACAGTAACCTGATCCATTTATTGTCAAGTTCACTCCCACATCCCTCAGAGACTTGGTTGTACACTTCACACAGCAGTAATGTAGTAGTTAAAGGAGCTCTGCACCCCCCCCAAAAAACATTTTAGGAACCTACAAAGAGAAAAAAAATGTGGCTACACATTGGTCGAATTATGTCAGCATTATTACTTTGTAGAATATGCCTACACATTACAATGTTTGATCAATCCAAGAAGTGCATTTAGACCAGCGGTCCCAAACCCCGCTATATACAGCCGACAAGATCAGGTTTGTAGTACTACATTTCCCAAGCACTGTGCGTAGGATTATAGAAAGGTGTAAATAAAAAAAATTAAAATGGAATTGAAGACTCACCAGTATATCAGATCAAGGTACTGTAAACCAAGGTGAAATAATCTCCAATAGCGAAGGATATTAATTACCACGTTACTTTATTGTACTGCATCTTAATTTCTGCTTTGGCAACACCAGCGTCACAGCCGTCCTGCCAATAAAGTTTTCCCCCCATTTTTTCTCGGCAGCAATGCGACATTCAAAACTAAGTTTGATCATTCAGTGTTTGAAAAACGGAGTCATTTTTTCCACTCACTACCACAAAGCGTTGGACTGCAGCGTAATACTGCAACGAAAATATAACAGCATGTAAATCTCAGACATACCAAAATCCACCACCGCAAGTTTACAGACACCTTGTGAAACAACATGTACAGACTGATTTTACTTCCCTCCATCTACACATCATACCCATTTCCTTTATTCTCATTTAGGTCAACTTTAATTATGTACAGCGTTCATTTCTATTGCAGGTTTTACTAGAACCATTTGTAATCTATTTATGATCATGTTTTTGCTTATTAGGATCATACAAAATTGTATTAAATTGTATTAGTAATTGTTCAATTACATATCAAACTGGTTTCCACTTCCAGGCATGCACACACACACACCTCAATCATAAATCAACTGTACTAGTTTCATATTGTTTAAGTCTTTTTTTTTTTAAACTTTAATGAACACCAACTGTATTTTTAAACGAAAGCACAACAAATGTTCCAGGGAAAGAGTGACAATTAGTTTGATGATCTTCTCCGGTAAATGTTTTCAAAGCCACATCAAATTCTATATAGATATACTCGTTCAACAAGTCTGTGTGTAGATCTGTCATGTTCGAAACAATATTTTGAACTTTGCAGTGGAATATCACCCACTTCAGTGTAATTATTGCAAACCACTTTACCAATTTAAGGCTTCGGAGTTCAATAGCAGTGTTAAGTAAATCCTATCATTTCAAAGTTCAAACTGGGCCAGTACATCATTAAAGTTTTTACACTAAAGTTTCCTGGTGTTAACTGCACTAAAAAGGCCCAAGTAGTGTTGTTTTACTAATTCTTTAGAATAAATGAAAGTTTTTCCTCAATGTTAAAATAAGTCACTGCATCTTATAAAAACAGGTTTTTGAAAACAAGACATAATTTTGTATATAACGTGGCAGATGAAGAAACAATTTAAATATGCATGTTTGTCATTTGCCATACTATACATCATTCTGTAACTCTACAGAGGGCTGAGAATACAGGCGACTGAAGAGGGGGGGGTTGATGTTGGGATGGTATGTATCAAATGCCAGAGTAGGATGATGGATTGAGGGGGAAGAGAGGGGCGGGTAAGGTAACGATGAACATCGCTATTCAGATTTGTGGAACATCTTTGCAAGAATGCTTGCATTATACAGTATACATGTAGTACCATGCTAGCGCTGCTCGCCTTTTGTCCTAACCGTTAGTAGAGATGGAGATCAGTGCCATGAGTTCATTTAACTACCGCCAACAAAACATCACACGCTATATTAACCCCATTCTGCCCAGCTGTGCTCTTACACAAACACAACGCCTGTTGGGTAAAAACCAGCAACTGCGAAACGCCGATGGCGGAAAAAAAGAAAGAAAATAATTTGTTTGTACAGAAAACAAACAAAGTGAACAAAAACAGCAACACGGGATATATCATATTATTCATGCTTTTTTTCTCCATAGAGTAGGAGTGAGATGAGAAAAAGAAAGAAATTCACAGTTTTCAAACTACAATGCAAGGTTGTGTGTGTATGCAAGTGTTTATGTTTTGCGTGTCGTAACTGTACGGGAGTGTGAGCATGCACTCAGACTTGGGGGTGCATCTCAAATGGCACCCTATTCCCTGTAAAGTGCACTAACTAGGGCCCATTTGGCTCAAGTCAAAAATAGTGCACTAATAGAGAATAGAGTGCCATTTGGGACGCACACTGGGATAGCCATTACACAAATCATATCTGGGAGTGTTAAACCCCAGTAACCTAACTCATGTATCATCTTCCGATGGGCAGAATGGGGGTAACTACATTCTTTGTCAGACAAATGAATTTGCTTTGTTATTTATGGATAAGAGTCTCTTTTCTTTTTCAACGCTTGGTTAAATTCTTGGCTTGTTTGTTGACGTCGTCGTCGTCGTCATTTGTATTTTTTTTCCTTTTAGAGAAATTAAGCCTGCTTTGAGTATGCTCGCTCTCCATCTATGGACTGAGAAGGGGGGCCGAGGCAGCTATGATGCAGGGAGGTCCGCGCTGGAAGGGGGGGACTGGAAGGGAGATTGGGTTGTTCAGACCGGGGGAGCTTTGCGCTTCAGTAGATACTGGTGAATGTCGTCGGCATCGCGCTTGAGCCAGGCGGCATTCAGGAGAATGTTCTCGCAGCACTGCTGCACCGTGCGCTCGGCCGCCGGCGCGTGGTGGCTCTCGAAGAAACTCTGGAAGATACAAATGGCCGCGTTTAGAATTAGAACGACAGAAGTTAGCTATACTTATTTTAGTTAACATTTAACAGTTTCATTGAGCGAGACAACACTATTAAAAGCGGTATAAACCAATATGATGCTCACCTTCACTTCAGCAGCCATTTTGTCAATGGCAAATCCATCCACAGAGAGCTGTGAAGAGGGGTGAATATACAAGTGAGTTGGCTTAGGTCATTGGGCCACATGCAAAAGCTACCAGTCTTCCATAATACGTTCCTCTTATAATATATACAGAATATACAGTGCATTCAGAAAATATTCAGATCCCTACATTTTTTTCCACATTTTGTTACGTTTACAGCCTTATTCTAAAATTGATTAAAATGTTTTTTTTCCCCCTCATCAATCTACACACAATACCCCATAATGACAAAGCAAAAACAGGTTTAGAAATGTTTACTTTGTTAAAGCACCTTTGGCCACGATTACATCCTCAAGTATTCTTAGGTATGACGCTACAAGCTTGGCACACCTGTATTTTGAGAGTTTCTCCTATTCCTCTCTGAAGATCCTCTCAAGCACTGTCAGGTTGGATGGGGAGCGTTACCGCACAGCTATTTTCAGGTCTCTCCAGAGATGTTCGATCGGGTTCAAGTCCGAGCTCTGGCTGGGCAACTGAAGGACATTCACACTTGTCCCGAAGCCACTCCTAGATTGTCTTGGCTGTGAGCTAAGGGTTGTTGTCCTGTTGGAAGGTGAACCTTCGCCCCAGTCTGAGGTCCTAAGTGCTCTGGAGCAGATTTTCATTAGGATCTCTCTGTACTTTGCTCCGTTCATCTTTGCCTCGATCCTGACTAGTCTCCTAGTCCCTGCCGCTGAAAAACATCCCCACAGTATAATGCTTCAGCATAGGGATGGTGCCAGGGTTCAATCTTGGTTTCATCAGACCCAAGAGTCTTGTTTCTCATGGTCAGAGTCCTTTAGGTGCCTTTTGGCAAACTCCAAGTGGTCTGTCATGTGGCTTTTACTGAGGATTGGCTTCCATCTGGCCACTCTACCATAAAGGCCTGATTGGTGGAGTGCTGCAGAGATGGTTGTCCTTCCCCAGATCTGTACCTCGACACAATCCTGTCGCTGAGCTCTACGGACAATTCCTTTGACCTCATGGCTTGGTTTTTGCTCTGATATACACCATCAACTGTGGGCCCTTATATAGATAGACAGGTGTGCCTTTCCAAATCATGTTCAATCAATTGAACCACAGGTGGACTCCAATCCAGTTGTAGAAACATCTCAAGGATGATCAATGGAAACAGGATGCACCTGAGCTCAATTTTGAGTCTCATAGCAAAGGGTCTGAATACTTATGTTTAAGGTATTTCTGTTTGTTGTTTTTAATAAAATGTGCAAACATTTCTAAAAACATTTTTCAGCTTTGTCATTATGGAGTATTGTGTGTAGATTGAGGATTTTTTATTTTTATTTAATCCATTTTAGAATAAGGCTGTAATGTAAGAAAATGTGGAAAAGTCAAGGGGTCTGGAAACTTTGGAAATGCACTGTATACTGTGCCCTCAGGAAAATATGAGAATAAGAACAGTTAAACGACAATGCTTCAGCCTTCAGAGCGGAGCCTTTACCTTGATGAGCCGTGATATGAGGAAGCCGCCCTGGTAGCGGTTGTGAAGCTCCTCCCAGTTGTCTTTGACAAACTTCCAGGCGGCTTTCCTTCCATGCTTACTGCTTCCGGCCACGCCCCCGATTACTGACACGGTGTCCTGGGGACGCACGTCCTCCTGGGTAGGGGAGACAGAGGGGTTGGTTTTTGCCAATTGCCATGAATTCATCATGCTCATCTTATAGGTAAACTCGTATGACCAAAAGAACTAGGAGGGCTACATTTACGAAGCTAGTTAACACCAGTGTTAACAATTGCACCGGCTATTTTCAAGAATGAATACCATAAAAGCGAGAGGAAAAGAACACAAGGTGTAAATACTAATGTTTCTAGGGATTTTTGTTTTGTCTTTTATATTCTCCTGACAAAATAGCAGGAGCAAGCAACACACTCCAGTTGCCAGGGCAGGAATGGTTGTGTGCACATACCGAGAGGGCAAAGGTGAGGACTTTCTGGATGAGGTCAGGGGCAGAGATGGCACCCAGCACTCTCTCTATGCGGTTCTTCTCCTCCTGCATGTCAGCCTGCTTGTGAAGCTGAAGAGGATCGGAGAGATTAGAGAGCGATAACGTTAGAGAAAAATATTTCTATTTTACCTTTGGTGTGACATTTATGGGACAAAATCAAATGATATCAATTCTCATCAGTTGACTGTGATTAAAGCTTTATCTGTCACAGATTATTGGTGAGGCTCTAACGAGAGTCTAGGACATGGAGCGAGCGGGTAATCAAGTTCATCTGACTGAGGAAATGTAATTGAAATCATTCATGCTTACAATATATGACTCATGCTTATTGAGGAGACTGATCTCCAACCAGCTGGCCTGGCTGGGGTGTATTGTCTAAGAACCAAACGTGACGAAACAGGGTGGGACTAATCTGAATTTATCCATTAAGAAACGCTTGTTTTCGTTGCAAAACATTTTGCTACTGTGTGCACTAGTGAATACACCATTAGCTGGTGTGACTTACCTTCAGCATTGTCTCCAACGTGGCACTGTCGCCATGCTTCAGCACTGTTAAGTACACCTGGAGAGAAACAAAGACCATACACATGGGCATTCAATACAGTTTCATCACTTGATTTTACAATAATTTTATGTCTTTGTATGTACTTCAAAGACAAACTTCAAGTCATGATGGTACTAAATAACTATAATTAGC
The DNA here is from genome assembly GCF_965601325.2 of Salmo salar. Lineage (NCBI taxonomy): Eukaryota > Metazoa > Chordata > Actinopteri > Salmoniformes > Salmonidae > Salmo > Salmo salar. Next base: position 57,780,526 of record NC_138292.1, read on the forward strand.
ACTTAGAAATGATCTACAAATGAGAAGTCACTGTTTGAAAGTAGGATCAATAACATGATTGCAAGCCCATTGTTGAAATGTTGACCACAACTGATAGAAATAAATGGACAGGTGAAAGCAGTACTGAAGACGCTTCACCTAGCCAACCAGAGGCCTAGGTGGAGACATTATCAAATTGCTGACCAATCAAATCCTTTAAACATTCATGATGGAAAGTCATCAAGAGCCTAGGGTTAGAGGGCAAAGGTTAGTTTGGAATGGGGCCTTTGTTTATGTAACTACATGTGTGTTTCTCTGTGAATAACACGTGTGTGTGTCTGTGTGAATGTGTGTGTGTGTGTGTGTGTGTGTGTGTGTGTGTGTGTGTGTCAGAACAGCTTACTGGGCTCCTGAGGTCTGCAGAGAGGATCTGCTTGCCTTCCACATGGTCTTTGAATCTCCGCCGGGCCTCCTCCAGCGTGGGCTTGTGTCCCGCCTTCCCCAGCTTCCCCAGAACCAGGCCCCTCAGCAGGGCATCCAGGTGACCTGAGAGAGGGGGAGAGGAGAGAATAGAAGAACAGGGGCCAGAGAACAGAAGGGGGGAAAAAAACACCAGTCAGTCTCAAACACGATAAAAACACAAACGCTTTGACACACTGAACTTCATCCAAAAGGACCGAATTGATCTACTGCTAGGCAATCCAGGAGCCAGTAAATCCATACATCACCAGCTCTGGGCTGATACCCCTACTACACAAAACACTTGCCTAATTCCAAACCTGACCCTTAGCCCCTAACCCCTAGGCACTTGAGCAGAACTGAAAGGATTGTATAGGTGTAAGCAATATAGCAGAAATAAATCCCACCAAGCCTATCAAAAGTGCAAAGTAGACTGATTGCCATCTCTCTTACACCTATCCAACCCAATCAGAGCTACATCAAGTGACTTGGGGCTAAAAGCTGAGGATTGACTCGGAATGACTCGGCAGCTCAGTTCGTAACGCTTACCACCGGCCCCAGGGGGCTCACCTTCGCCCTGCTTGCATTCCCAGCCCAGCTTGAGGCCGATGGGAGTGAACAGGTCCCGGATGAACTCCTGGATCTCCTCGTGGAAGTCGGTGTGGGAGAGCAGGGAGGAGAGCACGCCCAGGTTGCAGCTCAGGTCGCTCCACACCGTGTAGTTGGGCTCATTGACAAAGGCCTCCATCAGCTTCAGCACCTCCACCGTGCTGATCATGCCAGCGCGCGACTGAGGAAGACGAAGATGATTAATAGGATGAACATGGGGGACAAGAAGAGAAGGAATGGGGGGAGGGTAGAAGGAGAATAGAGGAGGAAAATAAAATGAGAGGTAAAAGAGGAATGGAAAAGAAGGAATATGAAGAATGAGGGGAATAGGTAAGAGGAATATGTAAGAGGAATATAAGAGGTAAGAGCAGGGGAAAAGTTGGTAAGAGTCACAGTATTGTGATGTTATCTACAGTGTTTGTAATTGAGCCCTGAATGAATGGGACAATAAAGCTTTTGAGGAATAGGATAAAGCAGGAAAACAAGCTGATTAGATTACACATTGTTTATCCAACATCTACAGTAAACATCTTCATAAGAGGCTTTGGTGAGAAAAAGGCCGAAGAATCAACGCTTAATTCACATGACATGTCTTAGCTGAAGAGCTTAATACTCATGGGCATAGAGGGAGAAAGGAGAAGTATCATTATCGAACAGTTACGTTTACATGGCCACAAAAACACACAACAATAACATGTACAGGTAACTGCCAAAATAATGTAAACACTTGAGTAAATGAAGGGATACAAAGTATATCGAAAGCAGGTGCTTCCACACTGTAGTGATGCGCAGGTCGACTCAGAAGGCGCAGTCCCCGCGGGTTTATCCGCGGGGCGGGTTTCGGCTCATTAAATATTGTGTAGATGAAGGGCAGGTGGGTGGCAGGTTGAATAAAGAGAAAATACATTAAAAAAAAAAATTCAATCCATAAATGTTTAATTCATATATTTATCTATAGGCTACATGAGGTTTTTCTTTCATTCTTTTTAGTCTATGTGGCATTTGTCCTAACTGTACACGCCCCAAATAGCATTTGGCGATTGGCACGTAGGCTTTTAGGAACAGACAGAAAAAGTGGATGTCGATCCACTGAGGAAAAAAGAACAATGTCTGAGTTTAATTAAATAAGAGAAATGCTGCGAAATGGAGTTGAAAATAAAGAGAAGGGAGGGCCAGAAAAGTAATGTTTGGGGCGCTATACATATTCAACAGTCACAAGACAGGGAACTTTAGCCTACCGTTCAGATGGATTAAATGGAAACTGAAATCTGGGCACCGACTGCAAGTCTATATCCTCTCACATAGCCTTAATATTAACTCCTGCAGAATTAAGCATTTCTTTCAGCAAAATTATACACCAAATGTACATTTTGAAATATATGGGGAAATATGATTTCTTTCAGCATCTTGAGAGAATGCAAATGCAGTTAGGGGACCGTCTGTAGAGGTGCCATCTTAAAATCAGCATGATAAAAGCTGATTAGATTTCCTACCACATAAAATATGTGTCCAAGCCGAACTGAAATCTTATCAGAAACATGTTGGGTCGTATTTCACAGTTTTCTATTTCCTTACAACCGGTCAAAACGACGTCAGAGCTTGGGTCTACAAGGTTCCATCTGTAAAAAGATAATTCTGAGATAACTGGCTTTAAAGTTACAAACCTTCATTGGTTTAAATGGTGTACATTTTGATCCTGTATTCTTTTGAATTTAACATGAATTGGGGTATTTAGAGTACTATATAGGTAGAGACCATTGAACAAAACAAGTCAATAACTAGATTCAGACAAATGTAGATAGAACCTGATTAGGGCTGACTCCATTTAGTCGACAGGCTGTTGATCGACCAAGATGTTTTGTACTCGAGTAGTTGCACACAAACATACATATATTATTTTTATGGCCCCCGTCTGATTCACGCCTCAGTGGACTAATCCATTGGAGGCCGCGGGGAGGGCACACCAGTACCACCAGTAGTACATTTACCGTTAATTCCCATAATTTCTAATTTACAATGTTTGTTAATGGTTATTTCTGTTAATGCATTCAATATATTATTATTACAGTCTTACCGTTCGCATTCTAGGAGCAGACACATTATTTGCAGAGCGCACAACCTAGGCTAAGTTTGGGTTTATTTCATTCCATTTACAACATTTTGAGTAGGGACACGCACCCGATTACATATAGAATTAGGTCTAGGCTACCTGGCCTGCTTGCAAATGTAGGCCTATAAATGTGTCCATTTGGGGATCTGATACCATTTCTGATTGTCTTAACTCGCCATCACTGTGGAGCTTCTCAAAGTATATTTTTCACCTCAAAACAGCGAGTAAACAAAGTCTGTTTTTACATCCATTGAGAAATACAATTCCTCAACGTAACTTATTTCGATAACCACTCAGCATGAAAGGGGAACGAAAGTAAAGTGCCGATCCAGTGGAAACGTCATAAAATATGCCTTCCTGATTACTTCTTATCCCTTGCGCAAACAGCCTACAGCTATGTCTGTCAGGAGCTCACTGGTGCAGGAAACTGAGGGCCCAGAATATTTTACACACTGTTGCAAGCACCAGCTGGCTAGACCAAGTTGATACAATGTTTCAACTTCCTTGCAGACAGGCAAAGCCAATGGGATTTATAGGATATTTATTTTTAAATCAGGATCTTTTCTACCTGCAGGTTGCAATATCATTTTTGGGCTTCATGTAGGCAATTCTTACATATTGGCAATAGAAGTTACTTTTAGAATTGTATCATTTTCATTCATTTAGATTAAAATGTGCATATGAAAATCATAAGTGGCACCGAGATCAGTAGAAATGGTATGATAAATTGACACTGCAAGTGGAAAAGGTTGCTGACCGCTGGTGTAGCCTATTACCGGCAACTTCAGGAACTTCCTGAGTAAATTAAGCAATTAACATCATCATGATTAGGGTAATGTATAAAAATGCTGAGCAGAGAATTATTTTGGCTACCACAGCTATAGACAGGTTGGCTGACAACATCGTGAAAATGATATACGTGCGTCGATGTGTCCGGAAGGCATGCATTGTTATGATTCTGAACGGTCAGATAGCTAGCAACAATGACAAGAAGTTGCCGTGTGGGGAATCCTAGGTGGTTCGTTTCAGCTAGTTGTATCTTGTTTTGAGGTGTTTTGACTGATGTCATGTCTGTACTAATATGGCTCAAATTCACTAGCTATCTAACCAACAACAAGTGCTCATTGTGCAAATGTATGTTTTCTATTAAACATTTGGAGACTAAATATAGTTTACATGTCAGTCTAAACCAACCCGTCCGTTCTGCCCCATAGGAGCGCGCACGCGTCAATTTGGGTGTTACTTAAAAAAAAAAAAATTAAATGTTATTTTTTTACCCAACACTTTTTTTTCTTAAAACTTGGTTAAGGGCTTTTAAGTAAGTATTTCACTAAGGTGAAATTGTACCTGTTGTATTTGGCGCATTTGACACTACGTTGGGGTTTCCTTAACTTTATGTTGTGTGGATTCCACATTTACAACATTGAGCAGCTAGAGTTTATTTTAGGGGAAGCTTTGACCCTGGGCTTCCTCAAAAAGTATCCGTTTATACACTAAAGGTTCTGTTTCTTTGCCACTGTAGCGCTAGACAGATGGGGCCTTGCTATATGAAAGGGGAAAGAACCTCAGGGTTTTGTGACAGAAAGGAATAATTTTTTATGAATATGATTGTTACAGGAACTGACCCTTTCCCTGTTCATGACTGACTTTATATACAAACACCAATACCATAAATATCAAATTTATTCTTGAGCGTTAGCGTCAAGCTAAAGGGCATGTTGATGTAGTGTTGACAGTTGTGTCTCTCACCAGGGAGAAGAGGTCATTCTGCAGGCCCAGACGGTCCACAGGCAGCAGGGTGAGGTCTCTGATACCAGGCAGCAGGCTCTCCAACATGGCTGAGCTGTACTGGATCCTGTAGAAGCCCACTGTTCCTGGGTTGATCTATAGGGGGAGGAGGAGGACAGTTGAACAGCAGCCAAAGACCATAGCCTTGTTGCCAATCTGTTTTCTTCCACTCCTTTGTCGGTGTCATGCCAAACCATTTGCTGTTCCAAACTTGTTAGCTAAAGCGGAAATAAATCTGCCTAACAAGCAAGTGTGGAAGAAAGCCCTTATATGCTTGAGTGACCCCACCCAACAAATGAACAAAATCATGTTCTATTTTAGCCATAAAAAGTACAGCTTAGCATTAAGGAAACAGGAAGAGATATTTTCTAACCCTTTGATCAACTCAGTACATGGATAATTCTCTGTTCTGAATGGCACACGCATAAGTAGTCAGTGGTTCCCAACCTTTTTCGGTTACTGTACCACCAACTGAATTTTGCCCCTGAAGTACCCCCTTGTGCATTTTACCAGTAAGCCTATGGTCTCATGAGTCTTCACAAGTACCCCCTGTGGATAGGCCAAGTACCCCTAAGGGTCCTAGTACCCCTGATTGGGAACCACTGGCCTTGTGGATCCTCTTTAGCATTGCTAACTAGATAGGGACTAGCCAGGTTATGATCCCGCTCAAGCAACCACTAGTCCCAATCAAGTGGTTATTTATTAATGGTTCTCAGTTCCCCGAACTTACTTTGACATTACTAATGATGTCCTTTCAGTTAACAGCAATTTCTATGGTCCATTCACAAATCCTGACCCTCTAGTGACCCCTTTCAACAGCCATCTGTGTGACCTTTTGACCCCTTTCAAAGACCTTCAAGGGTCATGGTTGGCTTAACCTCTCCTCGTCCCTTTTTGTCAGGTGATTGGTTTACTGAACTCTCAATGATCTCCCACCCGTTTGTTTAGTATTTACTGTCTCAGAATCATGAATGTTATGGCCCATTCACAAAAATGTATAATTCTCCAAGCAAGCAGACCTTCAAGGTCATGGCTCTTGAAGTGAGCATTTTTGTATCCATTTGATTCCATTTCGCTTTTATTAGACAGCTTTCTATTCCCTTAAACATGCAACTATGTATAAGGGTTATAGTACACATTTTAAGGTCTTAGGGCTTGGTTTTCAAATCAATTCTATATTAGACAGATGTAATAGGTGGAATTTTGTTGTCCTCACCTTGACCCACTGGTCAGGGCTGACGTTGTTGATCGTGATGGTGGTCTCTGGGCTGTCCAGCAGCACCTTGAGCTTGGTACAGCCGGGGTCCTCACCCGTACAGATACTGATTGGTACCATCCAGTTAGGGCAGTCCTCACCTGGTGGATGATTGACACAAACAAGACCCAATGAGATGAAGCAAAGTAGGATATTTGTCTCACGTAGCTAATAAGTGACAAATAGGGAACCAGCGATTTGTACCTGGCTTTTTTTTGTGTTGAGTTATTAGAAAATATTATCTTACCATTATGTGGTCCACTGGCACAGAATTTCTTCTGAGATATCTTGAGGATGCGGTCATCCCCTTGCTACAAAAATAAAAAGTATGTGATTATTTAATACACAAACAGCTATAGCCACAACAGAGAGATCCCCCTCTCACAGGATAAACACAGAACATTCATATTATCCAACGACAATTTCCATTGTGGTCCATTTACCTGCTCCTGATCCACTACGATTATAGGGAAGCCCATCTGCTTAGTCCAGGAGCTCATCACCAGGGCGATGGGTTTCCCGCTAGCCTGTTCCAGACAGTCCCATAGGTCCTCTGGGAAAGGTGGTGGGGAGAGAGGTGGTCACCAACCAATTACAATGCTCAAGCAATTATCTTGTTATAATGGACCAGACAAGCCATTATAAATTCATGAGATTTATAGGAGACTTGACAGTGTTACCTGTTGCTGCATTTTTATGTTGGAACTTCAACAGATAGGAATGCATTCCTTTCCTAAAATCCTAGAGACAGAACAAACAAAATAGGTTTACAAAGGAAGCTAGAAAATCAAGAAAAACATCTGAGATGAAAATATACAAATAGTTAACAGAGACAGTTGTTCACGCAATACCCTTTTAGCTAGTATATGAAAGAGAGCTTGACTAATTAGTGGACAACATGGCAGTGTGCCTGGGCAGCAGCTCCTCACCTCGTCTCCTATGTAGTTGTGCAGCATACGGATCACAGATGCTCCTTTGCTGTAGGATATGGCATCAAAGATTTCATCCACCTCCGACGGGTGGCCCACGTTCACCTACAGTCCAGGGGATCAGTCAGTTCATGCTTTCAAATGCAGTACGAGGGTCACTTTCATCTGATAGAGATACCTCACGTACACTCACATCTATTGAAAAACTTTGGTCCAGAACATATGGTATATATATTATCTTACAAATTTAAAGCCACACACCTCGATGGGATGACTGTTGTCCAACGCATCCAGGTCCAGAGCGCGGGTGTAGTCGGCAGACACAAACTGTGTCCAGATGTCGTAGTCAGGGAAGCAGTGGTCCACACAGAGGTACTCGATCCATGATGCGAAGCCCTCGTTAAGCCACAGATGGGTCCACCATTCCTACAAGGCAAGGGGGGGGATCATATTGACTAAAACCAATTCAAGACAATGCAATTGAAGAAAGTTGTTCATATAATTTCATCTTCAATCATGTAATATCTTTCATGATCATGTCCTTCGGTCATTGACCAGCAGAGTGCTTTCTGTTTCTACATAAGCAGTAAGGAGCGCAGCGGTTGTTTACCATGGTGACCAGGTTTCCGAACCACTGGTGAGCTAGCTCGTGTCCCACCACCAGGGCCACCCACTGCCGTGAGGACGAGCACGAGTTCTTCGGGTCAATCAGCAGCGCCGTCTCCCTGGGAAAACGAGGTCACACAGCGAGGTCAACTCAAAGAAAAACAAGCGCAAAAGCGACTCATTTCACACTCCCCATAGTGGTAGCATGCATTAACACAAAAACATAAATTGCATATAAAACATTTTTTTTAAATCACATACATTTCCCACTAGTGGTAATCAAATAATCTGTGTGGAATAACATGATTGGCAGGCTAACTGTGCATCCTCTCATTAGTTGCAAATTTAGCAACATTACTTTAGATTTACCTGTAGGTAACAAGGCCCCAGTTTTCCATGGCACCTGGAGGGGGCAGCACCAAGCGTGTTAGATCTTGACTATAAATCCTATTTTTCGTCACAACATAATAATTTAAATACAGTCATTTCAATTGTACTTACCAGCAGCAAAGTCAGCGATAGCTATTAGATCAATTTTAGGCAATGGGTAAGGAACATTGAAGTAGTCGTTGTAGAAAGGTAAGGTCTTTACAGCAACCTGTGAGAAAAGTAGATGGAAATTAGATCTCGTTTTTTTCCTATTTTACACTTGACACCAATAGATTTTTGTGCTAGCAGCAACTGTCATTCATCAATATGTGATACATGACTAGTGTTAGGTACTGGTCTAACCAGTAGCCAAGTTTAAAAAGGGGTAAAAACAACTCACCTCTAGTGCAAATTTCCCTTGTTCCGCCTTTCCGGTAGGCGTGTAGACGCGTACGGTCACGCCGTCCGACGATTGGCCTTCTACAAAGTCGTATTCGCCGATGACGAACGCTACAAGGTACGTGGACATGATGGGGGTGGTGGCGAACTTCACTTCCAAAAGGCTGTCATCTTCTGGATGTGGCTTTCGATCGATGACATTCTGTGTCATTGAGGACAAGGGCATATTAGTATGGACAGAAAATGTAATCAGAAAGTCCTATCAGAGTCAGCAATGCTTTTGAAGAATGAGCTCATAGCCTTTAACAGTCCACAGGGCAGACATCTTGGAAAAACATACTAATTCAGTTACATTTTGAATGCCAGCAGACTTACTCTTGTAGCTAGATGGGGGGATGCAGTGACCCAAAAAGACCGTTTTATGTTACATAAGCCAATGTTAGCCGAGCGCAAACAACAGAGTGGCGAAATGTGACTCAAGCTGTTTGGGGTCTTGCGTCCCCAGGCGGAAGAGTTAGAGTGTGACACGTACCATATTTGACAAGGCTACTCGGTCCTTGGGAACTATCAGAGAGATGTCAAAGGTGGCTTTGATAGCTGGCTCGTCCCAACAGGGGAAGGCCCGGCGAGCGTCCGTGGCCTGAGGAGAGAAGAGAGAACACCATGGGAGGTTAGGCGAGATAGTTTCAAAACGTTTCACAGCGTGTTATGTCAGGCCAACATCCTGGAGTGTGTCAGAGGGCTGCTTTATAATAAAGCTACTACAAGGACCTCTAGTGAAAGATGAAAATAAACAACATTCCGTATATAGCAGCTGGGCATGTCGTTCCCCTCCCCACATTTTTTTTCTAACGTTAAGAGATTACAATGTTGCATTATCAAGAATCTCCAACAATGGTTGCTAAAACATTCTATAGCCAGGGTGTGACAACCCTCAAACACTGTGGTCAAATGGCAGTCACATTCCTTTACACTACTGCAACATGGGTTAAGCAAATCAACTCTGCTGTAGATAGAAACTGTACTCATTACTGTAGCAGAAGTGTCGCAGGACAGGAGGAGCGCCTAGTTACTTTACCTCGAACTGTGTGACAGCAGCATAGCGGATTTCTCCTGCAGGAGTTGCATATTTACTTCTGTAGAAACCTTTCATTTTGTCATTCAGCTCCCCAACAAAGTCAATCTTCAATGTACCAGATCCTGGGAAACAGGTGCAAAAACCAACGTGTGTTTATTCAGCCTTTACTACAATAAGAGGTTTGTTTTTTGTCAACTACAAACAAAAAAGACATGGCATGGTGTCAAACACCAGGAAGAATAGTGAATGGCAGAGAGTGGAGGGTTTATTATAAACCTAAAAAGCCCTGGAGCCAGTCTGGTTAACGGCGAGGCCTTTGACTTACCTTTCTGTAGAGCACTAGGGAATGACAGAGTTACTTTCTCGTCCTCATTTTGATAGTTGAATCCTGTAGCGTTAATTTCTAAAGAGAAGGAAAAAAATGCAAGGCTAATATTCGCTGCCATAACATAATAATGAAAAGAATATACAAATGTGCCTAACAAGCTTGAAAACGCAGGTCTAATCAGGAAAAAGAAGAAATACACTGAATCAAAAATATATATAATAGTTTGTCTATATTTAAGAGAAATATGAAAAGACAATTGACAGAATCTCACCCTCACCTTCCCCTCCCTCTGGTACAAAGGATGCTGTGATGATGTCGATGTCAGCACAGTTCATCACAATCTGATTAGTGGCCAGGTTAACCTGGAAAAACGACAGAAACACAACTACTAAGTAAAAATCGGGGACTAGCATAACCTTGTGTGTTCAATATGTTTGGTTTTGTATAAATCCCGGGATGACATAAATACGCCATATTTTCTATTAGTGTAAAAAAAAAAAAAAAATTGGTTTGGCAGTCATTCTAGAGTCCCTCAACGATAATACTCCCTCGATATAATACTTGTATACTACGATATTCGTTTTTCTGCCATAAGCAAATCCACCATTAAGGGTAAATCTAATCTGAACTGTGTCAGATAGCAGCGATAGGGATCAAACAACTTACTGTAGGCCAAGCAGGCTTAACCTACAGTGTCACCGTGAAGAAATGGTGGCTTGACAGGGAGAGCAGAAAGGGAGTGAAAGATGGTTTGGAGAGAGAGAAAGAAAGAGACAGCCTATAGGGCTTCTGACTAGAATGCAATGTGATAGCGGCTCATGTGACGGTCGACCGTCCGACTTATTGAGGGCGGAACCCAGCGGCACACTCAGACGCGGCTTTCTGAGAGAGTAGACTAGTCCCATTTATTGACGGTTGGGTGCTGCTGTTGTTTATTTTGATACTCAGGGAGCTGGGAGGTTGTAACCAAGAAGGCAGGGCTGTAATTATAGAGTGCGCTAGGTGATGGCACGGTGCCACGTCGCTATTGTGCGGTTATCTGACAACTTTTAAATCATGGGCTGGCATTGACTTTAACTTGGCTAATGAAATTATAGAATGTGCATGCAAACAACAGCCACGCAACTGACAACACACAGCCGCTGTATTGCAGTTAAAAATGCCATACTTGACAACTGTATTTGTCACTTAAATGCATAGAGTAGCCTAATCCTTTCATCTAGCCTAATTTCCTTGGCAAATGCAGTTACCAACTACGTAAAACAATGTGCCATCCCCCTATGGATAGGCTACCAAACATAGATCAGCGGCACATAGATAACCCATACCGTAATCTTTTAGATTTAGACAATGTTTGTGTGGAAAGTACCAAAATAGTTTAGCCTGGCGTTTTAAGTGTCATTGAAACACAGCCAGTGTTATGTCCCCATGATGACTAGTAACTTGTGTTCCTAGCCTGTGTTCTGATATGAAGATGGTGTATGCAAACACCTGAGAGGAATCTATGCACCGTATTTGTCACCAAATATGACACCCATTAGAAACTAATCAAATGAAGCAAGCAAGTCTGTAATACACATGTGTTGTTGTATTAGGGATGGGCATTTGACAGTTCCAGTACTCGTATTGGGAAAAAAACAAAATCATACTCAAGTATTACAGAAAACAAATACTAATTGCCCCATACAGACAGTGTACAAAACATTAAGAACACATTCCTAATATTGAGTTAAACCCCCTCCCCTTTTGCCCTCAGGACAGCACCAATTCTTCAGGGAATGGACTCTACAAGGTGTCAAAAGAGTTCCACAGGGATGCTGGCCCACGTTGACCCCAATGCTTCCTACAGTTGTGTCAAGTTGTCTGGATGTCCTTTGGGTGGTGGGCCATCCTTGATACACACGGGAAATGGTTGAGCGCCAAAAACCCAGCAGTTTTGCAGGTCGACACAAACCGGTGCGCCTGGCACCTACTACTATACCCCATGCAAAAGGCACTTAAATATGTTGTCTTGCCTATTCACAATCTGAATGGCGCACATATGCACAATCCATGCCTCAAGGCTTAAAAATCGTTCTTTAACCTGTCTCTTCCCCTTCATCTTCTGCACTGATTGAAGTGGATTTAACAAGTGACATCAATAAGGAATAATAGCTTTCGCCTGGTCAGTCTAGGTCTAGGTGAACCCAGCGGAAAATAGGCTGGAGACAATTATTCCCAAACTGCTGCTCGTTGTTGGAACACATTTTCCTACTTCAAACAGTCCATTTATAATTTGTGATAAAACTGTCATCATTTGGCAAGGAATGTAGTTTGTGTATCCATCAGCTAGATAACGTTTTTATAGGCATTTATTTCTGTAGGCCTAACGGGAGCTTGTGATGCACACTCAGCAAGCCTGTGTAGGGAGCAGTCAGAAGGCAATTGAGTAAATGAGACATGGATGAGATAGGGAATTTAGGGGTCAAACGGAGGGGGGTTTAGCTTGGTTTCTTTTTTGTTGTGCCCCGCAAGTCAAAGAATAGTTGTCTTTAAGACAAAATGTAAATTGTCTGTACGGGTAGCCAAGGCACATTCCACCAAATAGTTTTACAGTATAACAAAACAATTAAAAGTCATCTCTGGTTAAAGATGGAGCTTTGACGTCCGTTTGAGATCTCATGCCCATCCGTATGTAGTAATTGGTTTACACCATCAACATACCAACAGGCAATGGGAAGTACGCAAGGTTGCACACCATTTTTCCAATCACTGACAGATAAGGAATCATTTAACTACATTTCTGAAAGTGTCGTGCATTATCATCAAACAAGATCAGTTCTGAATGTTATACATCATGGGTGTTGAATGTCTAGTGTTTTGTCATTTAAATGGTCTGCTAGCAACACGCTTGCAAAATAGGTTAACACAGAGACCGAAGCTGGGAGGTCCTCTCTAGTAGGAAGACATTTACTAGCTATGATTTAGCAAACATCAGCTCAGTTAGCACTAGCGCGCATGCTAACTGGATGCGCTGACATGCAACTAACGTTAGCATTGAAGCTAAATCAACATCTTAGAATTGACGTTGATCATACTATACATTCATTTCAAGTGAGAAGTATGTAGTAGTGACTATTAGCCAGTAAACGATTTGCAAAAATTACAGCGAGTTAACGTTAATGTGCCTAGTTATCTAACTAGTATTAGCAGTTAACTAGCGAATGACGGTTCATCTAGGTAGGTAGCTAGTTAGTTACTCTGGACAGTACCATTCAGGCCAATATTTTCTACATTGAATACATATATGTTCAACCTAGCTAAAGTGACCTAGGCTAGTTATTTGCCACTACTATCATGGGTTAGTAGATAACGTTAGTTTGTGGTTCGCTAGCTGGCAAGTTAGCTAGCTAGTTAGCATTTTGCCGTTCGCCATTTGAACGTTGTACAATAGGCAAAATAGATTACATAACCATGCACCAAGTACGATACAAATTGTCTTTCAATTACTTCACCTACCTCCACAATCGCCTCTAGTTTGCCCTCGAAAGTGAAGTCGATGAGGTCGGGCTTCAAGCACAACCCGTAGTTGACAGGGTAGACGTCAGTGGGCAACCTTACGAAGGGCCTCCTTTCAGGCATGGTGTCTGTATTTTGTCTGGTGGCGATTGCGAAGACGGTGCTGCTGTGTATTACTCGGAATTGGATAGTTCTGAAGTTCTGCAAAATGGGCTTCGACAACAAAACTGGATCTTGGGGAATTACTCGTTTTACGAATGACAGAGAAACCCGACGGCCGAGAACCAGCAACATAAAATCCTTAGCTAGAAATGTTACCAGCTAGGGTCCTCCCCTCTCACTTCAAATCCACCGTAACAACGTGTGTAGGAGCGCAGTATGACGAGGAAATGGTGTCATCGCGTTGAAGCGGAGGAACGCTGGAACAAGGGGGTGTGTTCAATATGTTTGGTTTTGAATTAGTTTGTCAATTGCAGTAACCTTTTTTTCTCCAAAAATATAGCTGTGTTATGTAAAATATTTGACATACATCATAATTGACAATGACATGCTTTTGGTTTGTGGCATTCCTTATTAGTAGTAGTAGATAGTAGCAGAAATAACAATCATGCATTAAGTCATATGCACTCTGAAAATAAGTAAGAATTTGCATCAACAACAGGTTGTTTACCTTTTTATGTTGTGAAAGTTTTGATGGTTGTCTATGTTGTTGCCTAGTAATGAGTGGGTGTAAATCACCTATGGAAACCAGTAGTCAGAGGGCTTAGCTACTCACATGACTCATGTAGGTCATTGCAGACAGCTCTCTATCAACTATATTTTGTTTGCTTAAGAATCATCCTGCCAAGAAGACGTGCACAGCCACTGAAGGTGTTCGAAGTAGCTGCTGCTTCAAATCTTCAGATCATGTCATGAAAAAGCAACCAATTTACGATAAAATTCCACCATCTAAACCCATGTAACTCTTTATTGTCTGTGTCCAACGGCTAAGTAACTGGTGCTGTAGCCTACATCCATAAAAACCAATTTATGCTTGATCCAAAAATGTGGTCGGAGGCGTATGGATGGTGTGATGCAATTGCGAAGTCTCCAGAGGCAAGCAGTGGCCAAATTGAGCTCCGTACTGCGCTGTGCGCCTCAAATGTTGTAACAATGAGTAGGACTCCATATAGCTCCGCATTGACATGATTAGTTGATGGTAGGTGCGGGTATGAGGTCCTGTATAAATACAAACTCACTTCCTTGACAACTTCTTTCAGAGCAGCTCTGAGATACTTAGGGAAGCGCAAAAACTATGAATGCACTGACTTCTGCAGAGGCCATATCAAAGGCGCTACATGGTCATTCTGACGTCTGCATTGGCAGTGCAGCACTTACGGTCAGCATTTACCGCCTCTGCAGAAGTCAGCGCATTCATACTTGTTCTTTGCGGAGCTGCGCTGAGCTGTTGTGGAGGAAATTGTCAAGGAAATGAGTTTGTGTTTATACAGGACCGCCCGCCCTCACCTACCCTCAACCAATCATCTCAATGTAGAGCAAAATGGAGCCCTCCGCATTGTTACAACAGTTAAGCATTTGGCCACGCCTTGTAGATATATCTTTCATTTTTTGTCTTCTGATCTATACATCTTTGATCTATAAACCAACAATAGCTGAAAGCAGATTCTCATGATAAAAAAAAACCTAAACAAGTAATAGTTTATTCTAAAATGCAGAGCAAGGCAGAATAGCCAAAGTGACCCCCAAAACGTTGCAAGAAGAATCGTAACAATACGCAGCACAGCGCAGATATATTGTTCTTGAACACACCTCAAACTGAGTCTGACAGCAAATATGGCGATGTCCATGAGGAGGGCATTACTGCCTCTCTATCGGATGAGATTCAGCAATTTGAAGGTATTATTTGTGAGAATATTGATTACATTAGCTATAAATGACACATAATTCATTGAAATGTTGACTGCTCAGCCCCAGAAAATGCCACCGAAAAAAGCTGTAGGTTTATAATCAGCAGTAGCTAGCTAGCTAAGTTAGCTAACCTAGCTAAACCCAGCAAGCAGATCTTTTTGGAAGGCAACTCTTGCTAAAACAGTCAATTTTTCAACTGACTAAGTTTTAAACCAGTTAAGCTACCCGCTAGTCTATACTCATTAATCAATCACCGTAGCTAACCTAAAACGTATGTAACTTAATAAGATGTCAAAATTGCATTTTATAACACTGTTTTCTTCAGTCTCTTTGACTAGCATCATCTGATTTTTGTATTTATTTCCAAAACCAAGTTGTTTGTTAAACTAAATGCATAAACTAAAATGTTTTCGAATGCACCATCATTTTATGATATTAACCATACAATTAATAACCAATTGATAATGATGTGCAATTCTCTTATCTCCATGAATTGCAAACCACATGAACAAATTGTGCTATAACCTTTATGCATAGACTGGTACTCCATGATTTCTTATCTAATCCACCTGCTTTTCCTTCATGCAGAATGCAGAGGCTTCGCTGGAGGTACGGTATCCCCTGCCCTTTGTTGTCCCGGTGAGGACCAAGAAGCGCTACTTCATTCCCCCCGCAGTGGGGATAAAAGGGAAGGCAGCAGCGTCGGCAGACCAGGAGGCCAAAGCCAGAGCGGCAGGTGTTGTCCTGAGGCAGGAGTACATGGAGAGAGCCATCAACATCGCCTGCACTGGTACAGACCTGTTTATGTGCTTTCATACAAGTTCAAACCTTCAGTTTGTTGTGCACAGAATCAAAGTTAAGAGGGTTGCCACTGTTACAATGAAGCAAATAATATACATAGTCACAATAACCAATATCTCTCTCCTTTCCACTACCACAGCGGGAGTGTTTGATCCCTATATCCCCCCAGAAGGTGATGCTCGTCTCTCCAGTCTGTCCAAAGAGGGTCTGAGACAGCGCACAGAGCAGATCAAACAGGGTGCTGCCTCCCAGCTAGCGTGAGACAGTCTTCCTGTGTCACACTCTAACATTGACCGCCGCCCCATTGTTTATCTTTTTGTAGGATATTGAGCGATCGTTCCTTATCTTTCACACACACTCAAATACTGTCTTTCGTGTACTCCTTAGATATTCTTACTCTCTGTTAGTATTAGACTTAGAATGAGTACCTATTGGTCTCTTATATTGCATTAACGTCTTTGGCATTGAAACAAACCCGGTCACACTTTAAACAAACTTTTATAAAGGCTTTATAGTCCATTCATGAAAGCCTAATAAAGGGTTTATGAAGGCTTAAAAGTTGTAGTTCATTTTTAAAGTGGGAACACAAACCTTCTCTCCACTGCAGGATACGCAAGATCAAAGAGCATGACGCTGAGTTCACCACAAAGGCGTTCCCAGTGAAAGCTCAGGAGATCTTCATTGACGCGCACAACGCTCTCACACAGTAAGAGATACACTCACTCTCATATGACCCAAATCAACTGCTCCCTATCCTGCTTACACTCTTGGCTACCAGGCAAAGATGATCTGTGAAAGGGGTGGGTGGTGTCCCCAGTTAATCCAGTGAGGCATTTCTAATGGAAGTGAGATAGTGACTCACTGTGCTCATGATGGATATATTGCTTTCGCTGATATAGCTTGCTGTGAAAGTCTGTTTAGGCTAATCTTGTTTGTAAATCTGAACTACCTGATTTGGATTAGTTTTTCTGCTTGCTCATTAAGAAAATGCAACAGTAACTTGAAACAGTCTAACCAGGTCTTGTCTTGAAGTCGCCTAGGCTAGCTAGTGCTAGCCAACTTCTTTCGCCAATTAGCTTCAGGGGATTAGTGTGTGACCGTGGCGAAGTTGGTTTGACATTGGATAGCCTATCTCTGGGGCTAGTTGGTGACCGTCAATAAATTATACAATGTAAATGGGACAATATTTTCATTTTGACCGTCTTTTAGTTGTCTCAATAAATGCTTTCAATATTTGTATATCAATTTCTACAATTTATAGTTTGTCATTGAAATAAGGTGCTATTGACATTTAAAATATTGTCCCATGTACATTGCATTCAGAAAGTATTCAAACCCCTTGACTTTTTACGCTTTTTGTTACGTTACAGCCTTATTCTAAAATTGATTATATACTTTCTTTTTTATCATCAATCTACACACAATACCCCATAACGATAAAGCAAAAACATAAAAAGCAGCAATACCTTATTCAGACTCTTTGCTATGAGACTCGAAATTGAGCTCCGGTGCATCCTGTTTCCATTGTTCATCCTTGAGATGTTTCTACAACTTGATTGGAGTCCACCTGTGGTAAATTCAATTGATTGGACATGGTTTGGAAAGGCACACACCTGTCTATATAAGGTCCCACAGTGGACAGTGTATATCAGAGCAAAAACCAAGCCATGAGGTCGAAGGAATAGTCCAAAATATGTGTGCAGCATTGAAGGTCCCCAAGAACACAGTGGCCTCCATCATTCTTAAATGGAAGAAGTTTGGAACCACCAAGACTTCCTAGAGCTGGCCGCTTGGCCAAACTGAGTAATCGGGGGAGAAGGGCCTTGGTCAGGGAGGTGACCAAGAACCCGATGGTCACTCTGACAGAGCTCCAGAGTTCCTCTGTGGAGCTGGGAGAACCTTCCAGAAGGACAGCCATCTCTGCAGCACTCCACCAATCAGGCCTTTATGGTAGAGTGGCCAGACGGAAGCCAATCCTCAGTAAAAGGCACATGACAGCCCGCTTGGAGTTTGCCAAAAGTCACCTAAAGGACTCTCGGACCATGAGAAACAAGGACTCTCAGGTCTGATAAAACTAAGATTGAACTTATTGGCACAAGCGTCACGTCTGGAGGAACCCTGGCACCATCCCTACGCTGAAGCGTGGTTGCAGCATGCTGTGGATGTTTTTCAGCAGCAGGGACTGGGAGACAAGTCAAGATTGAGGGAAAGATGAATGGAGGAAAGTACAGAGATCCTTGATGAAAACCTTCTCCAGAGCGCTCAGGACCTCAGACTAGGGCGAAGGTTAACCTTCCAAAAGGACAACAACCCTAAGCACACAGCCAAGGCAGTTCAGGAGTGGCTTCGGGACAAGTGTGAATGTCCTTCAGTGACCCAGCCAGAGCCTGGACTTGAACCCGATCCAACATCTCTGGAGAGACCTGAAAATAGCTGTGCAGCGACGCTCCCCATCCAACCTGACAGAGCTTGAGAGGATCTGCAGAGAAGAATTGGGAAAAACTCCCCAAATACAGTTTTGCCAAGCTTGTAGCGTCATACCTAAGAAGACTCAAGGCTGTAATCACTGCCAAAGGTGCTTCAACATAGTACTGAGTAAAAGGTCTGAATGCTTATGTAAATATGATATTTCAGGTTTTTATTTTCAATACATCTGCAAAAATGTCTAAACCTGTTTTTGCTTTGTCATTATGGGGTATTGTGTGTAGACTGAGGGGGGAAAAATGCATTTAATCAATTTTAGAATAAGTCTGTAACGTAACAAAATGTGGAAAAAGTCAAGGGGGCTGAATACTTTCCGAATGCACTGTACAGTGTGTATTTAACCGATGGTCCCTAACTAGCCCCATAGGTATATCAAATGTCAAACCAAATTGACCATGGGCATTAAAATCTGGTCGTGTGCAGCTGCGCTCCAAATTGATGATTACTTGGGTGCTGCCAGCTTTTGGCATGTGGGCAGGTTTGAAGTAAACACAACCCAAGGAAAACTGTTACAGTCCCATTCATTCCATGACATACCATTTTTTTGCTATCTCGCAAATCTCTGTTTTGGTCAAGACTTACTTTATGACCAAAATTATCCTGTTTACACTTTGTAGTACATTTTGACACCAGAATAAATGTTTTTGGCTCATCGATGCCACAGGTCACTATCAAAACAAGAAGTTGCTTTTTAGGGGCAGTCGCTCTTTTAAGTGTATCACCCTTCTTCTGTCTGTGTGTTTTCAGGTTTAACAAGGAGAAACTTCACTCCCTTGTGACAGAAAGATGTTACCCTGTAAGTTCTCCTTCCTTCAGGCAGTTATTGTCACCACCAGTACACTTGCTTTAACTGTTACTGTTTGTACAATACACAGGCTATTTATTTCACCATGTATATTTATCCTCAGTTCTATTTGCACTGATACAATCCCAGTGTTGTCATGAAAATTGCTGCTGCTGCAAATAGTGTGTGTGGTTGCACTTTAGGGTTGGGCGGTATATAGATTGCGGTGTTACCAGAAGTGCACACATGGGGCTCTGTTTTTAAACGCTCAAAACAATTTAGGCAACAGGGCTCTTGATCCAGGAGGGAGTTGAATATCTCTGCTGTAAGCAAGAAGCTTGATCTTGACGACATCTAGCCAGTTAGCAAACCAAATGCATAGCTGCAGCCCTGGCTTGGATATCATTTATTAGACATTTCTTAGTTATAAGTAGTGGGCTAGCACATACCGACCTGACATGGTCTCTATCGCCCAAGCCTATTGTACTTAATTTTACGGTACAGAATTAACCAGGTATTTTACTAAGAAATAGTCTGATCAAATGTTAATTATACTTGTAACCTATGTTTTAACCTATAAGTTACTTGTTGTGTTTTGTCTTTGGGATGTTCTTTTAGCTTAGATTGCATTTGCTCACTGTCTGTCCATCCTGTGCAGGAGATGGTGAGGGGGAACCGCTACAAGACGCTGCGGTGGCATTTCGTGGAGTCCCTGGAGCCGCCCAAGGTGGTGCACGCCCGCTGCCCAGACATGGTCAGCAAAGGCAACATTTATGGGCAGGTTACGGTGCGCATGCACTCCAGACAGGTGAGACAGACAGTCGCAAACACACGGTCTGTCACTCCGAAAATGGTTGTCGTCATTTTGGAATACTGTCACGACGAGCCATTAAACAAGTATATGTTACCTGAATTAACATCATTCCTAAATTGTTAACTTGTGTGTTCTGGTGGTTAGACCCTGGCTGTCTACGACCGCTTCGGCAGACTGATGATGGGGAGTGAAGAGGAGCCCAGGGATGTGCTGGAGTACCTGGTTCTGGAGAGGCACCTCGTCAACCCATACAGCATGTGGCGGTTACATGGCAAGATAGTACCAGCCTGGGCCCCAGTGAAGGAACCCATCGTCAAGGTGACCTTTCATAGGAGTCTATAGCAAGTTTACTGATTTAAAGGGGCACGTCACAAATGAATGAGGTTAAAAAGTGGTGATGTGCCCCTTTAACACTGTTTACCAAAGGGTTGATTAGAAAATGATTAGATGACTAATGAAATTCCTGAATACATTTTCAGTTCATTACCTGAATGGATTTTTAAAAAAAATGTAATGTACTGAATCTCTGTTATTTACCATATGTGTTTTGTCTCAGACAGTTTTAGAACTGGTCTTAGATTTCTCAGTAACTTGTATGGTACACAAAAGCTAATATGAGAGCCCATTTGTCTGTGGTTGTAATTTCTGCTCACTGGCTTTTATTTCCTCTGTTTCAGACTGTTATGATCCCTGGCCCGGAGCTCAAGCCAGGCGAGGAATTTGAAGGGCTCAACTATGAAGTGCCCAAGCCTAAGGCTGTGCAGTGGCACAAATAGACCACAGTTGGGAGCTGTAATTCTGGGCCAACACATACGTTCAAATTTTTTAAAGAAACCATGAAGCTACATTTAGTTTTCTGCCTTTTTCTATAAAAATACACTGTTTGTTACACCTTACACTTGTGTATATATAAAACACTTAAAATAATCCATATTGTCCAGATCTGTAGAGATTGTATGGTTTATTTCAAAGGTGAATATATTACATGTTAATTTAAAGAATACAAAAATAAAATGTCCCATCTCTTTTTTCATACCTTTGGATTTCAGTGACTGTACAGTTATATCAGAATAATCTGTACTTTTCATCGGCAATACATACAAAAATAACTGAAATCAACAGAAATAATTTTCACCATGCATACAAAAAGGATGCATTGTGTAATGATGGTATTTGATTCTATTTAACAAAAAGACATAGCACACCCATTCAAAAAACACATTACATGCATCAAAAAAACACTCACAAAACGAAGTTGGTCCATTGCGGATAACAGGAGGCAACGCATGAAGATGATATCACCACTGCACAACATTTTAATTTTCACTGAATGAGGAGATGTGGCAAATATGGATGGATACATTTGGTAAATGAAGCATGGAAATGGTGAATAAGTCAATGACAAGGGCCGTATGTACAGTTTTAGCGGGACTATACTGAGGTGCAGTTGTTTTAGGGCAACTGTTTCCAAGTTGAGTTGTATGCTTAAAAAGAATGTGAAAAAAGGTTTGGTCGTGCATCCTCAAAATGCAGATATAACTTTTTTTAAATATGTATTTATTATTCTGCTAATAAAATTGCAATTGTAAATTATTCAAAAGAACAGATAGCTAAGTCAGTGTTGAATTAGTACGATTTAAATTCTCTGTTAAAGTTAGATGTATTATATTATTAATATTAGCACTGTGTCTGTGGGGACATGATTATGTTGTTCTACATTACTGACATTAAATCTGATGTCCTTGTAGCCACGACTGTGTAATTGACACGATTAATTGACACAGATTAATATTACAGCTGGAAAGCTGTCCTTAAATTGTTTGGAATGTGTTTATAGCAGGCAACAAAAGGACATGCATCACCACCATTGTAATCAGTGATTTCCAAACTGCTGGATGTGCTTCCAAGTTAACCTGAAGGAGCACTGGTCTAGTGTAGATTATATCCCTGTGTGTCTATAAGGAGTTGTCACCAGCTTTGTAAGGCTCAGGCTGTTCTTTTTTAAACACATTGTCAACCTTTTACAGCCATGGCAATGGGGTTTTAACTGTGTGATACAGAAGAACACACAAAGACACAGAAAACAATATACATTTCTAAAAGGGGTCAAAGTGGAAAGAAGCATCCAGACGCTTTCTCTGATTGAGAACCTGGGGGGGGGGGGGGGTGTAAATGTACCTCTGGTGGGCAGAGCATTTGCAGATCCTGGCCCAGGGTTGTATTGCTTGTGGAGCAGTGTCTTTCTGGAGAGTGTTATGGATGGACAGTCCAGGGGCCTTTTGCTACATTCAGGTTTGCAGAGGTCATGTCCGATTCATTACCCCCCCAGGCAGTGAATCGGTTGTAAGAACCCACTGAGACCATTCTTGTTCTAGCCAGTAACTGACAGGGCTGGCATTTACAAGTCGGATGGGAAGACGAAGGCTTCTGCAGCACTTTCGGCATCGTCTTCCTCCTCTTCCTCTTCGGGAATGTTTTCAGGATCCCATGTAAAAATGTCAGAGTTATTGTCGTGTTCTGTGATGGATGAGGGGGATGATGGTTGTTTGGTCCCTTCCATCTCCCAAGGGCACATAGCATCACGCCGAGCCAGGGCCACGTTAGCTTTGGTCGCCTCTGCCCCCTGCGTGCTGCCGGCTGCAGGTTCTGCAGCGTCACCCTGTTCCATAGAGAATGCACCCTGGGTCTCTGTGACGTCTTGTCTGCCACTGGCAAGGATAATTTCCTCTTTCTCTGCAGACTTTTCTGGTTCATCAGTTTCCCATGGGCAAACGTCTGCTTGAACACTTTCTTGCTTTTTTATCTTCTCTGGTTCTATAGGATCCCTGGTCTCCCATGGACAAATGTCTGCCTTGGTGCTGTCCTGGCTTTTAGTATTTTCTGACTCTTCAGCTGGACCAGTTTCCCATACACAATCATCTGCCCGAACACTGTCTTGCTTTTTCATCTTTTCTGGTTCTTTGGGGACATCAGTTTCCCAAGGACAAATATTAACTCGAACACTGTCTCGTCTTTTCTCTTTTTGTGTTTCCTTGGAGATATCTGCTTTAGTACTGTCTTGTCCATTTGTCTTGTCAGTCTCTCCAGTTTCCCAAGGACAAACATCAACTTTGACACCATCTTTCTCCTCTGTCTTTTTTGGCCCCTCAGTTTCCCATGGACCAACGTCCATTTGAGTGCCTTCTCGTCTTCTTGTCTTGTCTGGCTCATCATTTGCCCCAGTTTCCCAAGGATAAACATCTGCCAGAACGCTGTCTTGTCTTTTAGTCTTTCCTGTTTCTATGGAGACAATAGCCGGAGTGCTGTCTTGCTGCTCTGTTTTCTCTGGTTTCTCAGTCTCCCAAGGACAAATATTTACTTGAATGCTGTCAGTGTTTTTTGGATCAGCTTGAGTTTTGCCTTGAGTTTCCCAAGGACAAACATTTGTACAAGGGCCGTCTTTTCCATCTGTCTTTTCTTGTTCTCCAATGTCCCATGGACAAATGTCTGTTTCTGCATCAGTGGTCTCCTGTGAAAATGACATTTTGGTGATCTTTATGGTTATGGGTGGAATTGGACTCTCCTCATCCCAAGGACAAAGTACTGTCAAATCTTTCGGTGGGTCAGGGAATTCCCATGGACATGCTTTTGCTAAGGGGACACTTAGTTTTTCAGGGGCAGATTTAGCTTGCTCTGTGCTTTTTGTTTGTACATCTTGTTTCCCAATGCTTGGCGTGTCTGTTGATTCCCAAGGACAGACATTCTCCCGTACACCGTCTTGGGATTTTGGGGTCTCTTCAGATTCCCATGGACAGACATTGACATGTATTGTCTCCTGACATTTTGGTGGCGCATTACGTAATCCCTTGTCCTCCTGTGGATTAACATTTTCATAAATAATCGGCACCTTTACTTTTTCAGGGAAGGTATCCCCCATATCCCAATGGCAGACATCAACCCGTACACTCTTTTGGGGTTTCAGGCCGTGAGAAATCTGTGGGGTTTCATCAGTTTCCCAAGGACATACATCTGTTGGTTTCTTGTTCATACCCTCTGGTTTCTTCTCAGACTGGTTGGACGCTGAGGTAATTGGGATGGTGGAAACATCAGCTTCCCAAGGGCATACATCTCCCCGGACACTCTCCTGTCTTTTAAATACTTCTTCTGATTCCCAAGGACATACACTGACACGTGCAGGCGCCTTTGGATCCTCCTCTGGTTCCCCCACCTCCCATGGGCAGATGTCTGCTGTGGTGCTCTGTTGTCTCTGTGGGGCCTGCTGGGAGGAAGCAGGAACATCCCATGGGCAAATATCTGATTGGGAAACACTCAGAGCAGGCCTAATTTGGCTACCTCTTCTGTGAGTGGAAGGAGTCTTAGCTGTGCAATGTGCAGTGTTTTCCCTTGAGATGAACACGTTTTCATACATACTGTCCTTCTGCATGTCCTCTGAGTCCCAGGGATAGACAGTGGACTGTACAACCACTATTCTCCTAGGACTTCTTTCAGAGGAATCACTTGAGGACAGTCTGATTGCAGCTTGTTTCACGAGGACAGGTTTCACATCTCCTGTTGTCATACTTCTTTTTTGCTGTGTCCTCTTGTCTACGCTTGAAACACTACATTTCTTCTCCAAGTTTGAAACACTTTGTGATTTCGTTTCTGCGCTTGAAATGATTGGAGTTTTTAATTTTAATGCTGCGATGACGGCGATGGCGGCTACACTCCCCTGGCTTTTTCGTGATATTGAGTCCTGTTTCTTTACCGTATCTCCTGCTGTCTCCTTTTTGGATTTTTCCTTGACGCTTGCATCCACAGATCCTACGAAAGATTTCACAGAGAGCCATTTCTGGGTGGAAGTGCGGAAGGAGAAGACCCGCATGTCCTTTGTGGCCTTTGGGGACCCAGGTACACTAGTGGAGATGGGAGCCTGGGGTCTCGGCGACTCGCATTCTGCCTCTCCCCCTTGTGAATCCCCAGCAGGACTTTCTGCTGGGTTAGGAACAGGTAAATGGTCCCAGGGGCAAATATGTTTCAGTATTGGTGATGATATACTCTCTGGGCTCTGTGGTTCTTCCTCAGAGGGAGCAAAGGTAACGTGTGGCTGGTTCTTATTGGCAGGGCGTTCCTCTGCCAACTCCCAGGGACACACTTCGGCCTTGTCATAAGACTGGGATTGCACAAGGGCACTTGAGGTCTGGTCCTTGATAGCGATATCCTGTTGGGACTGCCCTTGCTCGCCTGGGGTATTTCTTCCTACCCGGTAGGTGTCTTCCAGACTGTGGGCTTTACTGGACGCTAAACTCAGTGACTTGTGTAGCTTGGTAGGTCCAGGAAGCAAGAGATTGTTATCGACTGTAAGGTTTTGGGCACTGGCCGACTTACAGACCAATGGTGCGATATCCAGCGAGTCTGTCTCAGAGCGCTGTGAGCATCTCTTAGCTAGATTCGCCCTTAACATGGTGTCATGCAAGGAGGGGTCTTTATCGGTTACATAGTCATAGTCACTTTGAGATTTACGCAGCACTGGTGAAGGCTGCTTTACTGGTTCATCTTTGTAATTTACGCTAAAAGTATCTGGCGCTCTCTTACAGGACTCGGAGTGCGTAACATCCCTGCTGCCCAGGTTGACCTCTTTGCCATCACGGCTGCACTGTCGGCTCATGGACTCTGGGATCTCAGTGATACGCTTTATGATGGACCGGCCCAGCCCGCGCCGAGAGCTGCGCTTCTTCTGCAAGTGGGGGTTGTTTGCTGTCATCTTCTTGGTCTTGTGGACCTCCAATTGACCATACAATTTCTTCAGCTCATCCTGGTGCAGGTGAAAAGGAAGAGAGAAGGATAAAGGGAATTAGGGAGGGTATTGGTATGAGTGAGCAGAGGAAAAACCATAGGGAACAGTTAGTTGGGGAAGAGTTATTGTTAAGGACAAGGAGAGCAAGTTTAGGGAGAAGAGAAGGGGCAGGCGGAAACGAAAACACAGGTCAGGTCTATGCCAGGCCACATATTGTGAAATACACACAGGGATTTTTATGTGTAAGTTTATAATGAAAATTCAAATTGGTTTTAAATGAGTATAAAGTAATCCTACAAATGGTTATAGCAGTAATTCAATGTTTATAATTTTTTTATTTCACTAAAGTTTAAATTCTATTTAATAATTTCTCCCCGTCTTGGCCTAGACAGTGCCTGAATAGAAATGGTCACTTAGTAAGGGTCCAGGGCAGAAAGGGAGTTTACCCGAATGTCATCGGGGTCCAAGCTGTGGTCACTCCAAACTGCTGAAGTAAAACTGCTGTTGAGGTACGAGCCGGATCGCCGCAAGTCCACCTCATCCTCATACACTTCCTCTGCAATCTCCTCTCTCCCCGCCCTCGACACATGGAGGAACTACAGAACACACACACAGAGTAGTTATTATGTGTCAGAGACAGATTTATACTTACATTGCTTGCGGAAGAAAATTGCCATGTACCTTGGGTATGAAGAGCAGGGCAAGTGTCACAGTGATAGTGACATGCGTATGGGTGAAGAACAGCAACAGCATCCAGTCAGGATGCAGAGAGGGCATGACAAACCTAAGGAAAATATAGAACAGGAAGACATGTTATATGTCCCTATACAATATGCGTTTCTCCTGGTGAATAAGCATGTTTTATCCAATGATGTATATAAACCCTGGATTGCTGATGCTATGTATCGGCCGATGAGAGGCTTTGAAGCCACCGGTCAGCCATATTGGCACTCCCCAGAAGAAGCAGTCCTCCATAGGAATTAAACGTTTCAAGGACAAAATTACATGAATTTATGTATTTTTTGTTGTAGTGGGCACAGTAACAGAACTTTCAAAAAATTATACTTTAAGGAAAATGTTTTTTTTATGTTTAGCTCACATAATATAATGTAAAGTATGCATTGTGCCTGTAATAAAATAAACGTATTGTACAAAAAACATGAATAAATACATTTCTACAGCTTTCAAAATATTTTTCACAATGGTGGGGGGAGCGCCAAGATGGAGGTGCGGTGGCTTCTAAACAGCGCCCCCTGTCAGTGATCTAGTGTAGGCCTATATACTATAAATCATTGGCTTTATCCCGGTGTACTGCCTCTGTTAAGAGCCGAGTATCATGTACGCTGGTTACCGTAGCAGGTGGAACATGGAGGATAGCAGCAGCTCGTTGTGTATGGCGATACCTATGTAGCGAGGTTCGTGGAAGGCTGAGGGCACTGGCTTCACAGCACTGCACAGTAAACTGCCCCAGCACAGAAACATCAGCTCGGCTGAGTCAGACAAAGATACAGACATAACGTTTATACTCTTCTCATACACAAGTAGTGTCAGGCAGTAATGTGTTGTTTTGTCTGGGTTGTTGAGCTCAAAATCAGGTTTGTAAATTGATTTTACCTCTGACCTCAATCAGGAATGTGATTTGTAGCCTGACAGAAAAAGCCAAATCGATAACAGTAACATTCACTGGATTTTTGGTTTTGGTCAATAATCTACACAAGAACGCCCGTGTGCTGGAGTTTCTCTTTTCAATATTGATTTTTTTTCTCTGTATCACCTGGAAAACACCAACAACCGTCTTTTTCAATTAGTGTTATCCACTCACCCACGGCCATCATGTAGTCCCAGCGGTCTAGGTCACAGAGGCTGAAGCCCTGACCATCCGACGTGGTCGATATGATCAGTAACGGAACGTTACGGTCACGGTTCTGTAGAACGCCCGCGGTCCACGCACACAGGAACCAGCTGACGGTCACAACCATGACTCCCAGCAACCTCAGCAGGTGTATGCTGGACATGTAGGGCACTCTTTGGGCTGTGCGCGACAGGAACACCTTGAGAACTCTGTATGTGTGGGAAGTCGACTTGATGTTACTCATTCCTCAGAGATAAACATATACAGACACTTTTTGACACATTTTGAATTACATTACAGCATACAAACTGGTCTGAGTTCAGAGAAAGAGCTCACAACATATTGATCGACCTGACTATAGCGAGGGGATACACATGCGGTGATACTGACGATACGTGAAATGTACTAGTGAGAGAGTACGGTAATACAGACCTATATATCTTCAGTGTTACCGTTCCATAGACTATGGCAAAGCCCAGAAGTCGCACCCAGCGAAGCAGGATGCATCGGAAGGTGCTGGGCTTGAAGTACAGGATGAAAACCTGAGGGGGAGAGAGGGGGAGAGATAGAGAGAGGCATTAGCAGATGATCTATCACGCAAAATCACTCCCTGTGAGCTTAGTTTACCTTGTCTTTGTAGTTACAATAGGTAACAGGCTTTGTGGATAAAAATAATACCCAACCATAATTGATTAGAATGTGTTTAAATAGAACATTTCTACCTTCCTCAGAGGAGAGACACATTATGCACTTAGTAATCACAACTGTATACAACAGTACAGAAGGTATACAGAAATGCGTAGTGTACAGGACTGTGTGTGTACATGAGTGGAATTGTATGTGTGCTCTAGGTCGGTGACCGCGGCAACAGTAGATCAAATGGCTGGAGGGCTAAAGGGGGCGGTGTGTGACCACCCCAGGTGATGCCCTACAGAGATGCGAGAGTCTGTCCCTCGGTTGCCCTTTTGTCTGAGCCAACGCTCCACAGTTACAGCAGACTGAAAGGAATTTCACCTTTGTGTCGGCCTTTTAGCATCTGAATCCCCCATATGTGTTTCTTTAGTGCATATGTGATACCGTAGTAAAGTGGGAATACATCAAAGCTCCTCCGTTTTGAACGGAGGAAGGGAACACATTAATATGTGTATATCGCACATATGTAACTCAACCTTGTGTTCTAGCGAGCAAAGTAATATGATCAATGACCTACAAGGGCACCACATGCCCCCATCATTTACCATTGGCTTGAACGGTATACTTTGATCAATGGTTCAGGGTAGATACATGTGTGAGTGAGTTAATTGGGCTAATGAATCACACAAGTGATTGATAACCTATCGCCGGCCATCGAGTAATGCAGAGTTATGCAACGAGTACATTGGCTGCGTCCCAAATGGCACCCTATTCCCTATATAGTGCACTACTTTTGACCAGGATCTATACGGGTGCCATTTGGGACGCAAATCTTCCCCCTCCCCACCACCAATCTAAATACTCCATTACGATATAATCCCCAACCCAACGCAGTGATCTGAAAAGAGCGCTCTTATCTCCACACTCACTCACTCACTCACTCACTCACTCATATATTCTCTCACTCACCGGGAAGTACAGGAGCAGAGAGCCAAACAGGATGGTCTCCAAAAGCAGGAGACCCGATGCCCGGATCCTCTATAGGGGGAGGTGACATAGACAGAGGGAAAGGGGAGAGTTGAGATGGAGGGAGGGTAGAAGGGAGGGATGGATGTGGGGGAGAGGGAAGGTGAGGGGGAGAAATGGGGGAGGGAAGGGGTGAGGGAGGGCAGAGAAGAGGGAAGGTAGAGGTCGATGGAGAGAAGGATGCGGTTGATGAGGTGGAGAGAGGGAAGGGATGGATGAGGAAGAGAGAGGTGGAAGGGGAGATTGAATGTGAGGGGAGGGGGAGGGAGAGGAATTGAGGAAACATGATTGGTTCAGTATGATGTGCTTATCTTACAGTGCTTTGATTTCCGATGTCTCTGTGGACCATCGTTGCTCCATGTTTCACCATTTAACTCTACATGTGTTGATGTATGCAGAGACTAGGTCCGTGGAGCACTATCTTAGAGAGGA
This sequence comes from Salmo salar, assembly GCF_965601325.2. Classification (NCBI taxonomy): domain Eukaryota; kingdom Metazoa; phylum Chordata; class Actinopteri; order Salmoniformes; family Salmonidae; genus Salmo; species Salmo salar. The sequence continues at coordinate 57,810,440 of NC_138292.1, forward strand.
AGAATGGCCAGGGGGAGGTACAGTTATACTAATGCCCCTGCTGTAATGAGCTGATACATGAAGATATACAGGTAACTGCCAAAATAAAGGAAACACTTGAGCAAATGAGGGGTACACTACCGTTCAAAAATTTGGGGGTCTCTTAGAAATGTCATTGTTTTTTAAATAAAAGCAAAATTGTCCATTAAAATAACATCAAATTGATCAGAAATACAGTGTCGACATTGTTAATGTTGTAAATGACAATTGTAGCTGGAAATGGCTGATTTTTAATGGAATATCTACATAGGCGTACAGAGGCCCATTATCAGCAACCATCACTCCTTTGTTACAATGGCACATTGGGTTAGCTAATCCAAGTTTAGCATTTTAAAAGGATAATTGATCATTTGAACACCCTTTTGCAATTATGTTAGCACTGAAGATCTCGTACAACGCTGTGTACTACTCCCTTTCCAGAGCAGTGCAAACTGTCACTATCCAGAATAGAAAGAGGAGTGGGAAGCCCCAGTGCACAACTGAGCAAGAGGACAAGTATATTAGAGTGTCTAGTTTGAGAAACAGATGCCTCACAAGTCCTCAACTGGCAGCTTCATTAAATAGTACCCGCAAAACACCAGTCTCAACGTCAACAATGAAGAGGCGACTCCGGGATGCTGGCCTTTTAGGCAGAGTTCCTCTGTCCAGTGTCTGTGTTCTTTTGCACATCTTTTTTTTTTTTCAATTTCACCGCTTTTTTCTCCCCAATTTCGTGGTATCCAATTGGTAGTTACAGTCTTGTCTCATCGCTGCAACTCCCGTACGGACTCGGGAGAGGCGAAGGTCGGGAGCCATGCGTCCTCCGAAACACAACCCAATCAGAGCCCAGAGTTAGGTATTTCCACATTTCTTATCTAGAGTGACAACGACTATGATGAGTAATGACAGAAGACGTCAAGATGGCTAGATTAGCTATGATAGAGCCACAGAGCAGAGTTTCAGCATATGCTATATACAAGGAAGCAATATTCTAGCACTGACCGTGTTTCAAAAGAATGAGGGAACAACTTAATTGTTACTTTTAGCAGAGCTTCATATCAATTTCCTTCAAATTATAGACTAAAGTAGCACTGCGAATAAACGTTGAAACTTGAAGATTAGTGAGAACTTCATAATGAAACCGAACAGTTAACCATCAATGATGGCTTGTTGTAGAAGTTTCCTCTAACCACAGATCTAGAATCATATTGCTCTACCATTAACCTTAACTGTTAGAGGAGTTACTCCAGAGGTGTATTCATTAGGCACCACACGGAAGAAAACATAATGCAACAGGGAGGGACTACTTGTCCAACAAGAAGCACTCATTTAAATTTTCCGTTGCAATACATTTTGCTACAGTGTACCCTAATGAATATGACCCTCTCACCCACTAGAACTCACTCACCCTGCTGCATCTGAACTGGTAGGCCACCAGCATGCTGATGAACACCAGCAGCATGAAGAAGCCCTGGACGGCCAGCACCCCGGCTCTGAGGAACCAGTCCTCCTCTACCCAACAGGGGGTGCCGTCCTCGCAGCGCCTGCAGCCAGGCCAACAAGGGAGACAGATGGGCAGGGCCGGGTAACACATGCCACCCCCCTCCGCACCACTGCTGTTCAGGGCACCACCTTCTGTATTAGACACGCATGGGGATAGAAACAAAGACAGCTGGACAGTGAAGACAATAAATCTTTAAGTATTGTCTTAGAGCTGTTTTGGGCTTACAAGTCAAAAGATTACATCACCTTGACCAGGGTCTTATATAAAGGAAAGTTCTTAGACAAACATTGAATAGAAATGTTCTTGATTATTTGAATGCATCCCAAATGGCACCCTTTTCCCTACATGGTGCACTACCCTGTTGACTCTGGTCAAAAGTAGTGTACTATAAAGGGAATAGGGTTCCATTTGGGATACAGCCTGTGTGTCTTCTTTACCGTCCATTGGGGGGCTGTAGTATCCCTCTTTGCAGCGACAGCAGTACTGGCCCAATCTGAATCCTTGGCCTGTGATTGGCTCACACTGGAAGGTAGTTAAAGCAGTGGGGGTTAAAGTCCACATCACAGTACAAGGACAGGGGTAGTTTGGGTTTTGATCATTCAATGTCCCTGATTGGCTGGAACCTGATTGGCTAGAAGGAGTCTACGCACATGATTACCAAGGATGAATAGGGTCTGTGAGCTCTCGAGTTTGACATGTCTGTATTAGGAGGACTTTATCATTATTGCAATATCCCCACTCCACACCTGAAAGGGTAGCTCCTAGAGGAATAAAAAACAATTAAATGCAAGTAATACTTTTTCGTCGGCATATCTGCATCCATTGCAATGTTTCCATCTGTAAACAGCTGTGGACGTCAGAAAAACCAATGCAACCAAGACATCATTATCTGCTGCTGCTGTAATATCAGCATTTCTGTGTGAAAATGGCCAAAAAAAACAATGTTCTCTTGTTATGATAAAAAGGGCTTTGTTGGTATGAATTGTTACAGTTAGGTGACTGTATTTGCCTATGCCTGATTGGACTGACGTGCTTGGCCGTTCTTGGGTTAATGGAGATGGAGTGTGTTCCACATGTTCTCTCAGCCAGCCTGGTGTTAGTTTTTCCACCATGATGGTTCCCAGCACAGCAGCACTCAGTCAAGGAAACACCCATTTGGACGCTCGCCTCTCGCCTGCGTGTTAATCTAAGTTAAAACCTAAATGGATATGTAATGCCTCGCTACCAAGAGCATTATCCCTTTCTACCAGTGAAATCCCATATGCACACACGCGTAGGCACACACACACACACACACACACACACACACACACACACACACACACACACACACACACGCACACACACACACACGCCCACCCTCAAGTACATGTGCAATCCCACATCAGGTATTGACAGGCCTAATGGTTTGCTTAAAGTAGCAAGGGTCATCAAAATGGTTAAAAGGTTTTAAAACTAGTATAATAAATGCAACCATCGGACAATGGATGAAGATACCCCAAACGTTTTGAGTTTGTATAATCCGTGAGATATTGACTGAATTAGAGTTCAGGGATTTTGGTGGGAATTCAGGTATTCCATTTTATTGTGAAATTTCACTTTTCTTTCTTAGAATGCACTCATATACATTTAGTTATTGTATCAGGTCTTTAAAAAATGATATGTACCTAATTTGCATAAATACACCAGACGTATTTGCAGATATGAGTAAATTAACACAAAGGGGAGGAACAGGGCCCGCAACCACCAGACACCTGCACTGTCTAGACCGCCTCATTAATTACTCTTGTTGTCACGTTCTCTTGCATAATTCAACAAGTGTGATAATAGCAGGATACCCTTAGATTAAAAATAAACACGCTTGCCTCTAGATTACACCTACAGTATCTAAACATACTTTATATTGTTTGCGAGATCAGACATAATATCACTATAATTCGAGTCTTCATTTTCTGAAGTTGGTTTCACTTCAGCGCATCTAATTTGTAAACATTTCAACTGTATTAAATTATTGCTTTTTTCAATTCCACCAAAAAAATGAACACCCATCAAAATAAGGTCATTTTTCTTCTATTTCTTGTGATGTGAGCGTCGAGACGGTGTGTTAAATCCCTGACGAAGCTTTAGCGTTCGTATAGATTCAACAGAAAGAGAATATATCCCATTGAGCCAATTACAGCCATTGCCGGGGTGTGTTTGACAGGTCATGACAAACATTTCCACGGTCGTAACGTTAACGGGAAAAAACGACAGGCACAAGCAAGAGTATGAAAGAGTCGGAGAATTCAAATGAAAGGTATCAATCCAGCGAGAATGAAGTGACAAGTGAATTTTGCACCCCTCAAACACAGAAAATAGATGGGTGAAAAAGACAAATCCTCAGGTGGGCGGGGTAAACGCGTTTCTACTTAAAGGGTTAAATATTTGTTTGTGGCATGGATTAAACTGAACTCCGGCATGAAGGCAATTTCATTCTCAGATGGAGATGGCATACAGAGTACGTCATTAAGAAGTCAGCCGGTTGGTAAACATAGCATGGACCTGCACTTTAAAGCCTCATGATGTACATATCAAGCTCACTCCAGAGGCGTATTTGCTCTACGGCTTGACTCTTACTGAGTGTCTATCTAACATGGTTCATTGTGTGTTTTCCTTTATTGCGTTATGTCATTTTGATTGAGAGAGGTGGGGGGTTTTGTTAGGTGGCTGTTATATGGATTTACAATTGAGTTGGTGAGTAATTTGTATGTAACACACATACACACACACACACACACAAGTGAAAGTGAAAGACACATCTGTTTGCCTTTTGAAAAAACCTGATAAAGGTTGGTTTTAATGCACGTCATCCCTTCCCCTTTTAAAAGAGGCCTTAGCCCAGAATTAAACATGAATCAATGAACTCCTTTTGTAGGAAATTAAATAATCTCTTATAAAACATCCCATTCTACCTGGAAATCAATCTCTCTCTTGTTCCACCTCTGACCTGTCTCTGGATGTTCCATGAGAGGACAGGATGAGACTAGAGAGGGGATGATGCTGATGAGATTGGGATATGGGTGTGCTCCTGCCTTGTTTCTGTTTGTCAGATGAGTGATGGGTGCATGGGGATTGGGGGAAGGATGTTGTTCATGGCTGGATTATCATCTTAATCCGGCAGATCATCCCTCCGCCACCCAGCACAGCTATCTTTAAACAGAAGGGCGGGATGAGAGGGAGAGGATTGTGTCGGAAAGGACAGATGATGATCAAACAAGAGAAGGGGAATCAATTGGGGGTGAAGGTAAAGGAGGAGCAGAGGAGGACAAATATGAATGGATAAGGGGATGAGTGGAGGATAAAAATGTAAATGATGTAACACGTGAAGGATGGAGAGAGAGTAAAGCTATTTAAAGCGGTTAGGGTTGACGAATGTATTTATATGAATCATATGATGTAACAATACCCACTACTACTACTTAAATACTGCCTATATGGTGACTTACAAAAGTATATAGGTTAGGGTTTGGAGTATTGTAGCCGATTCAACTCAACTCCACCATTTACGATGGAGTTGCGGGCGACTAGTGTGGACGGCTCAAAAACGGCAGATTTTAGCCCCCAAAGAATAGCCCGCAATTGCACACGACATTGTTCTGTGTAATTGCCGGCTATTCTTTCGGTGATTTAATCAGTAGTTTTGAATAAAATCAAATAAACATTTCATGTGACGTCGGAGCTCCAGTACCCTCAACTCCAATGTAAATCGTGGAGTTGAGTTTAGTCAGTTAGGTTTTTTTTTGCAGTCTCTTGTCACAGAGTAGCTGGCCAGCCCACTCAAGATTTGATTCTAGGAGATTTAGGGCTCAATTCAATCAGATCCGCTTTAGCAGACATCCGCATAGCGGTTGTTTTGGCATTGTTGGAGGTGGAAGTGCATTAGAGCGGTCAAATCCACAAGTGGCTCCTGGCATTATATTTAAAGCAGACATTGCCATTGGGTGCATGGAGTTGCATTAAGATAATTCCAACCTTGTTTACAAGTTCCAACACTGGGAATGTGAGATCTACACCTCGATTAGGCTGACAGAAATCCTCATTATTCTGTTGAATGACTTTCAATTTGAGCGTAATTATGTATATGTAGCCTACACTTTCTCGTTCTGAGCTTCTAACGTAGGGGTTTCACCAACAACGAATTCAGCACGAGAAGTTGTGCCCCCATTCATTTTCAACGAGGGCATGCGGAGAAATGTGCGGGGGATTGGGAGAAGGTGAGCGGCGAGAACCCTGCTAGTAGAGCAGTAGAAAAAATTGAGCTCTGCTCTGCTTTATATAAACTTCAGTCAAAGCGAAGCGTTGGACGAAAGCATTGTCAAGAGAAGGCGTTGCCTTTGGTCAAACCCCACTGTAATGCGAATGGGATGGGTGTGGCTTCGTGACAATGATCAAGAGCAGCGGCTCACCGATTTGACAGCTCCAACGCTATCACCGGTTAATGCTTGATCTGATGAAATCTAGGCCTTGGTCAGAGATAAGAGGTTCTGTAACTCTTCAACAACAATTTGGGGTTCAATTACTATTTTTCCAGGGCTTAAATGTTTTGAGAATCTCTTTACCTCCATGGTGGTGCGGTTGCACTGGTGTGTGTTGGCAAACCAAGCGTCCCCCGTGTCACACTGGTTCACATCAAAGCCCTGTACGTTTACATCCACACGGATTACACCCCTGGCACAAGAGCGCGCACACACACACAAAGAGACACATCCATTTCAGTAAAGGAGACTATCCTGGAAACTAACTGGACACAAACAAATAGAAAATATCAACATAAACAACAGGACCTTTTATGGGAACAAATATATTATTATTGTAATTGAATCATCCATATTCAACTCTATCGCCTGAAGCTTGACATTTTCTCTAGATCAACTTCTTTGGCCTTTAAAAGTGCCTTACTTAGAAATGTCAGACGGTATACGGCTATGGGTAATTCAATCATATCTGCTATTTCAAATGCTTATCAAAGTATCTCCAGTGTGGCTCTCTGGTTACTACTATAGGCCCATTTTTTAGAGCCAGGCATTAAACGTGAATTATAGCCTACTGGGGGCAGGAGTAGTGGGTTGGGGCCATCATAGTCCTTGATGATGGTACTAAACCTATCTACCTCAAATGATGTCATCAGTATGAGACACAGAGAGAGACATGGGTTTGTCCAAATGGCAGCCTATTCCCTATGTAGTGTGCTACTTTTGACCAGGGCCCTCGCCCAACTCGCCCTGGTCAAAAGTAGTGCACTATATAGGGAATAGGGTGACACTTGGTCAAAACCTATATAAGCAATGGAGTGTCATTTTAGACGCAGCCAGGGTCCTAACTGACCTGAACTCAGGGCTGAGGTCGGGTTTCAGGCCGTAGAAGGAAGTGGATAGGGTGAGCAGCCAGCCCGGCAGGAACCGGCCGTCCTCACACTCTAGGAATGGCCCATTGGCCCAGCGCACCCCGCTGCGATTGGTCACGTAGCTATCGCTCTGCCCCCATTTGGGTGTGTCCAGGGTGCTGAGGTCATTGAGGAGGACTCTTTTAGATAGGGCTGAGGTGGGCTGGTTTGAGGAGGCGGGAAACTTGAAACTGCTGAACCAGGTGTCGTCGGGTGCGGGGGCCGGGAGGTGCAGACTTTCCCATTGGCTAGAGAGGTCCTGGAGGAGGATGTTCTGGTACCTGGGGGGGGCAGGGTTCCGGGAGGCGCGGAGCACGAGCTGGGGGGCGGTGGAGGCTGGGTCGGCATCAAAGGTGAGGAGGGCCTGCCGGATGAGGGGGTCGGCCTCAAGAAGGGCGCGCACCATGGCGTGGTACCACTCCATGTCCTCTCGCACACTGCTCTCCCGCAGGTCGCTGGCCTGGAAGATCATGTTGAGGAAGTTGGCCATGTTGGCCAGGGCGTCCATGGACTGTCGGAGAGGGCCATAGAACCCCTGCGGCAGGGGGCCGTTCTGACCCGTGAGACTGTACGCCCGGTCGCACTCCACTATCTCCAAAACGGAGTAGTCTCCGCTGTAGAGAAAGACCTCTGCCGGTGTCCAGTCCTCCTCTGGGGCTTCCGAGGGGGTCGTGACAGACCCTGAGGGATCGGGGCTGTAGGGGGTGCCTGACTCCCCTGTAGCGCTCACAACGGATGACGTTGGGTCCTCTGACTCGGCTGTAGTCCCCAATTCAGAAACTATGCTAACCTGTGCTGAAAGGAGGGGCGTGAGCAGCAACAGGAGGAGCCAAACAGGGCCCATTCTCAAATCCACTCCCGTTGGGGGGGCCATATACTAATACCCCCCTCTTTTATAATCTCTAGTTTTGACCTTTTTCAAAATCCTCAAATAAATTTCACATTTTGGCCAAGGCTTGAAAAGCCTCATAAGCCTCTTCTCTCATCTCTCTTTACGTCTCTTCTCCTTCTCTCCAGTTGTAGTCATACAGGCAGAGGTGCTCCAGCAGGTGTCTGCTGTAACGACAAGGGGGAGTCGATCATCTGTAGCACTGTCTCAGACACACAACACACCGTGCTCATTTGTGCCTCATAATCACACACTCCTCACACACACACATACACACGGATAAAAATCATACTCTCTACCTCCGATGGGAACTGGGGGAATCCAACTTGTGTTCCTGGTTAATCCTGCATGTCGGTGGGAGGGAGAAGGAATTGTTGTGAAAATCCAGTGGCGTTCCCGCTCAATCCCACTACCATTCCCATCATGTCCGCAGTCAATCTGCCTGTCACTCCCATGTTTGTATTCCCGTTTCCCGACGACGAGTTCCCTGTGAGAGCAGCAGCAGAGCAACGAGAGACAAAACCAACCGAGATTAGAGAGAGAGAGGTGCGCCACACTCCCAGCCCAAAACAAGCGCTAGCGTGTATGACAGGAGGAGGCAGAGAGGGAGGAGGGGAGGAGGGAGGGAACAGCCCAAAATTGAGGGTCTGAGGCAAGGTGGGGGGAGAGAGAGAGAGCAGGTACAGTAGTGTGTGGAAGGGGAAAGAAAAAGAGCGGCTTTCCTCTGTCTCTCTCTCTCTTCTGCGCTCCTCCTTCTGTCTGCCTGTTACATTCTTGCTCGCTCCACAGTTCCTCTGTAAAGCATCTCTCGCTCTCACTGTCCACTCTCTCTCTCTCTCTCTCTCTCTCTGACTGACAGTGATTACCCCTGCTCCTCAACCTCTACCCCCTCTCTCTCTCTGCCCCTACCTCTCTCTCTTTCTGTGATTCCCCCTCAGTATGCTGCTGGAGATACTAATGTAACTGTTGTGCCTGTGGAGTGATGAGAGTGCACATCTGTTGGCGGCAGGGACTGCTCTGTATGTCTGTGTGTGTCTTTGTGTGTTTTAGTGTGCGTGTGTGTCTGCAGCGCAAAGAGGAGAGAGGATGATGCAGGATGAGGGTTAATCCGCCTGTATTTGGGCATCCATCAAAATCGTGCGCTCAATGTATTAACCCCTGGCGTTCCAGCGGGGTGAGCCAGGAGAGTGGATGAGGGACCAGGCTGCTCTTTGATCATCCAGGAATATGTGCACAGTGACACACAGTGTCAGGGAAGTCAGGGATGCTATAGATATGATGATGCTTTCAGCTGTATGATATGTGTTGACAAATAGATTACCAGTGTCTATTTAGTGAACAGGTGGAGAGAGATTCATATTGAGTGTCGTCATGTGTGGCTATAAAATGGGAATCTCCCTTATCATACGATTCAGTATTCATCATCACTAAGAATGAGGGAAGGAGGGAGGGTGGGAGAGAAGGAGAGAGAGGGAGTGTTTGTGTGTGTGTGAGAGGGAGCGGGAGAGAGAGAGAGAGAGACACCTCCCACCCCTTCTTATATCTCAGTGATGGAGCAGACAACTCCAGGCTCTGGGTGATGCAGGCAAATCCTTGTTTTGGTGCCATGGCAACGAGCTTCCAAGAATTTTCATCCATTCCTGTGGGCCGCCTACCCCCACCCAGGACTGCAGAGCAGGGGAGATGCTGCAGTTGTGTGGGAAAGACAATGAGGCTGCACAGATGTGTGTGTGTGTGTGTGTGTGTGTGTGTGTGTGCGCGTGCGTGCGTGTTTGCATGCGTGTGTGTGTATTTAAGTGTGTATAATCTGTGTGTTTCTGTGTGTTCACATGTGCCTGTGCTTTTACTGTATGTAGTTGGGAGTTTGTTCATAGTAATACAGAATTAAGCCTGCTTGTAAATGTTAAGATACCTAATGATCCGTGTATAGTCTGTGTTTATGTATACATCCATTTAAATCTCACAATCAGGACTCGATGGCAATGCAAATCTTTAAGTTGACCCTTGATAAGCAAGCAATTTTATAGTTGTGCATATGTGCATTTTCAGCCCCTTGTGCTGCCCAACATTACCTGTATAAGCAGCTTTTGAATTAGACATTATCTGTGATCATGATAATGCATTACCCTGCACCATCTCATTGACTTAAATATATGTGTTTACATACTAGCTAGCACTCATCAAGAATTAAATGTCTGTCCATCCATTCTCTGATGATCATTTGTATTCAACTGGGCTTCAGTGGGTTTACCATCATTGGTGGCCTGTAGCACCACCTTCTGGTTGAGAGATGTAAATAAAAATAACATATTTTTACAACGGATTGAATGAGTCATGATTTATGGGTGAAAACCTTTTGTCATCCTTTGTCTGCAAGGTGGTGTGTTTTGTATATGACAGGTGGAGGAAATTGATAGCATCCTGAAATCTGAAATAGGGTATCCAACAAGGGGAGATAGGCATTGCTGAAATGTAGGTTGTCAAGCTCAGGACAGTGCTGCTTGCTCTGATGGAAGGCTCTAGAATTCCCCAATCATGTCTTATCACTTTAATTGGGGAACAATGAGTGCAGTCTAGGAGGCCACTCCTCTGGATCTAGCAAGCTAAAAGTGGAAGTCAAATGGCTATGATACGAAAGGTCTAATTATAAACGCTCATGCATTGATGATTTATCTTTTGCAAATGAATTGGTGGAATTTATATTCTATCCTGTTCTTTTCTATGACATTACATTTTATGAGAGACACATGGACTGCTGAATCACCAAATGTATGTTTTAAAGTGCAGTCACAGAGTGTGTGAGGGTCTGTGTAATTACTCTCGTCCAGGATGTTTTGACCATGTGGCACGGTCTGGAGTAGAATAGAATCTGAATCTTTATTTCTTATTTTGCTCCCCTAATTTCCTTAGTCACTTTAATAGCACAATGTTAGATTGTTTCTTCCCGAGCCAAATTGAACTGAAATTGACACAGCTTTTAAGTTGGCGAAGACTGGGCGGTGAGATGCCAAGAACAGACTGAGCAGATCAGGTGCCCAGCACTGCCCACAGCCATTGGCACAAGTGGTCAGATTTTTATTCTGTGCACAAGTCATCCAATATTTTGCCAAGACATGCAGTGAAATCAACATAGGCCTTGAATAGTAAATGTTTATTATTGCCTAAGCTATTAGGGATGTTATTACCATGCTGATTCTTGCAACTAATCAATCCATAGCCTGTTATACAGCCTTCAATCAATAAAACTCAGCAACAACAAATATAGTCTTGTATTGAATTAATTTCCCCCAATCAATGTCAATAATAGGAACAATTTGGATGTTGTAATATTTAGGCTACTATGCAAGTCACTAATTGCAAAGTAGCCTAGCATTCTGAAATGATTAATTATTTGTTTTATTTTGTGTGTATTTTTTTCGTATAGCTAGATATTACTGCACGGTTGGAGCTAGAAAACACAAGCATTTCGCTGCACCTGCGATAACATCTGCAGATCTGTGTATGCGACCAATAAACTTTAATTTGATTTCTCTCTCTCATCACTTCAAACTACAGGGAGAGAAAAATGGGGGGAGGGAGAGGGAGACAAGGGACACACTGAACACAGAACGCATAGGATTTGCGGAAGTGAGCGGGTGGGGCTTCGCTGGGAACCGGAGAGAGATAGAGATAGAGATAGCGAGAGAGAGAGAGAGAGAGAGAGAGTGGTCAGACTTGTGAGGCTTTTTATTCTAACAAATGAGACCGTATGTTTGACCCCGGGGTTCGCCTGCTTACAACAGCAAGCTGGATATATTTATGCGTGCACTCGCTCGGTCTTCGTTAGAATAGAAATGGATGTCGTTTTTTTGTAGGTGCTTATCTGTGCGATAATGAAAGAACGCTTTAAATAGTTTATTCGCTCGTAGCCTATTTATGGTAGATAGCGCTTTGGCCTTTCTTTATTACATGACAACGGGGATCCATCAAACGGCGGTAGCTATGTGAAGCGTTGAAATCGTTTATTCCCTTTCGTGAATTGAGGAATAATTATGAACAACGCGCAAGATATGTCTCCCGATTTTGTCTTGATGCGCCTGGTTTCCGCGGCCGAGGATGACCGCTTGGACGAGGAGAATGGGAATCTGTCGTCGGGTGGAGTGGTGGCAGGACTTGGTAAAGAGGTCTTGGCTCATAGCAACATGAAAGGGGGCTTGGAATTCTCCCGAGATCCCAAGACAGGCCTCGCGCATTCTGGCCATCTCTCCTCGCTGAACAATGCACAACAGAGCGGCGGAACGGCGGCACCTGACACCGGGGTGATGGCGACTAGACCGTCGGTGTCTATTCCTCCTCCTCCACAGAGCGCCATGGAGGCCAAGGGCTTTGAGTTCACTCACAGAGGCGGCTTACGGCCTCAGCTCCTTGTGTTTCCTAACATATTGAGGGATGGTGAGGAGATTTTAGACCGTAAATCCGACGGTCGGAATCAGTCGAGGGAACATATTGGTTTGGACAAGACCTCCGGCTCTGTCTCCGACATAAGCGGAGGCATCAATAACAATACGCTCCTCGCCGGCGACGCGCAACAGCAGAACCATCTGTCCCAGAGCTGGGGTCTGCATCCCCGGGTGGCATTATCCACGGTTGCTGCCGATATCGAGGGAGGTGAGCTATGTCATCGGCACCGTTTGATCACCAACCCATCAGACTGGCCTCCCTTATCGGATAAATCCAATCCTCTCACCATGATAGAGTCGAAATGGGGGTGCACAACTGGGGAACTGCCCGACGGCCCAGTGTTCGACCTGGCCAGAAGGTTCGGGGAGCTGGGGCTCGGCGCGGTACCCAAGATATTATTCAAGGACGGGGAGATGCCCCAGTGCTCGTGTCAGGGCGCACATGGGCCGGCACCGGCGGGGATGGGGCATGGGGATGACCCGACTGAGACTAGCGATGCTTTGTTGGTGCTGGAGGGGCTGGGGACTGGGGACGTGGCCAGCCTGGGTATCACTGGCTGCCCGGAGGACGATTCGGATGAAAGTCGAGCACGTCGAGTTCAAAAGATGTCCGGTGCATTTTCTCTCAGTAGCTTTCAAGCAGAGTTGACCAGACAGATGGAAGGGGTGGCTGGAGAACCTTGTTCGTCGGCGCACGGTGACGCACAAGTATGTAGCCTGCATGGAAACGCACCTAACCCAACTCAACCGAGCCCGGGAGATACAGAACAGAATCCGAAGGTGTCGACATTACCTGGGGCCTCTGCGGCTACACCAAGCTCGGACCGACCTGTCAGTCCAAACCCTAGCCAGGCATCAACACCCCGGAAGCGGGCAGACAAGTGCGTCAGTGCGCCCCGGACTCCAACCGGTCGGGGAAGCGATGGAGAGAAAACACTAAAAGTTCCAGGGAAGTCCAGAAAGGGCTCACTTAAAATACGCCTGAGTAAACTTTTCAGAACTAAAAGCTGTAGTGGTTCCAATAGCCTTCTGGATAAGAGGCCATCAGTGGCCTATTCAATATCGTCCGCTGGAAGTCTGATGGATATGGCCAGTGCAAGTGGTGGGGAGCATGACGTGGACAGGTAAGGACTTCAACACTTTTAAGCATTGTGAGTAATAACTGATTGTATGGCTATAATTTATAGTAGGCTATAGAGGTCAACTCATTTATTGATTGATCACAGTGCCAGGGAATATTGTAGAGCCTATCCTAAAATAGAATATTTTCTATCAGGATATTATAGACCCATGACTGTCAGAATATTTTCTAAATCCGTTTTTTTCTAAATCTAGGCTATCTAGCTAATATCTATTTTTCACCCTATCACCTCTATATTCCATCCCTCTATAACTTATTTCATTCCTATTTTGTTGTCTTTCTCTTGCCATAGCCAACCCAGAATGACCAGGGCCCAAAGTGCCTTCTCTCCTGCTTCCTTTGCTCCTTTCACTGGTAAGGGGCTCTACCATTTCTTGGCTGAAGAGGCAACCTCTGGTCCAAGAACTCATGTCTCTTTAGTGGCATCACTTTCTTCCTCTATCATTTCCTTTCTCACATTCCCTCTCTCACTTTCTCTTTCCTTCTTTCCATTTCTGGGTGCAGGTGAAACTGTTTCATTGGTGGATGTGGATATTTCGAGGAGAGGGGCGAACACTCCGCACCCTCCCACGCCCCCACCTCCGCCACGCAGAAGTCTCAGTCTATTAGGTACTTTACCTCCTTTCTTTCTCTGTGTTCTTTCTCTCTATGTGTGTCTCTGTAGAGTAGTCTATTTTTCTCTGTGTGTTTCCTTGTCCATCCCTTTCTTGCACGCATCTCTTTTGCCTCTGTTTCTACCTGTAGGCAAAAAAAAACACTAAAAATGATTCCTGCATACCCTCACTCACCCTACTCTCCTATACCCACCGTATTACCTCCCTCTCCTGAAAGCTATATCACAGTATGCAAACATACCCATTCTGTTCTATGGTGATGGAGAGCCTAATAGCTTTACACCATCTCTGATCCCCACGGCAACACTCACATCAACAGCCATAAGTCTGAGGGACTGTTGTATTGTGGCCTTATAGACCAGTGTTTCTCAACGTTGATCCTGGGGACCCACCCTCTCGACCTATCAGAATTGAATGTTCAGCCAAGCAGTGGTACAAGGACAAACCAATTTACTGAATGTCACGTTGAATCACCCATTTCTGGCAACCTAAAAATATAAAATTAAATCGGATGTCATTTTGATTTGTTAATTACCCTAGAATACTTCAAGGAGTACATTAAAAAAAAGAAGATGTATCAAAAAACTAACAGTACAAAAAAGTTGAGATGAGAACTTCACATCACAGTGGGTCCAGAGGGGCGGAGTTGAGAAAGCCTGTGGTATAGACCCCTCCCTGGTCTGAACCCCCCCCCCCCCTGCTCTGTTCCAGATGACATAGGTGGGCCGCAGCCTGGTCCTTTCCTAGTGAGTGTTATGGGGGCCTCCCTACAGTCCCTCCCCCTGCCTCTTCCTCCTCCTCATCCCTCCCATGCCACCATCCAGCATAGTATCAGCCTCAATGGTAAGACGCCAATGAGCAGAGAGCTGGGAGCTGTGCATGGGGCAAACGGTGTCGTCGGGGGATAGAGCACGTAATGGCCAGAGCTAAGACTCTGAAAAGACCATAATACAAAACAGTATCAATATGATATATTTATAATGCTGTATTTCTAAACATGTGTGAATATATCAGTAATCATAAGCATGTATAACATCTGCAGTTGTGAATATATATGTAACATAAAACCTGTATGCCTGTCGGCCAATGCCTAAGTTCGTAGAGTGATATGTTGTGACGTGTTGTGGTGAAGGTTGTATAATTGCCCTCAGGTCAAACACTGTACGTTCTTGTATTCAGGAAAGACTATACAGACCAATCAGCGTGGAAATGAATCGTGAAGGTGCATGGTGTGCGGTCGCGAACCAATGCTTGTCCAATCTTTTTATTATATGCCTTGAGAATTAGTATTTGTGGCACTTGGTCTGTCTAAGCAGTCTTGCTCAAATTGAACACTGTTATCATCTACTAGTATCAAGTCCTAACTTGAGATCTATGCGTGTGACTTGAACTTTGCAACTCCCATTTATACCAAATGCAATGGTTTGGGCTACACATTCATATCATTGTGTCTAACTGAATATTTCTCTATTTGTTTCAGATGCATTCCTCCGGGCCCTGCCTCACTCCACCTCTTCACAGCTCCTCTCAGCTCCTCCCCCTTCCAGGTTGGCCCCGCCCCCAAGGCTCTGTCCTCTGAGGCGGCCTGAGGCCAGCAACTTCACCGCTAGTCTGAGAGAGCTGGAAAAGGTAATTGCGACACACTCAACGACACTCGCAAATACACATACGCATTGACTGAATGTAGGCTCACTACTAATCGATTGGGTTACATACTAACAAATAGGTACAAATATTTAATTGATGATAACTGCCTTTGTGTGTGTGATAACAAACCTTTAATTGATGATAACTTCCTCATGACATTCAATCAGTTCTACGTTTATATTTGATTCTACGGATGGTGTGTGTATGTGTGTGTGTGTGTGTGTGTGTGTGTGTGTGTGTGTGTGTGTGTGTGTGTGTGTGTGTGTGTGTGTGTGTGTGTGTGTGTGTGTGTGTGTGTGCGTTTGTGCCTGTGTGTATGTTTCTATGATATTCGTTCATAATCGCCTACATGTCTATCCCCAGTGTGGCTGGTACTGGGGTCCTATGAACTGGGAAGATGCAGAGATGAAGTTGAAGGGGAAGCCTGACGGGGCGTTCCTGGTGAGGGACAGCTCTGACCCCCGCTACATCCTCAGCCTGAGCTTCCGCTCCCAGGGAGTCACACACCACACGCGCATGGAGCACTACAGAGGTGAGTTACACACACCACACGCGCATGGAGCACTACAGAGGTGAGTTACACACACCACATGCGCATGGAGCACTACAGAGGTGAGTTACACGCACCACATGCGCATGGAGCACTACAGAGGTGAGTTACACACACCACATGCGCATGGAGCACTACAGAGGTGAGTCCTGTGTACTGTAAATACGCAGAAACGCACACAGTCAGTCAATCACACAAATATAAATGTTGTAGCTACTCACTCAGTCATTATGTTTATTAACACACGTACACACACACACACACACGAAGGCAGGCACGCACACACACACATGCACTCACACAGACACACACATGCACACAGAGCAACGTGGTGAGTCACCCGCACACAAAGTGGATGAACGACAAAGACATGCTCGCAAATATACATGGCATACGCATAAAGCACTTCTAACAGGATTTACTCACATACAGACACATTCATCATGCAGTATAAATATATGACAGACAGAAAGCATGCAGTTAATTATATTTCTATTTTACACATACTGCACATATCAGCCACCCAACCCACGGGGTAGTTGAGAAAAACAAGTTTGATACATGACATATGATAATACATGCCTATAACAAGTAATAAAGCATTATACCTGAACACTTTAAATAAAGTGGTACCACAAGGTTCTATTTCATTCTCCTTTAAATGGTATGTACGTGTGAGTGTTCGGTGTAACCTTTAGATGTGTGTCCCTTCCATGTCTCCATCTATAGGGACATTCAGCTTGTGGTGTCACCCCAAGTTTGAGGACCGATGTCATTCTGTGGTGGAGTTTATCGAGCGAGCCATCATGCACTCCAAGAATGGAAAATTCCTCTACTTCCTGCGATCACGTGTGCCAGGTAAAAACGGCTCCCATTCCTACACGGCCTAACCAATTAGATGTTTATGTGAACTACCACCTAGTGTAGTGGTTAGAATGACAGTAAGCATAGCATACAAGGTTGCTGAGAGGTTACGAGCATCTGTATTGGTTGTTTGTGCTCATTCGTGTGTGTGTGTTCCAGGGCTCCCCCCTACCCCAGTGCAGCTGCTCTACCCAGTGTCCCGGTTCAGCAACGTCAAGTCCCTGCAGCACCTCTGTCGCTTCTGCATCCGACAGATGGTCCGCATCGACCACATCCAGGAGCTGCCGCTGCCCAAGTACTGCCATACTCAATTTATCCAAATATTTATTTAGTCATTCATTTTAACCTTGTATTTGTTTTCTTGGAAATAGTTGTTCGTGAAATAGCATTCTCTCCTGAGCTTTGACAGAAATGCCTCAGCATATTATTTTAGTCTAAATAAATAAATCAGGGAAATAATCTTTGATTGCTGACAGACTAGACATGGATGATGTGCTTTGAGACCAAGTGAAAAGTGCTATATATAGCAGCTGTACTTTAATGCAATCCATCATCATCCTTTCCTTTCTTTTACGGAGAGTGTTATACACAGAGAGAATACTACCTCGCATGCCTAACATAATGTAAATGTATCTTTTTGCATAAGGGGTTAATCATTTGACCTCTCCCTCTCCAGACCACTGATCATGTACCTGAGGAAGTTCTACTACTATGATGCAGAGGAAGAGATGTACCTGTCAATCAAGAGCATTCGACCAGGGGCTGGAGTAGAGCAAGAGGTGGAGTCTCAGACGTAACTGGAAGAGGTGTCTGCTGGTCTGCCAGTCTTCCAGCATCAGCCAATCAAAGTCCTCGGGCACCCTCTGTATCCAGTCAGCTGCAGTCAAAGGGATCCAGATGACCCCGCCCTTCTCTTGACTTTGACCAATGAGAGTGGAAAGGGACAGAAGTGGAATGCTGGAAAATTGTCCATACGGAGGGCACACATGGAGCAGGGACAAAAAAGGACACAGCCTCATTGAGAACGGACTGGAGAACGGACTCTTCTAGCCTGTAACAACCTGAAAACAAAAAAACAACTTGAACCTAGACTTTAAATCAATCCCTAAACAGATATTCACTGTACCTATGAACTGAAGTTGATGCACTGGTCCATTTGTACTACTATTTTTTCCAGTTATCATAATTTCCTTGTTTTCTTCCCTCCTGTTGCTATGAGGGTTGTTGGACTCCAATTGGCCCACAAGAGGCCATAGTTGATCTTTGTTTGTTGGTTTTAATTGTCAAAAAATCCCTGATTGTAACTTGCTCATCATTCTGTTCCTCCGTACCCCAAGCTGGCCACAGGCTCAGCATTTTCAGTAAAAGACAAAAGATATGGCTTCCCTCTTTTGCACAATCATTTTTAATTGACTGAAGTAAAGTGGTAGTAGGTGCCAGGCGCACCGGTTGAGTGTGTCAAGAATTGCAACGCTGCTGGGTTTTTCACGCTCAACAGTTTCCTGTGTGTATCAACAATGGTCCATCGCCCCAAAGGACATCCAACCAACTTAACAAAACTGTGGGAAGCTTTGGAGTCAACATGGGCCAGCATCCCTGTGGAACACGTTTCACACCTTGTAGAGTCCATGTCCCGACGAATTGAGACTGTTCTGAGGGTAATGCACACCTCAATCCACACATACAGTTGTAGTCGGAAGTTTACATTTAAATTCAGTTTTTCCCAATTCCTGACATTTAATCCAAGTAAAAATTCCCTGTCTTAGGTCAGTTAGGATCACCACTTTATTTTAAGAATGTGAAATGTCAGAATAATACTAGAGAAAATTATTTATTTCAGCTTTTATTTCTTTCATCACATTCCCAGTGGGTCGGAAGTTTACATACACTCAATTAGTATTTGGTAGCGTTGCCTTTAAATTGTTGAACTTGGGTCAAATGTTTTGGGTAGCCTTCCACAAGCTTCCCACAATAAGTTGGGTGAATTTTGGCCCATTCCTCCTGACAGAGCTGGTGTAACTGAGTCAGGTTTGTAGGCCTCCTTGCTCGCACACACTTTTTCAGTTCTGCCCACAAATCTTCTATAGGATTGAGGTCAGGGCTTTGTGATGGCCACTCCAATACCTTGACTTTGTTGTCCTTAAGCAATTTTGCCACAACTTTGGAAGTATGCTTGTGGTCATTGTCCATTTGGAAGACCCATTTGCGACCAAGCTTTAACTTCCTGACTGATGTCTTGAGATGTTGCTTCAATATATCCACCTAATTTTCCTTCCTCATGAAGCCATCTATTTTGTGAAGAGCACCAGTCCCTCCTGCACCAAAGCACCCCCACAACATGGTGCTGCCACCCCCATGCTTCACGGTTGGGATGGAGTTCTTTGGCTTGCAAGCCTCCCCTTTTTTCTCCAAACATAACGATGGTCATTATGGCCAAACAGTTCTATTTTTGTTTCATCAGACCAGAGGACATTTCTCCAAAAAGTACGATCTTTGTCCCCATGTGCAGTTGCAAACCGTAGTCTGGCTTTTTTATGGCGGTTTTGGAGCCTTTCAGGTTATGTTGATATAGGACTCATTTTACTGTGGATATAGATACTTTTGTACCTGTTTCCTCCAGCATCTTCACAATATCCTTTGCTGTTGTTCTGGGATTGATTTGAACTTTTCGGGGGAGAAAAATACGTTAATCTCTAGGAGACAGAACGCGTCTCCTTCCTGAGCGGTATGACGGCTGTGTGGTCCCATGGTGTTTATACTTGCGTACTATTGTTTGTACAGATGAACGTGGTACCTTCAGGCGTTTGGAAATTGCTCCCAAAGATGAACCAGACTTGTGGAGGTCTAAAAAAAAAATTCTGAGGTCTTGGCTGATTTCTTTCATTTTTCCCATGATGTCAAGCAAAGAGGCACTGAGTTTGAAGGTAGGCCTTGAAATACATGCACAGGTACACCTCCAATTGACCCAAATGATGTCAATTGGCCTGTCAGAAGCTTCTAAAGCCATGACATAATTTTCTGGAATTTTCCAAGCTATTTAAAGGCACAGTCAACTTAGTGTATGTAAACTTCTGACCCACTGGAATTGTAATACAGTGAATTATGGGTGAAATAATAATCTGTCTGTCAACAATTGTTGGAAAAATGACTTGTGTCATGCACAAAGTAAATGTCCTAACTGACTTGCCAAAACTGTAGTTTGTTAACAAGAAATTTGTGGAGTTGATGAAAAACGAGTTTTAATGACTCCAACTTAAGTGTATGTAAACTTCTGACTTCAACTGTACATAGTGACACATGACCACTAACACACACATGCAGGCCTTCATGAGGGAGGGGGGAGGGGACGGCGCAACTCAATATTAGGAAGTTGATCCTAATGTTTGGTACACTCAGTGTATGTCAGTTCCCTGTGTGGGTGTTTTTGCGGTATGATGAACATGGCCCTTTCAATCCATACAGACTGATGTAATAATTAAGTAGTAGTGTAAACAGCATCAAGGTCAAATGTTTTTACTCTATCATACACTCTTGATAACTAAACCACCAATGACAACACCCACCCTGTTGTATAGTCGTCGGGACAAGAGGCATGCAAAGCATAAAGGCAATGTCAATCTTAACACAGAATAATTTTTAACACTTGCACTTGACAAAAACATCAACTCATCCTGTAATTTTAACTGCTTTGCTTTTTAGTTCCCCCCCCCACCAAACATATGCTTATTTCATAGTGCCCTTTTTTCATTGTTATCCTTTTCGTGCACACACACACACACACACACACACACACACACACACACACACACACACACACACACACACACACACACACACACACACACACACACATACACACACAGGACTCCATTAGCTTGCTAAAAGTCCATTGGAATGAAAACCATTTTTAAAGGAAGACAGTATGGAAATAGAGAGAATATGGATATGCCCTTGTAGATTTGGATATGTTCAAGCACTTTTTATATTTGTCACGAACATACAGTACACACACACACACACACACACACACACACACACACACACTCACACACACACACACACACACACACAGGAAGGATGATTTTAAGAGAACAAGGACTGCTCATACACACATGCTCCTATGTTGAGGGCCAACTTAATGGATGGACAACACATGAACTTGACATCTAACTATGCCAGCAGTATTGGTCATTTGCCTCTATAGAGAATCCAGTTGTGTAAATGGGTTTGTGATTATATATTGAAATAGGAAATTGGATAAGAAGGCCCAGCAGGTCTACACTAAGGGTTTAATAATTTGATATTTTCAATTCTGAGCTGAATTTTTTGTATAATTGTTTTACTGATTGTGTTGAAATGGAAATGACCCTAACCATGAACTGGTCTCTTGTTGCTGACTGGTTTCAAATTCTTGCCCAAACTCTATACCCATCAAACTCAACTCTGGACCTTGAAGCCAGTTCCACTGCTTGTTTTCATTGTTCCCCTTTAATCAGGGACTGATTTAGACGATGTGGTAAAATTAATGATCAGGTAGAACAGAACACTTGCAGGCTCTGGACCTTGTAGGGTGAGTTGAATAACCCTGCTCTATAGGCGTATTATCCATGTCATATATCAAATCAGCCTAAAAAGGGTAGGCCACCAGGTGCTAGTGTAAAGTGGCTATATAATGTTTTAATAAGCAAAAATACACGTCTGATAGTTCCCCTAGACATAATTGTGCAAGCTTGATAATAAGCCTATTTTGCATGCACTCGATGATCGCGCTACTACACCTGTAATAGACGACTAATGACTGGGATATTCACATAGATGTAGGTGAGTATTTAGAAAACATGCACATGTTATTACTATAGATTACCTGAGGATCTACATCACTACAGATCAGCTGTAATTTAGTTTGAGTGACAGAAACAAGTTTGTAACAGCTTGCCCTGTGCCCTTATCAGCATTGCCTTCATACCTAGTCATCCGTAAGCCTTATTGTGTGTTGACTATGACAGACAGAGTATAGCCTATCCATTCTAATAACATACTGTATCTGTGCTTTTTTCGTAGGTATTATCTGAATCAAATGGTTTAAAACAAGCTCATTGATCAAAATGGATGTCATTCTGAGTTTGACCGATTTGTCCCATAGAGCTCTTATTGGACATTATAGACGTCATTTAAATGTAAAACCATTATAATAGGCCCTTTGCCTGGTCTACCTTTTCCCTTAAAACCCACCCCATTGACCATAATCTATATACTCCATTGGTTAAAATAGCGTCCATCGACGGTTGTGTGAGGTTTCAAGTTTTTCATTGGCTAAATTGAATTTCAATCACATTGAGAGCTCGTGTCTATTGGTTGGCCTGGGCCTCCTTCATTCAACAGTAGCGCGTGGATTGGTCCATGAGCGTGGGCGGAATCTTCCAGGGGCTTGCTCTTGAAGGCTCACGGAGAGCGAGTGTCGTCATGAGCGGTGGGTAGGAATTAAAACATTGGTGTTTATATTACATTGTACTTCGTAAAACAATTTGGTCTGTGTTAAACAAAACACATCGAACCGTTTGTGCTGGAAATTCCTTATGCTTGAGGTTGAGTAGGAGCATTCTGCAAGCCAGCTATGCACTTCCGGAAAGGGCTGCCTTTTTTTCAGTATCAAAGAGTTTGATTTGCTACGCGTATCTAGCTTAGCATACTAGCCAGTGAAGCTGAATCCTGTTTGTAATTCCAGCTACCGTTAGCTATACATTGATGCTAATCATTTTCGATATTTCACATTAAAACAAATTCCACATGCACGTATCGCAATGGGCTGTCTGTTCCACTCAGTTTGAAAAATCAGCTGCACGAGAAAGTATTTGCAATGCTAGCTAATTGTTTCATTTCTGACTGCCAGTTAGCCAGCAAACCATTTAGCTTGCAATAAGCTATCTGTGTAGGTTTGATGGCGGTGCTATTTTCAGGCCGCGCTCCAAAAAAAATTCTAAGCATGAAATATTAGATTTTAAAGAGACAGTCACATTGGTCATGATCGCAATTGACCCCAATAATGCACAGTCCATATTATTCGTATAGTCCAATTTTTGTTTTGATACTCTCGCGATACATTATCATGCTTGAGCTATTTGTGAGATTGCGTGAGAAGTCAGCAAGGTACAGTAGTCACAAACTCACTGTACACAAGTCGTAGCCCTCTGCTGTTCCTATTTGCTAGCTAGCATACTGTACTTTTGTGTAGGGCCTTTTAATTCTGTACTTCGTATACGAGGAGTTGTAGTTGGCAATGTATGTGTCTATCTTTTTTTGGCATAGACCCGCCCTTTTAGTACGGATTAAAGGTCACGCAATTTACACCAAAGTCTGATGTGACTGGCATTCACGGGGTGGTAGCTTGCCAGCCACAACTAATCTATTAGAGTTGCAGTGCCCATTTTCCTTTGAGTACTGTGTCTTAATTGAATGCCTTTGCATGCGTTTAGGGCAAAACAGCTCCCTCGGATTTAATAATTTCCTGAATCTCTGCAGCAGAGGTATTGACAGTGACCCACATTATTTTTGGTACTTGAAATGTGTTAGACTATTTACTGTATATGCAATGTGTGTTTCCATGTGTGTTGCAGATCAACAGAACAGTATGGCCACCACTGTTGCTGTCAGTCCCAGCGAGTATCTCCAACCCTCTGCCACTTCCTCTCAAGTGAGTCACAGCTAGACTACTTCCTGCTTGTTCTCGGATGTGTAAATATCACCCAGTGGCGTCTTAAAAGTAACCAAGGGGTTCATTATTTGACTAAAGCTTGAATACTGAGTCCAGCAATGCCATCCTACTGTGAATCATGAAGTTTGCAGTTTATGTATTTTATTGGTAGCCAATGATGAGATGTAGCTTAACCTCCTGTATGTTAAGTGTGTTCCACCTAGGGCTGTGTGAAATTCACGATAACTCTTTATTTGTTTAAAAAAATATATATATTCCAAGCTTTGTTGCACAAGTCATTCCACTTCAAAAAGCACAAGAAAGAGCTTTGACACCCACCATCTGATTCTTCAGAAATCATTTCTGTAGTTAGAAACTGATAAGATTAGCATTCCTGAATGTTTTGTTGCAATATAATTTGATATCTGAGAAATAAAGTCAATTGATGGCACAAAATTGCCCATTTTGATTTATAAGATACATATCTTCAATAATTATAGTACCTAACATCGAATTTGGACCATAATTCTTCCTAACAATGAGTAAGACATGAGGAATCCAATAAAATTATCAAAAGCCACCCACAGACCCCCCACGCCAAGCCCACCCCAACAAACAGTATACAGTCTCAGTTATCTATCTCTAACAAGTAGTATGCTTGGAGTATTGTTTCTTCAACGTTTCTAATATATAATATTACCGTTAAAAAATGTGGGGTCACTTAGAAATGTCCTTGTTTTTGAAAGAAAAGCATTTTTTCCCCATTTTAAAATAACAGTAAATTGATCAGAAATACAGTGTAGACATTGTTAATGTTGTAAATGACTATTGTAGCTGGAAACGGCAGATTTTAAAAACTAAAATGGAATATCTACATAGGCATACAGAGTCCCATTATCAGCAACCATCACTCCTGTGTTCCAATGGCATGTTGTGTTAGCTAATCCAAGTTTATAATTTTAAAAGGCTAATTGATCATTAGAAACCCCTTATGCAATTATGTTAGCACAGCTGAAAACTGTTGTACTGTTTAAAGAAGCAATAAAACTGGCCTTTAGACTAGTTTAGTAGAAAGAGGAGTGGGAGATGTTGTGTGTGAGAATCGGGTGATGTTTTTTTCCGATGTTCAGAAAAATTAGCCATTGAAGTCGCTTGCATTCTTTACCATATATTAGTGTGAAAGTACCAAGGTTTTTCCTGTTGCCGCTGTTCCTTCTACTGCCACCACACCCTTTTATCAATTTTGCTGGTCTCTTGTGTTTCAAATCAAATTTTATTAGTCACATGCGCCGAATACAATAGGTACCTTAGGGTAAAATACTTACTTTACGAGCCCCTAACCAACAATGCCGTTTGAAAAAAATATGGATAACTATAAGAGGTAAAAGTAAAAAGTAATTAAAGAGCAGCAGTAAAATAACAACAGTGAGAATATATACAGGGGGGTACCGATACAGAGTCGATGTGTGGGGGCACCGGTTAGTTGAGGTTGTATGTACATGTACAGTCGTGGCCAAAAGTTTTGAGAATGACACAAATATTAATTTTAACAAAGTTTGCTGCCTCAGTGTCTTTAGATATTTTTGTCAGATGTTACTATGGAATACTGAAGTATAATTACAAGCATTTCACAAGTGTCAAAGGCTTTTATTGACAATTACATGAAGTTGATGCAAAGAGTCAATATTTGCAGTGTTGACCCTTCTGTTTCAAGACCTCTGTAATCCTCCCTGGCATGCTGTCAATTAACTTCTGGGCCACATCCTGACTGATGGCAGCCCATTCTTGCATAATCAATGCTTGGAGTTTGTCAGAATTTGTGGGGTTTTGTTTGTCCACCTGCCTCTTGAGGATTGACCACAAGTTCTCAATGGAATTAAGGTCTGGGGAGTTTCCTGGCCATGGACCCAAAATATTGATGTTTTGTTCCCCGAGCCACTTTGTTATCACTTTTGCCTTATGGCAAGGTGCTCCATCATGCTGGAAAAAGCGTTGTTCGTCACCAAACTGTTCCTGGATGGTTGGGAGAAGTTGCTCTCGGAGGATGTGTTGGTACCATTCTTTATTCATGGCTGTGTTCTTAGGCAAAATAGTGAGTGAGCCCACTCCCTTGGCTGAGAAGCAACCCCACACATGAATGGTCTCAGGATGCTTTACTGTTGGCATGACACAGGACTGATGGTAGCGCTCACCTTGTCTTCTCCGAACAAGCTTTTTTCCGGATGCCCCAAACAATCGGAAAGGGGATTCATCAGAGAAAATGACTTTACCCCAGTCCTCAGCAGTCCAATCCCTGTACCTTTTGCAGAATATCAGTCTGTCCCTGATGTTTTTTCTGGAGAGAAGTGGCTTCTTTGCTGCCCTTCTTGACACCAGGCAATCCTCCAAAAGTCTTTGCCTCACTGTGCGTGCAGATGTACTCACACCTGCCTGCTGCCGTTCCTGAGCAAGCTCTGTACTGGTGGTGCCCCGATCCCGCAGCTGAATCAACTTTAGGAGACGGTCCTAGCACTTGCTGGACTTTCTTGGGCACCCTGAAGCCTTCTTCACAGCAATTGAACCGCTCTCCTTGAAGTTCTTGATGATCCGATAAATGGTTGATTTAGGTGCAATCTTACAGGCAGCAATATCCTTGCCTGTGAAGCCCTTTTTGTGCAAACCAATGATGATGGCATGTGTTTCCTTGCAGGTAACCATGGTTGACAGAGGAAGAACAATGATTCCAAGCACCACCCTCCTTTTGAAGCTTCCAGTCTGTTATTCAAACTCAATCAGCATGACAGAGTGATCTTCAGCCTTGTCCTCGTCAACACTCACACCTGTGTTAACGAGAGAATTACTGACATGTCAGCTGGTCCTTTTGTGGCAGGGCTGAAATGCAGTGGAAATGTTTTTTGTGGATTCAGTTAATTTGCATGGCAAAGAGGGACTTTGCAATTAATTGATATTCATCTGATCACTCTTCATAACATTCTGGGTAGCCATTTGACTAGATGGTCAGGAGTCTTATGGCTTGGGGGTAGAAGCTGTTTAGAAGTCTCTTGGACCTAGACCGCTTGCTGTGCGGTAGCAGAGAGAACAGTCTATGACTAGGGTGGCTGGAGTCTTTGACAATTTTTAGGGCCTTCCTCTGACACCGCCTGGAATAGAGGTCCTGGATGGCAGGAAGCTTGGGCCAGTGATGTACTGGGCCATTCGCACTACCCGCTGTAGTGCCTTGCGGTCGGAGGCCGAGCAGTTGCCATACCAGGCAGTGATGCAACCAATCAGGATGCTCTCGATGTTGCAGCTGTAGAACTTTTTGAGGATCTGAGGACCCATGCCAAATCTTTTCAGTCTCCTGAGGGGGAATAGGTTTTGTCGTGCCCTCTTCACGACTGTCTTGGTGTGATTGGACCATGTTAGTTTGTTGTTGATGTGGACACCAATGAACTTGAAGCTCTCAACCTGCTCCACTACAGCCCTGTCGATGAGAATGGGGGCGTGCTCGGCCCTCCTTTTCCTGTAGTCCACGATCATTTCCTTTGTCTTGATCACCTTGAGGGAGAGGTTGTTGTCCTGGAACCACACTGCCAGGTCTTTGACCTCCTCCCTCTAGGCTGTCTCATTGTTGTCAGTGATCAGGCTTACCACTGTTGTGTCCTCGGCAAATGATGATGTTGGAGTCATGCTTGGCCACGCAGTCGCGGGTAAACAGGGAGTACCCCTGAGCGGCCTCCGTGTTGAGGATCAGCGTGGCAGGTGTGCTGTTGCCTACCCTTGCCACCTGGGGGCGGCCCATCAGGAAGTCCAGGATCCAGTTGCAGAGGGAGGTGTTTAGTCCCTGGGTCTTTAGCTTAGTGATGAGCTTTGAGGGCACTATGGTGTTGAACGCTGACCTGTAATCAATGAACAGCATTCTCACATATCTCTTCCTTTTGTCCAGGTGGGAGAGGGCAGTGTGGAGTGCAATATAGATTGCGGCATCTGTGGATCTGTTGGGGTGAAATGCAAATTCGAGTGGGTCTAGGGTTTCTGGGATGATGGTGTTGATGTGAGCCATGACCAGCCTTTCAAAGCCCTTCATGGCGACATACGTGAGTGCTAAGGGTTGGTAGTCATTTAGGCAGGTTACCTTGGTGTTCTTGGGCACGGACTATGGTGGTCTGCTTGAAACATATAGGTATTACAGACTCGGTCAGGGAGAGGTTGAAAATGTCAGTGAATACACTTGCCAGTTGGTCAGCGCAGCGCATGCTCGTAGTACACGTCCTGGTAATCCGTCTGGCCCTGCAGCCTTATGAATCTTGACCTGTTTAAAGGACTTATTCACATTGGCTACTGAAAGCATAATCACAGTCGTCTGGAACAGCTGGTGCTCTCATGCATGCTTCAGTGTCAAAGTGTGCATAGAAGTCATATAGCTCGTCTGGTAGGTTCGTGTCACTGGGCACCTCACGGCTGGGCTTCCCTTTGTAGTCTGTAGTAGTTTGCAAGCCCTGCCACATCCAACGAGCGTCGGAGCCGGTGTAGTATAATTCAATCTTAGTCCTGTATTGACGCTTTGTCTGTTTGATGGTTTGTCGGAGGGCATAGCGGGATTTCTTATAAGCATCCGGGTTAGAGTCCCGCTCCCTTTAAAGCGGCAGCTCTACCCTTTAGCTCGGTGCGGATGTTTCCTGTAATCCTTGGCTTCTGGTTGGGGTATGTACGTACGGTTACTGTGGGGATGACGTCATCGATGCACATATTGATGAAGCCGATGACTGAGGTGGTATACTCCTCAATGCCATTGGATGAATCCCGGAAAATATTCCAGTCTGCTAGCAAAACAGTCCTGTAGCTTAGTATTTGCGTCATCTGACCACTTCCGTATTGGACAAGTCCACTGGTACTTCCTGCTTTAGTTTTTGCTTGTATGCAGGAATCAGGAGGATATAATTATGCTCAGATTTGCCAAATGGAGGGCGAGAGAGAGCTTTGTACGCGTCTCTGTGTGTGGAGTCAAGGTGGTTTAGATTTGTTTTCCTTCTGGTTGCACATGTAACATGCTGGTAGAAATTAGGTAAAAAGGATTTGTTTCCCTGCATTAAAGTCCCCGGCCACTCTGGTTGAGCATTTTCTTGTTTGCTTATGGCCTTATACAGCTCGTTGAGTGCGGTCTTAGTGCCAGCATCGGTTTGTTGTGGTAAATAGACATCTACGAAAAATATAGATGAAAACTCTCTTGGTAAATAGTGTGGTCTACAGCTTATCATGAGATACTCTACCCTCAGGCGAGCAAAACCTCAAGACTTCCTTAATATTAGATTTCGCGCACCAGCTATTATTGACAAATAGACAGAGACCGACACCCCTTGCCTTACCGGAGGCAGCTGTTAAGTCTTGCCGATGCACAGAAAACCCAGCCAGCTGTATATTATTCATGTCATCGATCTGCCACGACTCGTGAAACATAAGATATTAGAGTTGTAAATGTCCCGTTGGTAGGATAGTCTTGAACAGAGCTCATCCAGTTTATTCTTCAATGACTGGACATTGGCCAATAGGACGGATGGTAGAGGCGGGTTACCCACTCGCCGACGAATTCTCACAAGGCACCTGGACCTGCGTCCCCTGTATCGGTGTCGCTTCTTCATGCGAATGACGGGGATTTCGACCAGGTCTGGTATCAGCAGTAAATCCGTTGTGTCCAACTCGTTCCACCCCTAACCATTTGTCTCTCTCTCATCCTGTACAGGACTCCCAGCCCTCCCCACTGGCCCTCCTGGCCGCCACCTGCAGTAAGATCGGCCCCCCTGCCGCTCAGGCCCCTGTGAGCGCCCCTCTTGCCCAACCCCAACCTCGCCGTCTCCTCCCCATCAAGCCCGCCCCCATCGCCCCTGCCCCTCCCAAAAACCTGGGCTTCCTGTCCGCTAAAGGAAATGTGATCCAGCTGCCAGCGGGCCTGGGCTCCAACAGCCCCGGCACCCCCATCGTCCTCACCATCCAGCAGAGCCCTGGCCGCTCGAATCAAACATCCAACATCCAGTACCAGGTGATGCCGCAGCTGGGAGGCACACAGACCATCCAGATGATGCAACAGGGCGGACAGATCCAGCTCATCCCGGGTACCAACCAGGCCATCATCACCACGCCCATGACGGTCCCCCAGCCGCAGCCCGCTACCGCGCCCATCACCCCGCAGAAGACGGTGGCCATCAAGCCGTCCCCCAGGGGGAGGAAACCCAATGCCGCCAATGTGGTGCGGCTGCCCAGCGGGCTCACGCTGCCCCTCAACGTAGCCACCGGAGAGGAGCCAGCAGCTGCTCCTCCCCCTCCAACGAAGGGCAGACGAGGAAGGAAGAAGCTGGTGGCAGCAGCCCCTCCACCACAGACCACCTCTCCGCCCCCCGAGCAGATGGAGACGATATTGTTAGAAGCCGGGGAGAATATTATTCAGGTATGTTTGTTGTTCTGCTGCATTTGGTGTAGGGTCAACCATGACTTGTGGACTAGTTCACTCGCTTGATTGGGCTACAAATGGGTACTAATTACTGAATGTGTCTACAATGCTTGTGAGTGAGTGTAAATGTGTAATGAATTCATCTGTATTTCTCAAACTCAAAATGCTATGCTTTACATGAGGGATAGCCTACTCTATCACCCCTTCAACCTCTAATATTGTGGTCCCTGTATGAGTAAGTGTTGGACAGATTTAGGTCTGTGCCTCATTGCTGCTCTCTCGGTGTTCTCCCCAGGCGGGTAACCAGCTCCTGATCGTGCAGAACACCGGGTCAGGCCAGCAGCAACTGGTGCAGCTGGTGCAGCAGAAACAGGAGCAGCAGGTGGTCCAGATCCCCCAGCAGGCCCTGAAGGTGGTGCAGGCCGCCTCCGCCACCCTGCCTCAGGTCCCCCAGAGACAGCCTGCACCCAACCTGCAACCAGAGCCCACTCAGGTACACACACAAGTTGTTAGATATCATCAATGTAGCTCTCTCAGCAAACTGACAGATATAGGAGTTACTCAGAGTAGTTAGTTAGGATGCGAGGTGATTTGTAGATAGGTCAGTCTGAAGTTGCCAATGTAGTCATGCACACAGGCCACATACACAATACTCTTACAGGTGCTGCATGCACACCTCCTCTACACTCACTCCAGGCTACCCACATGTTTATTTTTTTTATTTTTGTATATGTAACCTTTTTAAATAGGCAAGTCAGTTAAGAACAAATTCTTATTTACAATGACGGCCTACCAAAAGGCAAAAGGCCTCCTGCGGGGACGGGGGCTGGGATTAAAAATAAAAGTATAGGACAAAACACACATCACGACATGAGACAACACTATATAAAGAAAGACCGAAGACGACAAGACAGCATGGTAGAAACATCACATGACAACAACATGGTAGCATCACAACATGGTAGCAGCACAAAACATGGTACAAACATTATTGGGCACAGACAACAGCACAAAGGGCAAGAAGTTAGAGACAACAATACATCACGCGAAGCAGCCACAACTGTCAGTAAGAGTGTCCATGATTGAGTCTTGATTGATTGCACATGTGCTTTCCAAACAGCTGAAATATAATGAAACCATAAAAGTGGAAGTGGGCCTTTAATACAGAAATGTGTCCTAATCTGACAGACTTGTTCCATGTTAGTCTGACTCCCCTGTGCTCCTCTCAGCTGCTGATCAAAACGGCATCAGGCGAATGGCAGACTGTGCAGCTCCAGGAAACCACAGTTTCCACGCCCTCCAGCATGGTCACCACCACCCTGTCGTCCGTGGGGGCCACCAAGCGAACACTGGCGGGGGGCAGGAAGGAGAGGACCCTACCAAAAATAGCTCCGGCGGGGGGAATGATAGCGTTGAACGCAGCCCAGCTCTCCTCGGCGGGCCAGGCTGTGCAGACTATAAACATCAACGGGGTCCAGGTGCAAGGAGTGCCCGTCACCATCACCAATGCAGGAGGGGGGGTGTGTGTGTGTGTGTGTGTGTGTGTGTGTGTGTGTGTGTGTGTGTGTGTACTGTATGTTCGTGACAAATATAAAAAGTGCTTGAACATATCCAAATCTACAAGGGCATATCCATATTCTCTCTATTTCCATACTGTCTTCCTTTAAAAATGGTTTTCATTCCAATGGACTTTTAGCAAGCTAATGGAGTCCTGCATGTGTGTGTCAATGGTCATGTGTCAGTATGTGTGTGTGGATTGGGGTGTGCAAGTCAATGTAAAGTAGGTTTATATATGTACAATATATGTTTATTATACATGTGCAATATGTTAAAGTTTCTCTACTGTTCTTTCAGGGCAGCAGCACCTGACAGTGCAGACAGTGCAGGGCGGGGCCCTCCAGCTGGGCGGCGTGACTTCCCAGGGCCACCAGGTGCAGATGGAGCAGACTCTGGCTCTGGAGCTCCAGGGCCAGCCTGGGGAGAAGAAACGCCGCATGGCCTGCACCTGCCCCAACTGTAAGGACGCAGAGAAGAGGCAAGTGGCTCTTACTAGCAAACTAGAGACAGGCCTGAGCACCTGGTGGAAAAAGCATGATATACAGTATAAACCCCTATTTTTTTTTTACCAAAATGGAAAGTTTTGGTTGATACAAACTGATACCTGTATGGCAAAAATGTACCCTTTTGTGAGATTGGGGCAGGGAAACAACCAGGATTGCAAGCAACGACTTTCCATCTTCCTGCTATTAATATCTGTGCACCAAGCAGAAATATACTGAATACACTACATGACCAAAAGTATGTGGACACCTGCTCGTCAAATATCTAATTCCAAAATCATGGGCATTAATATGGAGTTGGTCCCCCCCCTTTTGTGATATAACAGCCTCCACTCTTCTCAGAAGGCTTTCCACAAGATGTTGGAACATTGCATTAGTTAGGTCGGGCTCTGATGTTGGGCGATTAGCCCTGGCTCGCATTCGGAGTAACTATTTATCCCAAGGGTGTTTGATGGGATTGAGATCAGGGCTCAAGTTCTTCCACACCAATATCGACAAACCATTTCTATATGGACCTCGCTTTGTGCATGGGGACATTGTCATGCTGAAACAGGAAAGGGCCTTCCCCAAACTTTTGCCACAACGTTGGAAGCACAGAATCGTCTAGAATGTTGTATGCTCTAGTGTTAAGATTTCCCTTCACTGGAACTAAGGGGCCTAGCCTGAACCATGAAAAACAGCCCCAGACCGTTATTCCTCCTCCACCAAACTTTACAGTTGGCACTATACATTGGGTTAGGAAGCGTTCTCCTGGCATCCGCCAAACCCAGATTCGTCCGTTGGACTGCCAGATGGTGAAGCATGATTCATCACTCCAGAGAACACACTTCCAATGGCGGCGAGCTTTACACCACTCCTGTCAACGCTTGGCATTGCGCATGGTGATCTTAGGCTTGTGTGCGGCTACTCGGCCATGGAAACCCATTTCATGAAGCTCTCGACGAACAGTTCTTGTGCTGACGTTGCTTCCAGAGGAACTCTGTAGTGAGTGTTGCAAACGAGGACAGACGATTTTTACGCACTACAGCACTTGGTGGTCCCGTTTTTTGAGCTTGTGAGGCCTACCACTACCCGGCTGAGCCGTTGTTGCTCCTAGACGTTTCCGCTTCACAATAACAGCACTTACAGTTGATCTGGCCAGCTCTAACAGGGCAGAAATTTGAGGGACTGACTTGTTGGAAAGGTGGCATCCTATGACAGTGGTACGTTCAAAGTCACTGAGCTCTTCAGTAAGGCCATTCTACTGCCAATGTTTGTCTATGGAGATTGCATGGCTGTGTGCTTGATTTTATACAACTGTCAATAACAGGTGTGGCTGAAATAGCCAAATCCACTAATTTGAAGGGGTGACCACGTACTTTTGTGTGTATATATAGTGTAGTTAAGTTTGTGTTTTCTGTGTTGTGCAGGCCCGGCGAGGTAGGGAAGAGGAAGCACATCTGTCACATCCCGGGCTGCGAGAAGACATTCCGGAAAACGTCCCTCCTCCGGGCCCACGTGCGCCTGCACACCGGCGAGCGGCCCTTCGTCTGCAACTGGGTTTTCTGCGGCAAACGCTTCACGCGCAGCGACGAGCTGCAGCGGCACGCCAGGACACACACAGGTCTGTCCACCGCAGGAGACACGCTGATACACACTGTAGGATGAATGTAGGTCAGTCTGCAACACACACTGGGTCATGTTCAGTAAGGAGCACCGTAGCAAACGTTTTGCAATGGATATTGACAATCCTGTGTTCTTATTGGACAAGTTCAGATAGTACCGCCCCTGTTTTCAAAATGTTTTCCACTTACTGAACACACCCCAGGACACACACACAGGAGGTACGTACACAGCAAGGTTAGCACAAGTCAGTCGACAATACTCCATATGCCAAATCATTCTGATACACCATTGTGTTCACCACATGTCAGGACTCAAGCAGTACAGTAACATACAGTATGTTAGTTTTGCTGAAGTTTCCAGGACTCAAGCAGGCACTCAGATTTGTAGCAGAGATTCCCTTGCAGCAGAGAAGAATGGTATTGCTCTTTCATAGTTTTGTGTTATGCAGGAAAATTAAACCACACATTTATTCTGTCTTTTCCTTGCAGGAGACAAGCGCTTCGAGTGCAACCAGTGTCAGAAACGGTTCATGAGGAGCGACCACCTCACGAAGCATTACAAAACACACATTAACACCAAGAACTTGTGAGCTGTGCTGTATACCGACTGTATACACAGACATGCCCTAATGAACTAAACCCCATAGAGGGCCGCAGGAGAGGATGCCAAGAGGGTAGTCTCATGATGGGTGAACCCCAAAAAGGCCCCATACGCCCTGTTCTCCTTACTCCCCCCTCAGAGGCTTCGTAGCCTGGTGTACATACCAGTCCTCCTCCACGGACTCAACTGTTCCGGTCAATTTATTAATGATAAAATATATATAATTACGGACAGCAGGCTTACCTACGTAGGCAGAATGCGTAGAACAGCGAAAGGCGGTCTCCCGGAAAGATAGACAAGCGTGGCTGCTGTGTTCTGATGACCTCACGCTCAGCACCATATCCAGTCACAAGGCCTGAGGGAGGAATGAGTGCAAAACGGATAGATTTAGTCTACCAAAGTACCCGAGCCCAAAGAAGACTCCAGCCACTCTTGCCCCTTCTTGTTTTTTCATGTTTTATTATTTTCAATATTAATAATAACAAATATTATTGTTGTTGAAGCTCCAGAATAAGGTTTTTTCAAAGTTGATCCTCAAGCCCCATGAGTATCCAAGGTACTTTTTTCAGTCATACAAATCCTATTCAGTAAATTGCACATAGCCTTTTACATGGTTTGAACAGTATTTGTAATTCTATTCTTGTTCAATATCAAAGTAATATTATAGATTTTTCAACAAATAAATGATTTGGTTGGAATGAACCTGCATACCTTTGAGGCCTTGGTGACCACTTTGAAACCTTACACAGTTCCAGACTCTGAAAACCCAAGTTGGCTAAAGATTTTGTGTATATGCGTACAAACATGCATCCACACATACATGGGCAAATATAGATATTTATGATGTTCAGACATAATACCCTTTTCGGGAGTTTTTTTGTAAATCAAAGATGAATATGTAAATTAGGTTTTGGCATTTTTTGTTTGGGTAAAGAGTTACACATTTATTTTGAATACAGACTCCCTCCTAATGAGTTTAAATGTAGTGCATTGCTATGTGTATATCATTATGATATGAACTAAATATGTTCCAAATATTGGTCTGGCATGACAATCATGCCATAAGATGCAAATAATCGACATTAAAATGCTTTCTCGGGCCTGTCACAACTTATAAGAAGTCATAACTTTTTTATTATGATCTACATTAAGATCCGTTTGAGGCAAATATGTTTGATAAAACATTTCCGATTGGTATGACATAAAAATTGACAAGCTATCTGCTATTATTTATCTAGAGTTTCTGGTGTTTGAATTCCTTTAACACTCAAGGAAGAACACCTGCGCTAGACCTTTACTCGTAGTATTACAATACGTTCTGTTCAATGAATACATATTGACTGTTTATGTAGCTAACTGCATAACAGCATACATTTTTTTTATATTTTTCTTTCAAATATTTAATCAACTAATCGGAAAGATTTATAAATGTCCCCCAACAAAAAAAATGGTCCTCATGCATTTTAAAATGAGATGAACATTTCATTGAATAACCAATAGAAAAATTGTGTCCAGTATGTTTGGATGCCTAAACTGGGCCTTGGGGACGGAAAGAAAGTCCTGCTCATATTTATGTTTGTATTGTATGTCCTGAATGTGTATATACAATGTGTCTGGGAGACACAGTAAAATATAGGATAAAAAGTTACACTGCCTTGTATTTTGGCCGGCCTGGCCAGAGCTGAAGGAAGTGGTTCTGTACAGTGTGAAAGGAAAATGAGTAATGTGACATTGTATAGCTTCATTCCTGCTTTGTACACCAATACTTCTAGATGATCCCTTTTCTATCCAATTTAAAGTTGCCTTAAGACAGTTGCACCCAGTATTTAAAGAGATTTCTGTCTAATTTCCAGGGAACGGCATTTGTAGAATTCCTTTTATTTTTGTCTAACTTATGTTATGTAATGCCGATGTTTATGTGCACTGACTTGAGCCCAGGTTGAAAATGTGTGATTTTTATTTGATTTTTAAGTAATGATCAGTGGATGAGTTTTTACCTAAACTGAAAAGGTCCTAATGTTGGTCTCAGTTAACCAGGTGCTTTTCCCTCTCTAAACCTGATCTACTACAGTAATAGATACAGATCCTGTGTGTGTCTGAAATGGCACCCTAATCCCTATATTGTGCACTACTTTCAACCACAGTTCTATGGTCAGAAGTAGTGCACTATATAGGAAATAGGGTGCCATTTCAGACTTCCTTTGTTTAACAGGAGTCCTCAGATATCCAGCTATTGCCCATCTTTTATAACTTGTATTAAGGCGCTTACTACAGGTGCTTGCTCCTTTTTTACAGTAACCCACCCCCTCAATAAAGCATTCAAACTGTATTCTGGGTTGTCCTTCTTTGTCCAGGTCCCATCAGCCTTCACGAGAGATTGCCCTCACTGAGAACCATAGGATGAATTTTGAAAAAGGTGTGTTTGTGTACAAGTATTTACCTGGCTGTCATTTGTTTTACATAGGGCAGTAGGTAGCCTAGATTGTTGGGCAAGTAACTGAAAGGTTGCTGGTTAGAATCCCTGAGCTGACAGGTGAAAAATCTGATGTGCCCTTGAGCAAGGCACTTAACCCTAATTGCTCCTGTAAGTTGCTCTGGATAAGAGCGTCTGCAAAATCAGGGTTTCCCAAACTCGGTCCTGGGGCCTGGCCATGAGTGCATGTTTTGGTTTTTGCCCTAGGACTACACAGCGGATTTCAAATATCCAAGTCATCATCAAGCTTTGATTATTTGAATCAGCTGTGTTGTGCTAGGGCAAAAACAAAAACTTGGGCCGAGCTTGGGAAACCCTATGCCAAATGTACATGGCTAATGAGGAAATAAAATAATTTCTTGAAAAGATTGAGTGATTCCAAGCTATAGGGTCTCAGTGCTGTATCCCCTTCATGGCTTGATGTCTGGACAGTTGATTTCAGAAAAAAGTGTGTTTGCTACATAATGTTCTTTAGGGTTAAAGGAAACTTAAGTCTAGTTCAGATCGATTGTCTGCGGGGCCAAGTTAACCTCCCCCTTTCATGTAAAAAAAAAAAGTTATGACCATTATGCTTTTAGGGAAAGAGGATCATTTTATACGTGTATTAAACTGCAAGTTTGACCAATTCCAGTCCCGTTGCTTGGGGGGTTCAGTGTTTATATAATGAATATGAATTCGGAGGGCAGAAATGATTAAATAGTAAAGCATTAGAGTTTTAAGAATTATGTGTGTTCAATTATTTGTGACTGGCATTTAAAGCATATTGAAGTTAGAAGCAATAGGATTTGAAGCAATAGCCTACCTGTGTGTGGTCAACTATTTCAGCACCATTTCGCACTGCTCTGAGACAAGCATGGGGACTGGTCTTGATAAATCAATGACATTTTTATGATCACTGAATCTCCGTTTGGGTATTGGTTAGACTACAATTAGGGTGAGGAAATGTTATGGTCTTAGTACTGTAGCCTACTCCCGACCGGTCACGTTGTACAGCGCCATATTTTCCTAACGGAAACCCTGAGGGTTTTGTTTTTCTTGGAATAGAAACACCATAATATTAATCAAATTAATTAAGCTAAATTTCTTAAAATCAATCTCATATAGTATGTTCTTACAAAAAAGGTTTTAAATTCTCTAGTACAGCCAATTTTGAAGACTGTCAAATGCTTCTCAAAGATGCCCTCTGGTGGTCAAACTAGCACAAACTAGCATTAATGGCAACAATGGCTGACAGTTAAATAACTTGCCATAGAATTCTGCGGCAGCCCGCAAGGTGTGCTGCAGTATGACGCAACTTTTACAGGAAGAACCACTGTAATCAAATGGCTACCCAGACTATTTTCATTGCCCCCCTCCCCTCTCTTTTACGCTGCTGCTACTCTCTGTTATTATCTATGCATAGTCACTTTAATAACTCTACCTATATGTACATATTACCTCAATTACCTTGACTAACCGGTGCCCCCGCACATTGACTCTCTACCGGTAGCCCCTGTATATAGCCTCGCTATTATTTTGCTGCTGATCTTTAATTATTTGTTACTTTTATTTATTTAATTTTGAATTACATTTTTTTTCTTAAAACTGCGTTGTTGGTTAAGGGCTTGTAAGTAAGCATTTTCACTGTAAGGTCTACTACACCTGTTGTATTATGTGACAAATAAAATTTGATGTAGCCTGAAAAATCGAAACGTTTTAATATGTTGTATTTGTGTCGTAGGGTAAAGACCAAGGCGCAGCGGGTTGCCTGCTCATCATTATTTTTTAGGTGAACATGAAAAAACAATAAACGACAGTTTCGCAGGCTATACGCAGCAGTGCAAAAACAATCTCTCACAAAGGGACAGGTGGAAAACAGGCTCCCTAAGTAGGACTCTCAATCAGAAACAACGATGTACAGCTGTTCCTGATTGAGAGCCACACCAGGCCAACAAAGAAATACACAACATAGAAACCCTAGAATACAAAACAAGAACATAAGCCAAAAACCCCGGAACACATAAATCCAACACCCCTCTACATACATACACACACACCCCGAACCATATAAAACAAATACCCCTCTACCTAAATACATAGCCCAAACCACATGAAACAAACACCCCCTGCCACGTCCTGACCAAACTACAATAACAAATAACCCCTATTACTGATCAGGACGTGACAATTTGATTACATTTGTTAATTTATTTGCTGAAAATGTTTTAATTTTGATTTCTAATCTAGAAATGTATTGTAATTTCTTTCTAATCTTTAAAAAATGTAGCAATTTTGCAATAATCTCACGAAGCGAGTACACAGTAGATGATTCATATTAATTAGTTAATGAATTTACAACACTATTAACAAGGATTTAATTTATTACAACAATATCGACTTCACCGACTGAAGAGAGGCTGGGAAACAGCAGGTTGAAAAAATCCTTAATGTGATAGGAAAGCATCCAACAGGAAAGTGTGATTATTGCCAGGAAACAGAGACAGTGGAGCATGTATTGCCACAGTGTGGGTAGTATCAGAGGGAAAGAGGCTGAGATCTAGTATGAGGGAGAAGGGGATACAGGAAATTAGTTTAAAGAGTATATTGAGTAGAACATCATTAGATATAGTCTCAAATATTTTATTCTTTTTTTCAAGAGCAACGGAGCTGGCAGGTAGGATTTAGTTTCTCCCTGTATCTGGCCCACACTCCAGTACAGTAAGCAGCGGTAGTGCACCATAACGTTGGATGCCAACCGCCGATAAACCCCACCGAAGAAGAAGAAGAAGAAGACCACCAACTGCATACAATTGCGATTGTATTTTTTTTGTAAAGAAATATAGACTTTTGGTATTTTTTAAAATTATTATTATAACATTTCTAATTACAATACAATAACAACCACAAAAAACCATAGGACATCACTACACGTATATTTTCTCGGAAGAAAAATAAAATAACATTAAAAGTAAAAAAATCAAATCACAACAATTGACTTTCAAAAGTTAAAGTACCTTAAATAAAATAAGAAGGTCAGGGGTTACAGTTGTACAAACCTACGATAGAGCTGTAAGAAGGTCAGGGGTTACAGTTGTACAAACCTACGATAGAGCTGTAAGAAGGTCAGGGGTTACAGTTGTACAAACCTATGATAGAGTTGTAAGAAGGTCAGGGGTTACAGTTGTACAAACCTATGATAGAGTTGTAAGAAGGTCAGGGGTTACAGTTGTACAAACCTATGATAGAGTTGTAAGAAGGTCAGGGGTTACAGTTGTACAAACCTACGATAGAGCTGTAAGAATACAGTGTTTTGTTATTGACTAATTCTAGAGATGTATTAAATATTGGATTTCAAGTAAAAATATATTGCATTTGGGGACAGATTTTAAATATTCGTTTTTGTGTATATACAATTTACCAGAGAGAATGATGAAATGAACGACTAATTCAGTAGTTTTGTTTTCATTTCAATAATAACATATTACATAATTAATTGTAAATACATGGGTCTTATTGATTAAATAAAAAATTTAAGTACTTAACTCGCTCCAAAATAATTTCGAAAATACATATGTTCTCTAAGTCCATGAATTTAGACAAGTTATTGCAAGGGTATATTTTGTGCAAGATTTTAAAGTGGATTGTTTTGACTTTTTTGATATACAACATTTGTGAGGGAGCAACCAAGCATTCTTCCATTCAATTTCAGTAATATATGCATTCAAGAAGAATTTCCCTCTAGGAGAGATCTTGTTCTTGGAGTATTTTTTATTTTTTATTAATGTATTATTACATTTCTTTTCCAGCAGGGGGCAACCTTGAACATTAGTTGTGTATCTATCTTGACATGTTCTCCAAAACACAAATTAGATTGAATTAATTGAGTAAGTCCTGAAGGTATTGCTTTGCATATAGCATTAAATTCTTTATAATGTATTGGGAAGATATACGAACATTCTATAAGAGAGTATATTTCCTTCTCTATCAAATAAATCAAGCACATATATAATATTTCTTTCAAACCACTTAGGAAAGAACAAATACTTGTTTTTAACAACAATATCTTTGTTGTTCCACAGAAGTGTCTTGTGTGGGGAGAACCTGTGGACAGGCTAAAAGGGCTTGTTTGTGAAAATTGGACAGTTTGATGGGTAATTTTGCTGGAGAATAGTTGCACTTCCACAAAAATTAAAGACCAACCAATTTCATAAAAATATGACAGGGAATTAAGTACCATATAGATTCAGAGCTAAGCATACCTCTTTTTATCCAGTTTACTTTGAAGGTAT
This sequence comes from Salmo salar, assembly GCF_965601325.2. Classification (NCBI taxonomy): domain Eukaryota; kingdom Metazoa; phylum Chordata; class Actinopteri; order Salmoniformes; family Salmonidae; genus Salmo; species Salmo salar. The sequence continues at coordinate 57,851,649 of NC_138292.1, forward strand.
TGTTGATATCAATGAAATCTAGTACTTCAAACCCACCATCAGCTCTTTGGTTTGATATTACAGACTTCTTAAGGTTGTGTTGTTTATTTTTACATATAAAGTTTTCTTGATATCCTTGCTGGTTTGATCAGCTACAAATAGGGATAGAGCAGGGTAGTCAACACGTGACAGACCCTCTGATTTGGACAATAAAACCCTTCCAATAATAGAGAGGTCATGTTGGAGCCAGTTATTAAAGATGGATTTGGTTTTCTTTAATCTCTGAAAGAAATTGAGATGTTGACAGACAATATCGTTTTTCGCCATGTGCATCTTTCACTGGAATATTCTCATTAGATTGCTAATTTGAGTTATGCAGGGACAATATTTCGCATTTATTTAAGTTCCAGACCAGAAGCAGAAGGACATTATTTGATAATATTGAGTGCAAAAGCAATTTGACCCTTGTCTTTTAGAAACAGCGGTATCGTCTGCTAATTGAGATACTTGTATTCATTTTCCAAATATTGAAATACCTTTTTATTCCGGGTTGTTTAAAATGCTAATAGATAGTAATTCTACAAATAAAAGGAATAAGAAAGCTGAAATAGGGCAACCCTGGTGTACACTACGGTGAATGAAATATTTAGATGTTTTACGATTAATCGGAGACAAAACTAGTCCCGAAACCGCAGGGCGCGGCAGGTGTTTATTTCGCCTTCGCAGAAGGCAGGAATCGTGGTCACAGGCAGGCAATGGTCATACACAGGTAGGCAAACAGGCAGGTGAATCAAAACTAGGACTGAAAGCTATTACTGGTTCTCACAAACGAGCCAGGAAAAGGCTTAGTAGAGTCAAAACGAACAATATCTCACAAAGGCACAAACAGAATGAACTGAACTAAATAAGGAGCTGATGAGACCAGGTGAGTAACTAACACAGGTGAAATCAATGAACAAAAATGAAAGACAGGGGTACCTTCAAGAACACAAAGAAACAGAACACAAGGTTGACTAAGAAAATAAATACACAACCTTACACAAGGTATTGTCAATATTTAAGGCAGAAAGAGATTTTCTCTTAAAGTTACTTTTTTCAAGAGCAAAAAAAAATGCTTGTGTTTTTCTCACCCTCCTCAACCCATTTTGCTCTTGATCTAATAAAGGCCGTTTTATCTAAATCAATGTACATTTGATCTAGTTCTATTCGAGATGTATTCAGATTTGTTTCTTCCTCTTCTGAAGGGGTTTGCTTTTCTAAAAGAACATTCCATTTATTCATATGCTCATCTTCTTTCAAACATTTTTGCTATTTTAATTCCTCACTGTGTGTAATGACGATAGATCTTACTTTGAATTTAAATATTTCCCAGCTACTTCCATGCTTTGGTTCTAATGATCAAGTTCTTTAAGCTCTTGTTAAAGACTGGATCATTTAGGAGTGAATTATTACATTTCCAGTATCCTCGAACGCCACTGGATTTTTCTGAACATTCTAACTTAAATAATGATCAGTCAAAGGAGCAGGTTGTATGACTTACTTCTTGTACATACTGTAAAAGTGGGGGAGAATTAAGAAACGGATCAATTGTGCATTTCACCATCGTTTACCTATTACACAGGTGTATTCGTTGAAGTGTGTATTAAAGAAGCGTCATGCATCAATCACTGTCAGTTTACTGCAAAATTAGGTTATGATGTCACTATTCTGAGATCTTTGAGCTATTCTAGGTGGAAATATATCTGAAGAGTTATCAGGTGTTTCATTAAAGTCTCCAGCTATTATAAGCCATGCATTTGTGTACTTGTTTTGCAGCTCAGTAAGCTTATCAGTCTTATTTGCGGTAAGAGTTGTACCCGTACACATTGCATATAATAATAAAAACTCTTATCTAGTTTGGAGATCAATATAACCCATCTCCCATCTTTGGACATACAAGACTCTGAAATATCACCTCTAAACTTATGAAGCAATATCATAGTACCAGCTGAGTGGTAAGACCCGTGACTGTAATAAACAGTATTTCCCCATTGTGATTTCCAAAAACTAGAATCTGAATCGCAGGAGTGAGTCTTCTGGAGTAGAATGAAATCTGCATTAGTGTTTACAAAATAAATAAAAAAGTGTTTTTCTTTTAGCTATGTTTCGTAAACCCCTGCCATTTAGAGATACAATATTTAGTGCATTGAATTCAATGCGCCCTGTGCTTTGGAGAAAACATATATGTGGCGCGTGACCGGAAGTTGAAACACTGCTGATGCTACCACCACCAAATGCTACATTCCCCCATGAATCCAAAGCTGTAAACAGGTATTTAAATGTATCTTGACAATTGTGTTAACCCAAGTTGCAGAGAGAGTCTTGCTATACATACGCTTTATATCATGCAAAAGGCAATGTTTAATTAACTTGACGAACAATAACACACGCCGCTGGTGAGAGATTTGCTAGCCACTCATCCCAATGTTTACAAATGCCCCCCTAAGCAAGTGTGGCTGACTAGTCGACAGTGACAGCTAGCTAGCTAGACCATGTGTAACTGAATCATAAAGGCCTTAACATGAGTTGACAGTAGACGGCTTACTGAGACACAAACACATTTCTTATGACCAGCCAAAACAAAACATTTAGCTACATATGTACTGTAACTAGCTAGTACAGAACTGTATTGTAGCCTATGTGAACTCACCCTTAAAAGCCCAACCAGTTTGACAAGCTAAACACAGGTAGGCCTGGTTGTAGTCAACTGCAAGTGTTGCTGACAGATTTGATCAGACAGGTTAAAAAACGAATTACAGAAGTAGTGTAGATATCTGCAATGCTTATAAACTTTTCCCTAGATGCTTGGAGAATGGGGAGAGGTGTGGTGGCTGATTTTGGCCCCAGTGAGTTATTCTCTGGCCTGTGCCACACGGGCACCCTTGACCCGTTCCCAGTGTGGCGGGATGGAGCCATCAGTCCCTGTTTTAACCAGCTGGTTCTGGGAGCCCTGGCTCACGCTGTAGTGGCCGTCTTCAGTGCCTGCTACCTGAGTGCTCAGAGGTAACGTTAGGTCACACAGTCAGGCCCCTCACAAAATCACAAGGCATAGGCTAGAACATTCTGGCCACTATTAATCCTACAGCACATGTGATACAGGCCCACATATTGTACCTACGTGTACCTAGGTAAAATAAAGATGTGTTTGATTTCTACCTCCAGAACAGTAAGTTCATGTCTGTACTGGATCCCATTCTGAAGATTGGCATCTTTATCAGTTATTATATCTAGACAGGCCATATTTCAGACAGTTCATCGACCATTTTATCCTTTTGCATTACACAGATGCAGCCTCCTCCGGTTCTCTCCCCCGTGTGGTTGGGGCCTCAGGGTGGCCTCGACCCTGCTGGTGACCCTGCTCTTCGTGGTGGACTTGGTCCTGGTGGTCCTCCTCCACCGGGGGGACATGTACCTGGATGTCCTGGCTGATGGATGTGCCGTCCTGGCGTGGCTGGTCCACTTTGGGGCCTTGCTTGTCCTCCAGAGGTCCATCTATAGAAGAACCAGGGGTCCCTCTGTGTTACTACTGCTGGTCCTGTTGCCTATCCCTAACCTGGTGGTCACCCTGCTAGCTTACGCCCAGGATGCCACCTACCCGGACCTGGCGGAGCCCCTTAGAGTGGCACGGCTGGTGCTCGCAGCCACCCGGGGACTGACTCTCCTGGTCTACCTCCTGGCCTTCGCTGCTCCCTGCATCGGTGAAAGGAGTTACACCTCCATGTCCGTCAATGATGCAGACAGCTCTCTCCTCATCCCAGAGAGTTCCTACCAGGACACGGGAGAGGTGGTGGCAGAGGATGGCAGTAGCTTCATCTCCCACCTGATGTACCTGTGGTTGAACCCTCTACTGAGGCGCGGCCGGCGTGGGGAGCTGGAGAAGCCATGCAACGTCTATCTCCTTCCCCGGAGGCTCCGCACCAGCGCAGTGCGCCGACACTTCCTCCGCTGCTGGGAGGACTGCCAACAGGGGGCAGCAACACAGAGAGGGAACACTACACCCAGGCCTGCAAACAGGAGCCTACAGAACGGAACATGGACTTCACCCCTCCAGGAGGAACTATCTGGTATAGCAGTGGAGGAGGTAGGACTGTTAAAAGTGTTGCACAAAGCCTTCGGGTTACGCTACTACCTGCTTGGTGTGCTGAAGCTAGCGGGCAACATGCTGAGCTTTGCGGGACCCCTGCTCCTCAGCAGCCTGGTGCACTACATGGAAGAGGAGGGGGCTCCCATCAGCCAGGGGGCCTGGTGTGCCACGGGCCTCTTCTTCAGCACCTTCTTCTCTGCCCTCATCCGGAACATCTTTGCCTTCGAAGTCTCGAAGGTCTCACTCTCGGCGCGTGCCGCCCTCATCTCCGCCATCTACGGCAAAGCACTGCAGGTCAGCGGCGGCAGCCTGGCAGCGCGGTTCACCCTGGGCGAAGTGGTCAATTTCATGAGCACGGACACGGACCACGTGATCAACTTCTTCAACAGTTTCCACGAGGTGTGGAGTCTGCCCTTCCAATTCTCCATTGCCCTCTACCTGCTCTACCTGCAGGTGGGTGTGGCCTTCCTAGGAGGACTGGGTGTGGCTCTGCTGCTGGTGCCGCTCATTAAGGTGCTGGCCTCGAAGATCATGGAGAATAACAAGCACATGCTCACACATAAGGATAGTCGTGTCAAGGTGAGAAATTCTCTATGGCTTTGACTATCTTTTACTTTTATCTCAACACTCCAACCATAGCAAACATCAATATGGGCGCTATTATTTTTATTGTTTTAGAGCAGTACTATTAAGTAGTAATTACAACATACAACCTCTATAGCTTTTATATTAAAAGTCTTCGATGTCAAGCTGCGAAACTGCTTGCAGATGTTTCACCTAAATATGTGAACTCAACAATGTCGTCTGTCTGCCCTGTCCTTGCCTTCCAGCTAATGACAGAGGTCCTCTTTGGAATACGAGTCATCAAGTTCTACAACTGGGAGGCCTACTTTGCCCAGAAGATAGCAGATTGTCGGAGGCAAGAGCTATCACACCTCAAGGCCATTAAGTACCTGGATGCTGTGTGCGTGTACACCTGGGGATCTTTACCCATAGTCATATCTATCATCACCTTCGTCACATACGTGCTGCTCGGCCATGAGCTCACTGCAGCCAAGGTAGGCATGGTCCATATTTCATTTTGTGAAACTAGATTGCTTCATCCGATAGTAGTTACCATTTAAAAGTGAGCAAAATATTTTGCAATCAATCTGTTCCAATGTCCTCACTAGCAATACCACTTTGTATGAAGTAATGTTTCGGATAGAACATTCCAAGTGGTAGCTATGCTAGAATGGACATTGGAACAGACATACTAACTATTGAAAGACCTACTAACTGATACCCAGGAACACAATGATGATGTGGGTGCATGAGACTAATTCGAATAGGGACACTCCCTCCTCCATTGCAGGTGTTCACGGCTCTGGCTCTAGTGGGCATGCTGATCGTCCCCCTCAACAGCTTCCCCTGGGTCCTCAACGGCACCCTGGAGGCCAAGGTGTCCCTGGACCGCATCCAACGCTTCCTCAAGCTTCCCAACCAGGACCTCGATGCATACTTCAGTCATGGTAGGTAGGTGTGTGTGTGTGTGTGTGTGTGTGTGTGTGTGTGTGTGTGTGTGTGTGTGTGTGTGTGTGTGTGTGTGTGCTCAGCATAAATAAAGTACATTTTGCTTGTACATACATTATTAATTAATACATGTGCAATAACTTTGTCTATGAAAGTGAGATATGCAAATATGTGTATAAATGTTTTTCATTGACTTTGTGGCTCCAACTTACAGTGGCCCCTGAGGACCCCCAGGACACCATTGTGATGAGTCAGGGCATATTCTCATGGCAGGGGCCTGGGGGGCCAGGCCACCCCACAGGCTCTGATACTGAATCCCCCAAAGGAAGTCTGATGCTCCATAGCCTCAACCTATCCATCACTAAGGTGTGTACCCTGCATCACAAACTATGTAACCTATACAGCTTGGAAATCATGGGGTCTACCATCTTATCACAGCAAAGATGTAGTATTTTTTTCTTGTCCGGCAGGGATCCCTAGTTGTTGTGGTGGGCAAGGTGGGCTGTGGGAAGAGCTCCTTACTGGCAGCCATCACTGGAGAACTCAACAGGTAGTGCTCATCGCCTCATTTACTAAGCTTACAAAGCTCAAGTAAATTTGTTTTGTTGGTTTATTTCAATGACTTTTTTTTGGATCTATCATTGAGTTATTACTTCCCTCTGTAGGCGTGGAGGTGATGTATACGTCCAGGGCAGGGAGGATGGGTTTGGTCTAGCCGCTCAGGAGCCGTGGATCCAGCATGCAACAGTTCGGGACAACATCCTGTTTGGCAAGGACTACAACAGTTCTTTCTACCAGGCCGTGGTGGAGGCCTGTGCGCTCACAGACGACCTCAATGTGAGACTCACCTCTCTTTTTCACTCTCTTTATTTGTTTCTCTCTCTCTGCTTCAATCTCTCTTATCCTCATAGACAACCTCAATGCTAGCTTTATCCCTTGTTCCATTTTATTTTGGCCCAGTCCAAACTTTACTTGACCAACCCCTAATATATTTGTGATGTATCCAATGAATGTTATAAACACAAACTCCAAACTCTGTGCATTTGAAAATATTTCACTGAATTGTCTTGTTTGTCCAGATCCTGCCTAATGGGGACAGGACCGAGGTGGGAGAGAACGGAGTTACTCTGAGTGGAGGACAGAAAGCTCGCCTGGCCTTGGCCAGAGCTGTTTACATGGTAAGAGTCCTCACCAGAATCCATGGTAACACAACAGCCATCTAGAAAAGACAGAGACTGTGTTTCAGTGAATCTCCAACTTTATTTAACAAGCAAGCTTTTACCAGGTTAGGAGTTTGGATAGCAGAAAACATTCAATAATTTGCTTTTTGTATTGAATTTCAATCTCTCTTTTAAACAAACAAGGAGAAAGACATTTTCCTCCTGGATGATCCACTGGCAGCAGTAGACTCTGACGTGGCCCATCACCTCATGGAGAGATGCATCATGGGGATCCTCAGGAGCAAGACCAGAATCCTTTGCACCCACCGCATAGAGTTTGTGGACAAAGCTGATGTGGTGATTCTCATGGACAATGGAACAATTATTAAAACGGGTAGTGAACTCTGGCCTTACGTTCTTCAATTGATAATGGAATAATGAATTACTTTTCTGTGTAAACGCATATGTCTGAATAAACTCTGTCCTTCTCATTCATTTTTAAATAGGTACACCTGAAGAGGTCCTTCCTTTGGTAGAAGCAGTGCCCAAGAAACGGAAGAATGACAGTAATGCAAAGGAGAAAGGTACCAGTAGTCATTAATGTCTCTTAGCATTGTGTTTTGGAATATATTTCTTGCAACACAGTGCTAATATCACCGATGCAGAGGAATGAAAGTACATTTGATTACTTTCTACACCTTGTTGTTGAATTGAGTGATGGACTACTGAATTGAAAAATTGGCAGGTGTTTTTATTTTTTATTTGCGTTCTGACTTGAATCAGATGCTATTGAGCGAGAGGAGGAGCAGGGTCTGTCCAATGAGCTGTTTGCAGAGGAGGAGTCTTCACTGTCAAGGGGGGAGCAGAAGGCAGTGGGCGGGCTGGCCTGGAAGGTTTACCACACCTACTGGAGAGCGGTAGGAGGGGCCTTGGCTGTCTCCATCTTGCTGTCCCTACTCCTCATGCAAGGTACAGCGACCACCTGGTGCCTTAATATGACATCACACTTCTGTTGCCTTTGCTGGCTTGTTTATGTATTTTACATTTAGCTGTCTCTGTCCCTCAGCCTCTAAGAATGTGTCTGACTGGTGGCTGTCTCACTGGATCTCTAACCTGAGGAACAATGGTTCCGCCCAGAGTGTTCTCATGCCTGCCTACAGCTCACCACACCTGCTGCTATTCTCTCCTGGAGGACTAATGTAAGTTAGATAGAGGTTGTTACAACGTTGAGACTGATACACTGGATAGGATTCAATTACTCAGAATGTGCAGTGTCATTCCTCTTATATAATCCACTGTTAGGTTCTAAATAACATGGCAAAACTGATGGACAACTATAAAAGCTCAAACCAAGTTTATTCACCCAAAGGGTCGGACAGCTGAACAGACAAAAACAGCACGAGTTTCCCCCAGCACGAGTATATATACCCCAATTTGGGTGAAGTATCCTCCTCTCTAAACATTGCTAGGCAGGAAGTTAAGTGATGCGGGCAATAAACAGTTCCTTCTCCCTTAATTTGACCTGACCTGACCTCTGCCCCACATTCCTCACTAAACCACATCTCTCCACCCTTATCAGTGACTGCAACGATGTGATTGCCTTTCCTTTACTCAGTTCCAAGCTTAATTGCCTCCACCATATACATTCCTCCTACAGATAACCATTAACTTCTGGTGTAGAAACCAGACTATGGCACTTAATATTTCAAGTTTAGGAGTCAGAACCCATCACCACTTATGACTCCACACTGCTTTAAGTCACACTTAGGTACTCTACATTGATATTACAGAGCCTCTAAATCTAAATCTTTTAGATTGTGCAGTAAAAGGATTAGGTGTCAAATCGCAGAGACATCCATGATGCAGCACACACACATGACAAGATTTATTAAAATGTGTTTTCTCCCCAGGTACCCGGTCAATATTATGGAAACGACAGCTTTCGCCAACATGAGCTCGGAGGTGAAGTTCTATCTGACAGTTTACGGTTCCATTGCGGGTGCTAACACGGTCTTCACCGCCTTCCGAGCATTCCTCTTTGCCTTTGGAGGCATCCGTGCAGCATCGGTCGTCCACAACAGACTGCTGGACACAGTCCTCAAGGTGAGCGTCTTCTGTTCAGTTGACCCCTCGGGAAACTGGTTTAGTCATGACCATGGTCATGGTTTCGATCATGCAAAGGCAGTATTTTACATTTATGATTTTTCAGAAAAATCCTCACGGTTCAACTCATGCTGTGAGAGCAGTGGAGGCTGCTGAGGGGAGGATGGATCATAGTAATGGCTGAAATGGTATCAATGGAGTGGTATAAAACGTATCAAAGACGTGGTTTCAATGTGGTTGATAACACTCCATTGTCTCCATTCCAACCATTATCCATTCCAGCCTCTACTGTGTGAGAGTTGATGTTCTGTAGATAATTTACAGTGTACTTGTTTTGTCCACACATTCGTAGTGTTGGGTACTGTTTGTAAAAAATAAAATAAAAAGTTTTATACATTTTGTAGTATTTATTTTAAAGGTATATTTTTTGTACATGAACAAAAATGCTTTATTGGATAGAGGTGAGATAGTAGGATAGATAGTTTTATGCTGAAAAGGCATTGGTCCGGATTCGAACCCATGCTGCAGCCATATATGTGATCCGAAGGCAGTGGTTCAGACTGCTAGACTACCTTAATCCACGTGTTTGTAGTGTTTACTGTTTACTTTGTCATGATAGAGTACAAACACACCTAACTAACCCTGACCCGCCTCTCTGTATCAATCCAGGCTACAGTTACCTTCTTCGACACTACACCGCTGGGCCGCATCCTTAACCGCTTCTCCTCCGACCTGTACAGCGTGGATGACACTCTCCCTTTCTTCCTCAACATCCTGCTGACTAACATCTTCGGCCTGCTGGGCATGCTGGTAGTGATGAGCTATGGCCTGCCCTGGTTCCTAGTGGCCCTGCTGCCCCTGGGCCTGCTCTACCACCGCACGCAGCGCTTCTACCGACACACATCCAGAGACCTGAAGCGTCTGTGCAGCCTCACCCTCTCGCCGGTGTATTCACATTTCTCTGAGACGCTGAGTGGCCTAGGTACCATCAGAGCAAGTTCCAGTGCCTCCAGGTGAGGACGGTAAAAGTTAGATCTGTGGTTACCAAACTTGATTTGGCTAGTTGAATCAGGGGTGTTAGCGGTTAGATCTGAGCTTGCACAAAAGCCAGCTCTACTGTACCTCTCTAGGACCAGTCCAAGGTCCAAGCCAAAACACCGTTTTTTTTGGAAGGAGGTTAATGTTCTCTGTCTGTTGTGGCTCTAGATTCGAGGAGGAGAACGAGCGGCGTCTGGAGCAGAACCAGCGCTGTCTGTTCCTTAGCAACGCTGCCATGCAGTGGCTGGACATCCGCCTGCAGATGATCGGTGTTGTCGTGGTGACGGGCATCAGCGTGATCGCCGTCTTCCAGCACCAGTTCAAATCCATTGACCCAGGTGAGCAGCCAGCTAGCATGTTAGCATGTGTCCCATAGTCAGCACAGGTTTAGCACAACACAGGCCTTGACTCAGATTACACTGTTGATGTCTACTAGTTGTTGAGGCTGCTGTAGAGGAGAATCTAGAAATAGTATCAGTACATGTACTCTGAGTGTACAAAACATTAAGAACACCTTCTCTTTCCATGACGTAGACTGACCAGGTGAATCCAGGTCACTATTGATGTCACTTGTTAAATCAACTTCAATCAGTATAGATGAAGGGGAAGGAGACAGGTTAAAGAAGGATTTTTAAACCTTGAGAAAATTGAGACATGGATTGTGTATGTGTGCCATTCAGAGAGTAAATGGTCAAGACAAAATATTTAAGTGCCTTTTGAACAGGGTACTGTAGTAGGTGCCAGGTGCACCGTTTGTGTCAAGAACTACAACGCTGCTGGGTTTTTCTACGCGCAACAGTTTCCCGTGTGTATCAAGAATGGTCCACCACCCAAAGGACATCCAGCCAACTTGACACAACTGTGGAAAGCATTGGAGTCAACATGGACCAGCATCCCTGTGGAATGCTTTCGACACCTTGTAGAGTGCCCTGACGAA